>NC_089265.1:51784321-52527654 GCF_963930625.1 Muntiacus reevesi | reverse complement strand
TGACCACAGCAGTATCAGATAGGATAAAGTCAGGTGACATTAATAAATACCCACTGAAACTCCATGGCCAGAACTTCGATATTTATTTTCTGCTCATGCTACATGTCTATTCAGGGGCTGGTGGGGGTACTCTGCTCACTGTAGTCACTCAGAGATTTGGGCTGATGGAACAGCCAGCCTCCGTGACCTGAACACTGCAGGTCACGGCACTAAAGGAAAAAGAGCTCTTCACTTTCTCACACACATCAGCTACTACATATCCTAGCCCATAAGTGATCTATATCACTTCCATACACTCTTTGGCCAAAACTAATCACACGTTTCCACCCAAACACAAGAGTGCTCGGGAATACAATCCTACACGGGCTTGGAAAGCAGAATGATGGAAATATTTGATGAAAATATTAATGATTAATATCATGCTCCCTCTTTGCAAGATCCTGTTTTCATTTTTGAGAAAAATTTGGGAAATTAGTTGAAAATTGTAGTCGCACTGTTCAGATGGCATGAACACCTTGGACACTGAATTCCTGGATTGTAAATAATCACATGTCCAGAAGGACACTTCTCTTGTGATGATGTCTCCCAGGCATGCTGGAATCCTACTTTAGACATCACTTACATTCAGACTGTCATCTGTGCTATTATCTGTGATATTATAGATACAGTAAAGTACATAGCTAGATCTTGGCATTTTGGGCAAATGATCTTTTGTAAAGGAAGTATAAAAGTTGACTTTTCCAATTTACATTTATAAGAGTCAATTTACATTATATTTCAATTCCTCTCATGACTACTCAACATATTGATATAACAGATACAAAGGTATATTTTCTGTAGCATAATAGACTGCAACTTGGTTAAGACATTCTGTTCACCACTGCATTCACTTATATATAGAACAGTGCCTGGCACATTGCTGGATGACTAGCAGTGAGTATTTAAATATATATGTGACATATAATAAATTCACATGTAGAACATGATGTTCAAATTCCATAACAAAATATATTTATTTTCCTATAACATAAAATGGTATGTAATGTGTATAAAAATGCATATTATTAATATATGTATTATACAAATAATATTTAGTATGTATTATATGCCAGGAACAGTGTCGGTGATTTGGCTTCATTTTATTTATTCTTTGTGACAACAAGTTGGTTTTAGTATTTTTATTCCCATTTTAGATATAAAACTACTAAAGTTTACCCTACGCCTTGCATTTTTAGAGGATATATGTTGTGCAGAATTTCCTGGACTTTATTCCAAAATGGTACTTTCTATATTGGATAAAGAGTGATAGGATATGCTATAAGAAGTCAGAGGATGAATGCCCCAACAATAATTGGATCTCCAATTTTACTTGAAGAATGTTTTATAAAAAACTTAAAAATATGGCATTTTATAATAAAATATTTTATCTTATAAAATATAAATTTTATATTTAATGTCTCTCCTAGTGACAGTACTAGGGGTCCAACTCCTCCCATCACTGAGCTCAAACATCCCATCGTGTGCTTGTAAACTTATAGCCACATGGTATTTCTTATTCCTCATCATCATTGAGTCTGTTCCAAAAATAAAGGAGATTGGAAAAGTCAAAAAGCTAAGGGACACACCAGCCAAGTCTGTCCCATTTTAGGGGATTTCTTGGAAGCACTAACAGTCAAATTCATTGGTCAGAACTGTTTCACACAGGAAACTTTAGCTACAAAAAACATTAGAAAAAGATTTTTGGCTGGGCAACTAACACACTCAATAAAATTGGGATTGTGATAGTAAGGGAGTGAATAAGAACTAGATATTGGGCGGGGAGCAGTTAGCCACCCAAACATTCTGAATGTAAGTGATGGACAGGGTGGGGCTCCATCATGCCTTAGACACATGCCCGTTGGTCATCACAGAGTGGCCACCCTAAGAACTGGGCCTCTTGGAAATGAAATGAGTTTTAGTTTAAAGGTTTAATAAGGACTGATTTACAATATATGCTATCTGGATGGCCCTTCCCTTGCAGAATCTACGGACAGTTGCTTGAACTTGCAAGCAGCTCACTGATTTAACCCTCCATAATGAGTTGAGGCTACATATATCTGAAAATCGCTACAGATAATCCAGGTTTAAGAGTTCTCCACTTTTCTGCTGACCCTATGAGTGTACTCTGCCTCTTGTTGGAGCATTTACAGTGAAAGTTGTTTCCTTAGTTTCTGAGAATTTGGACTAAAGAATTTAACTGTTGATTGGCTTTACCTGGGCCATGAAAACATCTATTGCAGTTCAGTTAAAAGAACTCTCCTGTTGACTAATGGCATCAGAAGAAGGCCAAACTGACTCACTCTCAGTGCTCTGAGGTAAAAGCAGCACTGCCTTGGGGATGACTATAGCATTTATTCCCCTCGGAAAATTAAAATCTCTGAACCAAGATTGATAGGACTGTTCGGTCTTCAGGTGCTTTTTTATACTCTTATGATTTAATCATGCTATGGTGATCGGTGAACCAGGCCCTGCTGATGACAAGGAAAAAAGCGTTCATTTTCAGAAATCTTTCAGGCTGACTTCAAGATACAAGGAATGCTTCTCAGCATGCAAAACCTAAGATTTGGAGGCTCAACACCAAACTCAGGGGTGTGCTCAGGCCTGGCTATTTTAGGGGAAACAGACCTCACTTTTCCTGGTGGAGGCTGGATTCAGCTATTTCCCAGATCAACAACCCACTATAACCTAGGGTTTTCAGTTCAGCCAAATCCCACCAGAAAACACAGAATTTGAAGAGTACAGGGAAAGTAGTTATGTAAAAACCATAATAAAACCGTAATAAAAAACCATAATAAAAACTCTGTAATTAACAATGTAATACTTCAGCTTTCACAGAAACAGTTAACTAAAATGGACAAACCATGAACTCAAAGGGACAAGACAAAAAAGGCCCTGCAGTGCCCCCTAGCAAACACTGCAAAATTCTTCCCACTAACATGGCTTCCTTGTTATTGCAAACCTGGCACAAGCTATTTTGAAGCCACAACCCAGACAATTCTTGTTCCTGATCACCAATGAAACAATTTGCCAAACTATTGAAATATATGCTGATATCCATTTACTACCAGGCCAGCAACCCAGAACATTATTCTTTGATTGCGATCTGTAGCCATACACTCATTGGGCTGACTTCTTTCCTACTTCCATCTTCTTTCCTTTTTAAAACACTGCGCTGAGCCTGTGGATCTTGAACCTAAAGCACACTAAAAGTAAAAAACAAAGCTGCTAAGATTTCAAAGCTGTTTTTCTCTCTTCTGGAAATTCACACGTGTTAATTTAGCTTATCATTCAATCCTCCTAAGCCGACTTTTTATATAGGGCTAGCTGAATTTTACACTCTATTTCTCCTATACCTTTTAATTAAATGGCCTCTACCTGGTTCCTAGTCCCTGTTCCAGTGTTTTATGGAATGGATCTGTTCGCATTTTCCTTCTGATTAAGAATAAGATGCGGCTACAGGGAATGAAGTGGAAATATGTGAAAAATCACAAAGCACAGCAATTTCATTTTTCAACCTGGATGGGTCCTGGGTTTTTCATTCAGGCCAGCTGAACTTCTAAATACTGTGAGTGATTAATAATCCCACTTGGTTTTCCCAGTGACCCTAAAGATGATGAAGGAGGGAGAAATTTGGGGGATAATTAAAAGGGATAGAAACATAAAACAATAGTGTTCCATTTCAAGAAAGTCAACAGAAATGTTAAAAAATACCTAATTCTTATGGGTGTCATGGAAAATTGTAGAGTTGAAATAACAGGTAGATGACATTTGATTAAATATTTAATTAAGCTAAATACACACAAGCCTCTTAATTCTGAATGTGTTCTGTGCGATGGTATCCCACCAAAGTGAAGTAGGGAAACATTTTTAAACAATTCTTTCTTCTGATAACATATAACTCTTGACTTGATCAGGCCAAACATGTCATCCAACATTACTCTCAAACCAAGTCATATTTCATAGTGTTATTCCTATTAGACCCAGTTTTACCAATGGGATGATGCTAAGGAATCAAATTTCCCCTGCTTATTTACAGTACTGACATTAACATTTTTTGTCTTCTCAATTAATTTAAATGACTTTCGAAAGGTTTACGTTTTGACACTCAGGGATCAATGTAATCGCATGACAGGCAACTCTTACCACTGCTGATGTTCAACAAGAAAACAAAAAATTATGATGATTATCTGGATAATGTTGAACAGGTGATCAGTAAGAACCAGGGAAGTATCCTGGATTAGATCCTGAAGCTCAGTGCTTTTTGGTTAAAGGAAGCTCCTAAGTGGAGATCTAGCATCTGGTCCCTTCAAATTCTACTCCAGAAAATATATTCACACAAATGAACTGATATTCTAATTTCCCTCTCCCATTCCCATTCCATATGAGATTAAAAAAAAAAATTCAAAATCACAGAAAATAGTGAAAATAGATGCATGAGTACAAGGCATTTTTAAATGTTTCAATATAAAAATTTAAACTTTAAAATATACACTCACAAGCACATTAACCTCAGGTACAAAAATTTGCCCCTGTGATCAGTTAAGTTGTTCAGTAGTGTCTGACTCTTTGCAGCATGCCAGGCTTCTCTGTCCATCATCAGCTACCGGAGCCTACTCAAACTAATGCAGATCACATTGGTGATGCCATTCAACCATCTCATCCTCTGTCGTCCCGTTCTCCTCCTGCCCTCAATCATTTGCAGCATCAAGGTCTTTTCCGAAGAGTCAGTTCTTCGCATCAGGTGGCCAAATGATTGGAATTTTAATTTCAGCATCAGTAGCTCCAATGAATATTCAGGACAGATTATCTTTAGGATGGACTGGTTGAATCTCCTTGAGTGCAGGGGACTCTTAAATGTCTTCTCCAACACCACAGTTCAAAAGCAACAATTCTTCGGTTCTCAGCTTTCTTTATGGTCCAACTCTCATATCCATGCATGACTACTGGAAAAACCAGAGCTTGGATTGGACAGACCTTTGCTGGTAATCTCTCTGCTTTTTAAAATACTGTCTAGGTTTAGGTTGGTCAAGGAACAACAGACTGGTTCCAAATACAGAAAGGAGTATGTCAAGGCTGTATATTGTCACCGTGATTATTTAACTTATATGCAGAGTACATCATGAGAAATGCTGGGCTGAGAAATGAAGAAATGAAGCACAAGCTGGAATCAAGACTGCCAGGAGAAATATTAATAAGCTCAGATATGCAGATGACACCACACTTATCGCAGAAAGCAAAGAACTAAAGAGCATCTTGATGAAAGTGAAAGAGGAGAGTGAAAATGCTGGCTTAAAACTCAACATTCAGAAAACTAAAACCATGGCATCTGGTCCCAACACTTCATGGCAAATAGATGGGGAAACAGTGGAAACGGTGACAGACTTTATTTTGTTGGGCTTCAAAATCACTGCAGAATGGTGACAGCCATGAAATTAAATTGGAAGAAAAGCTATGACCATCCTAGAGAGCATATTAAAAAGCAGAGACAATACTTTGTCAACAAAGGTCCACCGGGTCAAAGCTATGGTTTTTCCAGTAGTCACAGATGGTCACATATGGGGTCGCAGAGTTGGACACGATTGAGTAACTGAACTGAACTGATGTTGATCATAGCTTTTCTTCCAAGGAGCAAATGTCTTCAAATTTCATGACTGCAGTCACCATCTGTAGTGATTTTGGAGCCCAACAAAATAAAGTCTCTCACTGTTTCCACTGTTTCCCCATCCATTTGCCATGAAGTGATGGGACCGAATGCCATGATTTTAGTTTTCTGAATGTTGAGTTTTAAGTCAACTTTTTCACTCTCCTCTTTCACTTTCATCAAGAGTCTCTCTAGTTGTTCTTCGTTTTCTGCCATAAAGGTGGTGTCATCTGTGTATCTGAGATTATTGGTATTTCTCCCCAAATTCTTGATTCCAGCTTGTGTTTCTTCCAGCCCAGCATTTAGTATGATGTACTCTGCATATAAGTTAAATAAGCAGGGTGCCAACATGCTGCCTTCATGTACTCCTTTCCCAATTTGGAACCAGAATGTTGTTCCATGTCCAGCTCTAACTGTTGCTTCTTGACCTGCATACAGATTTCTCAGGAGGCAGGTCAGGTGGTCTGATATTCCCATCTCTTGAAGAATCTTCCACAGTATGTTGTGATCCACAGTCAAAGGTTTTGGCATAGTCAATAAAGAAAAAGTTGATGTTTTTCTGGAACTCTCTTGCTTTTTCTATTATCCAGTAGATGTTGGCAATTTGATCCCTGTTTCCTCTGCCTTCTCTAAATCCAGCTTGAACATCTGGAAGTTCACGATTCCCGAACTGTTGAAGCCTGGCTTGGAGAATCTTAAGCATTACTTTGCTAGTGTGTGAGATGAGTGCAATTGTGCAGTAGTTTGAGCATTTTTTGGCATTTCCTTTCTTTGGGATTGGAATGAAAACTGACCTTTTCCAGTCCTGTGGCCACTGCTGAGATTTCCAGATTTGCTGGCATATTGAGTGCAGCACTTTCACAGCATCGTCTTTTAGGATTTGAAATAGCTCATCTGGAATTCCACCACCTCCACTAGCTTTGTTCAGAGTGATGCTTCCTAAGGTCCACCTGACTTTGCATTCCAGGATGTCTGACTCTAGGTGAGTGATCACATCATTGTGGAAATGTGGTCATGAAGGTCTTTTTTGTATAGTTCTTCTGTGTTCTTGCCACTCCGCCTTAATATCTTCTACTCCTGTTAGGTTCCATACTATTTCTGTCCTTTATTGTGTCCATCTTTGCATTAAATGTTCCCTTGGTATTTCTAATTTTCCTGAAGAGATTTCTAGTCTTTCCCATTCTATTGTTTTCCTCTAATTCTTTGCATTGATCTCTGAGGAAGACTTTCTTATCTCTCCTTAATACTCTGGAACTCTGCATTCAAATGGGTTTACTTTTCCTTTTTTCCTTTGCCTTTTGCTTCTCTTCTTTTCTCAGCTATCTGTAAGGCCTCCTCAGACAGCCATTTTGCTTTTTTGCATTTCTTTTTCTTGGGATGCTCTTAATCACTGCCTCTTGTACAATGTCAGGAACCTCCATCCACAGTTCTTCAGGCACTGTCTATCAGATCTAAACCCTTGAATCTATTTGTCACTTCCACTGTATAATCGCAAGGAATTTGAATTAGGTCATACCTGAATGGTCTAGCGATTTTCCCTACTTTCTTCAATTTAAGTCTGCTTTTGGCAATAAAGAGTTCATGATCTGAACCACAGTCAGCTCCCGATCTTGTTTTTGCTGACTGTATAGAGCTTCTCCATTTTGACTGCAAAAAATATAATCAAAATAATTTCAATATTAACCATCTGGTGATGTTCTTGTGTAGAGTCATCTCCTGTGTTGCTAGAAGAGGTGTTTGCTATGACCAGGGCTTTCTCTTTGCAAAACTCTTGTTAGCCTTTGACTGCTTCATTTTGTACGCCAAGGCCAAATTTGTCTGTTACTCCAGGTGTTTCTTGACTTCCTACTTTTGCACTCCAGTCCCCTATAATGAAGAGGACATATTATTTGGGTGTTAGTTCTAGAAGGTCTTGTAGGTCTTCATAGAATTGTTCAACTTTAGCTTCTTCAGCATTATTAGCTGGGGCATAGTCTTGGATTACTGTGATATTGAATGGCTTGCCTTGGAAACAAACAGAGATCATTCTGTCATCTTTGAGACTGCATCCAAGTACTGCATTCTGAACTCTTTGTTAACTATGGTGGCTACTCCATTTCTTCCAAGGGATTCTTGTCCACAGTAGTAGATATAACGGTCATCTGAGTTAAATTCACTCATTCCAGTCCATTTTAGTTTGCTGATTCCTAAAATGTCGATGTTCACTCTTGCCATCTCCTGTTTGATCACCTCCAATTTGCCTTGATTCATGGACCTAACATTCCAGGTTCCTATGCAATATTGCTCTTGACAGCACTGGACTTTACTTCCATCACCTGTCACATCCACAACTGGGTGGTTTTTTTTGTTGTTGTTTGTTTGTTTTTTTTTTGCTTTGGCTCCGTCTGTTCATTCTCTCTTCATTCTTTCTGGAATTAATTCTCCACTGATCTCCAGTAGCATATTGGGCACCTACTGACCTGGGGACTTCATTTTTCAGTGTCCTATCTTCTTGCCTTTTCATACTGTTCATGGGGTTCTTAAGGCAAAAATACTGAAGTGGTTTACCATTCCCTTCTCCAGTGGACCACAAATTGTCAGAACTCTCCTCCATGACCTGTCTGTCTTGGGTGGCCCTATATGGCATGGCTCATAGTTTCATAGAGCTAGACAAGGCTGTGTCCCTGAGATAAGTTTGGTTAGTTTTCTGTGATTGTGGTTTTCATTCTTTTTTGGCCCTATGATGGATAGTGATAAGAGGCTTATGGAAGCTTCCTGATGGGAGAGACTGAGGGTGAAACGGGGTCTTGTTCTGATGGGTGTTCCATGTTCAGTAAATCTTTAATTCAATTTTCTATTGATAGGCAGGGCTGTGTTCCCTCCCTGTTGCTTGACCTGGGGCCAAACTCTCCTGGAGGTAATGAAGATAATGACAGCCTAGTCTAAGTAGAAGACAGGTCAAAACGTCCCATGCATACACTGCTGGATTCAGTGCCTCCAACCCTGAAGCAGGCCACCGCCAACCCCCACCTCTGCTAGAGACTCCTGGACATCACGGGCATGTCTGCCCTGTGACAGCCACAATGTCTTCTTTTCCACATCAGTCATGACTAATGTTCTCTAACTAGTCACAGGTTTATTCACACTAGACCATGAGTCCTTCATGACTAACGTTCTCTAACTAGTCACAGGTTTATTCACACTAGACCGTGAGTCCTTCATGACTAACGTTCTCTAACTAGTCACAGGTTTATTCACACTAGACCATGAGTCCTTCATGACTAATGTTCTCTAACTAGTCATATGCTTATTCACACTAGACTATGAGTCCTTCATGACTAACATTCTCTAACTAGTCACAGGTTTATTCACACTAGACCGTGAGTCCTTCATGACTAACATTCTCTAACTAGTCATAGGTTTATTCACACTAGACTGTGAGTCCTTCATGACTAGTGTTCTCTAAAAAGTCACAGGTTTATTCACACTAGACCGTGAGTCCTTCATGACTAACACTAACTAGTCACAGGTTTATTCACACTAGACCGTGAGTCCTTCATGACTAACATTGTCTAACTAGTCACAGGTTTATTCACACTAGACCGTGAGTCCTTCATGACTAACGTTCTCTAACTAGTCACAGGTTTATTCACACTAGACCATGAGTCCTTCATGACTAACGTTCTCTAACTAGTCACAGGTTTATTCACACTAGACCGTGAGTCCTTCATGACTAACGTTCTCTAACTAGTCACAGGTTTATTCACACTAGACCATGAGTCCTTCATGACTAATGTTCTCTAACTAGTCATATGCTTATTCACACTAGACTATGAGTCCTTCATGACTAACATTCTCTAACTAGTCACAGGTTTATTCACACTAGACCGTGAGTCCTTCGTGACTAACATTCTCTAACTAGTCACAGGTTTATTCACACTAGACTGTGAGTCCTTCATGACTAGTGTTCTCTAAAAAGTCACAGGTTTATTCACACTAGACCATGAATCCTTCATGACTAACACTAACTAGTCACAGGTTTATTCACACTAGACCGTGAGTCCTTCATGACTAACATTCTCTAACTAGTCACAGGTTTATTCACACTAGACCGTGAGTCCTTCATGACTAACGTTCTCTAACTAGTCACAGGTTTATTCACACTAGACCGTGAGTCCTTCATGACTAGTATTCTCTAACTAGTCACAGGCTTATTCACACTAGACCATGAGTCCTTCAGGACTAACATTCTCTAACTAGTCACAGGTTTATTCACACTAGACCGTGAGTCCTTCATGACTAACATTCTCTAACTAGTCACAGGTTTATTCACACTAGACCGTGAGTCCTTCATGACTAACATTGTCTAACTAGTCACAGGTTTATTCACACTAGACCGTGAGTCCTTCATGACTAACGTTCTCTAACTAGTCACAGGTTTATTCACACTAGACCGTGAGTCCTTCATGACTAGTATTCTCTAACTAGTCACAGGCTTATTCACACTAGACCATGAGTCCTTCAGGACTAACATTCTCTAACTAGTCACAGGTTTATTCACACTAGACCGTGAGTCCTTCATGACTAACATTCTCTAACTAGTCACAGGTTTATTCACACTAGACCGTGAGTCCTTCATGACTAACGTTCTCTAACTAGTTACAGGTTTATTCACACTAGACCGTGAGTCCTTCATGACTAACATTCTCTAACTAGTCACAGGTTTATTCACACTAGACCGTGAGTCCTTCATGACTAACGTTCTCTAACTAGTTACAGGTTTATTCACACTAGACCGTGAGTCCTTCATGACTAACATTCTCTAACTAGTCACAGGTTTATTCACACTAGACCGTGAGTCCTTCATGACTAACGTTCTCTAACTAGTTACAGGTTTATTCACACTAGACCGTGAGTCCTTCATGACTAACGTTCTCTAACTAGTCACAGGTTTATTCACACTAGACCGTGAGTCCTTCATGACTAACGTTCTCTAACTAGCCACAGGTTTATTCACACTAGACCGTGAGTCCTTCATGACTAGTATTCTCTAACTAGTCACCAGCTTATTCACACTAGACCATGAGTCCTTCAGGACAGGGTCTGAGTTGTAGTCAAACTGTATGGCACGTTGTGCACACTGCACAATGGAATTGGGACCTGGCTATTGATTGAATTAGATTAAACTGAATTAAGTTAATACTGGTAAATGTCACAGCCAGGAGATCCAACCAGTCCATCCTAAAGGAAATCAGTCCCGAATATTCACTGGAACGACTGATGCTGAAGCTGAAACTCCAATACTTTGGCCACCTGATGCAAAAAACTGACTCACTTGAAAAGTCCCTGATGCTGGGAAAGACTGAAGGTGGGAGGAGAAGCAATAACAGAGGATGAGATGGTTGGAGGGCATCACTGACTTGATGGACTCGAGTTTGAGTAAACTCCGAGAAATGGTGATGGACAGACAGGGAGACCTGGAGTGCTGCAGTCCATGGGGTCACAAAGAGTCGGACACGACTGAGTGACTGAACCAAAATGAACCAGTCAGTAAGGACTGGAGGCTTGTATAAGGCAAAACATACTGGCTGGACCTATGACTAGATAGTCTGTTAAAAAAAAAAGAGGAGGAGGAGGAGGTGGGTTATGAAGTTTCGATTAAAAACTGATACTTGATTTTCCTAAGCATTTTAATGAACAGTTAATTAATTCCACAATTCTCTTCAACTTCAAAGGGAACTGGGTATCTATCATGCCCTGTCATCTTCAACATTCTAGTACTCTTTCCTACAGCATAAAATATGCTAGCCCTACAGAGACGTTCATTTATGAACGTACTTTGTGGAAAAAGCACATTTATCTTGCAAATCAATGTTACAGGTGCTGCAGGTACAGAGTCATTGACCTCCAAGCATCCCCAGAGTGCTGGGCACTCAGCAACTCTTTTCTTAGTGCCATAGACTGTAGTGCACTAAAAGAAAAAAAAAATCGTAATTGCAAGGCTAAGGCACAATCAGACAAACAAGAAAGCTTTGCTAATAATCAGCATAACTAAATAAAGACCCTTAACAGAAGAATTAAGAAGAAATCTAGTGAGACACATGAAGTGGTCTGTGTCATGATTAAGAGGTGTTCAAAGCTGGATCCCTGTATCGAGAAAGATGGTTTAAATTAGGCTCTTTGTGTACTGATGTTGGGGGCCTCGCCCTGTGGTTGGTGCTCTGAGCAACGTGCTAGACACAGTCTGGAGGGACCTGAGCATACCAGGTGCAACGTACGTGAGAACAAAGATAAAGAAACTGGAAATGATGCAGAAATGCTGTCAATGTAATGGGTAAAACCTCAAAAGACAGGAGCCACTAGACCTATCTAAAGACACAAAGAGACACTTTCCTCTGGCATGCATTGCCCCAAAGTAAATAAAGTTATGGAGTAGGACACAATTCATCCATAAGCCCTAGGGATCAAAAGCATCAATATACTAATCCTTGGGTCACAGGAAAGTTATGTGATTCTTGTCACTCTATCTGCTCTTCCTTATTCCTCCAACACACACATACACACACACATACAGTTTGTCTCAGGGTTAGTTTCATGTTACAAGCTAAGATACATCAATATTTGAATTGTAATCCCCTTGGTTAAGATTATTCACCGATTCAACTAATATCTATAGCAAATTCTTAAAAATCTGAACAATATACCATCCACTGGGTAGATGTCATACATTCAGATCTTGTAAATTCTTTACCCAATTCCTTAGGATAGAACAAAGTTCTTGCTTTTGTAAAAATGTCATTTACAAGGAATAAAGGTATGACTCAGGATCATTTTCTTAAGCACATATAGCGCAGTTTGTCTCAAAATCATGGGTAGTATTGACAGCATCAAATGATCTACATTTCTATTAGTAAATGAAAACATTATACCTGGGAGTGGCTATGTTTCTTTTTAAAATCATTTTTAAATTTTTAGATTCCAATAAAGAATGCACATAATTTTAAATCACCTATTTCCTAAAAGTTCATTATACATATAGTTGCCCCCTTCACTTTTTCTATACTCAACTTCTTCCCCAGAAAGTTTAATTCTTTGGGCCTGTTTATTACATTTATCACAACATTATAAAATAACTGATTGGCATTACTACATTTTTTTTTTTTTATCAACTTCAGATGTCATCAGTTTATTTTTGTTACAGGAGTTAAGCTCACCCTGTCCCCAGTCAAATATACATATTAGCATGTAGATACACAGACAGACACAGATACACACACACCCTCTCAGTCTCCCAATGTTATTTAAAATTTTTCATGGAAAATCAGGGTTGCATTATTTAATATGCCTTTGTAGTATATATCATGATCAAATTTTTTCTCCTACATTTTGCCATGGAGTTAATAATTGCCTCTTTCTTCCTATTTTCTCAGCTTCATTTGGAGTCATTATTACATTTTGCAAATATTTCAACTGACCTTTCAAATGACTATTGGTAAATTTTTAAGTTAACTAAACCAGACTCTTTTTTTTTTTTTCAATTGAGCATGATTGTTGTTTTGGAAGACCCTGGCTCTGCAGCAATCCAGCGCACTGCCCCAGTCCGTACCGGCTGCTGACGGGTGCTCCTGTTTAGCGGTCAGAGTGAAACTCCATAGCACTATTGCTATGGATTCACCCTTTGCCAGATTTCAACTCTTGCCTGTATTTTGTTTACTTCCTTGATTTGCAGAAACATATTCTATAGTAGCTTCTTAGGAGAAGAATCAAGAATGATTAATTTTAAGAACCTGTATACTTTAACAAGAATTTATTTTCACTTCACATTCTATGGATAGTTTGCCTGAGTATGAATCCTGGATTGAAAATACTCTCCCTCAGAATTTCAAGACATCATTTCTTTATTTTATAACAGCCAACATTTCCATTAAGAAATCCAGAGCTGCTGAATTCTATTTTATTCTATTTGATTATTTTTTGATAATGATTTGTTTCCTCCCATCAAAAGCTTCTAGTACTTTCCCATTTTTTTTTTTCTGTCCTTAGATTTTCTGATAGATCTAAGTATTTTTTAAAAACCTGATGCATTTGTCTGGCAAATGTATTTCTAACATAAGCTTTCCCAATATGAAGATGTATGCTCTTAAGCTCTGGAAATACTGTTTCTTTGATAAATTTTTTCCCTCTTGTATTTTCTATAGACCTTTTTCTATCTCCTTGTGGTATAACTCCTAGAATAATATTTTATTTTCTCATGTATATTATTCTTTTTATCTTTTTATTTAATTTTCAAGGTTTTTATGCTTTATCTTTTAATCCTTCTATTGAAAATCTTACTTTATCATATTTTAAAAATTCCCCAATCTCTGTTTTCTGAATATTCTTCTTTCATTGTAGTTTGGTCTTGTATTATCGATGTAACTTGTCTCATGTTTTGGAAGAAATTAAATATACATGTTTTAGAAATTTAGTTCTATTACCTGCATTGTGTCTGCTTATCATAGGTTTTAAAAATTCAGTTTGTTTCTTTTCTCCTTGATACTGCTTTTCCTCTTAGAGGACCTGCACCATAGATCTCTCTTAGATATAAATTGAGTACTTTTCTCACCTTCATGTTTGAATGATATGTCTTAGCTGATGGAAGGAAGAAAAAAATACAAAGCATTAGGAAGGAGCAGTTTAAAGAAAAGTTTGTGTTGTTGATTTGTGTGTTTGCAGGAGTGTTTAAACTTTCCTGTTTTATTTAGCTCTTATTTCTTCACATTCATAAACATGAAATTCACTTCTGGTTTAAAAGTCAAATATATATTGCTATCAAAATTCAGTTGAAATGAGAAAAAATTTAAATATCTAGCTCTAAAACTAATTCTAAGACTAACCAATGCCAAAACAAATCAAAAAGAAATTCACAATGGCTGGTGATCTTCCACTTTCTTTGGGGGGATTTTAATTTAAAACATTTTATACCCCTTGCCATTTTAGTTCAATTCCAAGTCAACATATTTTTCAGTCAATGCACATAATTAGAATGAGAATGAGAAGATATAACAAAGGAACATCATCAAACTTAAAATGAGAATTGAATTGAGTGTGGTAGTATCTTTCCAGATGTGTTGGTCTCAAGGTTAATATGAAAAGGTTGCCCAGCCTGTTGACTCCACCTCATATTTGAGAAGCCACCTAGCAATAAACGTGAGGATTCCATCGTACCACAATTTTATTTACTTCAAACTTAGACCCTTGCAGCAAATTCTGTTTTCAAAAGTGAAGCTGCAATGACATCAGGCAGTATAGAGCTGAGAACTCTACCATTTCTGACAGCCTGCCACAGTGATCCTCCTCAGAGTGGGGCCTCAGCAATGCTCCTAGTAAACAGCAGTTAAAGAACTGTGCTCAGTAATTACTTTTCAAAACACAGAGACAGCAATTTAAACTGAAGTGCATAACCACACTGAAATTAAGTGAGAACAGAAAAAAAAGCCCATTCCTTTAGTAATTCCTCTCTCTCATTTTTATGTGTACTCAATCTGTTTCTTCTCTCCTTCTATTATTTTATACCTCCATCTCTTCTCTTTTTTCTGCCCTTTTGTTAAGTGTTTCTTATATTCTGTTTATAAATATCCTGTCATCTTTTTCCCTTTTATCTTAATTGATCTCCCTTTCACTTTCACTCTGTAACTCTCATAACATTAGTACATTGAGTGAAATGTATTTATGGGTTGCATCTTTGGGAGCATTATACTCATTGAATACAGGCTAACACTTTACTAAAAATTTTGTAATTTAAACTTCTTCCCTCATCTCTTTAAAAGAAAGTCTTAAATAATTTAATTATTGATACTTTAAAACATCCACATGATACTTAATTGATTTGCTTAATACATTAGCAGTTAAACAGAATAACTACTTTTCACTTCTGATTTAGAGTAATAAAGAGCGTTAAGAAATAAAGAGTTCCCAAGATGGCAGAGTAGGAAGACTCTGAGCTCACCTCCTCTTACGGGCATGCCAAAATTAAAACTATTTACAGAAAATTATTTATGAAAAAGACCAGGATCTATCAGAAAAGATCTTTACAACTAAAAGTGTAAAGAAGGACCCACAATGAGGTAGGCAGGAAGAGAGGAGTGGTGGTATAGTCAAGACCCAAACCCCCAGGTGGGTGACCCATGAACAGACTACAATTGCAGAGCTTCTCCCCACAAGGAGTGAGTTGTCTCAAGGCCCTCTGTGCTGAACAAATTCTTAGAAATGCACATTTTCCCAAGTCTGAGTCAGGAAGAAATATAAAATATGAACAGGCCAATTGCCAGTAATGAAACTGAATAGATAATTTTAAAACTGCCCCCAAAACAAAATGCCAGGACTAGATAGCTTTTATAGGTGAATTCTACCAAACAGAAAAAAGTTGCCATCTATACTTTTCAGGTAGACTCAAATACTGTTAGCCCACAGGCCATACTTTGAGCAACAAGTGTGTAGGAACTATAGCGATTGGTATGTATAAGCCAGTGTCAGTTTCCAAGGAATTTAAATAGCAATCAGCAGGAAATGATTGAGCAGGTCTGCAAATCATTTTCGATTTTTCCTACAGAGGTCTTAATCTTCATCTGGAAAATGTAGATACCCAGAGTCTCTGTCCTGGTTTAAGTAAGATGGACCAGAGAAAACAGGCTTTATGTAGTGTATCCTCAACCACCATAAATGTTGTTGATAAGTTCAGCAAGAGTCAGAATTTTTTGTTTGTTTTCTTTTTATTCATCTATATATGCACAGTCTCTGAAACAGAACCTTCCTTTAGTAAGAGTTCAATAAGTGTTTGTTGAATTAGATTGAAAGTAAATGAAATCTTTCTGGTCTTATTTTCTAGTTCACCTTAAATTATTAAGAATTCTAGTGACATATGGGCTGATTCTCAAAGAGTGTATTTGCTGGAATCATGCTCTCAGATTCTTGCTGTTCACACAGATAAGAAATGTCTCAATATCTTTACTAACTCGAATTCAGCAGCTTACTCTTACTGGCTTTCTGACATCAGAAATACCTAACTTTACTACTTTTCAAAATCATAACATGGATAAATCTAAAGAGCTTTTCTATTTAGTATCTCATGATCATAAAATTCTTTTTGGAAAGATTATTTATTAACAATCTAGCAGCACTCAGTAACCACATTAAAACTTCTTAATAAAAAGTATAATTAAATAAGATTTTAATGATGCTAGTATCTCCTCAGAATTTTTAATGTGATAGAAAACTCGGTGCCCTGAGTTTATCATGGAAGTCTAGATTAAAAGCCTAGCTGTCTCATTCTTCAGCAGTGTAGACCCTCTGTAAAATAAGAAATATTATATATATGTATATATATTGGTCAGGCCCCCAGTGCCTGACACAGAACTCTTGAATTTGTAGATAGAGATACTATCATTACTCTTTGATCCAAGTTCCTGACACAAAGCTCTTGAGACTTTTGTTAATTTACTGAGTGATGGGACCATCTGACACAGAGCTCCTAAGTCCTCTGTGATTTTCTAGGTGATAGGAATATCTTTCTGTTCTCTTGGATGGAGGATGGTCACCAGAAAGAGCAAGCTGTGAGCAGAAGTTTGGGACTTTTGGTCCCATCTCCTATTCTTCAGGAGGGGGAAAAGGTTGAAAGTGCAGTTTGTGATCATGCTAACATTATGAATCCTCCATAAAAACCCTAAAAGTACTGGGTTCAGAGTATTTCCCCATTAGTGAACACATCTACGTGCCTGGAGGACAGCGCATTTCAATTATATAAGGTAGACTCTTGCACTCAAGACCTTTCCAGACCTCATCCTATATATCTCTTCATCCAGCTTTTCATTTGTATCCTTTATAAAATATAAAATCAGTGAACTGTTTTCCTGAGCTCTATGAGGTGCTCTATCAAATTACTGAAACCAGGGAGGGTACTGTAGGAACCTCCAATTTGCAGCCAAGTTGGTCAGAAATTTTAGGTAACCTGAGGACCTACTACTAGTGATTAGTATCTGAAGTTAGGGGTTGGGGGAGGGGCAGTCTCACAACCCTTAACCAGTAGGCTCTACGCTACCGCTAGTTAGCGTCAGAATTGAATAAAGGATACCAAGCTGGTGTTGGAGAATCAGCATGGGAAAAACCCCAGACATCTGGTGTCAGAAATGTCATGAACAAGTTGGCCTCTGCTGCTGTTGTTGCTATTTAGTCGCTAAGTCATGTTGAACTGTTTAGTGACCCCACCAGGTTCCTCTGTCCATGGGATTTTTCAGGCAAGAACACTGGATTGGGTTGTCATTTCCTTCTCCGGGAGATCTTCCCGAGCCAGGGATTGAACCTTCAGCTCCTGCCGTGTCTCCTGCATTATCGGTGGGTTCTTCACTGCTGGGACCAAGGAAGCACTCAATACCCACATATGAAGTGGAAATCACAGCTCACTTCAGACTCTCATGTCAAGCAAAAATAATCACAAAAGTCATTCTAAAAGTCAACAGATTCATAAATGTAAAGAGTAAACCAAACTCAGGGGGTGGCACAGGAGTCAGAGATTTTTTTTTTTTTTTCCAGCTTGCAAAGCACTTTAACATTCGTTATCCTGTTTGAATTACCCTAAGAGCATTTTCTAGTGGCAGTGTAAGGGAAGGAACAATATGAACAACCCTCTTTATTTGTCAATATACATATACAAGCATACCTCATTTGGTCGTGCTTATTTATCAAGCTTCACATACATTGTGGTTTTCACATATTGAAGGTTTGTGGCAAGACTGTGTTGTCAAATGATGGTTAGCATTTTTTAGCAATAAAGTATTTTCAACTGAGGTATGTACTTTTTTAGACATAATACTATTGCATACTAGACTACAGTATAGTGTAAGCATAACTTTTTTGTGCACTCAAGAGACCAAAAAAATTCATGTGACTCACTTCATCATATTTGCTTTACTGCAGTGGTCAGGAACTGAACCTACAGAATCTCTGAGGTATGCCTACATATAAGTACACTGAAGCCCTAAAATCCTAAGTCTAAGGGCAGAGGACTTCTCTTTGAGAATTATATCATTTTGGTGTTTTGAAACATGTGAGCAATGCCTTGTAATTAATTTTCCCACCATCATTATTTTATGTTTAAAATGTGTGCCCAGATTTCTAAGGTCAATAAACAAACAATATATTCTAAAAAGAAATGGCCCTGAGACAAAAATTGCTGGCCAGTTTGTTTTCTATCATTGATATCTATTGACAAATATGCCAATGGTTGTTCTAATTAATGTCATTTCAAATTTGTATCCTTACATTCTCAAACACAGACATTAGTAGACATTTTATTCATATAAATGGAATCTTTTTAAGTTCTTTTAAACTTGAAATCATAGTACTTATAATAGTGAGAAACCTACAGTTTAATTAATTACAACACCATTCATTTAAAACTTTTTTTGAAAAACTCAATTTTTGAAATGTAAGTGTGAGAATCATATAAATCAGGCTCCCCTCTCTTGTAGAATTTTGGCCTGGAGTTTTTAATAATTATTTTAGGAAATATGATAAGTGAGAGAAAGTATAAGCACATTTCACAGAACTTCTTATATATATATATGGCATTATAGTATATCAAACTAAGAAAACGATTCTGTAACAATAAGCATAGTCTTATGACTTGAGATATGCTTACTGATCATTTCTGATCAAGTATGTAATATTTAGTATTTTGATAACAAGAATGGTATAAGACCATTTCTGTTTCTCTCTTAAAATGGAAAATAAAATAAATTATTATACATGTCTCCTCCTTATTTCTGTATAATGCTTCCCCCGCATGCATTGCGGAGCCAAACCTGACATGAAAGTTTATGACAGAGTGAGATTGTAAAAATGTATTTTTTATTTGAGACAATTTTGCAATAAAAGCACATTTCAGTCCTTTAAAATAACAGTCGACAAGATTTACTGTATCAAATGTAAGTTTCACACCTCAGTCAGTGGTTAAGATTTCAAACAAACCCCAGCCGCTAAGCTGAAATTGGCTTTTAAAATCTTTAAGTTAGTTTGTTCCCAGATGAACATTTTTTTTTAACATGAAAAATCACACTTATCATGCAGCTTGCAAATTCTCTGGTTTCCATTTATCCATTTTATTATCTTTTTATTATTGACAGAGACAGGAGCCAAGTCAGAGCTACATTAATCCAGAAACCAAAAGTAAGTAGACAATATTGTGAATATTAATGCAAGGTGGCAGCTCTTATTTTTCACCATCCCATCCTATTTTCCCTTGGAACCAATTTGTACAAAATGTATTTAAAAATCAGAAAGTTAAAGACAACCAATTTTCAACTCACTGACCTACAAATTTGTCTTGATTGCAGGGCACTTCTGTTGTAGCAGGGAGATTAGGAGTGGGTGCTTGAAACTCCAGGTCCCTTGGGGAGGGTGTAATCACTACTGACAATGCACCCAAGCTGTTTAATGTCCAGGGTAGAAATTCGAGGACATCTAGCCAGTTTATGAGTCCCAAGAGAGGGGGGCAACAGATATCCATAACCGTAACACCTCACTCTGTGGAGAGCCTGTCTAGTTCTTGGCAAGAATTTTAAGCTTAATTTTTCCTGGATAGCTTTCCCTTCTTTTTCTTTCACTCTCTTGTCTAAGTAATTAAAAGTAGACCTAAAAGTACACTCATACACACACACACACACACAGAGAAAAGAAAATTAAATGAAGAAAATCTCAACAGATTCGACCTTAGATTTGTTTCAGCTATTATGAACACTCAGACTTAGCACACACTTGCTTTGCAAGTTTATCCCTAATAATGACCAATATTTGTGTACTGCCCTTAGGATTACCAAAGCCCTTCCAAATGTAACATCTGCACAATAAAGAGGTTTTGCAGCAGGAATATAACTCCATCATGCAGATTGCAAATTTTAGTCTTGAAGATGGTTTTTTGAAACAAAGTCCCTGAGATAGAAATTAAATCTACTTTTCCAGAATTCAAAGTCCGATGATCTTTTCTGTATACTAAATTGATATTTTCAACTTTGAAATGTTTATTAATTTTTTATATTTTATATAAAAAATAAATTAAAATTAGACTTCCTACATTCAGCATACTCAAAAAGGCAAACCTATACAGAGTATCCAAGGAGTAAAAATACCAAAACACACAGTGTAAAGTCAGATAGAAGGTGGATGCCAAGTGTCCTCCGGTTGTTTCCTTTCCTTTAAGAGTCCGTCCAGCGAAACGTGAAGGGCTGGGATACAGGGGAGGCGGCAAGCATGAGACACTGCACCCTCTGGTTCTGTCACTCGTGTGCTCCTTTGGAAAAACGTGGGACTCACTGAGTATGATTATTTCCAATAAACCCAAAATGAAAACTACCCAAGTGCCCGTGAGTAGAAGGATGGATTAATAGATTGTGATTTACACAAACAAGAAGAAAACACAAGCAATGAAAAAGAATCATCTTCACTTCACCCAACAGTGAGGCTTTCTTAAATACGCTAATCAGCAAAAAAAAAAAAAAAAAAAAGAGCCAGACACCAAAGAATACATACTATATTATCAAATTTATATAGAATGCAATGCAGTCAAACTAGTCTATAGGTTAAAAGAGGCTAGGAGCTGTTGAAAGGAACTAGTGCCGGGGGTATGGAGGGCTCCGCCTTCATCTGCATGATGGGTGCACAGTTGTGCTTTATTTGTCACAGTCTTTGAAGTGAAACATTTATGATATTTGTACTTTCCTCTACATAGAATATGCTTCAATAAAACTTGCAGAGGAAGGACATAGTTGGACCTTAAGACTGCATCTGTACCACCGTGGATATCTTGGACTAACTAACTTGTAGGCTTTTCCAGGCTGAAGAACATTGGAAAAGTGTGGGCTTTGGATCCATTTGCCTGAGTTCCAAATCTCCACTGCACTGTGACACTCACTGGCAATGTGTTCTAAGGGAAGTCTCCTAAACCCTCGGTTTCTCCAGTAAAGTTTTTATGGATTTGTGCCCCTCAACTCCTCAGTAGGGACAAACAGCATAAATAGGAGAAAAACATAAACGTAAACCATATAAACTGAGAGACTGCAAACAAACTGATGGTATCATCCTTCCTCAGCCCTTAAATATCTTTGAGTTAGTGCTATCACTAGCAAAAAAAAAAAAAAAAAAAAAAAAGAAAGAAAAAAATCAAATTCTGTATTAGGAAGGTCTGGTAATAATTCAGTATGGGCAGCAACTCTCCATAGTTTAGTGCCTTCACACAACAGATGTTATTTCTGACACTTGAATGGCCAGTTGGGGTTTCCTCATTTAATGGCCTTCAGAAATCCTGTCCTCGGCTCAGTCTTTGGGATCCTCTCACTGTGTATTTGGAGAAAAGAGACCTTAGGAAAGGTGCATCTGTCCTTAACTGCTTTGGCCCTGAAGATGTGTGTGTTGCTCTCATTTACATTCATTTTAGGGGGAAGCAGCCACAGGGCCCCATCTTTCTGCAAACAATCTCATGAAAGTATGACTTTTCATTAGTCCATTAGCCACATCTGCCACATTGTCCTTATGTTCTCCTACACAAACTACAGGTAATTTCTGAGGCTCTATCAGTTAGGCATTTCAGAACAAAGTCATAGAAACACCAGGATCATTTGATCTACAAATGCATGTAACTTCCTGAAATATATATTCCAACTGGTTGACTTTAAATTCAATCCAAATACCAACGGATCTACTCACATATCTGAGAGACAGCTTACATTCATTAACAAATGCTAGTTAGCCTAAGTCTCAACACCAAGGTGTCAGGTCATATCAACCTGAATTGAACACACTGCACTTTTTTGATCTTCAAGGTGAGCGATATCTTGGTGTTGTAGAAAGTACCCAGCGTTGATAACTGGGGTCATGATCCACCTTCTAAATTTATAATCAAATGTCAATATAATCAAAACTAGAGGGAATTCTTTTATAGGACTTCTTAAAAATCTTCATAAACTTAAACTCACTGTAAATATTGCTCTCTAAAACTTTGGAAATGGAAGTTTTACTTTTACAATAGAAGGCTTATATAAGATACAGGACTTATTCCAAATCACAAACTTGGAACCAAAACTTGAGGCTATTACCAGTCTAATATATATTTTACTTCTTAGCAAAGCAGGAAAATATCAAAAGTAAAAATGTAATAAGGGTTGCATGTAGGATAAATTAATGATCAAGTTTAAGAAAAAATTTGATAAATCTGATAAGACTGTTTTACTGCCGAAATTCTTCCTACTCCTTGATAGTTGACCCAAGTAGTACCAGGAACTGCAGTTGTATCAATAATCATCATAAATTATATCTATTTCTCACTCTTCAATCTTTTTTTGTACTTGCAGGCTTAGGATTGCAAAACATAAATAAGGCAAAAGGTATCACTTTGAAGAGTTTTCATCATTATAACCTTTTGGTCCCAGGAAGTGGTTATTTCATTTTAATAGTCCTGTTTCTATATATACAGGTGTCTCATGCCTGAAATGAATTTTCAAGACTGTCTTTATGCTAAGTATTTGGCAATCCAAAAACTACTGCTTCTGAAAATATGTATAGACCAGGAATGAAGTGTTCCATTTTTACAACGAGATGCAGATTTCCCATTAAAAAGTAAAGCTTTCATTTCCAATGCTATCAAGGACAATATTTGAGTTTTGGTGAATTAATTTAAGATGATATAGAAGTCCTATAAAAGAATTTTTTCTAGTCTATGTATTATTTACTGTTGATTATAAATTCGAACATTACTTTTAGTGTCCAGCTTGTGACTTTGAATATTAGCAAATAAATATTGCTAACTGATATTTAATCATTTTCAGTAACGCTATTTTCAATTAAACTTGATCTCATACATGTTTATACAATTTTACAATTTAATTATACAATTATCTCATACTACTTGTACAATTTCAGGGATCAATTATCAAAATGTATTGATACTATTTTTTTACTTGTCTCTATCTCAATGATACTGTTTACTGTTTTTAGTGCCCTTTCTTTCTTAAAGCAAAACAGGAAAAAAAAAAAAAAAACAGGAAAGATACAGGAGAAAATGTGGAGGTTATTTCAGGGCTGAAGTGAAGATATGAAGAATTGTTCTAATCTTTCCTCCAGCTTTTAATAGTGTTTCAAACTCTATCAAGTAAGAATAGATGATTATTATGCAAGGTAGGGCATTGTGGGCCTGGGGTCTTCAGTATTTCTCTAAGTTTGTAGATTTCATGGTCACAAGTAAGTATAAGTAGTTAATAAGCTCTATGCACCATCTTCGCTAACCCTACATACCTATGAACCAGCACAATGCCTAGTATATAACACTTGATTAAAAATTAATGAAGTATGGTTGGCAGCAGTTCCTCTATCTCTTGGCCAATCCTGACTTGTACATTCTTCTCTCAATATTATAGGTAAACCAAATAAACAATCACCCTGAAAGTTCCTCAAATGGCTAAGAAAAGTTTTATGTCCCAAACTATACTGTCATCTGAAATTCCACTTTTGAGTTTCATTCATTTAGCTAAAAATGTCGGTCTTGTTAAAATGCAAAACAAATGTAGCAACAGAGAGTCAATAACACTTGAATCCCTTTTAAATTATTTAAACTTATGACAAATGAGTATTATGACAAATGAGTATTTGTTTATCCCTAGTGCAGTCTGGTCAGAGGAGGGAGTCATTCTGTGGTCATAGAAGTAGGATGAGAAAAACCCAAGTCAGTAAGATGAGTTTAAATGAATCAGAACAAAGAAACTTCTTATCTCACACTGTTGCCTATAGATGAAATAATACTAAAAGCATAGATACTATCTGGTTATTACCAGTACTCATACATAATGAAAGTGAGATCCACTTTCATTATGTGATATGAACTAGTTAAAAGCTAATCATTGTCAGGGTCAAGGTTAGTTTTTAAGAGACCTGACTTTTATTTTTGTGCTCCTTCTTTCAACTTTGATTACTAATTTATAAATGCTAATCCTACTTCAAAGTAACCTAAACCTTATAAAATATTTTGTAAATTCAAAAGAACCTTAAAAGGAGTATCAACAAATTTCCTGCCTCTGTAATTTTGTATAGTATACATAAATAACTACTTAGGCTCCTTAAGAGTGATGCAATTTTCCAAACATGTAAACTATGATTAATTAAGTGTGAAGGTTTATGATTATGTAGTTGGAATTTGGTTTAAAAATATTCTCCATCATTTTCATCAATACTAAATCAGCTAATTGAAATAATCATTGGGATCTATGTCTATAGCAAAAAAGAAAAATTTGTATTGCTGCAAAAAAAGAAAATATCTTTCCTTCTACTTCAAAAATGTATTCAATAAGGAAATTACTGTTAAATAAAAATTATACCATGTTCCATAATAGAGTGTTGAGGTCAACAGAGTCAAAACTAAGAATATCAGGCAATGCATTAGAGTTCTCAAGAGAAATGGGACCAACAGGGCATAAATATGTATATATGTGTGTTTATAACAATATATGTATATATTTATATACAAATACATTCATTACAGGGCATTAGCTCCCATGATTATAGAGATGCAGAAGTCTCAGTATTTGCAGGGTGGTAAGCAAGAGCTGAAGACTCAAGTCTAAGTCCACAATTCTGAGAATCAGGAAAGCCAATGATGTTGTTCCATTCTAAAATCTAGCAGGCTTGAGATCAGTAAGAGCTAATGTTTTAGCTTGAGTCTAAAGGCCGGAGCAAAGTCAGTGTCCCAGTTCAAAGGACACAAGTTGGCAGAATTCCCTCTTCACAGGGGAAGGTCAGCTTTTCTGTTCTATTTAGGCATTCAAATGATTAGATGAGGCACACTCACATTGGGGGGGGCAATCTGATTTTCTCGATATGCCGATTTAAATTTTAATCTCATCCAAAAACACTCTTAGGAAATACTTGGTGTCTTAATCCACTTGGGCTGCTGTAACAAAATACTGTAAATTGGACAACTTATAAATAACAGAACTTTCTCAGAGTTCTGAAAGTTGTACATCAAAAGATCAGAGTGATAACATGGTTGGCTGCTGACTTTTTCTCGATTGTAGACTTCTTATTGTATCCTCATATAGCAGGAAAAACAAGGGATCTCTGTGGGGCCTCTTTTTGTAAGAAAACTCATCTCATTCATAAGGGTTCATCTCATGACTCTTAAGTCACCTCCTTAGACCCTTAACTCTTGATACTATCATTCTTGGAGTGTTAGAATTTCAACATATGAATTTTGGGGAGACAGACATTCAGACTGTAGAACCAAGAATAATGTTTAACCAAATATCTGGGCACTCCATGGCCCAATCAAGTTGACACATGAGATTAAGCATCACAGGAAGGTTACACTTTCCAAGTATTTTTCTGCATTACATTTTAAAATAGAAATACAAGAACTTCTTGGGAAAAAGATTGAAACAGTTCTACAATTAGGATTAAGACATACATAGGCATATATGGCAACTGAATATTCTGGGATAGATGATAGAACCAGACTTTCAAGATGTTACATAGAGCTGCTATGAAAGACACGTCTTAAACATAGACTAAGTCAAGCAACATTATTATCATCAGAGAGAAGTGGTTTACCAGGTACAGATTAGTGACTATTTTACAAGATGGTCTGGATGCAGCCACCCTAGGATCTAGTCTCACAAAATAGAAGGACTAAATGTGAAACCAAAGCAGCTGTCCCATTAAAACTGTGCTATTCCAGAGCTAGGCAACTTGGCTCTAGACATCTTTTACCAAGCACAACAGAAAGAAAAGTAACAACTCTGAAGATGATCTCCAAGTCCACAGAATTGAAGAAGTGCCAGATAGCAGCAGAACTGGAGGGTACTAGAGAATGTGGGAGCCAAGACTGCTCTGTCATGAAAAGGGCAGACACTTCAGTGGTGGCTGCAGGCATGCTAAGTCGTTTCACTCGTGTATGACTCTTTGCAGCCCCAAGAGCTGTAACCTGCCAAGCTCCTCTGTCCATGGAATTCTCTAGGCAAAAATACTGGAATGGGTTGCCATTTCCTCCTTAGGGGATCTTCCCGATCCAGGGATCAAACCTGTGCCTCTTATGTCTCCTGCTTTGGCAGGCGGGTTCCTTACCACTAGTGCCAGCTGGGGAGCCCCCTACGGTACCTGGCATCTACATTAGTCAGGGAGCACTCTAAGGGAGCCCTCTGTGATACCCTGAAACAGTGGGGGCAGCAGGAACATTTTTCATAGCAGGGTGACTGATTCAAAATTTTACGTAGTGAAATAGTCTACTGATAAATTCATTTTCATTTTGTGTTTTACTGCTCTGTACTCACAACAGCATACAAAAATGAGCTTCCCTACAATCTCCAACCCTAACTCCCTTCTCTCCAGAGGCACAGTCAGCCCCACAGTTCTAGTTCTTAATTCTCCATATGACAAGGTGCATAGTAGACAGGATCCTCTTCACATCTCTTTAAAGAAATCATACCCAGGACCATGGACCATGATGCTGACAGTTCTAACAACGGCTCTTTCTGTTTGGAGACTGGGGACACTCCAGGTCTTCCCTGGTAGCTCAGAGGGTGAAGCATCTGCCTGCAGTGCAAGAGACCGGGTTCGATCCCTGGGTCCAGAAGATCCCCTGGAGAAGGGAACGGCAACCCACTCCAGTGTTACTGCCTGGAGAATTCCATGGTCAGAGGAGCCTGGCAGGCTCCTCTGAGAATCTAAGAAGAGAAAGACAAATGGTAGTATACTACAGATAGCTCATATTCTCTTGCTTATCTTTTTCCGGAATTTTGTGTTGTTAAATACAATCATCATTAAAATTTAAATGATATAAACTTACTGTGAAACTAATTTTACTAACAACAATACTAATGGATATTCAAAACTCATCACTTCCTAATTATTACACTGCATTTTATTATAATCTATGCTCTTTCTTGAGGTTATTTACATGTCTTAAATTTGTATGCTGGAAATAATAAAAAAAATCTGTTCACAACTCTGCCTTCACTGACATCATGTTGGTAACATGAAACTGACCACAGTGGGAGCAGTCACGCTACAGAAATTGGCAAACACTGCAATTGTGGCTTCAGTTTTACAGTGAGTCAATTACGAAGCTGGCATATCAGTTGGCTGACAAAGTGAGTGCCAAGGTCTAACAAGGATGATCCGATCCTAAGTTATTGTGAGGGCACTGAGGATGAAGAGGACAGTGGTTACAAACTGAACGTGGCACCCGTGTATGGAAGGATTTCTAAACGTGCTGTGTCTATGGAGTGGATTCTAAATCATGATATTCTGGAATCCCCTCCACCTTCAAAGGGATCATTCCTCGTCTGATCAAAAAGTATTGGCAGGCCTGACCTTTGCAAATGAGGATCAAGTCTCTCTTCACTTTTTCTGGTATAGAAGAAGCCTCCGATCTCTTCTACAAAATAATGGAAGGGTTTCCCACTATTAGATGATACTGTACATTTGCCCAACTAGGTGGTTTGTGTCTGGATCCAAAATAAATGTTATTTATATGAAAAAATCTGATATTACTTGTACCCCTGGTATTGTGTAATGATTTATATTTGCTATTGCATGGGGAAATGCCTTGTTAGTAAAAAATTAAATGTGGTAGTAGGCATATCTCATAGGGACGCTGATTATAAATTGCATTTATTACTAAGTTTCATATAGGCCAAATATTTGAAATATTCATATTGTCATAGAAAAAACAGGTGTGATTGATGTTTTAAATGTTTGCATCTGATTCCAGAAACTATGTTGCATAGTTATAATTCCCCCTCTATCTCTCAGATTTTGTGAGACTAAGAAATGATTATACATGTGACATTGGGAGGAGAATTTATGAAGTTGGTAGAAAGGTCCTACAACCTTTCTCAAGACCCCCCAAGTCATGCTACCTTAAAGATACTCTAAGGATGGCTCAGATATTACAGTTAGTCAAATGCAGCTAATGAGTTAGTAAAATTAGGGTATTAATGTTACTGGGAATTTGTTGATCCTCACTGATTAGTGAGTTAGTCATGAGAAAAACTGCCCTATCCATTGTATCCCAGGGTCTAACCAAGGAAAGAAAACCATTTTACAAGCAAGAATAAAGGGAATTAAGTACAGAGAATTGGTTATACCAGTCATGGAAGAGCCGTGAGACCAAACAAGGGATGTGTGCAATCCACAGATTATCACCAACAGAGGACTACTATTCCCTTAGGCTGGAGGTCAAAGGAAACAGGTGATATCACCAGGAGTCAAGACAGCATCTATGGTCACCTGGCTGACAGGCCTTTTAGGACCTGGAGTCACAGAGTTGAAGACATTCCTGCCAGAGATGCCAGCAAGATCAAGATAGAGAAAAAGACTCTGGTTTCTCCCTTCCTCCTGTTCCTCAACTACATATCAAGGATTCTCATTAAATCTAATCATGTTAACAGTGGACCCTTGTATATGTAGCGTCTAGGGTCAGCAGAGCAAGAAAGGGGGAGGGAATAGATCTGAGGGGAAACAGGTACAGGAATAACAAATCTAGCAAATCCACAATATGTATCTATATCTAGATAGATAGATAGATAAATACAGAATCCCCCCAACATCCATTAATGCTATGATAAGGTAAAGAAAAATAGTTTTTTTTCCTTACCCAGGTATATTATCTAAAGGAGCATTTAATTAGTTACTGAATTAGAAGTTGACACATTCAACTGCTATTTAGCTTTCTGAATGAGCACAAGATTGACCAAATATCATGAGAGTCTATTACTGATCCAAGAGACTCTTTTTTCCCATTATTCTAAAGCTCTCTGTCTGTTCTCAAACTGTGAGAGGTACTATAAAACAGAAAATCAGATTTATCTGACAGTTAACCCACTCTTTTTCACCTTGCCTTCTTTCAAATATGCTGAGAAAAGTAAAATGGTCAAAAGGAAAGGAGGAGGAGAGGCACAAGTATACTCACAAACTCGGTGATGGATGACTGAGAGCTGACTCTTTCTCAAGTGCTTTCATTGTCCCACGTGCTACCCCTGCATCCCAGGAGACAGCTTGATGTAACCTGCCAATATTAGTGTCACTTCCTTGCCATATCCTCTTTTCACCATCACAAAAATAGGAGTCCATCAGAAAATACATAATATGTTTCCTAGAGTTACTTCTGTTTTATGCAGATCCTCTTTATAAAGCTATTCTTAGAGTCCTCTTCAGTATCATAAGCTTAAACTAAGAAAACTACTTTTCTTTTCTTTCTGAACATTGTTTCATGAGGAATGAGTCCTGTTACTTACAAAGATAGGCAGAATTCTCTCAAAGCAGAAACGTCATCTATTTTGCTTGCTTTCCACGTGTTACCTATGTACTACAGTTAAGAACTTCAAGCACACAAATTTGTTCTAGAGAACTGGCAACTCAAACATACAAATAATCTTTATAGTATTCAAGTAACCCTTAAGCTCTTTGAAAAATAACCTTGCTTTAAAAGGCAGAGTGCAAAAAAACTCAAAAGAATTGGCACATCCCTCCCAAAGATTCTCTAACGTTTAGCAAAACTGAATTCACACTAAATCTGGTTTATGAGTAAATGACAAGTCAACTTTAAAAACCAATCTGCTTTGGAGCCATATTTCTGCTAAACACTCAAAAATTTCCTCTTGAGTATTTAGTGATATATTAGAACCAGAAATAAGGGATGTTAGTGCTAGAAGGCAGTCAACAGTCTGTAATTTAATTTACATATTCTTTCTGCACCAGACTCTTTAAGATCATTGAGTTAGCTTAAGAATTTTGAAGCTGTAGAATTCAGGGCAGGACATTACATTATGCCAATATTACTATTCTCCTGCTCTGACATTCTCCACTGAGTGACAGATGAAGGAGAAGGAAGGGCAGTCACCATTAACTGAGAATAAATGAAACTGGAATATTAAAATTCAGGATTATCTGAGTTGACTGAATTGGCTGGCAGAGTGTTCTCCAGTTAAAGGTGGGGAAAGATTAATTCTGTACATGACACCACTACTGTATTTATACAAGTCTACTGGGACAACTGTTTGCCTTGAATTGTTTTCTTCATTTATTTCAGTCAGACAGTTGTGTTGACTGATTTTTCTTTTTGATGTATGAAATAACTGTTTGACTGAATTTACCATTTAATTTCTACTAACGCACTGTAAAAACAATAGTCAACTTAGATTGGCAGGTATGAAAAAGTCTACCGCAGAACTAGACGGAAATATTGCGTTCTATAGGTACATATGTCATATGCTCTGGGTGTTGGAAAATTGTTCCAATTTCAATTATTTTGCCACATGTTTCAGAAGTGTGGGGCCACTGATTTAATAGTAAAAATAAGATTTGTGAAGTTCATATAAAAATAATTTTGTGTGAACATGAGAATCACATAACGGGATCAGAAAAGAACTATTATGAGAAATTTTACTGTTTCTTACTTATCAAGAGGTGTTTCTATGTCAAACTTTTGAGTCTTCTTCTAGAAGATGTTTAGGAACAAAAGGTTTGAATATATTCATAGCAAATCCTTATTTATAGTTTTATTTTCCCAATAATTATAGTTACTGAGATAGGACATGGAAAATGGCCTATCTCATGATTCTAAGCTCCTATTGAACATTTGGAAATTGGTGACATGAGTAGGAAAGTGAAGCAACTTTTGAGATTGTTATTGAGTAATGCTGATTTTATAATGAGTGCTTCCTTACATAGCTGACTACTTTATCATGGTGCAGATGACTGATTACCACGCTTAGAAAGGACAAAGGTCTTAAGAAATTCTCCATATTCCATTCACCAATCTGTGTTCTTCTTCAAAGCAAAATTAATCCCTTGAATATTAACATATCAGCTTAATTATAATTTTTAATTTTAAAATTAACTGTGAGAATGGGAATTTTTGGTAGGAAAAAGTGATGGAAGATGGGACAAAATAAAATAAATCAAAGAATTCATAGAAAGATAACACAGAATTTTTCACTAGTAGGTAAGGACTTCTGCTTCCAACTATATCAGTTTACCTTAGGAAAACATACTAGAAAGGTCAGATAAATCATAAGCAACATTTGACTGTGAGCTTTATAAAGCTAATGAGGTAGCCATGACACAGAAAAGTAAAATAGAAAAGAAACTCACTGAAGTAAGAACAGTATTCTGCACATGCTTTATCTAGCCCAGTCATTTAGAAACTATTGAAGAAAATCAAAAGTATGAGAAACCAAATATGGTTCCTACAAGGCAGAAAAGCCAGTAGATCTTAGGACAATATTGTAGGATTGAGGAGAGAGCAGGGTTGGAATTTAGAAATAACAAAGCAGTTAGAATTTTAAGGATCAAAATCCCAGAGACAGGAAAGATTCAGAGACTCGAGCTCAATTCAGCAACAGTGGTCCCTTGACGTATCACATTTTCCATGTAGGTAGACAAGGCAAGGTGCTAAGAAGTCAAACAAAAGCTAACTGAAGTCAAATCAAAGACTCAGAGGTCTTGTAATGCTGAGGAGATAAAACTGAGGTTAAGAACCCACCAAAGAATAGTGGCCTGGTGGAAAGCTAATGATATGAATTAGGACACTGGAGGTTTCTATATATATCTCTGTGTCCATGTGAACGTGTGTTAGGAAGGTTGATGAAAGAGCTACCTTGATGGAAACATCTATAAAGAAGGAAAATGAGTATGAAGTTTGTGCAATGACTGAAGATCAATAAGCTGATCTTTCCTTCTGCTCCTTACCTGGGAATAGGAAATTCTCTCTTGAAAAAAGTACAGTTGACCATTGAACAATGCAGGAGTTAGAAACACTGACTCCCTATGCAGTCAAAAATTCACATATCACTTTATAGGCGGCCCTTTCTATCTATGGTTCTGCATCTGAGGATTCAACCAACCACAGATCATGCAGTGCTGCAGTTGTTGGGAAAAAATCTATATGTAAGTAGATCTGTGCAATCTAAATCCAGGTTGTTCAAAGGTCAACTATAATGTCATTAAGATTCTCTACAACTTGTCATATCCCAAGTCTGGTGTTCATCAAAGAACCACCAAGACTACCAAGAAAAGGAGAATTAGAATAAAAAACAGAATCAGAATATGGATGACCTAGATATTAAAGTTTAAATATATTTTAATAAATATTACCAAATTCAGGAAAACAGATGACAAGGTAGAGAATTTAACTAGACAACAAGAAACTGATTGAAGTTGAACTGATAGAATTCAAAATTAAACTAAAATTAAACTCAGTAGTGGACTGGACACAGGTGAAGAAAGATAAATGAACTGGAAGATAGAGTAGCAGTAAAAATATCAAGACTAAACATGAAAAACAAAAAGGATAAAAAAGTACAGAAAAGAGCATTTGAAACATATGGGCCACAGTAACCATTTTTATCATATGTTTACATTGGAACCCAAAGGGAAAAGAAGAGAGAGATTGGGGCAAAAACAATATTTAGAAATAATAGCTGAGAGTTCTCAAAAACTAAAAAGAATATATCAAGCCATAAATTCAACAAGCACTAAAAAACGCAACAAGAGTAAATACGAAGAAACCATATCTAACACCACCACAGTACAATTCACAAATAGCAAAGAAAAACAGAACATCTTAGAAGTAACCAGAGGAAAAACAACAACAGTTGACCTCTGAACAATGCATGAGATTAAGATTACACCTTACTTCTCAACAAAAATGATTAATACTAGAAAATAATGGAAAGTGCTAAAGAAAATAACTGCTCATTGGGAATTCTAGAGGCAGAGAAAATGTTGTTTGGAAAATGAAATAAGGAAATCAGCAAACAAACAAAATTTAGAGTACATTCTCATCAGAACCAACTAAATTAAGTTATCAAGGGAGACCTGCAGGCAGAAGGAAAATTATCATAGACGAAAATAAGGACTTTACAAAGGAATTAAATATAACAGAAAGGATACATAAGTGAATAAATCTGAATAAAATCTAACTGCACATAAGAGTAATAATGAAATATATAAAAATTAGAATGCATTAAAACAAGAGGAGGAGTAAAAAGTAATAAAATAAATTTAAGGTCTCAGCATTGCTTGAGAAGCAGTAAAAGAGCTAATAAGCCATGGTGCATGTGTAACTGCTACTTATATAAGCATTGTGAGCTAATAAAGGGAAAATGGAGTTTGATGAATTTAAAAGGAAGAGCCAGAGGAACATAAAAAGGAAGGACAAGCAGAAAACAAGGAGTAAAAGGTCTATAATAATATACGTTAACTGTAAATAGTCACATTAAAGGGCAGAGATTTTTTGAAACAAACAAAAATCTTAATTCTATGCCCCTTACAAGACACCACAGTCAGACTGCAAGTTAAGGGATGCAAAAATTATGTCATAAAAACAATAAGCAAAATTGGAAAAAAAAAATGGGAGATTTGAAAGCAAAAAGTATCACTGGCGATAAGGCAGGATAATAAAACCAACCATTACTTTACAAGGAACATGTCATAAAACTAAACTTCGATGCAATATATGAAGGGAAATTCTAAAAACTAACTAGAAATAAAATCTAAATTACCAGAATCAGTAATTCAGAACAACAACAAATCAGTAAACTACAGAAGATCTGAATACCATCGTTAAAATCTTTGGTCTATACACCCCGAGGAAACCAGAATTGAAAGAGACATATGTACCCCAACATTCACTGAAGCACTATTTACAAAGCTAGACATGGAAGCAACCTAGATGTCCATCAGCAGATGAATGGATAAGAAAGTTGTGCTATATACACACAATGAAATATTACTCAGCTATAAAAAGGAATGCATCTGAGTCAGTTTTAATGAGGTGGATGAACCTGGAGTCTATTATACAGAGTGAAGTAAGCCAGAAAGAGAAATACAAATACTGTATATTAATGCATATATAGAGAACTTAGAAAGATGGTACCAACAATCCTACATGCATGGCAGCAAAGAAGACACAGATGTAAAGAAAAGACTTTTGGACTCAGGGGGAAAAGATGAGGGTGGGATGATTTGAGAGAACAGCATTGAAACATGTACATTACCATATGTAAAGTAGATGACCTGTGCAAATTTGATGCATGAACCAGGGCACCTAAAGTCCGTGCTCTGAGACAACCCAGAGGAATACAGTGGGGTGGGCAATGGGAGAGGAGGTTGAGGATTGGGGGGGACACATGTATACATGTGGCCGTTTCATGTTGATGCATGGCAAAAACCATCACAATAGTGTTAATGCAATTATCTCCAATTAAAATAAATTAATTGAAAAGCTCTCTGGCCTAAATTTGCATAAAACACTGCATTAACAAGAATGAAATGCACATTTATATACAAATTTTGAGGTGTACATGGCACATTTTTAAGTTGACTGACTGCTGGGTATAAAACAAGACTCAGAATAATCAAGAAATCTAAAAATATATAACCAATATTTTATCAATTATTTGGACATTAAAAACACACTTCTGGACTTCCATGGTGGTCCAGTGACTAAGACTCCCTACTCCCAATGCAGGGAGCCTGAATTCCATCCGTAGTCAGGAAACTGGTTCCTACAAACAAAGAGTTTGCATGCCACAACTAAATGACCTTGCATGCTACAACGAAGACTGAAGATCCTGAAAGCCACAACTAAGACCAGGTGCAGCTGAATAAACAAATTAAATAAAAACAAACAAACAAACATACTTCTGATCAATATGTATGTCAAAAATAAAGTCATAATAGGAATTAGAATTTTATTAATTGAATGATAATGAAACACTGACCTAGAGCCAGACATCCTGGAATATGAAGTCAGGTGGGCCTTAGTAAGCATCACTACGAACAAAGCTAGTGGAGGTGATGGAATTCCAGTTGAGCTATTTCAAATCCTGAAAGATGATGCTGTGAAAGTGCTGCACTCAATATGTCAGCAAATTTGGAAAACTCAGCAGTGGCCACAGGACTGGAAAAGGTCACTTTTCATTTCAATCCCAAAGAAAGGCAATCCCAAAGAATGTTCAAACTACTGCACAATTGCACTCATCTCACACGCTAGTAAAGTAATGCTCAAAATTCTCCAAGCCAGGCTTCAGCAATACCTGAACCATGAACTTCCAGATGTTTAAGCTGGTTTTAGAAAAGGCAGAGGAACCAGAGATCAAATTGCCAACACCTGCTGGATCATCGAAAAAGCAAGACAGTTCCAGAAAAACATCTATTTCTGCTTTATTGACTATGCCAAAGCCTTTGACTGTGTGGCTCACAATAAACTGGAAAATTCTGAAGGAGATAGGAATACCAGACCACCTGACCTGCCTCTTGAGAAACCTGTATGCAGGTCAGGAAACAACAGTTAGAACTGGACATGGAACAACAGACTGGTTCCAGAATTAGGAAAAGGAGTGCGTCAAGGCTGTATATTGTCACCCTGCTTATTTAACTTACATGCAGTGTACATCATGAGAAACACTGGGCTGGAGGAAGCACAAGCTGGAATCAAGATTGCCAGGAGAAATATCAATAACCTCAGATAAGCAGATGACAGCACCGTTATGGCAGAAAGTGAAGATGAACTAAAGAGCCTCTTGATAAAAGTGAAAGAGGAGAGTGAAAAAGTTGGCTTAAAGCTCAACATTCAGAAAACTAAGATCATGGCATCTGGTCCCATCACTTCATGGGAAATAGATGGGGAAACAATGGAAACAGTGGCTGACTTCATTTTTCTGGGCTCCAAAATCACTGCAGATGGTGATTGCAGCCATGCAATTAAAAGACACTTACTCCTTGGAAGGAAAGCTATGGCCGACTTAGGGAGCGTATTAAAAAGCAGAGACATTACTTTGTCCACAAAGGTCCATCTAGTCAGGGCTATGGTTTTTCCAGTGATCATGTATGGAAGTGAGAGTTGGACTGTAAAGAAAGCTAAGCACAAAAGAATTGATGCTTTTGAACTGTGGTGTTGGAGAAGACTCTTGAGAGTCCCTTGGACTTCTAGGAGATCCATCCAGTCCATCCTAAAGGACATCAGTTCTGGGTATTCATTGAAAGGACTGATTTTGAAGCTGAAACTCCAATACTTTGGCCACCTGATGCAAAGAACTGACTCATCTGAAAAGACCCTGATGCTGGGAAAGATTGAGGGAAGGAGAAGGGGACGATGGAGGATGAGATAGTTGGATGGCATCACCAACACAATAGACATGGGTTTGGGTGGACTCTGGGAGTTGGTGATGGACAGGGAGGCCTTGCATGCTGCAGTTCACGGGGTCACAAAGAGTCAGATATGACTGAGCATCTGAACTGAACTGAATGAAAATATACTGTAGCAAAACCTATGGGCTGCAGATAAAGCTGTGGTCACATAGACACTTAAGTATTAGAATTATATAATATATGTAATCATATATGTGTGTGTGTGTGTGTGTGTGTGTGTAAATGGTAAAAGAATAAAGCTTCCAAAAGATACCCTATTACCTTGAGGTAGACAACTACTGAACTATACCTAATGGTGGAGGCAGGGCAGACTCAAGAACTTCAGGAGACCAGAAGAAGGCAGCATTTGGAAATAGGAGTAGCTTCCAAATAAGGCACTTTAAGAGCACAGTGAACACAATGTCAGAAGCAGTCTCCAGGAAAAAGCATTTAATGTATAAAGCGGTGGAGAAACTAAAATATATTTAAGATTTGACACTCTAATTCCTTTTAAGGATGATTTATGTTTCTAGGGAAAAAATAAGAAGTACTTGATGTAGAAGGTGAATAACTTTATAATTTCAAGGAGAATCTTGGTACTAGGACTACACAATGAAGAACTTGGGAGTCCCCTGGCTAATCTAGCAGAGAGAAAATGAAAACAGAGATAAGAGAGAGAAATAGAAAGAAATATTTGTGCAATTTTGCACTGCTGCACTTTAAAGTCTAGGTATGCACTCCAAATCATAAATAAATGCCACCATGTTCAGAGCTAACCCTGAGACAGTGATTAGTGTCCAAGAGATTAATTAGGGACAACACTTGGAATCAACAATGTATGGAAGAAAAGGACATCAGATTAGGCAAAGGTAGAAGTAAAGTTGTGTTGCAGCCTCAGGAAACCTCAGGTGACCCTTTGGGGGAGAGTTCTTAAAATGAGATGACCCCTTCAGGAGGATGTCCCACTTCAGGAGGATGTCTTAACTTTTATATTCTTACACCTGTCATTGGATGGAGGGCATTATATGAAGGGGTGATGTGACCCTGGGCTAAGTGGCTCCCTTTAGCTGAGATTGGCTGTCTGCAGCATTTCCAGGGCTGGGGTAAAAGCGCTAGAATCTGAAAATGGTTCAAGTTTCCTTGTCTGGGTTGCCAAAGTACAAAATACAGGCAGGGTATATTACAAATAGTTCTTTAGCCTGGAGAAGAGGTCCTGAAGCTGTGAGCCACTCACTGGGAAGCACAGGACATGAAGGATTCTTGAACAGATCTGAAGCTACTGGAAGGCCTTTCAGGAGTTCAATCCCATAATAAATACTGTACCTTCAGTGTAACTTTGCCCTCCCTGCCAGTCTTCCTAAGTTCCCATGTGGGCCCTTTTGGACTTGAACTTGGTGTTTCCAGAACTTAAGCTGGAGACTTCCGTGAAGTCTGCTTTCCATCTACTGGCTCAGGTTTCTTGCTCTCTCTGCTCCAAGCTAGTCTCTTCAAACTGCCTTTTCGATTTCTGGCAATAATACCCCTCTCTAGACCTAACTAATGCTTTTCAGGGGCAAAAGGAAGAGAATTAATAAGGGTAACTTTTATTTCTAGGAGGGAAGTTACCATATTCCTTCAGAGTATTCATCTCCTTGATTATTTAACTTTTACTCTAGATTACTCATGGGTATTTCTGCTCCCCTAGCTTCAACCCAAGGAGGTTTTAGAACACTGTCCTATCTCAGCATCAAGTCTCTCCATCCTCCCTCTCTCTCTCTAAGACCCACCTTTATCCATAGACTCACAGGCTTTCTGGACCTCCGAGGAAGATAAGCACTTCACAGAATCCCTGCTACAGGACCAAACATATTGAAATGACTTTTTATGAAGATATTGAAGCAACAGAAAAAGAATACATGAGGATTGTTTCTCCTGAGGGTTCAATTATTTAGAGGGCCTTTATCAAACTTCGGCTGATAAATCTAACCTTTCCTTTCTTGACAACAGTTAATCACACTGCGATGAAAACAAGTTAGAAAATGGAAAAAGAATATTTGGATTTCGATGAAATAATAAAAATGCAGGGACTATCTTTGACTTTTGCCAAGTGAGAAAAGAGTTCACATTTCGACTATGTGGTGGCAGGAGTCCCTTTTAAAGCAGGGCCAGTCTGCATGATGCATTTAAAAATCAACCTTTTCAAATATACCCATAACCCCTCAAGATTTTTTCATTTCTTGGGGTCAGATAAACCAAACTTCAGAGTGGTGCCCTGTATATTAAAGTGATAAACATAATCTGGAAGCACAGCAGAGGCTAAAAATATGGAGCTGGCAGCTTTTGATTGAAATTGAAATATTTTTCTACTTTTAATTCACTGCATAAAATTTTAAATGTCCAAATTCAGTCAGGTAGATCTTCCTAATGATCATGAGCTTCAACCCTGCTAATAACTAAGCCTGCACTGTTAAACTCTACTTTATCTGTTCCAGAAACTTCCTGGGTTTCTTTAACTACTTAGTAACTACTGCCTTTGCGTCATTCTGCGTTTCTTTAAAAACATAGCTGTGTGACCTCTGGAAGTTTTATTACTTCCTTGAGACTTGGTTGCCTCCTCTGTGAATATCTGGGTATATATTTAGTATTGCTCAACAGAATTTTTTATGATAATGAAAATGTTTTGTATCTGTACTATCCAATGCAGTATTCACTAGCCACATGTAGCTAATAAACATCTTTGAAATATGGCAAATCCAACTGAGAAACTTCATTTTTAATTTCAAAATTTGTTTAAATACAAATAGCCTCATGTAGTTAGCATCTACTGACAGTATAAATCTATGTAATATTCTAAGGATATTCTCAACTCTAAAACTCTACCATTCATTAGCTCAACCTAAATATTTTTGCCCTTTGACAAGCAGAAAATAATTTATGCTTCCCTTGAAATTATTTTTCAAGACCTTTGTCAGTTTGGGGACATTATATTCTTAAAATTGACTTTGCTTTGTGAAACTTTAATAATGTTGACGTTTCCTGCCCTTGGAAGCACCTCTGTTATTATGGGAAATGTTGTGGACGAGCAAGGACCATTTCAAGAGATACGGAAAAAAACTCCTTCTGGACTTAATTTCATGATGAGGATGCTCAGAATGCCAAAATGCTAAATTGCTTATAGTAAGAACCATACCTTTTTCACACTATTTTCTGCATGTAGCTGGGAAGTGTTTAAAATATTTTAAAATAACTGCACATCTTTTTTTGAAGCCGATTTGGCTGTTCAAGGCTTGCTAGCACTTTATCCATCTCACTATTTCACTCAGTAAACAAATGCAGTTGTTACATATGTGTCTGTGTCCCCTTCTAGATTATGTGTTTATGAAGTTAGAAACTATATTTATGTCACAGCCCTTATGTATATAGCACAATATTCATTGCTAATTCAGATTGTATTTTAAGATGAGACAAAAGTTAACATTTTTATTGTAGTCATAAACATCTAGCAAACCAATCAGAAAATAAAAACAATTTTTTTAATTGGCCAAGAACAAAAAAGAGAAATACTTCGTGCAAAACCATATCTCTAATAACTACCACTGGAATTAGAACACACACATGCTAAAATTATTTTAAAATATCTTATCAAAGACTTGAAGGTTGTACCTAAAAAGATTATATCAGAAGTGAACATAATCATGTTGCCTGACCAGCGTGGATCACGCAAAGTAAGTGCATATTATATATAAAATAAACAATAAGAACCCACTGTATCGCATGGAGAACTTACTCAATACCTTGTAATAAACTGTAATGGAAAAGAATACACACACACACACAACTGAATTACCTACGTGTACCCCTGACATACAACACTGTAAATCAACGACACTTCAATTTTTTTAAAAAGTGTAAAAGGTAGTATAGCTCCATAAATTCACCTCTGACACTCAATGGACTACCTGAAACAACAGAAGCTACAACTTTCCTGGAGACAGGACATGGCCAGCAAACTGGGCTGTTACATTCGATAATAGCCATACCTGTCAAAAAACATACAGGCTCATTAACACATAGGAATTCTTCATTTTTCTGGCAGTATTAGGCAATGAGGTATGCATATTAGAATTTTTTAAATGACAAATTTAAGAAGAGTATTTTAACCTTCACTCATTAATTTTTTCTAAAATTAAGAAATGTATTCATCAGTGTATTTAATGTTTCCTTGATAACTTAGGGTCATCAGTTCAATCAACGTTTGCATGAATAATACAAATGGAAGCAAGACAAGCACTCATACTGAAACTGAAGATGACAGAATGTTCTATCAACTGGAATAACTGATGAAGGAGTAAGAAAAAAAACAAAAATGAAAACAAACCATGATCAAGAAACAGTCAAGTTCTGACTTCTATTTAGTTTCAAAAAGTGAATTGAAAGTGCTCAGTCATGTCCGACTCTTTGTGACCCCAAGGACTGTAGCCCACCAGGCTCCTCTGTCCATGGAATTCTCCAGGCCAGAATATTGGAGTGGGTAGCCATTCCCTTCTCCAGGGGATCTTCCCAACCCAGGAATCGAACCCAGGTCTTTCTGCATTGCAGGTGGATTCTTTACTGTCTCAACCACCAGGGAAGCCATTTCAAAAAGAGATCACAAATCCCAGTGGTATCTCCAACATTATTAGCTGTCTTTATCCCTTGTTTCCATTTTCCTTTCCTTTTCCTTCTACCCTAGAGGGGTTCCAGGAAATGTTTATTGCTACTCTCAAGACAAATTCTAATACCTGCTTCTTCTCAAAATTTCACAATGTGTCCAGGAGATAAATAGTGTGGAGGTCAAATACAATTCACCACAGAGAGATCTGTGGTGAAAATAAAATTAGAAACTAGCTCCTAAACATGCAAAGAGAAGAGTATGGTGTCAGGCACTAATTTCCTTCCAAATACCTCTCCATTTCTAAAAGATGTTTTTATTTACCAAGATCCCTTTGTATTGGTTCCCTCTTCCAGACTGCTCCACTTCACCCGCCCTCACACTAAAAATACATTCACACTCTTTTTGATTCCAGTTATTTGCTCATTAAGTAATCATAGGACTATTGGAATTAAATACAGAGTAAAATTAAAATACTGGAATCACTTGGAGGGTTTAAGCACTTCCACCAATAAATACTGGGTGTGGAATTCAAGAGGCTGCACTTGACTTGGCCTTGTCCAAGTTCTTTCTCAAGAAGTATGTAAGATAAACCTAAACTCAGAGTTAATCAGATTGGCCTGCTTTCTCAGGTGGACTAGAATTCACTGCTCATTCCACCCACTCTGAGGTCAGTGGCACTTTTCAGAGATGGGGTGGCCTCCTCTGCCCACTGCAGAGGCTCAGTTCCCCCTGGGCCCACTCTCTGTCTGAAATCCCACACTGAGGCCAGATGCCAGCCTTCCCAGAACATTAGTGGTCTCCTTTCAGTGTTTGAACTGCTCAGACTGAGTCCCCATAGACTCTTTCTCAGCTTGAAACCTGATCTTCAACCCCTTTACCTGACCTGAATGGTCACCTTCCTACTCTAGGCTTCAGCTGCTTTAGCTGTAAAATGATATATCTGTTCTTAGTTCTAAAGTCTTCTTTCTAAAACTCTAGAATGTGGTGACTCTGTGAAAATGTTGCTCTCTGCTGGTTTCAACTTTGTGGAGAATTAAAACCACAATTACTCTAAAAGAGTGAGTTACACTTGATAAGGAAAGTGTGATTTTATAGTTAGATTTATAGGGATGAGAGATGATTAACTATGTTTTAAGATACTCATGATCCATTCTCATGAGACTTGGGAAAGGGGAAGGGAGTAAATAAAATACTAAATGATTCTGACAAATTAAGTTAGCCAAGGTGTATCTAATTAGTTACAACTTGAGTAAGTCACACATATCCAATTCAAGTTTTCTTTTATTTTTCTAAAGATATCCCAGTGAACAGAGTCCCATGCTCAGTAAACCCACATTCAGTGGTTTAGTCTTAAAAAATAGTTACATTGCTAGAAGAAGAAATACTGCCCATTAGTCCTAATTGATGTTTAGCTATCAAGTGCATTTGAAATAAATTTATTACTTTGGCTGATCTCTGTTTAATACATTCCTAAAGGGGGAAAAAAGCATACAGAAATTTATGAACTCTCCATCTTCTACACTGAAGTGTGTGATAAATACATATTATTTGGCCATGAAATTAACAAGCCAGAGAAACCACACCATTAGCAAGGTATACAGTGGTAAGCAGCAGGCAATGATAATGATGTAAAGCAAAATAGTGTGTGTATGTTGGCATAGCTGCCAATAAAGTAATCATTACACGCATGCATATGCATCTATGATAGGTGAGCTCTTTGAGGGCATTTCCTATGAATTCTATATACCTGTCAGGATATAGCCCAGTTTCTAGGGCCTTTATTCAAAGATGCTGAGAAAGGGTTACTGTAATAAACTCAGACCTTTCCTCCATATAGAATTTGGCCAACATGCATTCTGAACATCAAAATTTCACACTGCTTTCAATATTCCTATACTAACTGCCACCCCAGCAGATGCAAGATAAAGTATAATGGGTTACAAGGAGCTAGAAGCATGAGACAAGTGCTCGGGCCTGGTGCACTGGGAAGACCCAGAGGGATCGGGTAGCGAGGGAGGTGGGAGGGGGGATCGGGATGGGGAATACATGTAAATCCATGGCTGATTCATGTCAATGTATGACAAGACCCACTACAACATTGTAGAGTGACTAGCCTCCAACTAGTAAAAATAAATGGAAAAAAAAAAAAAGAAGAAGCTAGAAACAAAAAATGAAAGTAAGAAAGGTAGAAAAAAACCTGGGTATAGGGTACTTCAACATTTATCTAAAGAGGGGACCCCAAACTAACCAGAGGTTACCCTAAACTATTAGCATACACTCTAGAAACTTTAGTAAACTCCGGGAGTTGGTGATGGACAGGGAGGCCAGGCGTGCTGCCATCCATGGGGTCACAAAGAGTTGGACACGACTGCGCAACTGAACTGAATAGAAACTTAAATGAAAAACAATACAAGGGAAACTCAGAAAGACTGTTTTTTCACTTTACTGCATATGCATGCCCATCTTAAATAATCTATATGTTTATATTCAACAAGAAAGCACTGTTTTGCAAAAAATATTTGGGTTCTATCAGAAAGCATGTAAGGGTTAGGCAACTCATAGCCTTCAGGTGCATAACTGTTTCTTTCAGGTTGTGAGCATTTGAATTTTCCAGAAATATTTCCCCCAAATTGAAAACTAAAAGAGTAGGAGAACAGTACCCTTTAGAAGTTTTACACTGTCAAGATTTTTGTAGGAAGAATAACCTTATGGATTATCAACACAATGATTCCAAGTAGATCAACTTATGCTGAGAAAATTATATAACAACATTCACTTCACCTCCATTATACTGACAATAAGTTTCATTATTTCAACCTTGTGTTTCTTAGTAAAGTTTAAAACATTGAGCCAAGAACAGATAGTGACAATGTCAGAGACTCAGGTGTACCTATAGAGGTCTTCATACAAAATCAGCCACCTAGGTTAAAGTCCCAATTTAAAACATTCCAGCATGAATGAATCTCAAAAACCATATGCTGAGCAAGTGAAGGCAGATCAAAAGGCACCTTCTGTATTATTCAACTTACACAAATTTCTAAAATTAGCAAAATTAATCTCTAAAGATAGAAAACAGATCAGTGGTTACCTGGGGGTTGGAGATGGGGAGACTTTTGTGAAAGGTTAGCAGGAAACTTTCTAGGGTTTTAGAACTATTATCTACCTTTATGGGGGTGGTAGTTATACAAGTGTACAAACGAATTAAAAGCCACTGAACTGTTGACTAAAAGAGGCAAGGCCTCTTCTCCAACTCAACTCCGGCTCCCATTTCACTCTGAAACCAAAGACTCACACCTTCCTGGTTTTTGGGCTTCCTTGGTGGCTCAGAAGGTAAAGAATCTGCCTGCAATGAGGGAGACCTGGGTTCAACCACTGGGTCTGGAAGACCCCCCGGGGAACGGAATGGCTACCCACGCCAGTATTCCTGCCTGGAGAATACAGAAGCGTCTCGTGGGTTACAGTCCATGGGGTCACAAGGAGCCGGATACGACTGAGCTACTAACACTTTCATTTTCAGGTCATTACCGTATTGTGACAGCCCTGAAGGATAGTCAAACAATTGGTACGTCAGAGCCATTTGACAAGTTTGTAGCTCTAAAAAAAAACATGAACCAACTACAGCCCCTCTCAAAATTTTCCTGGTTTAAGACTGTGGTAATTCTGAAGTCATTTTGACAACCTGTGTGGGAAGCACCTCCCTTTGGGAAAATTCTTTGCCATACAATACCTTCTTCCCTGACAGGTAATAAGAAATCATGGCCATAGAAAGTTATAATATCTTTTGAGAAAAGAACACTTAGCTTCGAGAAGGCCTGAGGTCCATACTTTTTTTTCCCCTTGAATTAGATTCCCCATTAATTACTTTATCCACAAGAAACTAATTATCAGAATTATGTAAGCAATTAAAGAGAAGCTAATCCATGTTCTTTCAGCTTGTTGACCTTTTCCACTTTATGTCATGTGGCTATCTGAAACATCAGCAATTTACATGCCTTTCTTTTTCTACAGATTTGCATGTGTGTGTTCTCATAATGAAAAGATCATTAAAATAAAATATCATGAGTGCAATCTTAAGAAGCAGAGTCTTTTTAAAGTCTTGGAAAATGTGAGAGCACTGATATTCATGGACAATTTTACACTCTGAAATTTACCCCCAATTTTGTAAATCTCTGTTTTGTCTAGAAGATTCTCAAAATTTCTACCATGGTCATTTGTTAATTTTATAATTACATAATAAATGCATTAAACATACAGTTTTCTGTTATCAATTGCAGTTTTTAAACTATTTCTCTTGTCTTCAGCAGATATGTTACAGATTTGTTGAAAGTAAAGACTCAACATACAGAACTTCATAGTGACAAGAACTCTGAGCCCTCTCCATCCAAAGACAGTGTACCAGAAAACCACAATATATAACACTCCAAGTATTTCAAAATTACAAAACACTTATCTACTCAAAAAGAGTATACAAACTTGCACAGAAAATAAACATGTAAAAGTTCATAAATAAACCACAATATAACTTGCTCCACAGAATATGCTGACCGTAATGTCCTGAGCCCCTCCCATCCTTAGGTAGCCGGAAATTACAACAAAATAATATTTCACCTTTGGAAGTCACACCATCTCTCATACCAACCACCCTATTGCTTCCTTGGAGAAAACAGGAAATTAACCTGAATATCATGCAAAAAATATAGCATTACTGATGTAGAATCTCCGTTTAAAGACAATAACTTCAATAGCAGAGGGAACTTCATCATTACAGGCTTCAGATAACCTCTATATTTCTCAGATTTCAGGCTAAATCATAAAATGCTATATTGTGTCTAAAGCTCTTTTTTCAATAGTCTATTTTATAAAATGTACTAGCAAAGCAATAAACACTGAGGAATATTCTGGCCCCCAAATCCTAAAGTCATTCTGATTACGTATGGGTGATCATGGGGACACCACTGGACCCACCAGAGGACTGGCTGAAATGCCAGTGTTGTGACCAACTTATAAACTGGAAATTCTACAGAGTCCAATTTTATTTTATTTTTTGTTAAGTAATTCCTATGAGGGATTTAGGATGCCAGTATAAAGTCCTATGATGTATAACCTTTATCCATGAGATGGGAACAATGTCAATCCCTGTCATAAATACTTTCACAGTCTGACACAGAAACCCACTGTAGGGCACAGGGCCGGCCAAAGGGACACGAATCACACATATCCATTCATCTGGACAATCTGCAAATATTCATTTTGAAGTCTACTACATGCCAATAATGTACTGGGCTCTGAGATACTAAAACCACGCCAAATGCTAAAAACAGACAAACTCAGTTGTGGCCCTCCCAGAACTTATTACTCAGAGAAGTGCCTTCACTGTAAATGGTCAGGTCTCAGCCAACGCTGTTATTATCAGCAGGTGACCAAGTGATACAGCTTGATTTCTAAACAGCCTGCATACTCTGTCACTTGCTTTCAGTATTTTTGCTTTCCTGCAAGGAACATAACCCAGTGGTCCCTTTCTCCTCGTTAGTGAGGTTTAGGGAAAATTCACCCGGTAAACAATTTCTTGCAGCCTCTTTCGTCATCCTCTCCTCTGTGCTCTTGAACTAAAGAGACCTGGATTAAAGTCCCTTGCTTTAATCCTATTATTTTAAAATACGGCTGCCTCTGCTTTGAGGATTTCTACTGGACCAACGTGGTGGCAAAGCAGCAATGAAGGACAGGCAGGTAAATTTCAAAAAGACAGCTCTAAAAATATCCACTCTCCTTCTGTTCTCCTCCCATCCTTCTGCTCTGAACACCTCTGCCCTGATGCACTGCCTTTATTCTTCTCTGCTCCAAAAGGGTTTCTAAGAGCGGGGAGTATTTATGGTTTCATTTGCTCCCGAGTCCTTGGTGGAAGAGAATGGTTCCTCATTCTTACTAATTCCACACTCCCATCGGTAACACAAAAATCATTGTTTTTAAAAAATATTTCCTCAGCTTCCCATTTCTTCTGGGCCAACACTGAAAGAATATTTTCAAAGAAACAATATCCTCTCCCCACTGCCCTTCTGGGCTTCAAGTTCCTACCTCTTGTCTCATTTTCAACCCTTATTAAGGGATGCATCACAAAAATACAAGAACATTCTTTGTGCCTTCCTTGTACCAGCCAATTATTCTAATTTGTTCTGTCTCTAAAGAACAGAATGTAAAATCAACACAAAAGCTGATTATGTGATCTCTTCCAAGGGAAAGATCTGAAAGTTGTCTATTTACTAATGAAGCTCCATGTGTTTTAAGGGTTGACCGAAGCAACCATCAGGAATTTTCATCCCTTAAATTAGTGTTTGCCACCAGATGCTCGTCTTTCATTTTGGATAATGTATCTTTTCAGTTCAGAATACAACTGGGCAAAAGAAAAGAAAAAAAGATAATCAACACCATGTTTTTGAGTAATAACCCAGTAATATAGCTACCATCCTTCCCTGAGGAATTTCACCTACTTTATGAACCCAATTTAGTATAAACTCATAAGAAAACTAACAAAGCCCAAAACCACTTCACAAAAGCCTAGAGAGGTAAAGGTCGAAAATGATTATTGCCAGGCCCAGCAGACAATGGCACCTACTAGAAAGTGCACAGGACAGGAAAATCTCAGAAGCCTGTGTTCCACTTTCAGTTATTCCTATAAGCACTAGTATGATCTGAGTGATCTCAGCCTGCCCCACTTTTTCCATTTATAAAAACTAGCATCATCCTCTCAACAGAATGAAATACCAGATCCAAAAAGCTGTAAACCTTTTTAGGAAAGAAATAAAATAAGCAAGCTTTCTAACGAAAAGGTATAATTCAGTCAATGGAGACTTAGTAAAAATCTGCCATAAAGCAATTGTTTTCCTGAAATTTATTTTTCGTGGCATATTTATTGGGGTAAAGAATTTAAGGAAATCATACTTACCAACTGTTCCAGAAATCAAAGTCATTAAGTTCAGGTTCCAACTTTTAAATATAAGATGTCCCTACACCTCATATTCATCATACATGCAAGAAACAAGATATGCAGACACATCCTCATGTAAATATCCCATATGTAGTGGTTTTAATACAGGGCCCCAAAGTCATTGCCATTCTTTCCATCCACATGTGGGCACCTCTCCCCTTGAATTTGGGCAGACTTTCTATGGCGTCAAAGAATGGAGGAGGAGTCAGTAAATCATGACTGGTGGGCCAAATCTAGGCCTCTATTTTCTTTTATAAATAAAGCTTTATTGGAACACAGTCATGTTCATTAGTATATGTATTATCTGTAACTGTTTTCACATCACAGCAGTGGAATCAAGTATCTGCTACAGAGCCTATATGGCTTGCAAAGCCTAAAGTACTGACGCTGACACATTATAGAAAAAGACCTTAAACTCCTGAAAATAGGATATAACAAGAGTGATGTTATATAATATCTAAGGCTAGGTCATAAAGGTCATGCAGCTTCTGCATGATTCTCTTGGAATGCTTAAACTCTGGACACTCATTCTTGAGACACTCTACCTTCCTAACTATCATGTTATAAGAAGTCCAAACCACATGTGCAGTCATCTACAGACACACCAGTCAACAGTCCTTGTCAGGCCCAGTCTTCAAGTCATCTCATCTCAGGTGCCAGAAATGAAATTAAGATTATCTAGATGATTCCAGCCCTAGCCACTCAAATCCTCATGAGCTGAGGTTTCAGACATCAATTATGTAGAGACAAGCCATCTCCTCTGGGCACTGTTTGAATTGCTGACCCACAGAATCTGTAGTAAAATTTACTGTAGTCCAAACACTACCAGGTTTGGACTTCTTATCATGTAAGCAATAGATAACTGTAGCACTGTGTCTGTACACAGGAGATGGACATTTCACAGCATCTGTACAACAACTGATAAATCCCTGCATTGTATAAATTTTCTTTTTTAACCTCATAGAAACTCCCTGAGAGAAGCAATACTGTCTCTATTTTATAGATGAGAAAACTGAGGCAAAAACAGGTAACATACTTGAGTACTCAGCAAGTAAATTTTAGTCAGGGTTTGAATCCAAGCAGTCAAGTTTCAGATCCCTTTCTCTTAGTCATCAAGCAATATGCTGAGAAAGGGGATGCAAGCTGAAAGCCATTACTTTATGTTCAAAAAGACAGAAAATTAGCAGGCATGGTTGAAAGAATACAGGACTTGGGAGTTGTAAGACTGGGGCTCAAGTTATACAATGAATTCTCTTCTCATCTAGATATAGGTTTGTCTTAGAAAATGAAGAAGAGTACTACATATTTTGGTTGTTAACGTCTGTACTTAAGAAAATGATTACCAAATATAAGCATTTCACCAAGGAGTTATTTTGTAATGACACAAATTACTGATTCAAAATCAAATCTTTATTAAGTATCCATTGCATCAGAAGTCTTTCCCATTCTGCATTTTAAAAATTTCTTTTCTGTCTACTCTTGGCTAAAGCCTTGAAGCCTAACATTTGGAAAGACAATAATTTAGGGGAGACTACTACTAGCTAAGGTTAGAAGCAAAAGAGGGTGGTGGATAAAAAGCTGCCCAAGGATATAAGTTCCTGGAGCTGGGAGAAGGAGACAGAATGAATATCTGCAGATGTGCACTGAGCCAACACTAATCCCACAGCATAAAGTTAGAATTCAGGCAGCCAAACTGCTGGCATTTTTTCCCTTATCCCCCCCCACCCCCCAAAAGGGGCAAATGAAGCACATTGGCAAATGGAGAGCATTAGCCATCACAAATTCTTTTAGAGGTGATCTCTCAAATGATTTGATGCAATGTAGATTATGATTTGACTCCAAAAACTGTAAATCAGGCCTTTTATAACAGGTCTACCTTTGAATATCCATGGTAGAATCTCCCCAGGTGTAAAATGCAAACAGGGTTAAGAGCCACCAACATAGCCAATTCTAGACACATAATATGTAGAGAAAATTTAAGCTGAAATTTAGTTTAACAGTAAAACAAACTGTGACTCTACTGGCTGGAACTAGATAAGGGCTGTGGATTTAGTGGGATGAGAAGAAAAGACGACGAGGGAGTAAATCAAATGCTTTACACTGTGCTTAGCTAACTGCTACTCACAATTCAGACAGTCTCATAGTACCTGAGCCTTAAAATCCCTTAGTTCCATGAAAAAGAAAAACTCTTCAAATAAATTCTGAGAATTATATAAATCATAAAAAAAAGAAGAAATCTCACTTTCTTTGTTAGTTGCTTTCATATTTACTAGGTCACTTTCATGACATAAACTAGATTATTTTTCTCTCCATTTTATATCTGAGGAAAGTAAGGCTTTAAAAGTGATACTGAAACAACTGGACATCCCTCCAAAAACAAACAAACAAAAAGAACCTCAACCTAAACCTCCACATCTTATATAAAAAATAAATCAAAGTGGATCATAACCTTAAAAAGCAGAGGGAAAAAAATAGAAAATCTTTGGCATCTAGAACTAGGTGAGTAATTCTTAGACTTGACAACAAAAGTATGATCAATAAAAGCAAAAACAAGAAATTGGATCTCATCAAAATGAATTAAGATTGCTTCATAGAATATCCTTTTTAGGCAGATGAAAACTCAAATTACACACCGAGAAAACACATTTGAAAATCCCATATGAGAAAAATGACTTGTATCTATAATATACAAAGAATTCTCAAAACTAAACTTCAAAAAATCCAATTAGAAAATAGGCAGATGCAGGCAGAATACAGGGAAAGACATTTCCATGGAATAGAATATACACATGGCAAATAAGCACACAAAAAGATGTTCAACATCATTAGCCATTAGAAAAACACAAACTAAGACCATAATAAAATATCACAGAATAACTAAAATTAAAATACAATGACAACATCAAGTGCTGGTGAGTATGAGGACAAACTATCACATCGCTGGTAAGAATATAAAATGGTTTAACCACTCTGAGAAATAGCTTGACAGTTTTTTTTTTTTTTAAATCCTAAAACTAGATTTACCCTACAAACCAGTATCTGTATTATTGAGCATTTATCCCAAAGAAAAACTTAAGTTCCTGCAGAAACTTAAACATAAATATTCTCAGTAGTTTTATTTGTAACAGTCAAAAACTGGCAACTACCCACATTTCTTTCAATGGGTAAATGTTTAAGCAAATTGTGATAAAATATTGTGATAGAATACTACTCAGCAACAAAAGGAATAAATAATATACGCAAAAAATTGAAATGAACTTCAAGGGAATGATACTGAGTCAAAAATTTTAAAAAGGCAATCTCTGAAGATTAATTCATGATTGCGTTTATATATCATTCTTAAAATAACAAAACTGTGGATATAGAGAAAGATTAGAACCTGCCAAGTGTTAGAAATGGGGATAGAAGGTGCAGGAGGGAACTCTGTGAGTTTTTTTGGTCCCAGTACAAACAACACAGCAATCTTCATTTTAATCCCTAAAGATATTTAAAAGCAACTCCTAATATGAGGTGTCCAGATATTTAGCAATGGCAGCAGATCAGAGGCATAGCTTCCCCAAATGACAACTTCAAAAGAGACCATACTAATTCAAACTATATGTCAGTTTTTAAAAGGCTAGTGACACTACTTAAATGGTACATTTTTTTTAAACGGAACATACTTTAACTATTTTGGATATCCAGTATACCAGATGGACCAGCAGCATTTTCTCTCCATTCAATCTTATTTAAGAGAATAACTTTTATAAGACAGTAAGAGAGAAGAAACCACAGACCTCAAGTACAGTTCTCATAGGAAGATGAGGTTAAAATAAGTAGGTTAAAATAGCAGTTGAAAAGCTTAAGCCATGGTACCTAAATTTGGCTGTGCCTTAGAATTATCTGAAAAACTTTTAAAAAACACTCACACTCAGGATGCACCCTAGATCAATAAAATCATTTTAAAGCTCCTCACGACACCAACATCTAGCCAGAATTGAGAACCAGCAGGCTAAGCAGAAGGGGATGTTTCTACAAAAATCTTTTAATAGTAAGTTCTTTCATCCAATCAGATTTACCTCCCCCAAGACTTCCCCACTCAGCAGGAAAAGAATATCCCTGTAATACAGGAGTCACAGGAGACAAGGGTTTGATTCCTGAGTCAGGAAGATCCCCTGAAGGAAAAAGCAACCCACTCCAGTATTCTTGCCTGGAAAATCCCATGGACAGAGGAGCCTGGCAGGCTATAGTACCAAGGGTAGCAAAGAATCTGGCATGACTGGGTGACTAAGCATGCACATAGACACACACACACACACACACACACACACACACAGACACACACACACACACACACACACACGGGTAAAGAAGGCTCAATGTTGTCCATACTGAACTTTAATTAGTACTTGGGACTTGCCACATAGACAGACAGACAGACAGACAGACACACACACACACACACACACACACACACACACACACACACACGGGTAAAGAAGGCTCAATGTTGTCCATACTGAACTTTAATTAGTACTTGGGACTTGCCACATAGACAGACAGACACACACACACACACAGACACACACACACACACGTAAAGAAGGCTCAATGTTGTCCATACTGAACTTTAATTAGTACTTGGGACTTGCCAAAAACTTTGATCATGTTCACCTAAATTACATATTATTCTCTAAGTTTTTCAAACCCAGAGCTAAGGAGAAATGTTTCCCAAAATGAGGTTTTAAGTGCTCACAGAGGACTAGGCCTGTTAAAATGCAAAGCATTCTTGATAAGCTTGCCATTGCCCATAGGTACTAGTCTCTGCCAACCAATGGAGAAAAGACATTTTCCATTCCTGCCAGGGAAAATTCTGCTGTACTTCTCTTAGCTAGACCCCTTCTTTTTCAGGCACCACTACCCTTCACCTGGTGGTGGACACTTTGGTTCTCTGACAATGCAGCTATTTTCAAACTTGCAGGTGAATGAAGATCATCTGGAGGACCTATTGTAACAAAGATCACTGAGCCCCTCTAGAGTTGCTGAGCCCTTAAGTCTGGGAAAGGGCCCTAAAACTTGATTATCTAACACAATATCAGGGGACACTCTCAGGCTGTCACCAAATGCCAACTTCCTGTGCCTGAAGCACAGTGAGACCAAACAAACCTGAACACTGGGGTGTGGAGCAGAGAAAGGTTTATGGTAGGGCTGAGCAACGAGAGGGGTGGTTTATGCTCCCCAAAACCCAAACTCCCTGAAGGGTTTCAGCAGAGCATTTCTTACAGGCCACATAAGCAAGGGGCATCCCCGGGAATGTGACAACCTCATGCACAATTTTGACTGGCTGATGTAGAGGTAAATAGGGCAGTTAACATTATCAATCCTTAGATGCCAGAAGGCCTGGGGGCTACAAGCTCCAGATCATCAAGTGGTTAATTTCTTCCATTTGTTGCTGGTTTTTAGCATCTGAAAACTCAGGAAATATGCATAAGATACTAGAGAGCAGCTACAGCTGAAGATACCAGGGAGGAGTCTGCTTGACAAAGGCCTGGTAGGTTACTGCTTGGTTACTTTGAGAACCACTCTTCTGGTGACTTGGAATGTTAAGTAACAGGAGAATCCCTTTCCTAGCAGAGCCAGCTATGGGGGGCGGGGAGTAAGTTTTGTCCTTGGTTGTATTTCTTGTTCATTTAAATCAAAGCCTATTTGAGGGACTTCCCTGGTGCCCGAGTAGTTAAGAACCTGCCAGCCAATGCAGCGTTCACGGGTTCAATGTCTGGTCTGAGAAGATCCCACATACCTCAGAGAAATTCAACCTGGCCACCACAACTACTGAGCTAGCGCTCTAAAGCCTAAGAACTACAATTACTGAAATTACTGAGGTGCGCAGCCCACCCCACAACTACTGAAGGCCGAGTGCCCTAGAGCCTATGCTCCACGACAAGATAAACCACCGCAATGAGAAGCCCACACAACAGAGAAGAGAAGCCTACCGCCCCCACCCTCCCCCGCTTGCTGCAACTAGGGAAAGCCGCCATGCAGCAAGGAAGACCCAGCACAGCCAAAAATAAACAAATAAAGCCGATTTAACAGCGCTGCGCTCAAGCAGTCCCGCAGACGTGTCTCTTGCTTCAACTGTGTTTGGACCGAACCGACCCACATATTCCCCGTCCTCTAGCCTCCGCCCAGCCTTTTTTCCAGGGGAAACCTTGGGAATCCACCACTCAGCGTTCCTCGGCCTCTGGGACCAGCCAACGCCAGTTTTGAGCTTAACTTCCTACTATTCCGCCACGAGCTCCCCGATTTGTCAAATTACTCCGCCGCGGGCCGCTCACCGCCTGTTCAGCACGCCTCTGCGGGCGCTCACCTCTCTCTGCGCTTGCGTTTCAACCACAACAGTGTGGCTCTGGACAAGCGAGGCCCACTTCCTTTCCCAACTGGCCCAGGAGAAGCCAAGAACGCCCGGAGTCTTTCAAAAACACAAAACCAGTGTGGCAGCTGCGCCCTCTTCCAGGACATGCAGAAGCTTCTCAAGACAGTGGGGTAAAACCCAGGACGCTGTGAAGCCGCCCTGTCATGAAGAAGAACCCGAACTGGGCGCGTCTGGATCTGCCTGCCCTGGTTCTCGCGAGAAGACTTCCACCTCCGTTATTTCCTGGGGAGACCCGTCCTGGAGGAGCAGGTGAAACTCCGCAAGGCCCACCTCCGCAGGCTGGTGGCCCCCCAGGCCGGGCTGGGTGAGTCTGCCTCTCAAAGGCTCACCCTCAAGCTCGACCAGGAGCCTTCAAAGCCCGGAGGCCTCTGAGGAGCCCCTCTGGCGTCAGGGCTTCTCCCTGAAGCCCCTTCCCATAGCCACAAGGAAGCCTTTTAACCACTCTGGAGCCCTCTTTCATGCCTTGAACCAAATGGAAATAATAAAGCTTTTTGCAGGGGGAAAAAGAAAAAGCATGTTTGAAACTCAAACACTATAATGAGAAACAAAGAAATAGATATATGAATTCATGTCCTTTTTACATATGAATTGCTCTCACTGTATCTGTAGGAAATAAGTTTGTCCCCCTACTGGACTGGTTCTCAAATTTTGCTGCTTGTTTGAATTACCTAAAGAGCTTTTTTTTAAAAACAAAAGACAAAAAAACTAGTGTGTGGGTTCCCGCCCCAGAGATTTTGATTTAATAGGTCTAGGAGGAGCCTGGGCACGGAGAGCTAAGTAGAGTTCCCCAGGTGATTCTAATGTGCAGCAAATTTGTGAACTGCCTCTTGGCTTCAATCCAGCTAGTGATCGGATATTAAATCTAAGACACATGGGCTATTGCGTGAGCTCTGTTGCTCCGTGTATTCCATTTTCTTCCTCCTGGAATATTCGTACCAGGGAAAAGGATGAACAGTTGTGTAACTTTGCTGAAATGGACTGACGTTTTCAATTAGCTTGAAGGTAGGGCGGGGGTGAATGCAATAATGCATATAGCCCTAGGTGAGTGGCTAGATGCTTTTTCAATTGAGTCCACTCTACTGTTCATGACAATGGTAATACTTGTCCTCCTAATGCAGCTGTAAACTTTGTAAGCCCACATGTAGAGCGCATCACAAAATATTCACCCCTCCCCTTGGCCCACTCTCAAACTCCACTCCCTTCCCCAATACTCAAATGTACATCAGTGCACTTTAGAGCAAAATAAACATATTGACCTTCAATTCTTCTCCTTTGCAGCTTCTCTCTTATCAGGAGATGTCAGCATTTAGTCCAAGGACAAATGCTTGCCTCTTGGTAAGTAATGTAGACCAAGCCTCCAAGAGACAAATAGCCTTTAGGGAGCGGAGAGAAAGAGTCTTTCGAAAAGGTTGATGGCCTTTTCCAGTCATCTCATCTTAGAGATCAAATATCCAAGCTAAAAATGGTTAAAAAGAAGAAGAAAGGAAAGAAAGAAGAAAATATAACCTTCTTAGCACTTTGTAATAAGGCAATTTTCCTCAAAAAAAAAAAAAAAACCACCTTAAATTCTCTTTCCTAAACAAAATGTGCTATCCCATCTTTAGACTGTTCCTCTTACTTCCTATGTTATTCATGATGCTTAATTCGTCAAATAGCACATGGATGAAAACAGAAGCTAACCTCTTGTTCAGAGTGAACTAAATCTTTTCCTAGAGCCCGCATTCAATGGACAATTTCGGGTTGGCCAATACAAATATTTTCTCTGAAATAAGTTGCAGTATTATGCCTTTTCAATATATTGTTAACACAATATAATTAATATAGTTAATATAATCAATATAGTTAATATAACTACAACATACATGATATGCTGCCACTTTGGTGATTTCCTTCATCCATGTAATTTTAAAATTTGACAGTATATTTTTTTATATTATAATGAGCTTAATAGTACCTTTGCAGGGATACAAAAATAAAATAAATCTGTAATATTCATGTGTGGTTTGCCCCTGGGGTGGATTATCATAATGGCGGGTGGGATATTTGAGCCTTTTCCCAAGTCATTAAAAAACCTCCAGCAAGCAGCCCCTGGTCCTCTCCAGGGGGTGGGAGAAAAGGATCTTTAATCATAATAATCCTGGGGGGAAAAATCTCGGAAATAAGACATCTGCTTCTGTGCCTATTGTTTTGCAGAATAGCAACGATTGCTTTAGCAGCTTCCATTGCCATATGTGTACAATAAGTAAATGAACCTAAAATTGAACGAACACATAAAAGAAGGATAAACCCACCCAGCTTAACAAATCCACTCTCTCACCCTGCTGTGCCCTGAAACATGAAAAAAAGAATCACTGGATCATAAGGATTAATAAAATAACAGTCTCTGTTAACAATACTGACAGGCAGTACTAAGGATCATTTGTCTGATGTGGGGACCGACAGCTTAGCTGCTTAATTCTTAAGCCTGCCCTCTTTTATCACTTTTCTCCTAATCAGGCAATAAACATCACCTACACATTTGCCTTAGAAAAAATTAAAATTAAATTTAAAATTTAAATTTTAATTAAAATTAAATTAAAAATGTTTGTAGTCCAAACATTTCATTTTGTTTTCTGTCCAGCTGGAAATGAAATACATGATTGAGTTTTCTTCATCATTCAGATACTTAATTTAGGAAATATCAGGGCTGTGAATCTCAGTGCAGTAAGATCAGAAAATTTTATATTGGTCTTTCCAAACCACTAATAATTAACCAATATTTTGTATAATGCTAAAATCTTAGACTTTATCTGATATTTAAAAATTTCTGAAAACATTAGCAATTTTTCATCATCACATTTCTCATGCCTCAAACCTAGGTATTATTGAGAGTCCTTAATAATTCTTGATGAATAAATGTTAATTCTCACTGCTACAGCAAAGTCATACTACTGATAAAAGAAGTCTTATTTTAGATTTAGTAGAACAGGATGGAAGCAGGAGATTTTTGTGTGCTAACTATGGTAATAATTAAATGTGTAAATGAAGTTTCATATATTGTTGTTGGTCATTCTAAAATGTAATTAATTACCTCAGTTTCTCAAGCATTTATCCCAAAGAAAAACTTTGGGATAATATCCCAAAGAAAAGCATATCATGTGTTTCCATTCAAAGTGCTACAAGCTCAGGCAATAAATTCAAGAAGACCCAGGTTCAAGATCATGGCTACCACTTACTGTCTATGTGACCTTGGGCAAGTTATTTAACCAAGCTAGGCCTTTATTTCCTCCTTTATAAGATAATGCTCATAATAATAATCAGCCTCACATGCATACTATAAGGGTTAAATAAAAGTGAATTCAAATTGCTTACTATAGGATCAATCATATAGCAAGTAACCAAAAAAGTGTCATTTTTTCCTTCTGAATAGACTTCTTTTTGCAACTTTTTTGTTCCCTTTAGTGTCTATCCCCTCTTCTTCAATGTCATCTATATTCCTGCATTCAACTAGTTGCTCTTACTTTCTTGATGAAAAACTACATTTTGCCCATCTCTAATGACTCATTCCTTTTATGGCCCTTTTTTCTTACTGCCTCTCAACTACCATAAATACAAGGCAAATTTACTTAGAAAGTAATGAAGCTTAACTTCGGGGTTCCACAACACTATGGGTTCCTTTTTAGGTCCTAGGAACAGCTCTAAAATTAGTTCATGTAGTCATGTTTTTGAAAAATTTTCTGAAGTGATATCTTTTAACTTCAATCAGATAAGACCAGTGCTTCCTTCTTTTCCAATTTTCCCTCTGTCATATTCCCCTATGTTGAGTCACACTGGAATGGCCACAGACTTTTTTGAAACCTGGCTACGAAGTTAGAGTTGAGGCCATTATGTGATTTTCAGACACTACTATAAGGAATTGACTAGATGCTGTCCCGTTATAGGAATGACTTCCAGTACCCTTATTACCTACTGTACACCTCCTTAACTAGCATGAGACACAAAATCACAAGAACAAAAACCATATTACAATACAGCCACATCCTACAGGTCATAGCTCTCAAAGTATGTGCATTGGAAGAAGAAAAAAGAACTGAAAAGTATAAAGCCAGAAGCTATTCTCTGGAAAATTATTTCAATCATCAGGCATGTAAAATGTAAGTCAAAGATTCAGTTTTCATCAATGCTTAGTCAAAACAGAAATTTTCTTCTGTCAAGAATATACTCTGTCAATGACAGAGAATGTATGTGAGTGTTTGTAATGGAATTGTATGAAAAGTATTTTATCACAATTCCTGTAATGTACAAACCTATAGCAGTACTGAAATCATAATGCCTTTATTATAGTAAGTATTTCTGAGGAAGTAATCCATAGAGTTTTCTCAAATTTAACAATGAAAATTAACGTGAAATTATCAATAATAAGTTGTGAAGTTTAAATAAACTTCTCTAAATTATTAATAACTAAAAGCAAATTCTAATCAACCAAATTAAAAGAAATCTGTGCACAGCTCAGTAGCTGAGGCATATAGGCTTAGCTGTCCTGCAGCATATGGGATCTTAGTTTCCCAACCAGGGACTGAACTCTTCTCTGCATTGGAAGGTGGATGCTTAATCACTGGACCACCTGGTAAGTCCCTCATAGCATTTTAAAAATGTTAATTTGAAGGTTTGCTATTTCTTGGTAGGATTAAAATTTTTGAAGCAAAACATTCTAGTGAGAAAAAAAATAAGCAAATAAAATGGCCAGCATTCAAGCAAAAATTTCTAGACACACCAAGAGATAGAATTATATGACTAAAATCCTAAGAGAGGAATGTGTGTGTGTGTGTGTGTGTGTGTGTGTGTGTGTGTCTGCATGCATGTGCACGTGCGCAAGGACCCCATGGACTGTAGACCACAAGGCTCCTCTGTCCATGGGATTTTCCAGGCAAGGATACTGGAGTGGGTTGCCATTTCCTTCTCCAGGGGACCTTCCCAGCTTAGGGACTGAACCCGTGTTTCCCCTCTCCTGCACTGGCAGGTATATTCTTTACCACAGAGACACCTGGGAAGTTCAAGAGAAGAACAGCCAACATAAAAATATTTATATAAGATATCATGCATCTTTATCAGGAAAATACTTTAAAATCATCAGAATCAATATCATATTTTATTTATTAACATTTTATTTACATATAGATATTTATACTTATATTTATAGAACTTAAAGCCCTGGCTAAGGCAGTGATGATAGCAGTGGGAATATAAAGAAATGGTGATATTCAAGACCTACTGTCAATCTAATGTCTGACTGTATACATGGGATGAATAGAAAGAAAAAAATCAAAGTAGACTTTAGAGGTTCTGGTGAAGATGGGTTTGCCATCATCCCAAAGTCTAGGATACTTAAATGGAAGTCAGGGTCAAAGGAGAAGATAATCAGTGAGAAAGCAAAACTCCAAGTCTCTCCATCTGCTTATACCCACTTTGTTTTTCTGCTCATATGTGTAGCAGCATTTCACTCAAGGGGAAAGTCTTTAATCTGATTGGTTGAATTAAATAAGGCACATTTACAGTGGGTAGTTTATCTGCAATCTAGAATGCCATGCTCACAATCTCCCTCCTCATATACCCTGGAACAACCTGGCCATTCCTCCAGAGTTTCCACTCCAAAGAGCAGACCAGAGATGACGTTAGCCCAGAACTGAAAGCTTGGCATGAGATGATGTCAGCCCCACTTAGAACTCTGGCATTTTATACCCCAATCCAGCTTTCCAGAAAGTTCTATGTGGAATCCTTGGAGTGAACACAGTGATAATAATGTGATTCTGTTTTTCATTTGGTTTTCTTCTTGCTTAAACTTTCCCTAGCCACTCTAACAAATAAACTTTCAGACATTCCTGGGCCACTCACTAACTTTGATCTATTTAATGTCATGCAGATTCCCAAGAAAATTATTAACAATAAGGAGGGCAATTTGGAACATGATGAGTTTTAGATCTGAAATATACAGGTAATTGAATCCAGTAAGTAGCAAATTATTTGTATCTCAAATATGCCAGTAAAACAGCAGAGTAAGCTCAATTTAATGTAATCCTGTTAGTGGAGACACATGTGAATTCTGGGTGAATTTTTTGAAAGTTAAAAGCACATAGCTGAGATTAAAATAAAGGAACACATACATGTTTCAGAAAGTAATAGAAAAATTAAGGTCTGGAACTATAAATATAACATTATCTCAAAGTCAGGAATTTAGATTTAGTTTGGAAGAATATTGAGAAGCTGGTACAACTGCCCTAAAAAAATTTCATCCATTAAGAGTGGAAGGGGAGGCGGTGAGGAGGACTGATATCTGTTTAAGTCCTTCAGGTAGAGAAAACATGAACACTTCTGAAAAGCAGGCCTGTCCTTCCCAGACTTGTGATGGCCAGGTTGTCACTAACCTATAAGGCCTTGCATGAATCAGAAACTGCAAGGAGAGCAATTCAAAGAAAATAAGGTGTAGGATGAGTATGGCAATAGATTCTAAGATCCCATCAGAAACAAAATTAAAACCACCCTAAAGGGAAATTTTAACAAACCAGAGCAGACAGCATCTTAACCAGGATGGAATAATAATCTCGAGGATGTTATTTTATTTAAATAATATTCAGTGCATTTCCATAGCCAGGCCATTGTGAAGGATTCTAAAACATAACAAACAATTCATTTACATCTTATATATCCCACCATTCAGAGCAAACTTCATTTAGGAAAAACACTAGTGGAAATTGGATAGTACTATGGAGAAAATTAAAGGTGTTTGCCAGGAAAAAAAAAATGAAACTAAGAAAGATAATGTCTAATTTTTAATTATCTTGTATTTTATTTAAATCTTTTGGAAACCCAAATAGAGAAAACCTATGTGGTGCTCGCTTCGGCAGCACATATACTAAAATTGGAACATAGAGAAGATTAGCATGCCCCTGTGCAAGGATGACACGCAAATTCGTGAAGCGTCCCATATTTTTATATATACCATGGAATACTACTCAGCCATTAAAAAGAATTCATTTGAATCAGTTCTAATGAGATGGATGAAACTGGAGCCCATTATACACAGTGAAGTAAGCCAGAAAGATAAAGACTAATACAGTATATTGGGGTGTATATATACACACACACACACACACACACACACGCATATATGTGGAATTTAGAAAGATGGTAACGATAACCCTATATGCAAAACAGAAAAAGAGACACAGATGTACAGAACAGACTTTTGGACTCTGTGGGAGAAGGCGAGGGTGGGATGTTTAAAGAGAACAGCATTGAAACATGTATATTATCTAGGGTGAAAAAGATCACCAGCTCAGGTTGGATGCATGAGACAAACGCTTGGGCTGGTGGTCTGGGAAGACCCAGAGGAATCGGGTGGAAAGGGAGGTGGGAGGGGGGATCGGGATGGGGAACACATGTAAATCCATGGCTGATTCATGTCAATGTATGACAAAAACCACTACAATACTGTAAAGTAATTAGCCTCCAACTAATAAAAATAAATGGAAAAAAAAAAGAAAATAACTATGGAGGGCCTAAAATTTCTGAAATCAGTGGCAAACTCAGAATATATCATTAAAGAAGTACATATGTGTTCACACAAAATAGCATTATACTTCCTCTAAAATTATCAGCAAGAGTATAAATAGAGTCAGCCCCAAAAGTTTAATAGGTAAAGGTAAAATAATCACAAATGCTCCCTGGGTGCTCAATCCCTTACATTTTTCTGGCATGTAAAAGTGAGCCATGCCACAATAGGGAAAATTTGAGACATCATTTAACTAGAAAACAGCCTGAACTGAACCATAATGACCCTTCCCACAGTTGCCAGAACTTCTAAGAGAAAACTGAATAACTATGCATTCATTTGATGGAACTGAAGATACTCTAGCTACGTATGAGGGTTCAATCCCTGGGTCAGGAAGATCCCCTGGAGGAGGGCATGGCAACCCACTCCAGTATTCTTGCCTGGAGAATCCCATGGACAGAGGAGAGGACCCTGGTGGGCTACAGTTATGTCATAAAATAGCTTTCTATCACCATCTGGATTCATAGAACTCATCATAGTTCTAATACAGTTAAAGTTAAGTCTTCAAGTTTTAGCCTGACAAACATGGACACTTCAGAACACTGTACCAATGGACAAAAAACTGAAGTTCAGAGGCAAGACACTTTCAGTTCTGTCTTGACACTAACCAGCCTTTGTACAGAGCATGAATCACTCGACCTCTCTGCATTTGTTTTCTCATCTGTACAATGAAGAAATTGAACTAGATGATCTCAGAACATCCCACCTCAGCTCTGTAGATATAATACTTCAATCTACTCAAATATTTACCTATCCCACTTAATAAATGCTTTCTAAAATAAAATTCAAAAAAAAACCTATGTGGACATGGAGATTGAGAGATTTATAAATTTTGTCTATAAAAAAACCTTTATATATCTCTTTTAATGAAATTCCTAGGCAGTACAAATGTATCTAGTGTTAGGGTTAATAAGTCTGAGAGAATTTCAGTTGTTAACTATTCTTGGTCAGCTATTAAGACCTTTCAGGAGTATCTTGATTTTCATGACATCATCCAATTGAAAACAGGATATTTTGCAGAAAGTCCTGGTCCTCTTTTGGCTTGTTTTTGTGTTTATGTTTTTGTTTTGTCATATTGACTGGTACATTAAGTGACCTACTGCATACTTTCTCATTCGTGCATGCTTCCATTCAAAGAATATTTATTCAGTTGAAGTACATTTATAGTTAAGACTCAATAAATAATGTTTAGATAAATTAATGTATTTTTTGTCAAAGTAAGTGTAAGTACTAAGAAAAAAAAAATCACAAAATGTATGATTCCACACCTATAGAAGCTTATAATTATGTTGAGGATATAAAAAATGCTGATAAAATAGTTAATTTATTACATTTGACAGTTTCTAAGTTCAAAAGTGAATTTTTTATAAACAATCAGAGTCTAAGGAGAACAAAGAAGGAGCAGTTTATTGTGGGTTGAATATTTCAGTAAATGTTCATTTGAGATGCAATTTGAGATTGACCTTAAAGAAAGAAGGGACCTTGATATATGAAGCCTGGCATGCTGCATGCAGTCCATGGGGTCACAAAGAGATGGACATGACTGAGCAACAAGATACATGAACTGGGACCAAAAACTTCATGGAAGTAGCATGCACACAGATAGTGTGGCCAATGTTTATGTTTCTTCTTAAAGACAGTCATAGATAACCACAATGTAACTGTTGCCATGGGTCCATTCTCGGTGTCCAAACAAAACAGCAAATCCTATCTCCATAACACTACTGAAAAATACAGTCTTTCACAAAGAGATTCTGAAGGAAAGGGGGAGGAAAAAACTTGCATCCCATACCACACAAGAAAACATATTTAATTATTTATTTAATTTTCTCCGTCTGCAAATCTCTCCCTCTTGCTGCACATCTCTCTTCTCCACTATCTAGCCACACTCTAACAGCCTTCTTTCCTGATCTTTCCATATCTCCTCATCCTAGTTTCATTATGCCATCATTTATACAACTCACATGCCTCCAGGAAGCATCCCCATCACATTACACAAAGACAAACATAAGACACTTCTCAGGATCCCATTTCTTTGAAACAAGAGGTGATGAGGAGTGATTATAAATAACATGAGACAAAGAACAGTCAGTGACTTAAAATGTAATTTTCCCTGTTTGAACATGAATAAAGGGGACTTTGGGAAACTATAAAATCTAGACAAAATCACTGAAGATTATTTATTTTTAGTGAATAAAATAAAACATAATAATAAGGCTAAACTCTGACGGGTAACTTTCAAAAGTTGCTTTCACACAACTTCATTATTGGGATATTTGATAACCATATCTTCTTATTTTCTTCTTTCCTTGCAGACACATACACTGGCACCAATCTTTCCAATAATAAGAATCTTCACATAAATCCCTTGCCAGGTAAGATTAAGGTATAACAACCCAAACAGAGTTTTGAATAAGATGGTTGATTGAAAGCAAAGGAAAAGAGCTGGGTTTCTCTTTTTCAATAGTCACATAATGAGTAATGTGGGAAGTGGCTTCAAAAGCCTCTCTTCATGAAGGGCTAAGGTTAAGACGAGGACTTTTAAGGCCGGAAGAGCGCAGCAATCCACATATTTTCAAAAGCAGCCCTTTGGATCTGAGAGATGGATTTTTCCCGCTACTTTTTCAGCAATTCAACTGGTGTCTATATTAAATGACCTAGGAGAATACAGCATTGCCAAGAAGGCTTAGATTTCCTTAGATTTCCTTAGCCTTGAATCAGATACTCTCAATTTACTGTTCACTCAAATTTACTGTTCGCTCAAATTAAAAAGAGAATTTTACAAGAGGAAACTGTATACAACTAAGTGTACTTTTACTTCAACCCTTTATCTGAAAATTTTGTTTTGTTTTCAATTCTCCACTGAAGTGCCTACATTTATATATTTTTAAGAACAGTTTGTTAAGTTGAAGCATTTATTCAGTACATTCATTTACTATCATTTGGAAAAGCCAAGTTCATTTCTACATAGCCACAGCAGTGTATTCTGAACTGAATGATACTTGGCAGTTCTTTACTCAGATACTGATTCAATTCGAAGGCAGGACAAGGATTTCTACCTAATCAGGGAAAGAAAGGTTGCTGAGCCTATGTAGCTATCTTAGGTCTCTTATCATCACATTAACAAACTGAAGACTAAAAACCATTTGATCATATCAATAGGTGCAGAAAAGGTTTTGAAAAAATTCAATATCCTTTCATGGTAGAAACTCTCCAAAAGAGGGATAGAGGGAATATACTTCAACATAATAAAGGCTACAGTGACAAGTTAGCATATTTAATGATGAAAAGCTGAAAGCATTTCCCCTAAGATCAGGAACAAGATAAGGATGCCCACTCTCACAAATTTTATTCAACATAGTTTTAGAAGTCCTAGCCACAGCAATCAGACAAGAAAAAATATATATAAAGGAATCCAAATTACAAAAGAAGAAGTAGAAGTGTTACTGTTTGCAGATGGCATGATACATAGAGAACCCTAAAAACACCTTCAAAAACTACTAGAGCTCATGAATGAATCTGGTGAACTTGCAGGTACAAAATTAATATACAGAAATCTATGGCATTTCTATACACTAAAAATGAACTATAAGAAAGCAAAGTTAAAGAAACAATCACATTTACAATTGCATAAAAAAGAAAGGGGCTTCTCAGGTGGTGCTAGTGGTAAAGAACCCACCTGCCAATTCAAGAGTCATGAGACACAAGACTTTGATCCCTGGGTCATAAAGATCCCCTGGAGTATGAAATGGCTGCTGCTGCTAAGTCAATTCAGTCGTGTCCAACTCTGTGCGACCCCTTAGACAGCAGTTCACCAGGCTCCCCCATCCCTGGGATTCTCCAGGCAAGAATACTGGAGTGGGTTGCCATTTCCTTCTCCAATGCATGAAAGTGAAAAATGAAAGTTAAGTCGCTCAGTCATGTCCGACTCTTAGCGACCCCATGGACTGCAGCCCACCAGGCTCCTCCGCCCATGGGATTTTCCAGGCAAGAGTACTGGAGTGAGCTGCCACTGCCTCCTCCTATGATATGGCAGCCCACTCCAATATTCTTTCCTGGAAAATTCCATGGACAGAGGAGCCTGGGAGGCTATATATAGTTCATGGGGCCACAAGGAGCTGGACACAACTGAGTGACTGAGCAAACACACACACAAAGAATAAAATATCTAAGAATAAACTTGCCTACATAGGTAACAGACCTGCATCCAGGAAACTTAAGACACTGATGATATTAAAGATGACAGATAGCTGAAAAGATATACCATTATGGCCATGGATTGGAACAATTATTGTTAAAATGGACATCCTTCCCAAGGAAATCTACAGATTCAATGCAACCTCTATTGAAATATCAAGGGCATTTTTCACAGACCTAGAACAAATAATTTTTATGATTGTATGAAAACACAAAAGACCCTGAGTAGCTAAAACAATACTGAAAAAGAAGAACAGAATTAGAGGAATATATGTCTGATTTCAGACTATACTCTCAGTTCAGTTCAGTTCAATCATTCAGTCATGTCCGACTCTTTGTAACCCCATGGACTGCAGTATGCCAGGTTTCCCTGTCCATCGCCACTCCTGGAGTTTACTCGAACTCATGTCCATTGAGCTAGTGATGCCATCCAACCATCTCGTCCTCTGTCATACCCTTCTCCTCCTGCCTCCAATCTTTCCCAGCATCAGGGTCTTTCCCAAAGAGTCAGTTCTTCACATCAGTTGGTCAAAGTACTGGAGTTTCAGCTTCAGCATCAGTCCTCCCAATGAATATTCAGGACTGCTTTCTTTCAGGATGGACTGGTTGAATCTCCTTGCGGTCCAAGGGACTCTTAAGAGTCCAACACCACAGTTCAAAAGTATCAATTCTTCAGTGCTCAGCTTTCTTCACAGTCCAACCCTCACATTCATACATGACTACTGGAAAAACTATAGCTTTGACTAGATGGACCTTTGTTGGCAAAGTTAGGTCTCTGCTTTTTAATAAGCTGTCTAGGTTGGTCATAACTTTCGTTCCAAGGAGCAAGCATCTTTTAATTTCATGGCTGTAATCACCATCTGCAGTGATTTTGGAGCCCAAGAAAATAAAGTCTGTCACTGTTTCCATTGTTTCCCCATCTATTTGCCATGAAGTGATGGAAGCAGATGCCATGATCTTAGTTTTCTGAATGCTGAGTTTTAGTAATCAAAACAGTATTGTACTGGCACAAAAACAGACACATAGACCAACATAACAGAATAGAGAGCCCAGAAATAAACCTATGTACTTATGGCAATTAATCTATGACAAAGGAGGCAAGAATATACAATGGAGAAAAGTCTGGGCTTCCTTAGGGATAGTTTGTTTCCTTAAGTGGACCATACTTTCCTATGTCTTGATACGTGTCTTATGATTTGTTGAAAATTTGGCATTCAAGTATTATTATTATAAGGTGATATCTATGGAAATCAGATTATCTCACTTACCCAGGGTGTTCTGTGCTTTTGACTGTTGAAGCCTGTATTAATCTAATAGGGACCGTTCCAAAATATTTTTGCGATGACTGTATTCCTAATCATATGTAGTCACTGAAATCTCTATTCCTTTAGCCCACATTTAGCTAATGTTTTGACAGATATTTCCTTGAATTCCTGGACCTAAAGCAAACAAAAACAAATATACACACGCACATCCACGTGTACACTCAAAATTACACACCTCTCCCCATTTTGCTGATTGCTAGATCACTCCTTCAGTAGCTGATTTGCACTGAGTTTATGGCTCAGCCCAGGGTAAAAGCTTAGAGTCTTCACTGATGTTTTCTGAGCATGCATCTTATCAGAAGTATGCATGTTGCTTTCTTAATTTTTCTGTATACATGGGTACTGTTTGTATGTTCTAATTCACAAAGAATCTCCCCCAGTTTTTGCTCCTGGATCTTATGTGGTCTATTGTACTTCAATCTATAATCTTTTGCCCTAGTCATCTGTGCTTTGTTAGTTCACCTTTTACTTTTCTGGAACAATGACTTCTGCTTTTCCAGACTGTGTTCCACGTTAGGCAAAACAGTTATAAGCATCTTTGTCAGTCTTTCAGGTAGCTCTAAGACAGGCTAGATTAGATACCCATCATAATTTGACAGTAGGGTGTCTCTGCTCCCTCTTGAACCAGGATTGATGGTCCCATACTAGGAACATGGTCTGTTGCTGTTTTAAGATTATCATTGCATTAAGACTCCACTTCTTTAAGACCATCACAACACTGAGAATGGATGGGGCAAGGGCAAGTGTCACAAAGTTTTCCTGCCATTTTTTAAACACCTCTTCCTGAATTCAATATGCATCTGGTTGTTGTAAACCTTTGGCTGATTTCTTTTTTTAAGATAAACTCAAAGAACCTGCCCCCCACCAACACCCACACACACATACCCAGAAACAGTATAGTCAAACTCTCAGAAGCCAAAAGACAAAAAGAGAATCTTGAAAGGAGAAAGAAATGTGTTACAAAGAAGGGATCTCCAATAAGATTAATAGCTAATTTATTATCTGAAACCATGGGAGCCAGAGGCCAGACATTTAAAGTACTGAAAGAAAAACAAACAGAAAAACCAAAAAACAGAAACTGTTGACCAAGAATTCTATATTTGGCAAAAATATTTTCAAAACTTAGGAGGAAATTAACACACTCTCACATAAACAAGAGCTGAGGGAGTTTGTTACAACGTCAAACAAGTACCCTATTAGAAATGCCAAACTGAATCCTTCAGGTTGAAATTAAAGGACACTGGACAGTAACTCAAAGCTGTTTAAAGAAATAGAGATCTCCAGTAAAGATAAATACATGGGCAAATATTAAAGCCACTATCATGCTATTGGCTTGCAATGCCACTTTTTATTCTTACATGATTTAAAAAACAAATGCATAAAGTAAGTATAAATCAATATTATTGGGCTCACAAAGTATAAAGGTGTAATTTGTAACAACAATAAAGAGGGGGAATGGAACTGTATGCTACTGAAGTTAAGTTGGTTTCAATTCAAATTATATTGTTTTAACTTTGGAATGGTAAATAATGACAGAATTAAGTTCTTCCTCATTAGTAAATTTTGAGAAGTGAATTAAGCTCTCCAATAAAAAGATAAACATTGACAAAGTTTAAAAAAAATCATGATGCAGTTATATGCTGTCTACAAAAAACTCACTTGACCCAAAAACACAAGTTGGTTGATAGTTAAGGCATGGGATAAAATATCCCATGTAATTATAGTCAAAAGAGAGAAAAAAAAAAAGCAATATCTGGAATGGTTATGCTAATATCACACAAAATAAACTTTAAATCAAAACTGTCACAAGAGGCAAAGGGCACTATTTAGTGACAAGTTCATTCCATCAAAAAGATATAACAACTATAAAAAATGTACCAAACAAGCCCCAAACATATAAAGCAAACATTGACAGAATTGAAGGAAAATATAGATAGTTCTAAAATAATAGTTGGAGATCAATACCTTGCTTTCAGTAATGTATAACACATCTAGACAGAAGATCAATAGAGAGCTGGGAGACTAAATAACAAAATTAACCACCTAAACCTAACAGAGATGTATAGATCACTCCACTCAATAAAAGAAGAATACACATTTTTTTCAGGTACACATGAAACATTCTTCAGTATAGACCATACGTTAGGCCACAATACAAGTATCAAATCATTGTAAGAAACTGAAATCATATGAAGTAACTTTAGCCACAGTGAAAGGAAAGTAACAATAGAAATTAATAACAAAATCATTGGTAGCCATTTCCCATCATGCTTGCTACACATGATCTAAAGCAATGAAGGGGAAAATATAATATTTAGAAAAGTGGGAAAGAAGATATATCATTGGCACAGAGTTTGTGCTTTTCCCATGCTCAGGGATAGAAGCCTGCACACCAAAACTAGAGAGTAGCCCCTACTCACTGCAACTTTGTTGTGCAAATTCAATCCCTGGTCTGGGAAGATCACATATGCCACAGAGCAACTAAGCCCATGTGCTGCAAATACTGAGGCCACAGGCCACAGCTACTTAAGCCTGCAAGCCCTAGAGTCCATGCTCTGCAACAGAAGAAGCCACTGCAATGAGAAGCCTGCACCCCATAACTAGAGCATAGCCCCTACTCACTGCAGCTAGAGAAAGCCCACTAACAGCAATGAAGACCCAGCACAGCCAAAAGTAAAATTAATTTCAAATATTAAAATAAAGCATATGAATACACACATATACATATGCACACACATACCTACCATACATTTCACTTTTCCAAAATCAATTCAGGGATATGCACATTTATTGTATATTAGAAGTAAGGCCAGAAATGACTGTAACACTCTGTTTACAAGATACAGAAAAGAGACCCAAATATGGAAATTACTAACAATAAGAATGGGAAAGAAAGACTGTAACAAGGAATTTAAATGTCATTTTGTTTCCTAGTTATGATATTGAAGATTGAACTTGCAACTTAAGATGAGGAGGCCATAAAAAGATGCTCTAGTTTCCTAGAGCTGTCATGACAATATACCACAGACTGAGTTAAATGACATAAATGTATCTACTCGCAGGTCTAGAGGCTAGAAGTCTGGTAAGTTGTCAACATGTGCATGTCTGGTCCTAATAGTTTCAGAAATTATATTGGGAGAGGATGCAGTTGGATATTTTTAGTGAAATTCCCACACAAGGAAGGAAATTAGGTCCAGAAACTTCAGCCATGTTTCCATGAAGAAGGCCAACAAAAGAATAAGAAACTGTCATCCTTTTGGTTCAGTGATCTTTCCTACAGCACTACAAGAATCAATTTTAAGAAGCTTAGTGTTTTCCAAACATTTACCAAAGGACTCTGCAGGGTCCTCTAATTATATCTAAGAGACTTAGTTTCACATTCCAGTCCACATAAGACCAGGAGTTCCAATTGTTCTTTTGAGGAAATCAAGTGAAAATCACAGCTGGTAATTTAGGATAGTTTCTACAGGGCCCAGACAAAACCAAATACATACAGTAATAATCGTTGTTAATTGCACCTTTGAAAATGAAGAATCAGGTATCAAAGAGGTGTATAAATTGGGAGAAACTATGATAAAAAAGAAACATGGATCACAAATATCTAATTAATGTTCAATTATTTATGAGTTTACCTTTGGTTAAGCTAATTTCGGTTCTTCTATACAATTTCCAGTTCATCTCCAGAAAGAGACCAGAAAAATCAGCTTTCAATACAAGATTTACTGTGCCCCTCTAATTAAGAGTCTATAGTGACTTCTACATACACTCTACCAATCTTGCCATGAGCAAAAAATAGCCATTATATTTTGTCTTGAATTAGATACTCAACCATATTTCACTCAGCTCACACTATTGGAAGGGGACGACAGAGGATGAGATGGTTGGATGGCATCCCCGACTCGATGGACGTGAGTTTCAGCAAACTCTGGGAGATAGTGAAGGACAGGGAAGCCTGATTTTCTGTAGTTCATAGGGTCACAAAGAGTTGAATGTGACTTAGTGACTGAACAACAACATCCTATTGGAAGCACTATGAAGGCAGATTCTACAGTCTGGCCTTGTATCCTCTACAAAATCAAATCAAGGGACTCACACATAGTTAGAGCTGGAAAATATTTGTTCGGGGTTCATATTTTTAGCCTTTACCACCAAGACTTATCTCTACAGTCTCCAAAGCAGACTTTCTTGCCTTCCATATTGACTAGGAATTTGAAGGGAATAACTGGAAGTAGCCATAGTCTTCTAGTGGCTGGAGCAGCCAGCAGAAATAAATCGTCTGTGGAGATATTGCTTCTTTCAAAAGATACAAAAAGAGGAAGTCCTAGAGTCTGAAACATTTTTGCATAATTAAATTTCATAAAGAGATCTCTCTGATGGTCCAGTGGCTAAGACTCCCTCCCAATGCATGGAGCCCAGGTTTGATACCTGGTCAGGGAACTAGATCTCACATACCATAACTAAGAGTTTGCATGTCACAACTAAAGATCCTGCATACCACAACAAAAATAAATTTAAAAAATAAATAAAATAAAATGCCAAAAGAACCTAGAAATCCAGATGTAGAACAGTGACATATTAAATAAGCTGCTACAGTCATGCAATAAAAACATGTACAAACATTAAGAAGAATGAGATATTCTTTTCTATGAGATATTATTTTCTCTTGTCACTGAACTCATAAGTGCTTCAAAAACACTGTTCAATAATTGTTTTTATTTAACATTATATCAGGCACCTTCATCTTGTCTGGCATTTATTGCCTATGTTACTAAAGTTTTATTATTTACCTCTTTCTCTTATATAATTACTTCTTATTATGGAAGTATTCATATATCCCTATAATTATTTACTTTAAATTAGAAATGAATATTGATTTTTACAAAGTATCTTTGGAGGATATTTCAAATGATTGTATAGTTTTGTTGTCTTTTGACCTTGTTATATGGTAAATAATACTGTTATTTTATATTATGCTATTTATTATATCTTGTAATATGTTTATTATATCACATTTATTATATTATAATTAAAGTAGCATTTTGGTTCAAAAATAGAAGAAATATCCAGTGGAACAGGATGCATCTTAAATTAAATTTAGATTCAAGAGCATAAAGGAATTGAGATGATAATAAAATTGACATTTTTGGATCAGTAGAAAAAATCATTAACCTATGATGTGAGCGCTAAACTATATTGTAAGTGCATGGTTCTTTTCCTTTCATCTATAACGTGAGTGTCAATACAGGGCTCTGTTTCCAAGCAGTCTTTGCATGGTTTCTGTCTGGGTCCCATCACTGACCATCCACACAAACCTGCAAATGTTACCTTACTTTCTTGGGTATTAAGAGTATTACCTAAGAAATGGAAGCAAAACAGAGCCTTCTACCAGGAAGAATAGAAGGTTTAAAGGAGCAAATAATATAAACCACTTAGGACAATGCCGAGTACAAGAAGGATCAATATAGGTACTTATCAATTTTTTAAAAAGACAAATGAGAGAAATAAAATGTGGGTGATTTAACTTTATATATTAAACATATAAATGTTTAATTAAACTGACATTAAACTACCTTATGATTCATTGACGTAACTTGGTCATGCTTTTTCTCATTCTAGTGAACTGAGGTAGCTGATATAATAGTTTAAAAATTTGCTTTTATATTCACAAGTTAAGTTTGACCTATAAATTTCATTTTCCTTACTGTGCTATCCTATTTTCAGTAGCAAGATTATGTAGACTTTGTAAGATTAATAAAGGATCATCTTTCTTTTGTGACTCTTTAGAAGTTTTTTCTTTATTAATATTGATGTTATCTGTTGGTAGAAATTTGATAGAATTAACTTCCCAAATGATCTGATATTTTCTTGGTAAAAGATTCTAAACTATTGACTTAATTCCTTTATATACTTCCTTTTGTGTCAGTTTTGGGACAAACTTTAGTTACTAGGAAATTGTCCTTTTTACATAAATGTTCAAATTTGCTGGCATTTCATATAATCTCTGTTTGACTTCTCTGCTAGAACATTTTCCAGATTCTTTCTGTAGCTTGTTTGTTTTTTGTAATCAAAGTGATTGTTTTTAAATCTTTTCAAAGAATATCATTTTGACCTACTAAATCCCCTCAATTTTATACTTTTTTTGTGTGTTATTAAGTTCTACTCATACCTCTATTTTTTCCTACATTCTCAGGGTCTATTGTTTTACTCTTCTGATGTCAGTTAAAACACTTGGTCATTAATTAAAACAAACCTTTTTGGTTATAAATACTTCAACATTTCTGAAGATTTCAACTTAGTGTTAGTATCTAAGGGTCAGCTCCTCCACATTTTTGCTGGTCTAAGGCTGAGCTCTTCCTTAGCAATGAATATATCAACTTCCTCCCTGCTAGACTTTCTGTTTTGCTATTTCTCACTTTTCTTTGGAGAGAAGCCCTTACATATTATAAAGTTGTTGTTTAGTTGCTCAATCATGTCTGACTCTTTTGCAACTCCATGGACTGTAGCCTGCCAGGTTCCTCTGTCCATGGGATTTTCCAGGTAGAAATACTGGAGTGGGTGGCCATTTCCTTCTCCAGGGGATCTTCCAGATCCAGGGGTCAAACCTGCGTCGCATGCATTGACAGGAGGATTCTTTACCACTGAGCCACCAAGGAAGCCCCAGTTGTAGAGTTAGTAAGTCTTTAAAACAATGTGTACTTTTAAAGATGAGTTCTACTTATACAATTAGGCAGAATATCTGATCTGTCATATTTTTAAAAAAACAGCATAATTTCACTCTTCTCCATAATTAATCTGTTTTAAACAATCTTTGTTTTTACCTTTATCAATGACATGTATTTTTAATTTTTTACAAAAGATTCTACCCAGTCTTATAAACTATCCTTAAGTTCTAGTTTTATGTATATTTATTTTCTGCCTTGCACTTGGTAATTTCAACATCCAATGGATGGCCTTGGGAATCTAACTCTAGTATTGACTACTTTTGCTGATTCTCTCACATTGTAACAGATTTCCTCATTATTATGTAAATTTAGCTTATGAGTTCATGTTTAGCTAAACTTCATCTGTGGGACCCTTTAGGCCAGGGTTGAAGGTCTACCTCTCCAGAAAGGATTTAGTTTTGTGTTTGGAATGCTACCCCTTTGGAAGCACTTTAATTTTTGGCTTCTATTTGCAAAACTACAAACAAATTTACAACCCAAACACTGTGAACACAGGTCTGGGGTTCAAAATTTTCAGGATTTCCTACTTGTTTCCTGCCTAGAGTAGAGGCCCAGAGAATTTGGTCTTAGTCTCCCTTTCCTCATAAATACGTTTTCTCCTGGCACACCCCTTCATTACAGGTGAAGTGAAGGACGGGTTTAGTTCTAACTTCCCATCTAGTAGGGATGGACTCCTATCTCCTGCCTCCCATGTGGTCACAACCATTAAAACTGAGTCTCTAAGTCAGTAAACTACGGCTTGTGTCTCAAATTCAGAGAGCTGCCTAGTTTTTACAGGTTATGAGCTATGGATAATTTTCACATTTTTAAGTGGTAACATTTTAATGGTTATATAAGTACCTAATATATATATATATGTGGGCTTCCCTGGATCAGATGGTAAAGAATCTACCTACAAGCAGAAGATTCAGGTCTGATCCCTGGAAAAGGAAATGGCAAACTACTCCAGTATTCTTGCCTGGAGAATCCCCATGGACAGAGGAGCCTGGCGGACTTCAGTCCATGGGGTCACAAAAGAGTCAGACATGACTGAGCAACTACGCACAGCACAGCACCTAAATAATATCCCCATTTTTGCCTCTTTGGTCCACAAAGCCTTAAGTATTTGCTATTTGGCTCCATAAAATGAGGTTTTCCAGCTTGTGTTCCAGGTTATCAACATCTTAAATCCACTCTTAGTGTAACTTTAACTCCCAAAGCTATGCACCACCCTTCCTTCGTGGGTCATGGAAATTTCTATTACACACCTCCAAAATCAGCCATGCACTTGAAAATAAGATTTTTACATTTAACTTAGCATACCTAAGTGTTTGCTTTTAGGAGAGTTTTTCAAGCACTCTTGCCCCCCATATGCTTCATAGCCTCATTTATAATGGCAAAAATTAAAACATCATTCAACAAAGGGGAATTGTTCATAGCAATTATAGAAACACATGCAGTAGAAAACTGTAAAGAGTTATTGAAACAGTGAGACATAACTATTTTTATTCTTAGAGAACTATGTTTATTTTAATCCCTTCTGTTTAAATAAGTATATTTCTGTATTTATATACACATAATTTGTATGACATTTATATAAACATATGAAACATACATACATTTATATACATATATGAAAACAAGATTTATATTTATATAAATGCACAGGAATACACACACACACATACACACTGAATTGAAAACTGGTATTATACATATATATCATATATAAATGTGTATATGTACATGTGTAAAAAAATAGTTGAGAGATATGCAAGTATGATTTAGATAAGGTTAAAAATTTTTAAAGTAGTTATGTGTAGGTAGTAAGATTATAGCCCATTTGATTTAAAATATTGTTTATTTTACATCAGTTGTTATGATGAACAGATTCCTACATAATAAAATTTTAAGTATCATACATACTTGTATGCATACTGTAATGCACACGTTATATAATTAAAAATTATAAATGTTTATAAATGTATATATCTATATTACAAAATTGTCTTATAATACATTATATTATATTGTATAGAATATATTAAACATATCATTATAATGACTGTATATTTATATGTGCCCCGTCAGTTAGTCATGTCCAATTCTTTGCAATCTCATGGTCTGTGACCCACCAGGCTCCTCTGTCCATGGAATTCTCCAGGCAAGAATACTGGAGTGGGTAGCCATTCCCTTCTCCAAGGGATCTTCCTGACTCAGGGATCAAACCACATCTCTTGCATCTCCTTTACCTACATTCTTTACCACTGCACCATCTGGGAAGCCTGAATATTTATATATTTGATATAATCATTTTATAGTCAATGTTATATTATATATCACATTCATATCATAAATATATTATATTAATAGTATATATTATATACTTGTATATGTTATACATAAATATGTAATATTTAATATAACATGATTGTTATACATAAACATAAATATTAATATATTACATTTCTATAGCAATATGTTTATTGATAATATTGGCATGTCTATATAATATTTAATAAATATATAGCTAAAGATCTCTAAAGTCATCTGCTACACGAGGTAGAATGAGACCAGGAATACAACCAAAGCAAATTCTAAAACTTTCAGATTACTTATATTCATTTATATCTCATTTTCCTAGAATCCACATCTGGCTATTAAAGAGCACACATAGAAAAATCACCAAAAAAGTGCCCAGGTGGGCATAGAATCATTTATTTATTGGAACCTCAAAGGAAACACAGTGACATACAGTCCCCTGTCAAAGAGCCAAAAGCAAAGCTTGAAGCACCCAGTAAAAGTCAATTCAAACAAAAAGCTTTTACACTTAATCTTGAAAAAGGTACATTCCCAAGATACCCCCTATATCAACCACCAACGCTCACTTGGCAATAAAAACAATTCAAAACAAAACAATATCATTCACATAACAACAAGAAATCTAAAACAATTCTTGTTTTACTAAAAGAAAAAGGTAGCTACTTAGTATATTTTCTGCTTGAAAGAAAGGAGTGGGGAGTGGGCACAAGACCTGATAGAAAAGATAAAAGGAAAGAAAAAGGAAAATAAAAATTTCCAGTTTTTCAACCAAGCCACTTCAGCATCCATTTCATCCCAAGACCACCAAGCCCAAAGTATTGGGCAGGTCATCATCTTTCCATTTCTGAAAGTTGTGTTTGAAACTGTTTACCTAAGATAGGACTCAAACCTACATGGCAGGGACTCTGTGCTATGCTTAGTCACTCAGTTGTATCCAACTTGGACTTGAGCCTGGCCAAAACCCACAGTGCCTGGTTTCAGGAACTAATGAAGCACAGGTTCCTGATGTCTCTCTGCAAAAAAATTCAGTGAGAGACACAGCGATAGGTAAGAGGTAGATTTGTTCAGATTCAGAAAGAAGCACGGTCCACAGTGTGTGCCATCGCAGAGGAGATACGTGGTGGCCATGAAATGTGGTGTGGTTAGTTTTCCTGAGCTGGGTGATTTCATATGCGAATGAGTTAGAGGATCACTCCAACAATTGAGGAACCACCCACTCATTGGTCTTTTGATTCAGTTCAGTTCAGTCGCACGGTCTATTATATAGCAAAGGGACTCAGCTACACATAAACATATACCCTCTCTTTTGTGGTTTTCCTTCCCATTTAGGTCATCAAAAAGTGGTCAAGTTGAGTTCCCTGTGCTAGAGTATGTTCTCACTAGTTACCTATTTTATCAGTTCAGTTCAGCTCAGTCGATTAGTCATGTCTGACTCTTTGCAACCCCATGGACTGCAGTATGCCAGGTTTCCCTGTCCATCGCCACTCCTGGAGTTTACTCGAACTCATGTCCATTGAGCTAGTGTTGCCATCCAACCATCTCGTCCTCTGTCGTCCCCTTCTCCTCCTGCCTCCAATTTTTCCCAGCATCAGGGTCTTTCCCAAAGAGTCAGTTCTTCACATCAGGTGGTCAAAGTACTGGAGTTTCAGCTTCAGCATCAGTCCTCCCAATGAATATTCAGGACTGCTTTCTTTCAGGATGGACTGGTTGAATCTCCTTGCGGTCCAAGGGACTCTTAAGAGTCTTCTCCAACACCACGGTTCAAAAGTATCAATTCTTCAGTGCTCAGCTTTCTTTATAGTCCAACTCTCACATCCATACATGACTATTGGAAAAACTATAGCTTTGACTAGATGGACCTTTGTTGGCAAAGTAAGGTCTCTGCGTTTTAATAAGCTGTCTAGGTTGGTCATAACTTTTCTTTCAAGGAGCAAGTGTCTTTTAATTTCATGACTGCAATCACCATCTGCAGTGATTTTGGAGCCCAAGAAAATAAAGTCTGACACTGTTTCCATTGTTTCCCCATCTATTTGCCATGAATGATGGGACCAGATACCATGATCTTATTTTTCTGAATGTTGAGTTTTAAGTCAACTGTTTCACTCTCCTCTTTCACTTTCATCAAGAAGCTCTTTAGTTCTTCTTGGTTTTCTGCCATAAGGATGGTGTCATCTGCATATCTGAGCTTATTGATATTCTCCAGACAATCTTGATTCCAGCATGTGCTTCATCCAGTCCAGCATTTCTCATGATGTACTTTGCGTATAAGTTAAATAAGCAGGGTGACAATATATAGCCTTGAGGTACTCCTTTCCTGATTTGGAACCAGTCTGATGTTCCATGTCCAGTTCTAACCATTGCTTCTTGACCTGCATACAGATTTCTCAGGAAGCAGGTCAGGTTGTCTGGTATTCCCATCTCTTGAAGAATTTTTCAGTTTGTTGTGATCCACATAAAGGCTTTGGCATAGTCAATAAAGCAGAAATAGATGTTTTTCTGGAACTATCTTGCTTTCTTGATGATCCAACAGATGTTGGCAATTTGATCTCTGGTTCCTCTGCCTTTTCTAAAACCAGCTTGAACATCTGGAAGTTCACTGTTCACTTACTATTGAAGCCTGACTTGGAGAATTTGAGCATTACTTTGCTAGCATGTGAGATGAGTGCAATTGTGCAGTAATTTGAACATTCTTTGGCATTGCCTTTCCTTGGGATTGGAATGCAAATGGACTTTTTCCAGTCCTGTGGCCACTGCTGAGTTTTCCAGATTTGCTGGCATATTGAGTGCAGCACTTTCACAGCATCATCTTTTAGGACTTGAAATAGCTCAACTGGAATTCCATCACCTCCACTAGCTTTGTTCATAGTGATGCTTCCTAAGGCCCACTTGACTTCATATTCTAGGATGTCTGTCTCTAGGTGAATGATCACACCATCATGATTATCTGGGTCGTGAAGATCTTCTTTGTACAGTTCTTCTGTGTATTCTTGCCACCTCTTCTTAATATCTTTTGCTTAAGTCCATACCTTTTCTGTCCTTTATTGTGCCCATCTTTGCATGAATATTTCCCTTGGTGTCTCTAATTCTCTTGAAGAGATCTCTAGTCTTTCCCATTCTATTGTTTTCCTCTATTTCTTTGCACTGATAACTGAGGAAGGCATTCTCAACTCTCCTTGCTTTTCTCTGGGACTCAGCATTCAAATGGGAATATCTTTCCTTTTCTCCTTTGCCTTTCACTTCTCTTCTTTTCTCAGCTGTTTGTAAGGCCTCCTCAGACAGTCATTTTGCCTTTTTGCATTTCTTTTTCTTGGGGATGGTCTTGATCACTGCCTCCTCTACAATGTCATGAACCTCAGTCCATAGTTCATCAGGCACTCTGTCAGATGTAATCCCTTGAATCTATTTGTCACTTCCACTGTAAAGTCATAGTCTTTTGACAGTGCCTTGGAACTGTCCTGTCACCTCTGGGTGTGTCATTTAGCTTGCAGATTGAGAATCAAGGTTTAGCTGAAATTGACTTCTCTGTCGCCTTGGACCCATTTGATTTTAATCAGTTTATGGTATGCCCTTGGGCTATGTCATTTTTTCAAAAGTTGTGCCCTGCCCCCTTAGCTCTTGCATCTTGGTCTTTTCCTGAGCCTTGTCCAGGCCCACAATTTGCCTCTAAAATCTTCCTCGAGGGAAAACCAGAAAATAGGCGGCCCTTGGAAGGGAAATACTGTATAATATTCTGTCCCTCTAGATATTCAGGTCTTCATCTTCCATGTTTCTTACAACACGTGCAACAATAGCATCCCTCAGTGAACCCACTAGGGCGGGTGTCAGGCACATAATGTCTGCTAGAAGTCCATCTGTTGGTGGTATCACTTCAAGGACAACTGGGCTTCCAGGGATAATGTTTGCTACTTTGGGAGTTATCCCTGCAGGCCATTTGGGCCCCAACCTTTACCACCCTTCTCCTAAAGTTACAAATACATCCCCAGATCCAATCTCCACTTCACTTTTATGGACCATCTAGTCTGTTGCCTCTTATAAATTTGTTCTTAATCCACTCACTAACTCCTACAACCAGGACCCTGCCCCCTTGTAGGCAACATAGCTCCACCCAGCTTATTATTAAAATACTCTCAATGCACCTAACAGGACCAGATAGCCCACTCCTTTGTCATTACTTCTGTTATTACCTAAAGTAGGTCTATGGCAATGAAATGTTTACCATTGGAAACACTTTATGGAGGTGTTGAAACTGCTCTATGGAGGACTAGGGGAGGAAATCAGTGACTTCCATTCTGTCAGAGCAATAAGAGGATAAGGCTTATGGCTGTATCACCAGGTCCCCAGTGTCAGGGCATAGACTTGGATTGCTTTACATCATGATATGCATTCCCTTCCACGGTGAACAAACCAGCAATGAGCTAAGATTATAACCCCTTTATCCTACTCAGTACTGGTCACACTGGAGACCTTGGGGATGCCCAACTCCAGCCAGGGGTCCCAAGAGGTCAACCTGCTCCTACCTGCCTAGGGATCTCGTCCTCAGGAGGTTGTCATGCCTCAACCTGCTCTGGGATCCATCAATCCAGGGGTCCCAGCAGGTTGACATGGCTCGACCTGTCCAGGGATTCGATCTCCAGGAGGTTGTCACGTCTCAACCTGCTTGGGAATCCACCAGTCCCGGGGTCCTGGGAGGTCGACATGCCTCAAACTGCCCAGGGACCCAATTCTCAGGAGGCCGACCTGCCTTGACCTGCCCGGGGATTCAATCTCCAGGAGGCTGTCACACCTCAGACTACCTGGGGATCTGTACCCTGACCCTGGGACCCCTGGCTCTCAGGTTGCAACAGTACTGGGTAGGATAAGCTTCAGAAGGACTCGCCCCTAAGGAAGTCCACCCATGGAAATAGCAGGAAGCATATTAGTTGTGGGACTGTGCCTGGTCTCAGCAATAACTCAGGACCCCAATGAGAACCCCACTGCCTACTGGAAAGGCTTAAAGAGTCCCTTTAAAAGTTTACCATTCTGGACTTAGAGCCCTACGGGGGGCAAGTGATTTTAAAGGACAAATTCCTGTCCCAATGTGCATCAGACCTCAGGATAAAGTTATAACAGCTACAGCAGCAGAACCCTGCTGCCTCTTTAGATGTGATGGTCCAGACAGCCACCAATACCTTTCATAACAGAGAACAGGAGAGGGAAGTCAAGACCCAGGAAAGGAAGAAAAGGAAACAGACAAGACATGCCCAGATGCTAGCTGCCCTCCAGGGAAGCCCTATGGCAAACCCCGAAGCCTTAAAGGACAAGGCAGGAGGCAAATGCTTTATCTGTAGACAGGTGAGACATTGGGCCAAAGAATGTCCAAACTGTGACAAGTCTCCTAAAACTTGCTACAAATGCCATCAGCTGGGACACTGGGCAGAACTCTGCTCTTGGAACCCAGGAGTCTCAAGGTCACGCACCCAGCCTTCCCTCATGATGGTTCAACAGACTTGAAGTGGCCCATTCCAGCCAGCCCGCCTGTTACAGATAACCATCACATGGCTATAACCAAGGGTGCAGCTGGATATGGCAGGTAGGTCTGAGAATTTCTTGGTTGACACGGGCTACCTACTCTTTCTTGACCTACTCCGGAGCCTTCTCCTCCCAAACCTGTACCATTTTGGGTACTATAGGAAAAACAATTACAAAAAGATTCACCCGAATACTTCTTTGTTGCTGGGATGAACAAATATTTTCCCACCAGTTTCTGGTGGTCCCTGAGTGTCCTGCTCCCTTATTGGGAAGAGATTTTTCCCTGCCTTCAAAATCTTGAAGCTATTGCATTCCTGACAGTAGATGCTTTAAAACTCTCTCTTGGCAGCAAATTATTTTTACCAGCCACCAACCCAAACAACTCCTGAATAGGAGAGACCATTTATGAATGTTTGATCAAGGGATCCTCAGATATCAAGCAGTGCTAATGGAAAATCCAGGCCTGACTATATTCCCTTGTGAGGTTTTTAACCCAGCTACACCCCTGCCTACCCCTGAGGGCTCTCTCCCCTTTCACTCTTGCCTCTAAGAGTGAGGGCTTTCAAGAAGATCATATGGGGTGGTTCCAACAAGAGGGACTCTTTTTTCTGCCTTGGAACCTCCAATGGAAGTTGGTTAACTCCTTTCATGCCACCACTCATTTAGGGGAGAAGGCCCTCCAGAGATTACTAGAAAGATCCTTCAGAGGAACAGGCCTCCAAACAACTATATGGCAAGTGGTCTCCTCTAGTCCCACTTGCCAACTAAACCCCCCAAGGAGCTCGAAGACCCCAGCTGGCCCAGCCCATCCAATGGCGTGGGACCTACCCAGGAGAGGACTGGAAAAAGGACTTCACCCAGATGCGAGTTTCTCAAGGGTAAAAATACGTATTAGTCATGATGGATACATTCACAGATGGATTGAAGGCTTTCCTACCTGGTTTGAGAAGGCTGAGGAGGTGGTTAAAAAAAAAACAGAAAACTGCTCCATTAAATCTTTCTGAGATTTGGTCTGCCCAGATATTACAAAGTAACAATGGGACACCATTTACTTTTAAGGTCACCCAAGGGGTCTCTAAAGCATTGGGCATTACTTATTATCTCCATTGTGCCTAGAGGCCTCGGTCTTTAGGAAAAGTAGAAAGAGTTAACCAATTCTTAAAATCAGCGATAAAAAAGATAACCCAGGAGACCTCCCTGAGATGGAAAGAGGCTTTACCAATAGCTCTCCTCTGCCCTGTATTGCCCCTAAGGAACAGGTTGATCTTAGTCCTTATGAGAAGCTATATGGGAGATCTTTTGCTTATGGCAATGACCTCTTCCTAGATCCAGAGGCTCAGACCCTCCAGTCTTATACCATGGCCATTGGGCAATTCCAACAAGATATACACTTGTGGGGTGTCAACCAGGACCCAAAAGATTCTAAAGAGCTACCACTATATGCTCCAGGGACTCAAGTTCTAATTAAAGTCTGGAAATACGGGTCCCCAAAGGCTCAACTCCAGCTCACATGGAAGGGCCCCTGCCCTGTAATACTTTCTACCCCCATAGCGGTCAAGGTACCAAGACACGACTCCTGGATTCACTACTCACGAGTCAAGCCGTGGAAGAAAACAGAAGGGACACTCAATACACCTGTGAGCCCCTGGGAGATCTCAGATACCTATTCAGGACTACAGACAGATGAGTGCCATTCTAATGAACACCCTCAAAATTAAGTTTCTGGGGATAAGTTTTCTCAGGATAGCTCTAAAGAGCCAACACAGCTTGGCAGGTGTTGTACTCCAAAACAGACAGGAGACAGATCTCCTGACCCCTGAACAAGGAGGAACTTGAGCCATCTTGAACGAGGTGTGTTGTTCTGGGTAAAAACCTCCAGCTAAGTTAAAGAAAGTCTCACAGTCCTCAAGAAAAACATTCAAATCCTACAGAATCTCAAAGAATGAGCTGGAAAGTTCTCAGGGTGGCTAAAATCGCTCTTTGGGGGATCCTTCTCCTGGCAAGGGGGGATTTGGAGTTGGCTAATGCCCTTACTAATCCCTGTTATCACCATATTGATGCTGCTTATGATTGCTCCATGTATTATCAATTGTTTAACCCATTTTGTCTCTTCCCAGGTCAACAAGCTATGACATGCAGTGCCAATTCAACAAGGATATATAAAACTACACCCGACCACAAAAAATATCACTCACCCTTAGATGGACACTGCTATAAGGACTCTGAGGCTTAAGACTAGCAACAGGGGGAGGCCCAATGCCTCTGGCAGTCCCAGTTCAGTCAGGAAGTAGCCAGGGAGACCTTGACGCCCCTATTCCTAAGGAATCTGGCCTTTCATCTCTTGATGGGGGAATGTTAGGTAATTAGAATAGAAAAAAGGAGTCCAAAATGACGGTGGCTAAAAGAGAAAGAAGGGAGAAGTCCACAAAAATGGAACAAAGGAAGGTCCAAGGACTGGAGTGAGAACCTCAGGTGAAACAAACAGCCCTCCTGGCTAGTCCAGTTTACACAGGACAGGCTCAGTAAAAGCGTATAAAAAGAGGAGCCAAAATTGAGCCCCACTCTTCTTTTGGGTTGGCCCACCCTCACAGCTTGAGCTTGTATTTTCCTTTGCTTGCCAAATAAAACTGAGCTGTAACCACACTGTAACACTGGTCTGCTGTTTCAAATTTTTGCTGCAGTGAGACAGAACCAAGGAAACTACACACTCCCCGACATATGGATTTGCCTGTGCTGGACATTTTTTATAAACGGAACCATACACTATGTGGCCTTTTGTGTCTGACTTTTTTCATTTGGTTTCATCCATAAAGTAGCATGTATCAGTAATCCATTCACTTTTATGGCTCAATTCCCTGATCCTGTTTTCTTCTTACTGTTTGAATACAAAATGTAAAATATGTTAAGGATGAAGCTCTGTTTTAATTGCACATCTGCTAGGCCAATTCATTTAAAGAAGGTAAAAATGGAGATACTGTTGTGAAATGATGATCATTGAGAAACCTCACCCAATTTGATAATGAAAAGTTTGGGAAATGTTGCAGAAAATTATTTCTTTTATACTAAAAATCTTTTAAACAAAGATTCAGGAAATTGTATTTTTCTTGCAGGTAACTTAAATGAATCAGATGAAAATAACCACCCTTGAAAGCAAATTTTGAAAGGATTCTATTTATTCTTAATAGGAGAACAAGAGTACGGGTCGTTCATATCCAATACAAACCCCCTGTCCAAACACTGCTTATCATTCCAGCTACCACTGTCAAATTATATTTCTTTAGAGTAAGGCAGCTTAAGTAAGTAAGGCATATTACTTTTTTAAATTCATCTATCAAATTCATTAATACAGTATAAACAAGAGATGTTGATGTTTAAATGCAGTTCAAATATGAGATATAAAGAAAAAGAATCCTATGTCTCTTGCCAGAACATTGTCAGCTCTGGGGTGGTTTTCTAGCTGAAAGACACGTTTATTGCTAAAGGATAGAGGCTGTACAAGAGGGCTGAGAGCCAAAATTTTTTAAGTACTTGTGTATGTTAAGTGCTAAGCTATTTCATACTTTGTATCAGTCAAGGCTCACCATTTTACATATGTGAAAAGCAAAGTTCAAAGTGTTTTAGCAAGTTACTAAAAGGCATGCAACCAATAAATCTGAACAAGAATTCAGTCCTAAACCTGTCACACCGAAGTTTGAGTTAATACTTAAGATTAAAAGAAACAGCACAAAATTAGAAGTTCATAGATATTTTTTATTTCATACTCTTTCACTAACACTCTTTAGAGATCAATCATTTCATTTATATGGGCCTTAGTTTTCGCAGCTATAAAAGTTGGAAGCTTGACTACATGATCTCTTTTAAGTATTCCAATTCTAAAGGTTCCATTAAATTGGACGCCTACAGTATAACTGCCCTTGCAATATATGTATGCTGCCACCACGTGGCAGTAGAGAGTACTAGTTCCTTCTTTTTTCAGAGTGGGGAGTGCATTTTGACAGCAGACTTACCCATCAAAAATAGAACATGTTAATACAACTATAAAATAATCAGGTATTATTTCACATGAAGCAAAAGCTTTACACTGTGTCTATGCATTGTATCAGAATCACTTGTAGAGACTTTTAAACATAGAGGAAATCCAGTCCCCACCAAATGAGACTCTTCAGAGGTAGGTCTTGGGTATCCAGATTTTATTCATTCTTTTGCTTCCACAGGTGATTCTGACATACAGACAGTTTTAAGGTAAACAGAAAGAAAGTGTAAAAGCCCCTGACACTAACTGTTGACATTTTATAACTAACCTTTAGCCTGATACACACACATACATACACGTACACATATACAGATACACGTCCATTTAAGGACATACCTTGTTTTATTGTATTTCATAGCATTGTGTTTGTTACAGATTAAAGATTTGTGGCCACCCTGTGTTAAGCAAGTTTATCCACATTATTTTCCAACAGCATTTGCTCACTTCGTTTCTATGTCACAATCTGGTAATTCTCTCAATAGTTCAAACTTTTTCATTATTATTATTTTTGCCATGGTGATCTGTGATCAGTGATCTTTGGTGTTAGCATTAAAAAAAAAAAAAAAAAAAAAAACTCGACTTGCTGAAGACTCAGATGATGGCTTTTAGCAACAAAGTATTTTTACATTAAGGTATCACATTGCTTTTTAGACATAATGCTATGCACACTTAATAGACTACAATATAATGTAAACATAACTCATATGGAAAGCAGAAAAACTGTGTTAACTCATTTTCTGGGGATACTCTTTTTATTTTGGTGGTCTGGGACCAAAATCACAATCTCTCTGAGGTGTGCCTTTACATGGCTTTGTAGGTATAACCTTACCTAAGCTCATCAAATAGAACTCTTTCCAAACAACATGTAACTCTTGGTTTCCTCCCAATTTTAGCCTCCTTCTTTTAAGGTCATCCTCTGAGTACTCTAATTTGCCACCATTGAAATGTCCCATAATAGAAAAGTAAAAAAAAAAAATTATATACTCACACATACACCTTCAATTATCCAAACAATAGCCTTTTGGTTTGATAACTTTCTAAAGGGAGCATTGCAAAAATACCCACTCTAACTTAAAGCAATACTGTTCTCATTGTCATTTCATTTTGGTTTTAAGCATTTATACATTTTTCCTGATTTCCTCTTTAATTCAAGGGTCAATGTATATGATTCTTAAATTTGTTTTTAATAATCATATACACAAAATTTTGCTACTGGTTTTATGCATATACATTATCATAAGGAGACTCTATTTTATATGATGTTATTGTTTCTTTAGAATAATGTGTTCATTCTTTCTGAAAATCTTTGTGAAATTCTCATGACGTCAAAAAATGTGTTGTTGTTTTTGTTTGTTTTATATGAAGTTCTTCCTAAATCATTTAGTGTGAACTTATTAATAGCATTACTTAAACTTTTATCTCTCCTTGATTTTTTCTGCTTGACCTATATGATTTCAAGAAACTTGCAGTAAAATAGTAATCTTTTATTTCAATTTTTTTTAGTCTTCAATTTTACATTTCTAGTAGCTGTTTTATCACATAATTTACAGTCTATTTTAGGTAACTATATGTTCAGAATTGTTATATATTCTTGATCTATCATTTGTTTTACTAGTATATATAACCTCTTTAAGTTTTAGGATGAATTTTATCATGAATTCTGTTTTTTCTAGTTTTAAATCACTTACATTAGATTTCTTATAGTTCATATTGATTGATATATCTTTTAAAACTTTTATTATCAATCTTTTTCCTATTAAAGAATAAATCAAATAGAAAAAATTGTTGTTCAATTTTTTTGTATTTTTAATCCAGTCTTCTGGTATTTGAATTCAACTTATTTATAAGTTGAATATATACTGCAGTTAACTTTATATTAGGATTTATCTTGGCTATTTAACTTCCTATTTTCTATTTCTTATACTTTCATTTCTTTCTGCTTTTTTGTCTCCTCTTATGTGGTCTTTCATTGTATAACTTATTTTATTTGAAAGTTATATAGTACATTATATTTTTTTCTTCTAGCAGTTAAATGTAATTCACAAAGACCCATGCTTAAAGTCATTTCTATTATGTTTTTCAGGTAAGAAAAATGAGCTAAAATGATTTTTCCTTTTTCTGGGCTTCCCTTACCTATTCATATACCCACTCTTCTCACTAAAAATTTTATAGCATAGTACTGGATTAATTAATTTAGTTAGACATATTTTTTGTAACAAATGTTTTCAAAGAAGGTCTTTATATGGTAACCTTTATGATGTTTTGTTTGTCTGATATCTTCATTGTGATTTCATCTTTAAATGATAATTTAGCAGGATATAAAATTCTAGAATCACATTTATTTTCCTTCAAAGGTTTGAAATTATTACTCCATTACCTTTTGGCCTGCATTTGTGATCAAGAAACCTGATGTCCATATGACACCTATTGATTTACAGTTCATCTACTATTTTTCTTTTTCTGGACTTTTTGAATATTTCTTTGAAATGTTCTTAATTTTTCTTACAAATTTATTGTGTTGTTTTCCCCTCTTTCCTATCCCATTTGGACCACTTAATGGTTTTAACCCAGGACCCTTTCATGTTATTCACCAATGTTGTTCCTGTTTCAAATTATGAGTAGATTCCCATATTACTTTTTAAGTATTCAGCATGCTGATTTTCTAATCTGGCATTGATTATTATTGACTTGCATGCTCAGTCACTAAGTCATGTCTGACTCTCTGCAACTCCATGAACTGTAGGCCACTAGCCTCCTCTGTCCATGGGATTTTCCAGGTAAGACTACTGGAGTGGGTTGCCATTTCCTCATCCAGGGGATCTTCCCCATCCAGGGATCTAACCTGCATTTCTTGCATCTCCCGCATTGATAGGTGGATTCTTTACCACTGCACTATGGGCCCACATGTATTATTTCAGTACAAGTTTTATGGCATTCAGGCTCCTCAGACAGCTTGGTGTATCTCCTAAAGCTTATATTCTCCTGCAGTCATAAGCAGGATCATCACACATGACTATACCAACTGAACATTGCATAAACATGCCTGGTCAAGGGGACCTGGGGACTCGACATGCACCTGTACTCCATTACCAAGTTGATGCCCTGGCACAGGGCTGATCCTCCAAGAAACTGAAGTGAACTTTCTTTACCCCAAAGTGCCATCAACCTGTCAAGTCAGAGTATATGGTGCTGTCTTTTCCTAATTCAGTCTACAGTAACTGCCTATCTCTAAGTTTTCTGTCTAGACATGTTGTTTTTAACAGTTCGTCCATGTTGTAGATAGTATGTTTTTCTAAATTTTCATTGCGAAAGGATGTTTTTTCTAACTTGGGGTTCCTGATAGCTCAGTTGGTCAAGAATCTGCCTGCAATGCAGGAGACCCTGGTTCAATTACTGGGTCGGGAAGATCCGCTGGAGAAGGGATAGGCTACCCGCTCCAGGATTCTTGGGCTTCCCTTGTGGCTCAGCTGGTAAAAAATCTGCCTGCAATGTGGGAGACCTGGGTTCGATCCCTGGGTTGGGAAGATCCTCTGGAGAAGAAGGTAAGTGTACCCATTCCAGTATTCTGGCCTGGAGAATTCCATAGACTGTATAGTCCATGGGATCCCAAAGGCTTGGACACCATCGAGTGACTTTCATTTTCACTTTCTTTCATACAAATATAACTTTTTGTATGGGTTACCATCATGGTTAGCCTGGGACATTCCCAGTATATACCTATCAAGCCAAGGTAGTTATTAACTGCTCCCCTTTCACTGTCAAAATGTCCCAACTTGGATGATAAATGAAGTGGTCATTCTACTTGTAGGTTCCCTTTAAGAAGCCTTGAATGTTACCTCTACTTGGTAGATTGCCGATGTGTATTCAGGAAGGGGGCTAAAGCCCAGGCTCTATTTTGTGACTTTCTCAGTGACTTAAAGGGAGATCTGCCAGCGTGGATGGGTCCTGGAGCAAAGATCTTGGTTTGAATTTACCTATTTGTTGCCAAACTCCAAATAAGTGTGCAATTCTGCCTTTCAGCATAACTCCTTTCTGACTTTCTTGAACAGAGCTCTCCTTCAAGGGCTTTTCACTTCCAATCATTCAGAATCTAAGTAGGTATAGGACTGGGAGGCCCCACTGAAACACTGGTCAGGAGACACTCAGAATCTAGGGAAAAAAAGTAGAATGTAACTATGAAGACTCAGGCAGCTTACTGAGACATAAGCTAGACTTTAACACTGCCCTAGAGTTGCCGACCAACCAAGGTATGCTGGGTGGCTGCTGCTTTTTGCTTTCTTAAAGCGACTTCACTCCAGAGTTTTCTCCTGACCGGTGTTTCAACGGGGGCTCCCAGTCCTATACCTACTCAGGCTCCTTCTTCCATCCTATGCCAGGTCACACCCACTTCCATTTCCCCAGGAGTTTCTGTAGGGGCTTACACTCATTTTTCAGCTCTACGTGTGTTTCTCTATTTTTTTGTCATTGCCAGAGTTGGATTTACTGGAGACAACCAGCATCCTAGGTCAGTGCTCCGAAACCCAAACCCCTCTGATTATTTTCATAGTATTGTTGACTTCAAACAACAACCCACAGATAATCACTACAGGGCCAGAAACAAGAGAAAATATGGACTGCTACACAACATATACCCAAATATTTAGAATTAAATAGCTGCCCAAATCTGTTAAGTATGTTTTATATCCTCTTGTTGTGAGAGATATGCCTTAATAAAAACTTGGAAGTGCTGGTTACAATTTTGATACAGGGGGAGCCAGTCCTCATCGGTGACCTCTCACCCATGGCCCACCCAACAGAGGCTACGTACTTGGTAGGGCACAGTGCAAAATAAGAATGTTTAGGCCCACTGCTAACAAAGTATAAAAAAAGTCAAAGTCATTAAAGATATTTAAACATGAAGTTTCCCCCTTTCTTCTGCAGTCTTTCTCTTTCTCAACTTAACAGGGGTGTTTTGTACTTGCTATTTAAATAAAAACAAAAACTGGACTTCCTTGCTGGCTGAGTGATGAAGAGTCTACCTGCCAATGCAGGAGGCACAGGTTCAATCCCTGATCCAGGAAGATCCCACGTGCATCAGAGCGGCGAGGCCCATGAGTTACAGTTACTGAGCCTATGATCTAGGGCCTGGGAGCCTCAACTGCGGAGCCCACAAGCCACAACAAGGGAAACTGCTGCGATGAGAAGCCTGGGCCCAACAACTGGAGAACAGTGCCTGCTCTCTGCAACGAGAGAAAGGCCTGTGCAGCAACAAAGACCCAGCACAGCCAAAAATTGATTTAAAAAGAAAAGAAAACTGAAATTTTAAATTATTAGCCTGAATGTTATGTCCTTCAAGTACATAATGCCAATTTTAAATGCAAATATCTTTATACTATAAAGTCTTTCTATGGCACCTTATGTTGTACCGTGACAGTTTTAAATATGACCATGAGAGCATTTTGGAGAAGACAATGGCAACCCACTCCAGCACTCTTGTCTGGAAAATCCCATGGATGGAGGAGCCTGGTGGGCTGTGGTCCATGTGGTCGGGAAGAGTCGGACATGACTGAGCGACTTCACTTTCACTTTTCACTTTCACGCATTGGAGAAGGAAATGGCAACCCACTCCAGTGTTCTTGCCTGGAGAATCCCAGGGACGGGGGAGCCTGGTGGGCTGCCGTCTATGGGGTCGCACAGAGTCGGACACGACTGAAGTGACTTAGCAGCAGCAACAGCATGAGAGCATTTAACTTTTATGCAAAATTACCTAAATTACATGATTCGTTATATGTGTACAAATATGTGTACACACAAAAATGAATTATATAATGAATCATATATCTTTACCACAATGGAAACACTGCACGAAATAAAATTTCTTAGTTCACTTTTTCATATATGCACATCCACCAAAAATTTCTTTTACCTTACTAATGAGTAAGGAAGGGTTAACCAGGAAAGGGGCTACCAATTGCCTTATCTTTCTCTTTCCTTTCATGTCATCACTTTCAGTGTAAGTAGCTGGCTGTTAAAGAGAGGTAATACAAATAGGAACAAATAAGATAGGCTTCCTTGTTCATTCATGTTTCTTAAAACACCAATGCTTGCTTTCTGTGTTCAAAGCAAGTTGGTTCAAATGGAAAGCATGGCCTCTCAGGTCTTTAGTAGTAGACCTAATATGCTTACTGACACTTGCTCTGAGTCTCACTGAGCTTCCATGCATTGTGAATTCACTGAAATTCTGTGCTCATGGGGCACTAGGAATGCCGGCATACAAATAGGGTGGCAAGGAACAGTAGTGAGCATGCATATTGTGTATATCTCCTCTGCTTATATGCATGCTCCATTGTCTTATTAGACTCTACTTTTGGAAAACACACTCAAAGGTGGAATTATTAAGGAGTATCAAGACATCAATAGCAGAGCACTCAGCTAAACTAAGTGTAGGGTTCTTTCCTGTGACTGCACAGATTATATGCCTGTTGCCCATCTCACTTGTCTTCCTAGCCTCAATTCTATCCTGTATACCTTCACACATCAGCCCATTCAAACCATGACCCATTCCCTGGAAACAGCTATGTGTTGGCCATCAACCCTTGTGAAGACAAATCCAGAGAAGAGGCCTGTGCAGGCACTGAAAACACAGGATTTGAGGGCAGGAAACTTCAGAGTTCCAAGCTACCTGGATTACAGTCTAAGGATAAGAGGTCTGCTCCATGTGAGGGAATCCCCTAAAGCTCGTGATCTCTTTGTTCCAAGAGGTAGATCAGCATGTGAGCCTCTGAAAGCGCAGGGTCCGGTGTAGGGACTACAGTTGCCTGGGTCTTAGGTACTCCAGTCAATGAGCCAATACCATCTTTTTCTCATCATAACTCATCTTATTTTAAATTTATCATGTCTCATAAGTTTCATCTCATTCTGAGATTTAGCTTTATTAGCATCATTTCCCTTTGGTCACATGGCTTTCTTTTTATCTTTTATACATGTCCTTTCTTAAATCAATCTTATTGAAGAGGTACTTGAGCAGCCACAAAAGTCTCTGTAGACACCTCCTTGGTCTCTCCCATACTTATAGTATTAATGACACCATTGTCAGAATTTCATTTTCTGACGTTACTGTGAATTGACACAACTAAGTAAAAGGTCCAGAATCAGAAAATGGTATAGAACTTTATAGTCTTAAGGGATATGTGGCTCAAGTAGTTATAAGAACAGGTAATCGGTACCATAACAAATGGTAGGTTCTGGACCTTTCGACTCTCAGTCTAATGCTCTATATTACGCTGTTTCAAAACAAAAGTAATTGGTAATATCTTGATCTTTGACTTACGGTTTACAAGATCAGCCTATCCAGTGCTGAAATGCTGCTCTGAATGTGAAGGTCTAAGAGAAAAATCAGACTCAACATTAGCATTTTGATAAGTACATGAACATATGTAGTATATATGCCTATGGCAGTAATTGTTAATAAAACAAAGCCCTCTTTCACTTGAAGCTTCATATTTCTTTTTCCCATTAATAAAAAATGAAAATTGGGACAAAAGATGAAACCTGTAATCATTCCAGATATATAAAACTAAAAATGTTATACAGCTCAGAATACATATCTAATATTAAAACTAAAAACAATAACAACAAGTTAAACTTAAGTCTGCATGTGTGCCAAGCCGCTTTAGTCGTGTCTGACTCTTTGGGACCTTATGGACCACAGCCTGCCAGGCTCCTCTGTCCATGGGCTTCTCCAGGCAAGAATACTGGAGTGGGTTGTCATACCCTCCTCCAGGGGATCTTCCTGACCCAGAGATTGAACCTGCATCTCTTATGTCTCCTGCATTGCCAGGCAGGTTCTTTACCACTAGCACCACCTTGGAAGCCCAAACTTAAGTCTAACATTTTGTAAACAGCCATTTCAAAAGAGGATTTGGTCAAAGTACTCATATGGGTCAACAATTTCTACAGTAATGCTGTGTAATAAGCAATCAAAAATGCTCAGAAACTTACACCATGGTCATTGATTCTCACGGACGGACAGGATAGATGGCACTGTGGTATTTGGGGGTGGCTCTGCAAGTCGAGGTTTGCAACAGGGGTGTTATGTGAATCTTGAACCTGCAAGCAAAGCAGGATTGGTTCTACTCATAGCAATGTCAAAGGTCAAGATGCAGGAAGGCAAACAGGATCTCTTCAGACCTAAGCTCCGTGCTGGCATATTGTCACTTCTGCTCACATGCCACGAGCCCAATAAGTCCCACGACCAAGCCCAAATTCAAGGACTAGGGAAGGGCAATCCACCCACAATGAGACCACAGGAAGAGTGTGGATGCAGAGAGGATGGAGGAATTGAAGACACTCATTGAGATGACCACAAAACAGATGCCAATAGGAAGAAATGAGGTGAAATAATTTTGGAGTCCTGCCTGAAGGTAGTAATCCTAATAAAAGATACTTGTTTTATTTGTTAGCCTTTTTAAAATCTCTACTGTGCTGGTGGTAGAGTGGATATGAATCTGCCTGTCAATACTAGACACACAGATTCAGTCTCTGGTCTGGTAAGATCCCATGTGCCGTGGAGCAACTAAGCCCATGAGCTATAGGGCCTGGGAAATGCAACTACTGTGCCTGTGCGCTGCAGCTACTGAAGCCTGCACACCGAGAGACTGCTCCACAACAAGAGAAGCCACTACAGAGAGAAGTCTGTGCATCGCAACAAAGAACAGTCCCCGCTCACCGCAACTAGAGAAAGCCCAAGCACAGCAGTGAAGATCCAGTACAGCCAAATAAGCTAATTTTTTAAAAAATCTCTACTACTTGTCAATAGATTGCTCTGTGCATATGAATATTTTTACTCATGGGGAATCTAATGATTCTATCATTTTATAAGAAATATGTGTCTTCAACTGCAACTGATTCACAGTTGGCTTTCCTGCAAATTGACCACTACCCAGAGGATCCTGAACAGATGTCCCATTACAATTTAATACTATGTCCACGTTTTTTAAAGCAAGACTTATCATCCATTTTGTGAACCAATGTTAAAAGCATAACTGCATTGGAGATGTAAAATTTCAGGTTGTTCCTTTGGAAGTAGATTTAACTTTTACACTAAAAGTTAAAAACCAATCAAACAAACAAACAAACCACCAAGAGTGTAAAAGTGAGGTGGGGGAAAGAGATGAGTCTGACTCCAAAGAAATAACTGTTGTATTAATTATTATTTTCTTTGAAAAAGGTGATTCCTTCTCTTTTACCTTTCTTTAAATGCACACAATATGCAGCTCTTCTCTAACCAAGGTTTTAACAGTATTCTATAACAAGAAGGTATAGGGTTTTGAGGAAGACGACTGAGGGGCAATGGGGAATAAAGAGAAGCAGCTACATTGGAAATATTCTTAAACAGAGACACAGAAGTACAGAACAGACTTTTGAACTCTGGGGGAGAACGTGAGGGTGGGATGTTTTGAAAGAACAGCATGTATATTATCTATGGTGAAATAGACCACCAGCCCAGGTGGGATACATGAGTCAGGTGCTCGGGCCTGGTGCACTGGGAGGACCCTGAGGAGTCGGGTGGAGAGGGAGGTGGGAGGGGGGATCGGGATGGGGAATACGTGTAACTATATGGCTGATTCATGTCAATGTATGACAAAACCCACTGAAATGTTGTGAAGTGATTGGCCTCCAACTAATAAAATAATATTAAAAAAAAAAAAAAGAAATATTCTTAAACAAAACTAAAACTACAGCATGAACTTGATTTCACCTTAAAAGTAAGGATTATATAGCTTCATTTTTCTATTTTTATGTTTAAAATCCTATCTATATGGACATTTTAAGGATAGTAAGTCTTCCAGTATTCAAAGTAGAAGTAGGAAATAGATTTAAGGGACTAGATCTGATAGACAGAGTGCCTGATGAACTATGGACAGAGGTTCGTGATATTGTACAGGAGACAGGAATCAAGACCATCCCCAAGAAAAAGAAATGCAAAAAAGCAAAATGGCTGTCTGAGGAGGCCTTACAAATAGCTGTGAAAAGAAGAGAAGCAAAAAGCAAAAAAGAAAAGGAAAGGTATACCCATTTGAATGCAGAGTTCCAAAGAATAGCAAGGAGAGATAAGAAGCCTTCCTCAGCGATCAATGCAAAGAAATAGAGAAAAACAATAGAATGGGAAAGACTAGAGATCTCTTCAAGAAAGTTAGAGATACCAAGGGAACATTTCATGCAAAGATGGGCTCAATAAAAGACAGAAATGGTATGGACCTAACAGAAGCAGAAGATATTAAGAAGAGGTGGCAAGAGTACACAGAAGAACTGTACAAAAAAGATCTGTACAATCCAGATAATCATGATGGTGTGATCACTCACCTAGAGCCAGACATCCTGGAATGTGAAGTCAAGTGGGCCTTAGGAAGCATCACTCTGAACAAAGCTAGTGGAGGTGATGGAATTCCAGTTGAGCTATTTCAAGTCCTAAAAGATGATGCTGTGAAAGTGCTGCACTCAATATGCCAGCAAATCTGGGAAACCCAGCAGTGGCCATAGGACTGGAAAAGTTCAGTTTTCATGCCAATCCCAAAGAAAGGCAATGCCAAAGAATGCTCAAACTACCGCACAATTGCACTCATCTCACATGCTAGTAAAGTAATGATCAAAATTTTCCAAGTCAGGCTTCAGCAATACATTAACTGTGAACTTCCAGATGTTCAAGCTGGTTTTAGAAAAGGCAGAGGAACCAGAGATCAAATTGACAACATCTGCTGAATCATCGGAAAAGCAAGAGTTCCAGAAAAACATCTATTTCTGTTTTATTGACTATGCCAAAGCCTTTGACTGTGTGGATCACAATAAACTGTGGAAAATTCTGAAAGAGATGGGAATACCAGACCACCTGACCTGCCTCTTGAGAAACCTGTATGCAGGTCAGGAAGCAACAGTTAGAACTGGACATGGAACAACAGACTGGTTTCAACTTGGGAAAGGAGTATGTCAAGGCTGTATATTGTCACCCTGCTTATTTAACTTATATGCAGAGTACATCATGAGAAATGCTGGGCTGGAAGAAGCACAAGCTGGAATCAAGACTGCTGGGATAAATATCAATAAGCTCAGATATGCAGGTGACACCACCCTTATGGCAGAAAGTGAAGAAGAACTAAAGAGCCTCTTGATGAAACTGAAAGAGGAGAGTATAAGAGTTGGCTTAAAGCTCAATATTCAGAAAACTAAGATCAAGGCATCTGGTCCCATCACTTCATGGAAAATACATGGGGAAACAGTGGCTGATTTTATTTTGGGGGGCTCCAAAATCACTGCAGATAGTGATTGCAGCCATGAAATTAAAGACGCTTCCTCCTTGGAAGGAAAGTTATGGCCAACCTAGAAAGCATATTAAAAAGCAGAGACATTACTTTGCCAACAAAAGTCTGTATAGTCAAGGCTTTGGTTTTTCCAGTAGTCATGTACAGATGTGAGAGCTGGACTATAAAGAAAGCTGAGCGCTGAAGAATTGATGCTTTTGAACTGTGGTGTTGGAGAAGACTCTTGAGAGCCCCTCGGACTGGAAGCAGATCCAACCAGTCCATCCTAAAGGAGATCAGACCTGGGTGTTCATTGAAAGGACTGATGTTGAAGCTAAAACTCCATCACTTTGGCCACCTGATATGAAAAACTGCCTCATTTGAAAAGACCCTGATACTGGGAAAGATTGAGGGTGGGAGGAGAAGGGGACGACAGAGAATGAGATGGTTGGATGGCATCACCGACTCAGTGGACACGGGTCTGGGTAGACTCTGGCAGTTTGTGAGGGACAGAAAGGCCTGGTGTGCTGAGGTTCATGGGGTCGCAAAGAGCCTGACACGACTGAGTGACTGAACTGAATTGAACTGAAGTCTTCCAGTCTATAAAGATGGGATCATGCTACCCAAAATGATCTATAGAATCAATGTTATCTCCATCAAAATCACAATGGCATTCTTTGCAGAAATAGAAAATAATTCAAAAGACAGTAGATAGCCAGAGGAACCTTGAGAAAAAAGAACAAAGTTAGAGGCATCATACTTCTTGATCTCAAAATATGTTATAAAACTACAGTAATTAAAATAAAGTACAGAAATGATGAGGACCCAACAGAGGCAGAAGAGATTAAGAAAAGATGGCAATAATATACAGAACTGTACAAAGAGGATTCTAATGATCCAGATGACCATGATCACTCACCTAGAGCCTGAGATCCTGGAGTGTAAAGTCAAGAGGATTTTATGAAGCATTACTACAAACAAGGCTAGTGGAGGTGATGAAATCCCAGCTGAGCTATTTTGAATCCTAAAAGATGATGCTTTTAAAGTGCTGCACTCAATAGGCCAGAAAATCTGGAAAACTCAGCAGTGGCCACAGGACAGGAAAAGATCAGTTTTCATTCCAATCCCAAAGAAGTACAATGCCAAAGAATGTTCAAACTACTGCACAACTGCTCTCATTTCACATACGAGCTCAAAATCCTTCAAGGTAGGCCTCAGTAGTATGTGAATTGAGAACTTCCAGATGTACAAGCTAGATTTAGAAAATGCAGAGGAACCAGAGATCAAATTGCCAACATCCCTTGGATCATACAAAAAGCAAGGGAATTCCAGAAAAATATCTACTTCCGCTTGACAACACTAAAGCCTTTGACTGTGTGGATCACAAAAAACTGGAAAATTCGTAAAGAGATGAGAGAACCAGACTACTTTACCTGCCTCCTAAGAAACCTGTATGCAGGTCAAGAAGCAACAGTTAGAACTGGACCTGGAACAACAAACTGGTTCCAAACTGGGAAGGGAGTACATCAAGGCTGTATATTTTCACCCTGCTTATTTTATTTATAAACAGCATACATCACGTGACATGCCAGGCTGGATGAAGCTCAAGCTGGAATCAAGATTTCTGGGAGAAATATCAATAATCTCAGATATGCTGATGATACCACCCTAGTGACAGAAAGCAAAGAGGAACTAAAGAACCTCTTGATGAAAGTGGAAGAGGAGAATGAAAAAGCAGGCTTAAAACTCAACATTCAAAAAACTAAGATTATGGCATCCAGTTCCATCATTCCATGCAAACAGATGGGGGAACAATGGAAACAGTAACAGACTTTATTTTCTTGGGCTCCAAAATCACTGTGGACAGTGACTGCAGCCATGAAATTAAAAGATGCTTGCTCCTTGGAAGAAACCCTATGACAAACCTAGACACATAATAAAAGAGCAGAGACATTATTTTGCTGACAAAAGTCCATCTAGTCAAAGCTATGGTTTTTCCAGTAGTCATGTATGGATGTGACAGATGGACCATAAAGAAGGTTGACTGCTGAAGAATTGATGCTTTAGAACTGTGGTGCTGAAGAAGACTCTGGAGAGTCCTTTGGACAGTCAGGAGATCAAACTAGTCAACCCTAAAGGAAATCCACCCTGAATATTCACTGGAAAGACTGATGCTGAAGCTGAAGCTCCAACACTTTGGCCACCTGATGCAAACAGCCAATTCACTGGAAAAGACCTTAATTCTAGGAAAGATTTAGGGCAAGCGTAGAAAAGGGTGACAGAGGATGAGATGGTTGGATAGTATCACCGACTGAATGGACACAAATCTGAGCAAACTCCAGGAGATGGTGAAGGACAGGGAAGCCTGGCATGTTGTAGTCCAAGGGGTCACAAAGAGTTGAATACAACTTAGTGACTGAACAACAGCAATAGTAATTAAAATAATGTTACTGGCATACAGACATATAGATCAATGGAAAAGAAAAGACAGCCCAGAAATAAACCCACACATATAGTCAAACTGATCTTCAACAACAACAAGGGTATAAAGAATATGCAATGAAAAAAGGGTAATCTCTTCAACAAATGATTGAAAACTGGATATCTGCATGCAAAAGGATGAAATTGGACCTTTATCTTATACCATATACGAAAATCAACTCAACTGATGAAAAATTTAAGTATAATACCTACAACTGTAAAACTCCTAAAAGAAAACACAGGAGAAGAGCTTCTTGACATTTGCCTTGGTAATGGTTTCTTGACTATGACATCAAAAGTACAGACAAGAAAAACAAAACTAGAAAAGTGGGATTGCATCAAACGAAAAATCTTCCATACAGCAAAAGAAATAAAAAGTCAACCCATTGCCTTTAACAGTGTTTGAAAGGATTACTCTCATGTTAAATCTTACCACAGAAATAAAAGAAAACAAATCAAACCCAAAGGGGCAGGAGGGAACTTTTAGAGGTGATGGATATGTTTATTACTATGATGATGGTTCCATGGATATGTGCATGTTTCCAAACTCATCAATTGTATCTGTTTAATATGTGCAATTTCTTTTTTTATTATCAATTATACCTCAGTAAAACTGTCTGAAAAATAGTATGTGCACTGTTTTGATTAGACAGTAGTAAGGTGCTGGACAAATCTAAAGTCTGGTTATTTATTTTTTGGTACTTAAACTATTGCTTATATTAAATTGAATAAAATCAATAGAAGGAGAAAGTCCTAAGCCTTTTATGCAATACGGTTTCCAGTACAGGCTCAGGCCAATTATTCCTTTGACATCTGCAACTGGCATTTTAAATGATCAGAAAAAATAGCTGCTAGTGATTTTTTTTCAAAGTCCGCTTGGCTGCACACCATGTCATGATCTCCCTAGAAAAGCATATCAGGAGGAATTAGATTAATTTTTAAAGGCTCTTTACCCTTGAGTTTACTGTAAGAATCCATCATTTTAACACCTCATGTTTATTAAGTAACTCCATGTTTTATATATGATGTTTGTAAAATTTGGTTGTGTGAGGGGTTTATGTCTGAGTCCCTGCATGGCTATATGAGACAATCAGGGTTGGAAGATGTTAACAAATTAATAAATAGAGCCCTGATCATAATAATAGAGAGACTCCATTCTATGTTATATTTAATTTTGTCCAAATATTAAAAAAAGAAAGGTATTTAATTCTACAAGCTGTAATCACAGAGAATTTTTACATAAACATGAGATAAATCTTCAGAGAGTAACATTACAGTTCAACAGCACAGCTTACAAAAAAAGCCTTTCTTGATTCTTCAAGTTTAACTTAAAAGCCCCACTCTCCGTGAAACCATATTGAAATCTGTATCACTGCTGCCCTTAGTGTCCACGTTATTCTCATAGTAATGTCCATTTCTAACCATCCTAGCCCTCAAGCCACCTTACAAGAGTTATAGAGCAGGTGCTACTACACCCATTTCATGGAAAGGAAACTGAGTCTCAGAACGTATCAATACCTGTGGAGGGAACAGTGAGTGGTAGAGGAGGGATCTGACTTGAAGCCTTAAGACCTGTGCCCAGGGTTTACATCCCTGAGAGTACTCTCACTGACTGAGCTCTGCTCCCCGGCTTCAAGGATCGTCGACGTGCACCGAGCAGGCAGCAGCAGAGGTTGCAGACGGGGGCAGGAACGCAGATACGCAGCACAGCGGAAAGTGGTTGCTTTTTCCGATGCCGGAGATGCAACAATGGGCAAACCAAGAACTAAGAATTGTCCAGCAAGACACACAAGTGCGTCCTCCGAAGTATACAGCATCACCATTTTTGACATTCACCTTCTAAATGGTTCCTTTTCTGCGGCCTCGGCAATTAGCTGCTTCCCATCACTGAGCAGAGGACCAGAAACAAGGCGGTGGGACACGGCTCTCCGCTCTCCTTGCTCCACAGAGAGCTCTTGGCTCCGAAAGGTGATCAATAACGCTGAGGGTGGGGAGCCTACAAGAGAGACTTGTAAATACAGAAAGATATGTTCTGTCGTGAAAAGGGCTTTGGGGAGCATAATCGACTTTAAAAAGGTCCCACAAATAAAAGCAGTTATCAATTGCACCTTAACCATAGGCATCAAAACTGTTTCTCACTCAATCTGAATTATAAAGACTAAGAGCCATGTTACCCCTGATAAGTTATCTGCAAGGTCCAGTTTATTCAGCAGATGATACACTGTATCACATCATCCAGTGTTTCCAAGCTTAATATCTAATGGCCCTATTTTCTATCCATTAAAAAGTATGTTTCTTATTGTTATATAAAGCTATTTAATTACAAATCACTTACAATTAAAAAAATTGTTTAGTTGGCACACTAGTGATGAGATTAAAAATTTAAGGAAGAAAACCTTCTTGTATTAAGGACAGCAGGTTTTGTATAGCCAAATGATTTCATAAGGGAAGGATTTCCATTTCATTGACAGGAAGTCAATGGGGACACTTCAGTAACCTCCAGATTTGAAATGCTCTGTAGTGTATAAGATAATATAAATTGCCTCCCTTGTTGCTCTCTAATTTCAGTTTGCCAAATGATGTCATTTGTTACTTTTCAGGAAATTATTTCCCAGGAAAGATATTTCCTTATTCTGTTTTACATAATCTAAAAAAGAAAAAAAGAAATTACTGACAGGAGGAATGCAATTAGTAAGAACAGTTGAAGTTAGAGATGGATTATATCCTTTCAGAAGATATCAGGAAAAAAATCCATGCATCTTCTATGTATACAATGCAAAGTGTCAGTATATAACACATGTTGTAGTTGTTAAACATATATATGTACATATATATACATATAAACATATATATGTATAGTGGGAAATGTACATATATATGTGCATATATACATGTGTTGTTCAGAGAGAAAGAGATCAAAGGCGGGCAATCATCCAGCCAGCCAGCCATCTGATAATATTTGAATAAGCAAGTATTATGTGCTAAGGGAACACAAACAGATAGGACATGATGAAGCCAGACACTCAGTATTATTAGCAAACCTAGTTCCTCCTTCACTAGGCAATTTTAAATAGTGCAAAACAGCTGATAGATTGAAAAGTTATGTTGTTCATTTTCTTAATAGAGAAGAGGTAGCCTCCCAGAAGGCTCAAGGAGTTGAAATTTGTTGTTCATGGTGTAAAATAACAACACCAATACTATTTGCATTGTGTTTCCACTAGGGGATTAAACACAGTGGTTTTTAGCTATAGGGTCGGGCAACACTGCTGCCTTGCCTTTCAACCATTTATAATACTGAGCATTACTAGTCTAGAATTACGGATTGTAAGAACAGGAAGACAATGTTAAGAGCTAGTACATTAAAGCAAATTTCTAATTCTGCCTAACTAGCATGAATTTACTTCATTAACTAGCAGTTACATTTCCCACGCCTTCAATTAACACTGGTTTCATTTTAAATGCTATCAGTTAAGACAAGATGCGATAAGAAAACATCATTGCCAGGCAAGCTTTCCTCAAACACAGCTGATTTATCTCTTTGGCAATTCATTAAAATGCAAAATATATTGGAATTGATTTTCAGCACTTTCAGGCAGGAATGTTTCTAATAATGTTAATTTGCAAATTTCCTCTTTTTTTTTTTAAGTCTCTGTGCTGCAGACGCCATGTTCAGCCAGAGGCTATTTGTATTGTGCAGACAGAAAATGAACAGGGAACATTTATTTCTCATATCTTTCTGAGAAACCTGAGGCGCATGAAGATATTTGCGCTGTAACAGGCATAGTCAATCCCCTTCACTCCCTTTAGTTGCTATATATCAACCAGCAAACTCCCAGCTAGTCCTGTTGTAGCAATTAACCTGCCAGAGCGCACTCCTGTCAGGCTCAGTAATAATAAACTCCTCCCGCACCACCACCACCCCCAAGAGAGACAGAGCTATAGATTCTGGCTGGGCAACTTCCATAGAGGCTGAATTATTCAGAATCAGCATGATTAAGAAGATGACATGGTATTACTTAAAAAGACATACTTTTTTTCCCCCCGGCTGAGGTTTAAACCTATTAAGGTAGAGGCAACTGATCTTTCTTTCCCCCCTTGGTGCACAGTTCCTAAAATAGGAATTCTTGAAAGACTATTTACAATGCCTTGTCAATTTCCAAGTCTATGAATAAAAGTATAAATACCAGGAGGGAAGTGTCAGAGTCAAAACGTACAGCTCATGTAAACCTAGGAACTGGCTAAAAATAATATTTTCACCCCAAAGAGACAAAAGGAGCGGGTTCGTTTTGAGTAACTGATTGTGATTGTGTGATTGTTTAAAAGCAAAGCAAAAAAATATCCCTGTGTTTGTGTTTCAGGGGTAAGTTCCGAGTGGACCAAATTGTGATGAATTATAAATCAGAAATCCGGATACACAATCTGTCAGATAACAAGTTGTTAGACTCTGGAAATAGCAGATTCTTAACAATAAACCTTGTCTTTATGAGGATGGCAGTATTATAAATGTCATAATGGATTGCAAATGAACCAGCTGTTTATATTCGACTCTAGCACATGAATGAGAGAGGAGCTAGCCAGGAAATAAAAGGAGATCGAGGAAAATTTACTGGTACCAAGTCACGGGGAAAAAAAAGCCCAAGGAACTCAATTTTTACGCATTCCCATCCAATTTACCCTTGCTGGTGACTTTTGGGGGGAAGTATAGCTTTTGAAACCAATTGTATTATTCCACTTTAAGATGCCTTCTAGTATATTCAATAGACCCATCACAGTTATATGTTCCTTTTTCAGTCTCAAGCTGCCCTCACCATATGAGATTCGCTATTGTCAGAGGACTTTCAGAGAAGGATTTGAATGCAATTTCAAAGGCCAGACAGAGCAGCTTTCAAAACACTGCAAGCTTAGGAGAACAGGGTTAGTAGCCCAAAAAGGGTGAGATGCTGGCTTTCTGCTTCTCATTTCACTCATTTCACTTCAAGCTAAAGCCCCTTTTGATCCCAACCAGGGGAAATCGAGGCAGTATGATACTATTAAGTGAACCAGCCCACCTACCCGAAGCTCTGAGAATGGCCATTTTCTGTAAGTGCATCATTGTCAGCATTATCTACATTAGCAAGTGCAGATGGGCTAGTCCCTTTGAAAACAGAAACACCTTCCTCTTCTGTGTAGGATTAAATCTATGTCTACCTGGGAGATTTCAACAAATGACTAGGCCATTCGTGGTTACTTGTTAGCAGATGGCCATTTTCTGCATGTCAGGTTATGAATTATATCTGTTTGTTATGCAAAGATCTTATTTCAAGTTTCACATCCTCCTTTCTCAGCCAGAACTAAAATCCAGCAAAGGGATGCAGAGAAGGGGTACAACTCAATTTTGCGAATTAACAGTGTTGCTTTATGGGGCATTACAGCTACTCTATTTAAAACTCCAATCCAGAAGATCACGTTAATAATTTGTTATGTTTGCATTTTCAGATAAGGCACCTTGCCCTTGGTTTATAGGTCTCTTATCACTATAATATTCATGGATGCTGGCTTTTAATTAAACCAGAACTCTAAGTAACTCAAAGTATAAATTTTACTGCTACAGGAACCAGTAGTCAAAGAAAATTCTGTATTTTAAATTTATTTTTAAAGCTTGGATAGTTTGCTTCATTGCCAGTGATGTCATGAAGAGTACTGTCCTACAAAGATGACCAAATTTTCTCCCAAACATCTCTTGATTTTTGCAGATGTAAGAGTCAGAGATTTTGACTTTGTCAGAAAACCTTGGAGCTCCGTGTGTGATATGTAATCATTAGTCATTTTCCTAAAGCATAATTTTATGCACATGCATGGTGAATCTGAAATGCAGAGCCAAGTCACGAAGTTACTGATTCCACCAAAATGACCATCTGTCTTCTCCAAATATAATACACCTTAACTTCTCTGACGTTTGCTTAGTCCCTTTTTCTGGTTCTCTTTTTATTCTCACCCTGTAAATGTTGAAGTCTAAGACCTAACCTCATTTTTCTCATTCCACCTAGGTCACCTCATTCCAAGACTTCAAGTTCTAGGAGAATGTTGATAATTCTCAAATTAAAATCATCTACCTAGATCTCACTCCTGAAATTCAGAAGCATATATGCAACTGCTACTTAGGACACTGGGTATCCCACTGACTCTTTAATCCAACATATTCAATGTGGCATTTTGCCACCCATGGACTGTAGCCTGTCAGGCTTCTCTGTCCATGGAATTCTCCAGGCAAGAAGACTAGAGTGGGTTGCCATTCCCTTCTCCAGGGGATCTTCCTGACCCAGGGACTGAACTTGAGTCTCCTGCATCTGAGCCACCAGGGAAGCCCATAACAATGCTAGTTACATTTAATACAAATTTAGTGTTTACAAGCATAATCTTTACAAAAATCCTATCAAGGAGGAGACTATTATATTCCCAGTTTTACTGACGAGGAAACTGGGGCTTGAAGAAGTTGACTGTCCAGGTCATGTGGTTATAAGGAGCTATGATTTGGACCTAAGTCCCCCTGATCAGTGGCTGTTCAGTCACTCAGTCCTGTCTGACTCTTTGTGACCCCAGGGACTGCAGCACACCAGGCTTCCCTGTCCTTCACCATCTCTCGGAAATTGCTCAAACTCATGTCCATTGAGTTGGGGATACCATCCAACCATCTCGTCCTCTGTCGTGCCCTTCTCCTCCTGTCCTCAATCTTTCCCAGCAGCAGGGTCTTTTCTACTATCAATCATTGCCCAGCTTGGATTTTTTTTTTCTTTCATTTAGATGATTCATCCTAGTGGTCCTTACCCATTTCAGTTCTATAATGACTTTTTCAGAGATGCCTTTTCTGATCCTACAGAGAAACTTGGGTTTCCACAAATGTAAAACACCCTTTTTTCTTTTAGAAAGTCTTTAATTATGTATTTTATTTTCAATCTTCTTAATAGTCTGAGAAATACATAGGGCAGATAAATTTGAGAAAGCAAAGGTAGATAGATGAGAGAGAGAATAATAGATGAGAGAGAGAATAATCTAGAAAGAGAGAACAAGTGTGAAAGTGCCAGTAGGGAAAACAACAAAATTAAAGTTTCATCTTCAAGTAACAAAAGTATTATTTTTTTAATGAGAGCAAAAACAATTCAAGTGAGGAGGGGCAAGGGGCAAGACTTAAAGACTTTAAAAAATGTATACTAAGAACAAAACAAGATTTTTTTTTTAATGGGGAATGAAAACACAGTTCATTTATTTAATAATCCCTGGTCAATGATAGCCAAAGCTGACCTTGGAGACTGAAGGTCCAAATGCATGGAAGATGTCAGTTAGGAAGGAAGAAAACTGGCAAACTGTGATCTCTTTACTTATATATTAAAAGGCCAAGTACTCCAGGGCAACCCGTATAAGTAGGATATTTAGAGAATAAGACTTATTTTAAATAAATAAATAATTTTAATTAGTAGACTTCTTAGGGCACTTTTAAATTTATAGCACAATAGGTACATAAATTTCCCATATGTTTTCTGCTCACATACACACACAGCCTCCCTTATCATCAACATCAGGAATCTGAGAGTGGTACATTATTACAACAGATGAATCTACATTGACACATCATTATCACCCAAAGTCCATGGTTTAGATTATAGTATCTCTGGTGGCTCAGTGGTAAAATATCTGCCTGCAGTGCAGGAGACCTAGGCTCAATCCTTGAATCGGGAAGATCCCCTGGAGAAGGAGATGGCAACCCACTCCAGCATTCTTGCCTGGAAAATTTCACGGACAGAGGATCTTGGAGAGCTACAGTCCATGGAGTCACAGAGTCAGACATGACTTAGTTACCCAACAACAACAACAGCAACAACAATCACATGAAGTAGATTCACTGTCCTGAAAATTCTGTGTTCCACCTATTAGTACTTACCTCTCCTCCAACCTCTGACAAACTTTTTGCCATCTCCTTTGCTTTGCCTTTCACAGAATGTCACATAGTTGAAATCATACCAAATGCAACCTTTTCAGATTGGCTTCTTTCACTTTTATAATATTCATTTAACTTTCCTCCTTGTCTTTTTCTATCTTGATGGCTCATTTCTTTTTAGTGGCAAATAATATTCCATTGTCTGGATACACCAGTTTATTTATCCATTCACCTACTAAAGGATAGTCTGGTTGCTTCCAAGTTCTGGCAATTCTGAACAAAGCTGTTATAAACATACATGTGCAGGTTTTTGTATGAACATAAGTTTTCAGTTCATTTGGGAGAATACCAAGAAGCATAATTGCTGAATGGTATGTAAGACTATGTTTATAAGAAACTGCCGTCTCCCAAAGCAACTGTTTTGTAATCCCACCTGCAAAGAAAGAGCATTCTCACAGCTACACATCCTGTTGCTCCATGCCCTCACCAACATTTGGTGTTGTCATTGTTCTGGATTTTGGCCATCGTAACTGATACATAATGGTATCTCATTACTGTTTTAACTTAAAAGTCCCTAATGACATGTAATATTGAGCATCTTTTATCTGCTTCTTGGCCATCTGTATATGTTCTTTGGTGAGGCATCTAAGTCTTGCTTATTTTTTAGATTGGGTTATTCTTATTCTTACTGTTGGGTTTTAAGAGTTCTTTGTATATTTTAGATAACATACTTTATTAGATATGTCTTTTGCAGATATTTTCTCCTAGTCTGGCTCATCTTCCTACTTTATGTTATGTTCTTATAGTTCTTAAAATATGTTCCTGAATTCCCATTATATACTAAGTTTTCATAGAACTTGGAATGCATGCGTAGAGCATTCTGATTCCAAAGAATAATTATTGGAACAAGTTTTCTTTGAGAGCTGATGGTGTGTAAGGCACTGTGTATGGTGGTAGGTGCTATAAGATTTCATGTCTATTGGTTCGCTTCTGTCCTCAAGAAATTTATAGTCATCATGATAGTAGGGAAGACAGCCCCACAAACCCACAAAGCCATTCCAAATGGCTTTTCATTAACAGAGAACAACTTAAAAAAAAAAAAATCCAACCCCATTGTCTTTGTTTCTATCTCCCTGGGCCCAAAGTCAGTGCTCATTTCTCTTTCCTTAAAGTTTCATCACCCTAAAGATACCCTTCCTGATTTCAGAGATTTCAGCATTCCTATAGTCTCCTATGAATTCCATGGACAGAGTAGCCTGGTAAGCTACAGTCCATAGGGTTGGAAAGAGTCAGACACAACTGAAGTAACTTAGCATGCAAACACAGTCTCCTGTCTTTCTGAGAAGTCACCCCTGCTACTCTGAGCACATTCTTTTTCTTTTTTCTTTTTTTATTCCTGAGCGACTTTCCAACACCATTCCTTATAACCATGAACTTTGGTCCCATAACCGTGCAGGTCCAGTTCTAGAAGGGTTAAAGGAGAGATTACTATCATAGGTGGCAGTTATCTGGGAAGACTCCACAGAAAAGAAATTCAAGCTGAAACTTGAGATGAATAGGACATGGCAAGAAGGGGAAAATAAGATGTCAGAGAGGTGAAAAGTTACCAGGGAGAGGAAAAAGGCTCAGGGACTGTCTAGTAAACCCACCAAACTGGGCCGAGCAGGAGATGCAAACAGGAGAAGGGTGTGGACAGAACTTCAGAGTTAACCCAGATCTATAACAACACTTTGCTTTATATGCTCCAGAGTGACTTCTTCTTCTGATGGACGGTCATGTCATCATAGATAGCTAACAGTTATTGAGTACTGGTGAGGAACCAGGCTGGTCCTCACCAGTTGAGTTGCAAAGGCTGGTCTTTTTTTTTTTTTTTTTTAAGGCTGGTCTCTTAACAGGGAGTCTGACTCTAGAGCTCTACCTTGTAACTACTGCATTCCATATCAACTTCCTCAACAGAGCTTTACAACAACCCCTTCCCTCTCTCTTTTCTTTTTTTATTAATTGAAAGATAATTGTTTTACAGAATTTTGTTGTTTTCTGTCAAACCTCAATATGAATCAGTCATAGGTGTACATATGTCCCCTCCTTTTTGAAACTCCCTCCCATCTCCCTCCCCATCCCACCCCTCTGGGTTGATACAGGGCCCGTGTCTGAGTTTTCTGAGCCATACAGCAAATTCCCATTGGCTACCTATTTTACACATGGTAATGTAAGTTTCCATGTTACTCTTCCCATACATCTCACTCTCTCCTCCTCTCCCCACTCCCCTCTCCTCCACTCTTCCATAGTGACTGTATCAACTTACATTCCCACCAACAGTGCAAGAGCATTCCCTTTTCTCCACACCCTCTCCAGCATTTATTGTTTGTAGACTTTTTGATGAGGGCCATTCCGACTGGTGTGAGGTGATATCTTATTGTAGTTTTGATTTGCATTTCTCTAATAATGAGTGATAATGAGCATCTTTTCATGTGTTTGATAGCCATCTGTAGGTCTTCTTTGGAGAAATCTCCGTTTAGGTCTTTTTCCCACTTTTTGATTGGGTTGTTTGTCTTTTTGGCATTGAGTTGTATGAGCCACTTGTATATTTTGGAAATTAATCCTTTTTCAGTTGTTTCATTTGCTATTATTTTCTCCCATTCTGAGGGTTGTCTTTTCACCTTGCTTATAGTTTCCTTAGATGTGTGAAAACTTTTAAGTTTAATCAGGTCCCACTTGTTTACTTTTGTTTTTATTTCCATTACTCTAGGAGGCGGGTCATAGAGGATCTTGCTGTGATTTATGTCATTGAGTGTTCTGCCTATGTTTTCCTCTAAGAGTTTTATAGTTTCTAGTCTTACATTTAGGTCTTTAATCTATTTTGAGTTTATCTTGGTGTATGGTGTTAGGAAGTGTTCTAATTTCATTCTTTTATAGGTAGCTGTTCAGTTTTCCCAGCACCATTTATTGAAGAGGCTGTCTTTGCCACATTGTATATTCTTGCCTCATTTGTCAAAAATAAGGTACCCATAGGTGCATGGGTTTATTTCTGAGCTTTCTATCTTGTTCCATTGGTCAATATTTCTGTTTCTGTGCCAGTACCATACTGTCTTGATGACTATAGCTTTGTAGTATAATCTGAAGTCAGGAAGGTTGATTCCTTCAGCTCCATTCTTCTTTCTCAGGACTGCTTTGACTATTCAAGGTCTTTTGTGTTTCCATATGAATTGTGAAATGTTTTGTTCTAGTTCTTTGAAAAATGCTATTGGTAATTTGATAGGGATCACATTGAATCTGTAGATTGTGTTTGGTAGTATAATCATTTTCACAATACTGATTCTTCCTACCCAGGAATATGGAATATCTCTCCATCTGTTTATGTTGTCTTTGATTTCTTTCATCAGTGTCTTATAATTTTCTGTGTACAGTTTGTTTGTCTCCTTAGGTAAGTTTATTTCTATCTCTTTTAAAAAAATATATCAATACAGTTTTATTTTACTTACTTATTTGGCCACACCACACAGCAGGCAGGATCTTAGCTCCCTGCCCAAGGATCAAACCTTTGCAGTGGAAGAACAAAACCTCAACCCCTGGACCACCAGGGAAGTCCCCCTACCTCTCTTTTCAGCAATAGCAGTGCCAGTGATGGATATGTTGAATTCCACTATTTTTCCCTTTTCTGAGATCTTATTATGAAGTCAGTTATTGAAACAGGCACATTTGAGAGGGTCAGACAATTAAACTATACATTTACAGCAGTGTTTCACTGCTAATGTAGCAAATTACCAATTACCAACTGAGACACCAGGGAAGCCTGTAAAGAAAAAAAAAAGTAGCATAAAACAACTCAGATTTATGATCTTACTGCACTGTAGGTCTGAGGTCCAACACAGGTTTCACTGGGCTAGGCTAAAACTGGGGTGTCAGTGGGGCTGTGTTCCTTTCTGGAGGCTCCAGAGGAGAACTGACTCCCTTGCCTTATTTCAGCTTACTCCTTGGCTCCTGGACCTATGATCCACCATTAAAGCCAATGATGGCAGGCTTCTCCTGTGGGTCCTTCTTCTCTGGTATCATGTTGAACTTGCTTCTTTCATCCTATCTTTCTTTGGCTCTCCCTTCTTCTATCTCACTCTTCCACTTTAAAGAATCATTCTGATTACCCTGGATCTACCCAGGAAATCCAGGATAAACTTCCTATTTTACACTAAAATGTTAGCAATCCTAATTCCCCTTTGTCTTAATATATTCACAGGTTCTGGGGATTAGGATGTGGACATCTTTCTTGGGGGGATGGCTTGGGGTGAAAAAGACTATGCCTACCATAGTGTTCCACAATATTAGCTATTTGCTAGTATTTTAAGCAGAGTAAGAACATAAGGCAACATGAAGCCATTAGTTATGAAATGATTAATTACTGAGTTAATAAAATCTTCCCGATGTTTCCTAACTGTCTTGCTCCCACTTTATTCAACAACAATAGTTTTTTTGTTTGTTTGTTTTTGTGTTTTTAGCAGCTCAAATGTATGAAGTCTATTCAAAGTATTAGGATTCATAGAAACAAAATCTTTTCACACTCATAGGGGGCCCAGAATTTATACAAGTATTAATTAAATTACATAATGACAGAGATAATTGTACCTAGGATAAAGCGTGGGGGAAAAACAACTGACAGCTGAAAACATGTAACTTGGAAGCAGAGGACTATTTAAGCTCAGCAGAAGGACACCTACTGGTGACAAGCACAGAACATACACTGAACATTCATCCCTGCTTTGCCAAGGGAATGGGTTGCTCATTCATCTGACAAAACAGTTGAGATGAAGTTTTTTGAGAAAACTTCTTTACCACAAGCAATAGAATGCAAACTCTGTGGTCAGTCTTGAGTTCTAATCCCTTCTTATTCATGCCTTACAAGTTGAGTGACCTTGGGCAAAATTAACTAATGTCTAAGAAGTTAGTCCTGTTCCTTCCTCTGATTATGAGGATTAAGATCCACCAACTTCAAAGCAGAGCATAACTACTAAAGCCTTACAGGTAAGGATCTTCAAAAGCTTCATAGGCTATTCTGTAAATCACAAACATTCGCATATTGTTTCCATTACTTCTGTCACTGAATGTGTTTATAAATTTCTCAATTTTTATATATGCTGCTGCTGCTATATAACTATTATCAAAAGGACCTCCAGAAATACATATCGATTTCACTCCCAGCTGCAATGTAGGATGATGCCCATATCCTTAACAAACTTGCCAAGACTTCTTATCATTTAAAGATTGCCAGTTGAGCTGCCTAGATAAAGTATCTAAAATTGTTTTGTTTGAATTTTTGTGACAATGGATTTTTAAGTAATTTTTGTGTGAAATTATACTGACCACTTGGTTTCTCCTTGTGAATTGCTCATTAATATCTTTACCCATTTTTAATTTGTATCTTTAAAGTTTCCTCACAGATTTGAAAGGATTCCGAATAAAAAGACCATTGTCTTCTATGGCCTTAATTTTTCTAATTTAAGTTTTTCTCTGTATTTTATTTATGTGTCTAAGGATATCCTTGAAAGGCAATTTCTGAATTTTCTCTGTCCTCTGTGGCAGAAATCAATTTAAAAATACCATCTGCCTGTGATTTCCTGTGGCTAGTAAATTTCCTAATAATATTAGCATGTATATTTCATTATTCATCAAACAATTCATTTGAATCTCTAGTAATTAGTTGACTTTTTTAAGAAACCACAACTGTTTTCAGAAAATACGATTTCTTCTTTACATTCTTCTCACTCCTTAGGTACCAAACCAGCTTGCATTTGTGCTCCCTGACTTGTTTTCACCAATCAATTTCCATTCTTTTTTAATTGCATATTTCACTAGGCTTGCCTTTATTTAGCAAATGTTACCTTAAGCTTATTATTACAGCACCTCCATCTGTTTAATGATGTCAACAGCCTTCCAGTCACCTCAGCTCTTCTAATCTCCCTCCTCACAGCCCCCTCACTGAATGAAAAGCAACGGGCTTTTTGTTGGAAGCTTTGAATGAATAATTCATTGGGGAAAAATCGTCCGTGTTGCGAATGTTTGGAAGACAAAGCACTTCCCTTGTCAGTCACGATGGCCTGGGTAGGGCTAAGTACTGTTCAGGGTGTGTTCGCTGAGCACTGCTGATGGCAAGCTGCTGAGACTGCCAGCTGAGTTAATCCGGTTCATCCTTCTTTGTCTTTTGTGACAGCAAGATTAAGATTCGAGGTCTTATTCCGGTGTTGCAGCTAGACTCGATTTCATTCAGCTGTTTCAAGCCTTCTTTTAAGTTACCAGTGGATTCCCATCATCATCCCCTCAAGCCCAGGCGAAATCCTGAGTCAGAGTAACGTTCTCCTGGGGCATCTCAAAGTAGAGAGAGGAGAGAGTCTCACCTCAGAGACTCTTGGGTTTGCATTTGATATCAGCCACTGGTGAACTCAAACAGTCGGACACAACTGAAGTGACTTCGCATACACATGCAGTGATGAACTAGGCAGTTGGGATGAGTTACATAACCTTGCTGAGCCTCACTTCCCTTATCTGGAAGCGATCAGATTGGGACAACACGGATTGTGTGTGTGTATGGATAGATTCTGAAAGGAAGTATTTTATGGGAGCACCCAGCACTATGCCTGGATGATGGCAGGATTTTAGTTAATGTTCATGTCCTTTAAATTAATTCCTTCTTCCCTACTGTCTCCATGATCTCCTTTCCATCCTCTACCCTACTCAACCTATACAGGCATATGGGATTTCCCTGGTGGTCCAGTGGTTAAAAACCCACCTGCCAACGCAGGAGAGGTTTAATCCTTGGTCTGGGAAGACCCCACATGCCATGGAGCCACCAAGCCTGGGAGCCACAACTACTGAGCATATGCACCTAGAGTCCACACTCTGCAAAAAGAGAAGCTACCACAATGAGAAGCCCACACATCGCAAGTAGAGCATAGCTCCCAGTCCCTGCAACCAGAGAAGGCCTGCAGGCAGTAAAAAAGATCCAGCATGGCCATAAATAAATAATATATACACAGGCATATTTTGGAGATATTGTAGGCTTGGTTACAGACCATTGCAATAAATACTGCAATAAAGTGAGTCACACAATTTTTCTGTTTTCCCAATACATATAAAACCTTTGTTTATACTATTATGTGGTATATTAAGTGTATAACAGTATTAGCTCTTTTAAAAATGTACATACCTTAATTAAAAAGTACTTTACTGCCCCCAAAGGGCTAACCATCACCTGGGCCTTCAGTGAATCATAATCTTTTTGCTGGTGGAGGATCTCGCCAATGTTGATGGTTGCTGACCGAGGAGTGTGGCGATTGCTAAAGGTTGGGTGGCTGTGGCGACTTCCTAAAATAAGACAACGGTGAAGTGTCTATGTGGATTGATTCTTCGTTTCATTTGACGGCTTAGAGACCAGTGTAGGATTACTAATTGGCCTAATTTCAATGTTGTTGTATCTCAGGGATAGAGAGGTTTGAGGAGAGGGAGAGAGAGAGGGAATGGCTAGTCAGTGGAACAGTCAGAATAGGCACAGCACTTATCTATTAAGTTCGTCTTGTTATATGGGTATTGTTGAGCATCAGTAGTAATATCAAAGATCACTCATCACAGATCACCATGACAAGTATCATAACAATGAAAAGTCTGAAATATTGCAAGAATTACAAAAATATGAGAGAGACAAAAGTGAACAAACGCTGATGGAAAAATGGCACCAAGAGACTAGCTCTAGGCAAGGTTGCCACAAACCTTCTATGTGTAAAAAGTGCAATAAAGCAAAGCTTAATACAAAGTATATTTGTATGAAATGCTGGATGAGCATACTGTTTTTCTTGTCCAACAACATTCAATGTTTCCCTATTTTCATGAGATAAAATCCACTCTCCCCAGCATGATCCCAATTAGCTGCCCTCTCCCTAACGACACAATGTGCCTAGTGGACTATCCACATGGAAATAGTCTTCATTTTTCTTGAATCATCTCATGTTACTTCAGTTTCCAGGCCCAGAAGCTCCTGCTTCATACCTGGGTTGTCCTCTCTTCTGTGAAACTGCAAAAATTGCATCCCTCCTTTAAGATGTGCGCTTTGTGCTATGGTTAGTCACTCAGTCATGTCTGACTCTTTGTGACCCCATGGACTGCAGCCCGCCAGGCTCCTCTGTCCACAGGGATTCTCCAGGCAAGAATATTGGAGTGGGTTTCCATGCCCTCCTGCAGGGGATCTTCCCAACCCAGGGATCGAACCCAGGTCTCCCGCATCGACTCTTTGCAACCCCATGAACCACAGCATGCCAGACCTTCCTGTCCATCACCAACTGCCGGAGTCCACCCAAACCCATGTCCATTAAGTCAGTGATGCCATCCAGCCATCTCAGCCTCTGTCGCCCCCTTCTACTACTGCCCTCAATCTTTCCCAGTAACAGGGTCTTTTCAAATGAGTCAGCTCTTCACATCAGGTGGTCAAAGTTTTGGAGTTTCAGCTTCAACATCAGTCCTTCCAATTAACACCCAGGACTGATCTCCATTAGGATGGACTGGTAGGATCTCATTCCAGTTCAAGGGACTCTCAAGAGTCTTCTCCAACACCACACTTCAAAAGCATCAATTCTCCTGCATTCAGCTTTCTTTATAGTCCAACTCCACATCCACACATGACCACTGGAAAAAGCATAGTCTTGAATAGATGGACCTTTGTTGGCAAAGTAATGTCTCTGCTTTTTAATATGCTCTCTAGGTTGGCCATAACTTTCCTTCCAAGCAGGAAGCGTCTTCTAATTTCATGGCTGCAATCACCATCTGAAGTGATTTTGGAGCCCAGAAAAATAAAGTCAGCCATGGTTTCCCCATCTATTTGCCATGAAGTGATGGGATCAGATGCCATGATCTTAGTTTTCTGAATGTTGAGCTTTAAGCCAACTCTTTCACCCTCCTCTGTCACTTTCATCAAGAGGCTCTTTATGAAGAAGAAAGTTCTTCTTCACTTTCTGCCAGAAGGGTGGTGTCACCTGCATATCTGAGGTTATTGATATTTATCCTGGCAATCATGATTCCAGCTTGTGCTTCCTCCAGTCCAACGTTTCTCATGATGTACTCTGCATATAAGTTAAATAAGCAGGGTGACAATAGACAGCCTTGACGTACTCCTTTATATATTTGGAACCAGTCTGTTGTTCCATGTCTAGTTCTAACTGTTGCTTCCTGACCTGCATACAGGTTTCTCAAGAGGCAGGTCAGGTGGTTTGGTATTCCCATCCCTTTCAGAATTTTCCATAGTTTATTGTGATCCACACAGTCAAAGGCTTTGGTATAGTCAATAAAGCAGAAATAGATGTTTTTTCTGGAACGCTCTTGCTTTTTCGATGATCTAGCGGATGTTGGCAATTTGATCTCTGGTTCCTCTGCCTTTTCTAAAACCAGCTTGAATATCTGGAAGTTCACAGTTCACATATTGCTGAAGCCTGGCTTGGAGAATTTTAAGCATCACTTTACTAGCATGTGAGATAAGTGCAATTGTGCGGTAGTTTAAGCACTCTTTGGCATTGCCTTTCTTTGGGATTGGAATGAAAACTGACCTTTTCCAGTCATGTGGCCACTGCTGAGCTTTCCAAATTTGCTGACATATTGAGTGCAGCACTTTCACAGCATCTTCTTTTAGGATTTGAAATAGCTCAACTGGAATTCCATCACCTCCACTAGCTTTGTTTGGAGTGATGCTTCCTAAGGCCCACTTGACTTCACATTCCAGGATGTCTGGCTCTAGGTGAGTGATCATACCATCGTGATTACCTGGGTCGTGAAGATCTTTTTTGTCCACTCCACCTCCCTGATTAATTCCTCCAACCCTTTTCCGCTTCTTTCCACCTTTTGAAGAAAGTAGAATCAAGAGGGATTATGTAAAGGTCCCTCCAGAGGCTAGTAACCTCAGCTGTGGCATCTGGAATCCAGTCTGTTTGACCAGCTCTGTCTATAAGACATCCTCACAAAGGCTACCTGGTAACTCACCTAGGCTCTGTTAACCCTCTTCTTCCTGGCTTGGCCGGGACTCTGTTCTGCATCTTGTCTTATCCTATAACTTACATTCCTTTTCTCCCCTAGGGGGCATGTCTTGTCTTAACTGGTGATGACTGAAACTGCCAGGCCGCCAGCCACAGATCATAAAAGCCTTAAGGGATTTTTCTCCTGAAGTTTCTACGTGACATCCATTGATTTTTCAGGAAATGTCCCAGCACTTTTTCTGCCTCCCTTGGGAGGAAAATCTGGAGTCCTAGCACAGAATGTATGATCTGGTCAGCCGGCCCAAGCCAACAATGAATATATTTATGGATTGGGTTCATACCCAACAGAGCCTATGCCCCCACCAGAAGAACTCAAAACCAATGATGCCAACAAGTGCCTGCAGGAAAAATAACCTAGGAACCCATATGAGAATAAGACTATTTTATTTTAACATACTCCTTAAAGCAAAAAATTAGATTAAAACTAAAGAGGAATGTTATTTGAGACACCTGACTGGTCATATCTTCCACTTATGGACACTACGCATATAAACTGTGTGTGAATGTGTGTGTCTTTGATATCTGTCACTACAGAACTGATGACAGAGAGGCCCAATATTCTAATGAAGAGGGCAAATACAGATGCTTTGATTTTTCTCCTGAGTGCTTTGTGATGACAGCAACAATGATAACTACCACTAACAAGAGAATGCATAGTGTCACACTTGGCATGCAACATCTCATTTAATCAGCTAAACAACCTATTAAATAAGGAAATACTACCTTTGTTTTACAGAAGAGAGTTGTGTGCCTGAGCAAAACTCTAAACCTCTTGAGCAGTTGCCCAATGTCACCCAGAGGAGGAAGAGCAGAAATTCGGTCTGATTCCAAATTCCAGCTTTCATCACCATACAGTAGCGCTGACTAGTGCCAGTTCAAGAATATACTACTGCCAAGCTTACTCTTCCCAAATTGTTCACAATACAAGGCTATTATAGTGTAGCTAATCAATGAGAACAATGACTCTGAATTTGACATCTCGGGAAAATGACCTTTTTGGACCTTATTTTAAAAAAAGGTGTACCTGGAACTCATCAGAGACCTCCTGGCTGTCTAGAGGCAGGATTCTGGAATCTCTGTTAGAACACCTCCCCAGTCAGTTCTGAAGAAACATGCCCGGCTTTGCTTAATGGCACATGCCTGGGAACCACATCTTAGATTCTAAACATTTGGTCAGTACCGCATCTGTTGCAAATGGTCCAGCACAGAGTAGCCACTCAGGGAATTGCTGCTGAACTGAACTGTTGAGCCATCAGTCTCTATGGTGATATGTCCCCCAAGAGGATAATGATGAGCACACCTGAGAATCTGTATGCTTATAAAGAAGCAACAGTTAGAACTGGACATGGACCAACAGACTGATTCCAAATAGGGAAAGGAGTACATCAAGGTTGTATACTGTCACCCTTATTTAACTTATATGCAGAGTACATCATGTGAAATGCTAGCTGGATGAAGCACAAGCAGGAATCAAGATTGCCGGGAGAAATACTAATAACCTCAGATATGCAGATGGCACCACCGTTATGGCACAAAGTGAAGAAAAACCAAAGAGCCTCTTGATGAAAGTGAAAGAGGAGAGTGAAAAAGTTGGCTTAAAACTCAACATTCAGAAAACTAAGATCATGGCATCCAGTTCTATCACTTCATGGCAAATAGATGGGGACATAATTATGGAAGCAGTGAGAGACTTTATTTTTGGGGTTCCAAAATCACTGCAGATGGTGACTGCAGCCACGAAATAAAAGGATGCTTACTCCTTGGAAGAAAAGCTATGACCAACCTAGACAGCACATTACAAAGCAGAGACATTACTTTGCCAACAAAGGTCCATCTAGTCAAAGCTGTGGTTCTTCTAGTAGTCATGTATGGATGTGAGAGTTAGACTATAGAGAAAGCTGAGCACCAAAGAATTGATGATTTTGAACTGTGGTGTTGGACAAGACTCCTGAGATTCCCTTGGACTGCAAAAGAGATCTAACCACTCAATCCTAAAGGAAATCAGTTCTGAATAGTCATTGGAAGGACTGATGCTGAAGCCCCAATACTTTAGCGAAATAATGCAAAGAACTGACTCATTGGAAAAAAAAAAAAAAAAAAACCCTGATGCTGGGAAAGATTGAAGCCAGGAGGAGAAGGGGATGACAGAGGATGAGATGGTTGAATGGCATCACCAACTTGATGGTCATGAGTTTGAGCAAGCTTCAGGAGTTGGTGATGGACAGGGAAGCCTTGCGTGCTGCAGTCCATGGGGTCGAAAAGAGTTGGACACAACTGAGTGACTGAACTGACTGACTGAGCACCATTTTTCCTCCACCATATTGCAGGGACATCCCCTCAGCCCCATGAGGCAGCTCAATCTTTAGGGCTTGGGAGAGGCAGTTAGGCAAGGGATAGTGAAGTCTCTTTTGGCAGAGCTTTGCATTAAGCAGAAAGGTTACAGTCAAGGTAGGCATTTCCTTCCTAGGACAACATGGGTATCTATCATTAAGGTTTATAGGTATTTGTGTATGTCATTACCATTACTGGTTTTCTCCTGGGTCCTGGGGAGAATCAAGCTGAATGCCTATAAAATACAACAAGCTCCTAAGAGAAAGATGCTCTCTAACGATATAGTATTACTATAAATTTCAACCACTTCCCCCAGCCTGAAAACGCTGTCCTGGTGAGAATGATCACTTAGCAGTCGTTGGCTCATTTCCTAAGCTAGTAGGAAGCCAACCTAACTCCCAGGCTTGGCAAAAATGAAGGCATGAGTTCGCTGGGAGAAAGAGCAGGGAAAATAGCTAACAAAAGTGACAATAATCTATTTTTCAAATCAATATCAGTTACAAATACAGCTTTACCAATAGTTGCTTTAAAAACAGTAAAAGCACGGGCTCATAAAACTCTATTATCTGTTCATAAATGGAATACCATCTTCTTCAATTTATTTCATTTTCTGTGCTGCAATGACCCAATGCTACCAGGCACGTGACAGCATCAGGGAGACTGATTCTCCTCTTTACTCCTCAAGAACGATCAGTCATCTTGATCACCATCAGATTTTCACAGTAGCTGGCTATTTGAACCAGGACAGTTCCCTTGGAGTTAATCTTTTAAACTGAAAGCCAAAATCCCCTTACTCATCTTGTGCTTATGAGAGTAGTCTCTGAACTGCTCATAATCTTGGAAAAGTGCCATCTTTTAGCCTGCAGATAAATACAGCTCTGCACCAGTTTCTGGTTATTTTATACCCAGTTGGGGTGTGATGCCTACGTAAGTGACATTCCAGAGGGAAATGGATACCTTTGTACACAGAAGAAGGGAGTATAAATTGTATAGCCACTTTGAATGTAATGATGCAGTGTGATCAATCTACGTATATACAACGAAATATTACTCATATAAAATGGGATGGAATTGGGTCATTTGCAGAGATGTGGATGGACCTAGAGTCTGTTGTACAGAACTAAGTAAGTCAGAAAAAGACAAACAAATATCATATATTAACACATATATGTGGAATCTGAACCTAGGATACATACGAACCTAGGATACATACGAACCTATCTGCAGGGCAGGCAGAGATGCAGACGTAGAGAACAGAGACGTGGACACAGAGGGGGAAAGGGAGGCTGGGACAGACGGGTATATCAGGATTAGGACTGACCCACGTGCATTACCATGTGCAAAAAAGCTAGTTAGTTGGAACCTGCTGAATAGCACAGGGAACTCAGCTCCGTGCTCTGTGTGATGACCTAGATGGATGGGACTGGAGTGGATGGAAGGGCAGTCCAAGAGAGAGGGGCTATATACACATACAGCTGATTCACTTTGTTGGACAGCAGAAACTAACATAACATTGTAAAACAACTGTACTCCAATAAAAAAGGACTTGGAAATATTAATAGCATATCCTTTATGTTATATACATATATACATATTTAAATGATCATTATAAATAATAGAAAATATTTAAATGCATAAACATCATGCAAATATGTACTATGTATATGCAAATACCAAATGTACTTTTATACTAGTCCACTGGTGACCTTGTCCTATTCTTTGAATTCTATGCTGACAACTCTCTGTCCTCTTTTCTAATTCTTTATTCTGATAGCAACCTGCCTTCTCAACATCTCTTGCATGACCGATAGACATCTCAAAGCTAAACTATTGATGTTCCCAGCCAAACCTGCTCTTCCCTCAAACTTCTCTATCTCTAATGGGACCTGCATTCAACAATTTGTTCAGCCTGAAGTCTCTTCTCTTTTTCTCACAGTAACCAAGACATTCCATTGTTTCCACCTTCAAAATAGATCAAGAATCCAGACTCACCTGATCACTTATATCATCCCTGCTCCTTAAAATCACCGTCTCCTTGGAGGTTTGAAGAGAACTGTGACTAGGATTACATATTAGGCAATCACCAGCAAATTGTTGGAGAAGGCAATGGCAACCCACTCCAGTACTCTTGCCTGGAGAATCCCATGGACGGAGGAGCCTGGTAGGCTGCAGTCCACGGGGTCGCTAAGAGTCAAACATGACTGAGCGACTTCACTTTCACTTTTCACTTTCATGCATTGGAGAAGGAAATGGCAACCCACTCCAGTGTTCTTACCTGGAGAATCCCAGAGATGACAGAGCCTGGTGGACTGCCATCTATGGGGGTCACACAGAGTTGGACACAACTGAAGGGACTTAGCAGCAGCAAATTGTTAGATCTGAAAGACTTAAAGATGGATGAGCTCACGTAGAGAGAGAACAAGGAGCGTGAAAACAACATAACCCAAGAAAAAGCTGAACAGAACCTGAACACTGAGAGCTCAGATACAGAAGGTGGAAACTGAGAACGTTAGAAGGAAAGCTCTTGCTTTGTTAGAGGTGAGGCCATGTCAGATTAACAAAGCAGGCAGAGCTGAGTAGGTGCAGGTGGGGAAGACTACTTAACCTTCCTCTAGGTTGTCCCAGAAACTTCTCATTATACGAATAGTGCATGGGCCTGGAATCACTGTGAGAGAGGACTTGAGCCTCATGCAGAGAAGGGGTTCAACCCCATGTATTACCTCAGATTCAGGAGAGCCACGCCATGTCATGTCTGTTTTTTGTGGAACAGAAGGAAGAGGGTCAGGCCTTCACCAGTCTGGCTCAAGTTTCAGAAGGCTGAGGGGAAACCCCAACCTAGGGTGGAGATCTTTCTCATTCCTGTCCCAAGGCAGCAGCCCCCTTGACCATCACAAGACTCAAGTTCCTGTTAGATGGGCCAGGCTACTGCCCAAGAGGCTGCACTGGAAAGGAAGAAAATGGACTTCTGGAGAGAAAAATCAATGAGAGTGATGGCAGGGTAGGGCTGCCAAACTTTAAGCTAACCTCAAGCCTATCCCAAGTTACCCCAAACCTCAAGCTTACCTAAAGGTAAGATCAGAAACTATACATGCATGATTTTTATAGTTTCCAGTCTTACATTTTATAGCTGCACAAGGTAAGCTTACCCACCTCAAGCTACCCCAAGCCTCAGTCCTGCAATACCTTGGATCCACCAGGTGAGAATCTGTCATTTTCATGATGGATGAAGGGAGGAAGAGATCACAAAGGAAGACAAGGGCATAAGCCACTGACAGCTGGCAGTTCTAGGCACAAAGCAGTGAGTCGCCAGCGCCCAGAGAAGAAAGGACAGGCAGCACAGAGGAAAACTCTCTTTCTCTACTCCTCTGTCTACATCAGAGATTCCCAGAGGGAATTCTTTAAGAAAAGATTCCTGAAGAAAACTGGATTTCCTCTCATCAGAATGGTAAAACACTCAGGCCCATTTAGACTGGAAACAGACATATATTTATAAGAAAGTCCTGGGATATATCTATCATATTTATTTTTAAACTGTCTTTAAAAAGCATGAACCACATTTATTATGAACAAAAAAAGATATTAAAATGAAATGATCATATTTTTTGCACTTATTTCTCTATATTTCTAAAAGATTTACTTACATTTATATTACAAATCTCATGTAGGGTAGTTGGCAAATATCCCGTTTCATTGACTAAAAAATGGAATACTGGAGAGATTAATGAACCTTCTAAAGGTCAAAATTTTAAACACTAAATCCTGTGGGTAATTTTTCCCTATGCATAAGTTCCCTATCGCCACAGGTTAAGCAATTGGCACATTATAACTTCTGCTTTTGTCCTGGATTCTCAGTGGGTAGACTGCACAGGCTGATTTGGACTAATTATTCAGATATTAAAAATGGCATCTGGCATGATTTCAGGTAAAATGCAGTTTTACAGTGATTATTTGCCTTCTTCTGAATTAAAGCTTCTCTGCACCTCGTGTTCAGTTGTTCTTTCTTGAAAATACATATCAAATGACATCTCTCTTTTCCTAAATTCCTGAGTGGGAAACTTTTTTGGTCAACAAATACTTAGGGGTAGTAAAGTTTTTAAATACTTTAACTATAGCTGTGGGAGATGACCAAAGTGTTATGACACATCACTCAAGTAAAGATTACACTGCTCTATACAGGAGGTTTGCAAATTTCTATACATTATTCTCTGCAAAATCTAAGGATGACCTCAATTTAAAATCTTGTAACATTTTACTTATACTAAAAATGATCCCTTTAGCTGAGTATTTTCTTTTGCAGAGATTGTATACTTTAAAATACTGTTTAGAGTTTCAGTCACTAAGTTATGTATGACTCTCTGCAACCCCATGGACTGCAGCATGCCAGGCTTCCCTGTCCTTCACTATCTCCCGGAGTTTGCACAAACTCATGTCCATTGAATCGGTGATTCCATTCAATCATCTCATCCTCTGTCACCCCCTTCTCCTCCTGCCCTCAATCTTTCCTAGCATTGAGGTCTTTTACAATGAGTCGGCCCTTCACATCAGGTGGACAAGGTATTGGAGCTTCAGCATCAGCCCTTCCAATTAACAGTCAGGGTTGATTTTCTTCAGAATTGACTAATTTGATCTCCCTGCCGTTCAAGGGACTCTCAAGACTCTTCTCCAGCATGACAGCTTGGAAGCCTCAGTCCTTCAGTGCTCAGTCTTCTTTATGGTCCAACTCTCATGTCCATATGACCACTGGAAAAACCATAGCTTTGAATATATGAAACTTTGTTGGCAAAGTAATGTCTCTGCTTTTTAATATGCTGTCTAGCTTTGTCATAGTTTTTCTTCCAAGAAGCAAGTGTCTCTGAATTTCATGGCTGCAGTCACCCTTCACAGTGATTTCGGAGCCCAAGAAAAGAAAATCTGTCACTGTTTCCATTGTTTCCCTATCTATTTGCTATGAAGTGATAGGACCAGATGCCATGATCTTAAGTGTTTTTGAATGTTGAGTTTTAAGCCAGCTTTTCCACTCTCCTCTTTCATCCTCATCAAGAGACTCTTAAGATCCTCTTCACTTTCTGCCACTACAGTGGATGTGCATATCTGAGGTTGTTGATATTTCTCCTGGCAAGTTTAATTCCAGCTTCAACTGCTTCATCCAGCCCAGCATTGTGCATGATGTACGTACAAGTTAGATAAGCAGGGTGACAATATACAGCCTCGATGTACTCCTTTCCCAATTTGAAACCGGTGTGTTGTTCTGGTACTTTGAATATTCTTTGGGATTGGAATGAAAAATGAACAATTCTAGTCCTGCGGCCACTGCTGAGTTTTCCAAATTTTTTGACATATTGAGTGCAGCACTTTAACAGCATCATCTTCTAGGATTTTAAATAGCTCAGTCGGAATTCTATCACCTCTACTAGCTTTGTTCTTAGTAATGCTTCCTAAAGCCCAGGATGCTTTGACTTCACACTCCAGGATGTCTGGCTCTAGGGTAGTGATCACACCATCATGGTTATCCAGGTCATTAAGACCTTTTTTGTATAATTCTTCTGTGTATTCTTGCCACCTCTCCTTAATCTCATCTGCTTCTGTTAGGTCCTTGCTGTTTCTGTCCGTTACTGCGCCCATCTTTGCATGAAATGCTTCCTTGGAAAGTCCAACTTTTTTGACAATATCTCTAGTCTTTCCTATTCTATTGTTTTCCTCTATTTCTTTGCATCGTTCACTTAAGAAGGCTTTCTGATCTCTCCTTGATCTTCTCTGGAACTCTGCATTCAGTTGTGTATACCTTTCCGTTTGCCCTTTGCCTTTCGCTTCTCTTCTTTTCTCAGCTATTTGTAAGACCTCCTCAGACAACCAGTTTGCCTTCTTGTATTCCTTTCTCTTGGGGATGGTTTTGGTCACTGCCTCCTATACAAGATTGTGAACATGTGTTATAAACCTCCATACATAGTTCTTCAAATCCTCTGTCTACCAAATCTAATCCCTTGAATCTATTTGTCCCTTCCACTGTATAATCACAAGGGATTTGATTTAGGTCATATCTGAATGGTCTAGTGGTTTTCCCTACTTTCTTTAAGCCTGAATTTTGCAATAAGGAGCTGATGATCCAAGCCACAGTCAACTCCTAGTCTTGCTTTTTCTGACTGTATAGAGCTTCTCCATCTTTGGCTGCAAAGAATATAATCAGTCTGATTTTGGTGTTGACCATCTGGTGATGTCCATGTGTAGAGTCTTCTCTTGTGTTGTTGGAAGAGGGTGTTTGCTATGATCAGTGTGCTCTCTTGGCAAAACTCTGCAAGCCTTTGCCCTGCTTCATTCTGTATTACAAAGTCAAACTCGCCTGTTACTCCAGGTATCTCTTGACTTCCTACGTTTGCATTCCAATCTCCTATGATGAAAAGGACATCTATTTTTAGTGTCAGTTCTAGAAAGTGTTGTAGGTATTCACAGAACCCTTTAATTTCATCTTTTTTGGCATTAGTGGTTGGGGCATAGGCTTGGATTACTGTGATGTTGAGTTGTTTGCCTTGGAAGCAAACCAAGATCATTCTGTCATTTTTGAGATTGCATCCAAGTACTGCATTTCAGACTCTTTTGTTAACTATGAGGGCTACTCCATTTCTTCTATGGGATTCTTGCCCACAGTAGTAGATATAATGGTCATTTGAATTATATTCCTGTGCATTTTAGTTTACTGATTTGTAAAATGTTGATGTTGCCATCTCCTGTTCGACCACATCCAATTTACCTTTATTTAAATGCTTAGTTGTGATATGTTTAAAAAACATATAACTGATAACATTTTATAACAGATAAAATTTTATAACAAAATCACAGATGTTTGCACCATTGGGGGCTCAGTTGTATCTGACTCTTCGCGACCCCATGGACTAAACAGTGCACGGAATTCTCCAGGCTAGAATACTGGAGTGGGTAGCCTTCCCCTTCCCCAAGGGATCTTCCTAACCCAGGGATTGAACTCAGGTCTCCCATATTGCAGGCAGATTCTTTATTAACTGAGCCACAAGGGAAGCCATTGGGGGCTTACTTATATAAATCTATCCATTTTGCTAAAATTCATGTTTGACATGAAATTTATACTAGTAAATATAGTTAAAATATCAATACTTTCATTTTTAATTGACTTATCTATTTTCCTTCCAAGCCCAACACAGGGGGTAGGGTCAGGCAGGAAAAAAAAAAAAAAAGACAATTAATTATAAATAGCAGATACTAAACTGTCAGTTATTAAACAGTTTTATAATGATAATACCAGAGAACAAAATATATTTTTACAAATATTTCTTTCTCTCTTATCCTTTCTTTTTTTTTTTTTTTTAAAGATAAGCCTAGCAAGTGCCAGTAATTACTCTCACAGGAACAATCAGAGAAACAAAATTGTGCTATTAAGAGCTGAGAAGCAAGAAATGTTTTTTTAAAAAAACACTTAAATGAACAACGTTTCCTATCGAGTTATGGTTTTGCCAGGTAAATGACTCTCTTGACTAATTCTCAAGCATAAGCCTGAAACAAGCAAACATAATTGTTGAAGTTTCTGGCTCAGGGAAAACATGTATGTAATGGCATGTCTACTCTCCTTCCATGATGAGCACATGGACAAATGGTCTTCACTTAATTAGTCTGGGGGAGAAGCCAAGGAAGGAGGGGTTAGTAGCTAACACAGAAGAGCAATTAGGTAATAATGTGATGGGGAGGATCAGGATCGATTCAGGAAATTTACTTTGCTACTTCATAGTGAGAGAGGCCAATGAGGGTAGGATGGCAAGTCTTCCAAAAATAGAACAATCAAAGTCTAATGAACTTTTCAAGTTGAAGACTTGATGGTCACTGAATTCAATAATCTTCCATTTAAACAGGGAGATTTTTCAAGACTGAGAAGTGACGTGGCTTGCTGACAACAGACAACTGGTGAGGGAGAAAGCCTGGATTTGTACCAGAAAGTTCTGCTCTTCTTTAAGAATCCTTCTACTATTTTCCCAAATGCCTCTTTTCAAGGTGGATCCAGATGGTAATGGAATATACCTGGGCTCCAGTTTGTTTTGTTTTGCTATGGGACATTTGGAAAGGATGGGGAGACTTTAATGACCAAGAAAGACTAAAACTCTGGCTTAGGCAGAGATGAGTATGAAGATATTAAATACCTTCTAGCCAGATAAAGTTGATGTAGTGGAGAAGGGTGGGGAAGGCAGGGGCTGGATACTCATACAGAAACAAAAGAGAGGGCTGACTATCAGGAAGTAATAGCTGTTTGTGAGAAAAGTCTAAAAGAAGGTCTTGGGACAAGAGCTTTGCATGTCAGGTGCAGGTAGGTAGGGGCTGAAGTTCATAAGGGGAGAAGATGGGTTTTGTTAATAAGGTTCACTGATCTCTGTCATGTGGTCATGTAGGGACTTCCCAAACACATTTACCTGGGAAGTTTTCCACTTCTGCTGAGGTTTAAAAGTACCCCACACTCTGAACAGGGCTTTCCACTCTGGTCCAGTATTTTGACTCACTATCAGAAAGCAACAATCGACACATTCAAACCATCAAAGAGAAAATAAGCAGTTTTGTTTTGCAATTTTTTTTTTTTTTTACAGAACTGTCTGGACATGTGAGGGCTTCTTCTTTCTCCTTTTCTACATATAACTTTTATTATATTCCAAGTTTCTTAAGCCAGTATTTCTTTTTAAAAATTCTGGCCAATTAATAATGAGTATCTGTCATGTAGATGATTCCGTTTAATCAATGAGGTCACCAGAAACACTGAATCTAACATTGCTCATTAAAATTCTCACCATTCTAAACCACTGATAGTTTCTAAAAATGTTAGATGAGCAGCAACCAGGATAACAGTCACTAATGGCAACATAACTAACTCCCCGAGTCTCGGCCACACCTGAACCCTTAAGGCTGAAGCTCAATCACATCAGTTAAAGCTCACAAATTGAATGAGAGGCAGGGGGCTGAACTTTTTCACAGATACGGAACCCAGTTCACATCAGCCACTGAGGTTTCCCAACCCTATGTGTTTTCCCAGCTTCAAGAAGAGAGAATCCTGCTTGAGTGTTGTGCCTCCGTTATTTACTGCCAGTGCCTCCATTTCACTGTGTTCATCCTGAACTGTAACTCATCACCAACTGTGTTTCTCCATGTGAACAGAAAAGAAGACTGGTACACAATTTTGTCGGTGGCGACAGAAAAGGCTTTTACATAATCTTGCAGGCTGTTAGTGTTAGTTTAATACAATGCCATTATCCCTTATCCACAATTGTTACAAAAATGCTGAAAATTAAAAGTTCTTTTTTTTAATAAGTGGCATATTTATTTAGTGGCAAAACCTATTTGAACTGATATGACCCTATTTGGAGCCTCATTACCTCATTTAATATGAATATCTCTGCTTTTATCTTGTAGAAACCTTAAGGTTTGATTAGAGAGAATTGTCCTAGATCCCACCGAGGGTCACTACAAATTATATGCAATATATGCATCTCTATAAAATATGAAAAAAAAATCTGAATTCCAAAACTCAACTGGCCAAGTTAATTTTAGATAAATTGAAAGTCACTGTCATGTCCAACTCTTTGGGACGCCACGGACTATACAGTCCATGGAATTCTCCAGGCCAGACTACTGGAATGGGTAGACTTTCCTTTCTCCAGGGGATCTTCCCAACCCAGGGATCAAACCCAGGTCTTCTGCATTGCAGCAGATTCTTTACCAGTTGAGCCACAAGGGAAGCCCAAGAATACTGGAGTGGGTAGTCTACCTCTTCTCCAGTGGATCTTCCAGACCCAGGAGTTGAACCGGGGTCTCCTGCATTGCTGGCAGATTCTTAACCAACAGAGCTATCAGGGAAACCACTTTGTTTTTTTGTTTATTTGTTTGTTTATTTTTTAAGATAAGGCATTGGAAACATGAAAAAGTAATGGATTGGTCAAAAGCTTTTTTCAGGTTTTTCTGTAAAATGTTATGGGAAAAAAAACCCAGAGAAAGATTTGGCCAACCAATAAAATCCAGGTATCTCCTAAGCACACTGGCTTCCCAGCTGGCTCAGTGGTAAAGAATCTGCCTGCCAATGCAGGAGACACAGAAAATGCAGTCTCAATTCCTGGATCCGGAAGGTTCTCTGGAGGAGGAAATGGCAACCCACTCCAGTATTCTTGCTGAAAAATCCCATGGACAGAGGAGTCTGGTGGGCTACAGTCCATGGGGTCGCAGAGAGTCAGACATGACTGAGAGAACACACATACATACACCTACTAAGCCTATAAAAAGTGATTTTTAAAACTACCTTTATTTTTTTTTTTTAATATATTGTAGTGGTTTTTGTCATACATTGACATGAATCAGCCATGGATTTACATGTGTTCCTCATCCTGATCCCCCCTCCCGCCTCCCTGTCCATCCCATCCCTCTGGGTCTTCCCAGTGCACCAGCCTTGAGCACTTGTCTCATGTATCCCACCTGGGCTGGTGATCTGTTTCACCCTTGATAGTATACTTGTTTCAATGCTATTCTCTCAGAACATCCCACCCTCGGCTTCTCCCACAGAGTCTAAAAGTCTGTTCTGTACATCTGTGTCTCTTTTTCTGTTTTGCATATAGGGTAAAAACTACCTTTGTTTAAATAAACAATTCTCATTGTGTGGCCCATACATTTAAACTGTTTTTCCCATAGCAGATCCTGTTTGGGTTTGGTTTGTTTTTTCTTTAATTTTTATTTTTTATTTTCCATTTTTCAGTGGGTTTTGTCATACATTGATATGAATACACGTATTCCCCATCCCGGTTTTTTATCTCATGTTATTTTAAGTTTAATATTACTTTGTATTTCAGTTTGTGTACTCATGAAACGTCAGCAGATTGAAAACACTGGAAACACTGGCCAATTAGCTTTTCTAATGCTGTAAGGCCAGTGCTTTGTGGCTGATTAATTACCTGGCCACTTCTTGTGATGAGAGACATGTTTATCCAAAGAACATTCACTATTTGGCCTCTTTGCTCAGACAGTCAGCAAAGGACCTAATTGTGAAAAACAAATGCTGTTTATTTGACCCACTCATTGCACACCCCAACACCCTGTTTCTCATCCATCCCCACTGCAAACACAAAACTATGCATGGATCATACACACTCTTAAAAATAACCACTTTAAAAAAGAGAAAAAATAAAACAGTCTCACATCTCCCAATATGTGTTCTAACAATGAAATCTTTTTTGCTTTCAATGCTTTACATTTCAGAGTTTGGGCTGGAACCAGAACTCTATTTAAAATCAGCATATTAGTTTTTAGTTACCTTTCACAAGGATGGTGGTTTTATTTTTGTGAAGATGGACACCAAATTATGTGTGTTAGGTTTCTGGACAAAGAATGTTAAGTAGATAGGATTTCTTATTGATTCTGATATTGAATTCCAAAAGGAAGAGAAAATATGAACACAACCATAACATCAAAAGGCCCTGTTTTGGCAAGAAAGACTTTGTAAAATATTTATCATGTACATGATTCTCTGTTCCGGAAGTCCGTCTTGGGTGTGTTAACTTCCAGTTAGAAAGAGAGGGCTTCTGTGGCCTGGCAATATTCAGTATGACTTTTATTCAGTAAGACAAGAGAACCTTCTAGTACAAAATCCAAATGCACTGGCTTTTATTATCCTCATTGAAAACAGAAAAGAAAGCAGAATTTACCCTCAGTATATTTTCAGTTTATAGACTGAAAACCAGCCAAAGTTCATTTACAAGTGGACACTGACAGGGAAACAAGAGGGAGGTGTACCACCTACATATATTCCTCTGGGTGCATTTAAAATGTACCTCATTCAAAGGAGGACTCTTCAGAAGTCCACCAGCAATGAATATTTTTGTGTATAGTCATGAGCTCTCAAAAAACAGCTGGTTCTTATGAACTAAGTGGAAACCTCAGTGGGGAGGAGAGCAGAAACCACGAAGCCACAGGGATGTTACAACTCCCACGAATTAGTGCTACTTCAGAAAAACAACCACCAACCTTTAAACAGCTCAAGCAAAATGTCAAGTGAATCAAGTACCCAACATATGCTAAACCAGAGTTATGAAAATGTTAACAAATAGCTACGTGTATTATTAGAGAAGAAAAGAAAACACATTTCAATTGATGGCAGCTGGGCAAACGATTAAACACCTAAATAAACCAGACCTAAAAAATAATTTGGCAATATGGCAGAGAATTTCATCCATCTTCCTCTTAGAATCACAGCATTTTTAGGAGTGTTTCCATTAATCCTTTAGCCATAATTGTGTTCTTTTAACCTGATGTGAGGAGTTGGTATGATTCACATGAAAAGTGAGCTAGCTAGTGTGACTGGTAAACACATTGCCTGCCTGAAGAGAATTGTGAAATGCTTGATGTGTCTGGATTTGAAAGAGGTTTGCATCCTGAATGCTCATCTCTCTATTCATCCTTCATGTAATTTCCTTTTTGCATAATTAAGCCAAGCGTTTTTTCATACTTTTCTTAGAGATATATTAACTTAAAAGGCCTACAGAACTCAGACTATCCATGTGGGCCTGGTACACTTTACTCAATCTTAACTAGATTTTAGTATTATAATTAAAGTAGGAAATGTACATGCAAAGTAGCAGAACAGGTAAACAGCAAAAATAAATTTCCCTCCCATTCCATAACATCCCACATAGAGTTACTATTTAAGCATTCTTAAGTGTATTTTCTGGAATTTTCTATGCAGGTTATTGTGCCCTGTTACCATCTTTGACAGAAATTTTTTTTCCTCCTAATAATATATCTAGAGTTCTATGTCAGTATAACAGTACATAAGAAGGTGCCTCATTTAAAAATAAAAAGACAGCTGCAAGGCTAAAGCCATGATATGAATATACCATGATTTATTCAATCAGTTTCCTATTAATGGGCATTTCAGAATATTTCTAGACTCATTACTAATAGCAATGGACACATATCTTTCATACACATGTTAGTCATAACCACAGGATAGATTCCTGGAAATAGAATTGCCAGGTCAAATGATATCTGAATTTAAAATCTGAAAGATATTTCTAAATTGTGCTTCAAAGAGAGTGTACCAGTGTATATTCTCATTAATATTGTTTGAAATTGTTCATTTGCCCACATTTTTGTTAATAATGTGCATTACCATTTTTGGCAATATGAAAGTTAAAATTGTATTTCACAATTTAAAAAATTATATTGAGAGAAATTGAGCATTTATTCATATCTTCCTAAGCTATTTATATTTTAATTTTGTCAAACCATTCATGTCCTGTCCCTTTTATCTAAGGGTTTATATATTTATTTATTTTTGCCTATGGACTTATAATAGCTTTTAAATGATAAAAAGTTTCAACCTAAACACAATCATATGTGTTGCAAATATTTTTTTTCTTTAAATCAAGGTATTTTGGCTCTAAAAATTTTTTTACATAGTGAAGTTTATCAATAGTTACCATGGATCAGTGTTTAATTGCTTTTTATCAAAAGAGAAACAAATGACAAAATTATTTTATGTAATTGTAAACATAAAACAAAGTTTTATCTGTCTTTCAAGAATAAAGACATTTTAGAGGGTTTTTATTTTAAAATATTGGATTTTAATTACTTTTATTGATAATATATAAGCAAATCTTAGTCCTTATTTTTGGGAGTATCAATTCCTCAAAGTCTGAAATGGGAAATTTGTTTCCACTAGCTTCCTTCTAGAAAAGTAGCAGTCTATTAAAGAATCTTTGGGGTTTCTGGTACAGAAGGGAGACCAAGTAAGCCAGGAGGTCTTTTACCTAAGATCCCCATGGGTTCTATTTTGCCCCGCTGCGGGGATCTGATAGAATCAACAGAGCCTGCAACGTTGTAGATCACGAGGCAGCCTCTCTCTCAAGGCTTGTTTTAAGGCTTAAATTGCTTGTTGCATCTTAACAAGTTGTCTTACAGCTTTCTGTTCACCTCTGATGACTTGACAAAATTGTACACCCCTGGAGGTTCATGGCTTGCATTTGATATAGATAGACTCTCAGCCTATGCTAGAATTCAACTTTCTAAAACTATCCAAATAGAAAACATAATTATAATGACATAAGAAGAATCCACCACCAAAGGAAAAATGTAACTTAAGCCAATGAAATGCCAGTTATATCTGACAAAATCAGTAGTGTAAGACATAGCAATTTTACATTGTCATTTGGGGGAAATGCATGTGATTCATGAGTATAACAGCAGATAAGCCCACTCCCACTTATCAAATTTGATGTACATTCCTGTTCTCCAAGTTGCCTTTTCTCCATAGACGTTTGCTGTTTAAAATGAAAACTGCTGCAAACATTTGTGAACTTGTGTAATCTGATTTCCTTTTCTAAACTCTGACTGCCTTTATATTCAGTAGCATACTAATTTGCACCCGACACTTCTCTGCTTTCATTATAGGTGCTACCTCTGAGGATTTTGTGACAGCCTTAAAGGAAGAGCCATGTTATGTGCTTTATATTCCCATTGTGAATTGCAGGCTAAACAGATCTCAGCATCATCAATTAGCTGTATTTGAATTAAATACTTGTTCACATGACTGGAATCTAGAGACCCATCATCTCAACAAAAGCTTTGAAAAGTTTATCAGAGTGACAGGACAAAAATACAACATAAGTTCAGAAAATTAATCATTCTCATCTTTAGGTCCGAAGATGTTACCAGGGTTTCTGCTCCTGGAAATGTAAACCTCAAGCATTTGCAGTATTTCTAAGCAGCATGTGGGATAAATTTCTGCACAAATTACTATCAGTAGGCACAACAGGAAGCAGAAATGGGAAGATTCATTTTCCTCTATTTGACTAGTTCAAATGAGTTTCTTCTCTGCACAGAGCAATATATGTAGTTCTCCAGCAGAAAACAGAAAATTTGAATGTCATCATCTTCATCACAGTTCAAAGGAGATATTAGAACTATACTGCTTTCTGTGTCTACATGTATATGCTTGTATGTATCACACTCATAGAGACATACATGCACGCGCATGCACTCCAATCCAGGCAAATAATTTCATTTATATTTTCCAAGCTGGCAGCTACAAGGTAATTATTTTTGGAGCGTTTTCCTGAAAGTATGTAAATCTCTCTGGCTGAGGCTAAGTTTGGCCTCCACTGTGAAGGCCTTCTTGGAGTTGTTACCTCCATCTGCAGCCTAGATGCATTTTCTGGCTATCTGGACTTCTGTGTATGAGAGGGTTTAACCCTCTAGAGGCCAGACTCCTTGTGTGTGTTACTCAGCCCTTGTTACTCCTCCTGCTCCACTCTGTTCCCCACATCATGTGGAGATCCAGGTTCAGGGATGTGGGTTGAGAATGTGGCCATCAGCTCTCCATGAGGAGATTAAGAGAAGGGGCCCCACAAAGGCTGGGCTCAAGTGTCTGACCCAGCAGGGAGATGCAGGACAAGCAGCTTTATGTCTGAGTCTCAGATTTCTAATCTACTATGATATCACTTCTATAATATGTTTAAACTTATGCCTGGCACAGAGTAAGTTCCCTGTAACTGTAGATGTTGTTCTTTATTTCAGCCCTTCGCTGTATAGACTTGCATCAGGGCAAAAGTGGCAGGGTTCTGGTGAAGGCCACAAGGGAACAGGTCCATCAGCTGGGTGGCACATGGGACCAATCTCTGGTTAACATAGCCTGAGACTGCAGCATCACAATTGCAGATAACTGCAGCAGAATGTGGAGAAACTGGAACACTGCTTGTAGGAATGTAAAATGGTACAACCACTTTGAAAAACAGTTTGACAGTTTCTTAAATTATTAAACATAATTATACCTTACAACCCAGCAATTCTACTCCTAGAGATGAAAATGTGAACATAAATGTCCATAATGGCATTATTTAGAAGTAGCCAAATGTGGAAACAACCAATCTCCATCAATTGGTGACCAGATAAACAAAATCAGTTATACTCATATTATGGATTACGATTCAACAAACTATTGATTAGATACCTGCAACATAGATGAACCTCAAAAATATTATGTTAAGTAGAAAATATTAGGGACAGAGGCCATATGTTTTATAATTCCATTTATATCAAATGGTCAGAAAAGGCAAATCTATAAAGGTAGAAGGTAGATAACTGGTCATCTGGAAGTGGGGGATGGGAGAAAAATGACTACAAATAGGCATGAGGAATGTTTTTGAGATGATGAAAATACTCTAAAATTGGATTTTGATCATAGCTGAAAAATTCTGTGTGAACTTACTAAAAATCAATGAGGTTTACACTTAAAATGAGTGAATTTTATGATATGTAAATTATACTTCAATAAAACTGTTTAAAAAAAAAGTTTCCACAAAGAAAACTGCAGGCCCAGATGACTTCCCTGTGAATTCTACCAATATTCTGAGAAAGAAATACCACCAATATTATTAAAATTCTTACAAAGAATAGAAACATAGGAAACACTTTATAAATAATTTTTTGTAAGCCAGAAGAACTTTTATACCAAAGCCAAAAATGGTATAACAAGAAGGAAAAATTATAGGTCAATTCTCTCCCTGAACATGGATACAAACTTCCTAAACCAAAAATCAGCAAACTGACTCCATAATTATGTAAAATAATAATATATTACAATCTAGATGGTCTTAGGTTGGAAAAAACCTGAAAATTGCTTCTGATAATAATAATAATAATAATGGAACATTTTTCATGATAAAGGGAGAAAGATCTTTAAGCAAACTAGGAATAAAAGAAAGTTTCCTTAATTCATTAAAGGGTATCTATAAATACCTTATAGCAAACATGGCACTTCATGGTAAAATATTGAAAGCTAAGTACCTGAAATTAGGAAAGAGATGAAGAAGCCTGGTATTAATTCTATTAATACTGCTCTACCGATTGTACCTAATGAAATTAAAAAGAAAAGAAATAAAAGATATAACTAAAGATATAAATGAAGGAAATTTGGAAAGTTGCCATCATTTACAAATGATTGTATATGTAGAAAAATTCAAGACTATAAGTTAAAGAGTTAGCATTAATTCATGAATTTAGTAAGAACACTGGATAAAAATCAGTTTTATAATAAGCATCAATTATATTTCTGTATATTAGTGACTAATAATTAGAAGATGAATTTTAAGAAAGATACAATTTATAATAGCAGAATTCAAGGTACCATATGTGACAGCAAGAATAAATAGCAGAGAGCAGAATCAAATTTAATAGCACCTCAATCATCACAATTATCAAATGAAGACTATAAAATAGCTTTTTATATTTAAGAGAATAAAAAGACTTAAAACATAAGCAAGGAGAAAAAGACTGCACCAAAAGACTAACAAAATGTGAAAAAGAAACAAATGCCTATTCCAGAAGTTTTAAAATGGATATAAAAATTTTAAAGATAAATAAAAGAGAAGATTAAACATGAGATAGAGTACTAGAAGGTGGATATAATTCTTTCCTAAAACGTAACATAAAGAAATGAAGTTATAAAAGAGTTACAAAGCAGTGAAAAGACATGGAGAAGGATGAGGAAGGGTAGAATGGGGACTGTAACTTTTGAAGAGATAATACTCGAGTACTTTTAGTAACACTTAAAAGACACCAGTACTTGGATGTGGATATCATGAATGAATATTATAACCAATATTTTTAAGTGAAAGAAAAAGTAAATTCACAAATACATATACTTTGATTTCATATATAAACTTCAAATGCGTACAAACTAAATGATCTAATATTTAGAAACTCAGTCAGAGATTATAAACCTGTTGAGTAAAGCAAGAGAATGGTAGACACAATGCAGGATGGTCACTGCTTTTGAGTGATGAAGTGGAGATGGGAATAATCCACAAAGTTTTTTGCGGGGTGCATAGTATGCTACATGTGAAGCTAGGTTGTGGGTACATGTGTAATAGCAATGTTGTTTATCTTGATGTGCATGTGTATGTGTGCTCTGTTGTGTCTGACTCTTTTGTAACCCCATAGACTGTAGCCTGCCAGCTTCCTCTGTGCATGTGATTTCCCAGGCAAGAATACTGGAGCAGGGTGTCATTTCCTTTTCCACAGAAATCTTCCCAACCCAGGGATCAAACCCACATCTCCTGTAGCTCTTGCAATGGCAGGCAGATTTTTCACCAGTGAACATACCCTTCCCAAATATGAGTAAGTTTGGACAGTTCACAGTTGCATTTTAAATGAGAATACATAGCCAATATTACTCAATGTACAAAATATAAATTAAAACCATAAGCAAGCATTTCATACCTGTCAGCTTTAGATTAAAATGCTAAAATGTGATAAATACAGTCGACCAAAGTTTAGGCGAAAAGACACTAGTTATTGGCTGAAATGCAAGATAGTTCAAACATTTCATAGAGCATGTGGTAGTACTGTTTATAATCCTAAGACACTCAAAATTCATCAGTGTCCATCAGTGGGCATTAGCTAAGTAAACTACAGTGATCCATACACTCTAACACTATACAGTCACTAAAAATAATGAAGTGGTAGCTCTCACACGTGCTGATAGAGAATGACCTCCAAGAAACTATTCAGTGAAATAAGATGCAGAAGAGTGTGATTTCCCAGTATGCTTCTATTTATATAAAAAGATAAATATGGGTAATGTATGTTTGGCAAAGCATGAGGCATTGCTAGAAGGACAGCTACACAAACAAAGGAGAATGTGTAAAAATGGTTAACCCCAGGGAGTAACAGAGCAATGGTTCTAGGCTGTCAACTGTACTTTCTTTTCATTATCATTCCTTTTTTTATCATATTTTTTATCATGTGCAGAAATCATCTTTCAGTTGAAAAAAGTCATTTGTATATTAAGATTCATATATATACAGGGCTGTAACATGGCCATAATAAGGGAAATGTGTTTGTCTAAGTCACTATTAAAAACACCTCTATATTTGGAACTTATAACTAAAGCAATAATTCAAAATCTCAACAAAAGTGAGTTTTTGTTTTATTTTACACTACTCAAGTGTTATCATCAGGAAGAAAAATCTATTGCATGAAATTTCTCGTGCTGCCTGGGTTTATCTTGCCTGGAAATAATGGGAAAAGTGCTGTTTCAAATATTAAAAAAGAAGAAAAAGCTTTGCTGAATCTCTCCCTTGAAATGTATAAATACAAAAGCAAACAATAGAAATAATTTTAAGATACCTATTTTGGGATCCCCTCTCCAAAACCGGGTATGTTATTTAATTCCACTTTTTATCAGTTGTTCATTTGGGGTCAAACTTTCTACAGTTCCATAATGGAACTTGCCACTCTATTTTCAGAGGCGCAGATGGTGGAAAAGCGTTTCATGAGTAAACCATTTTATTTGAGTGGAACTGAATTAGCTTTTCCAACCCACAATTTCCAAATACAATGTCAGAAATGAAATACACCCTTCTGCAACCTAATGGTGTGGCTCTGGGAAAACCATGGCATCCCTCAGAAATATAGCCTCCTCTACAAATGAGAATCCCCAATGCCTTTGCTGTAGTGCTGTGAGATTAAATCCCATGGCACATTCCTTTAAAAGTACCTGCTGGCTGCCTGCATACCTTTGAGCGTGCAGCCTGGCCTGCCTTCATAACCCCCGGACAGCATCTAAAAATAACAATATCTGGTCCCACAGAGGCCAACTGAATCAATATATCTGGCCCTGGGCCTTAGCATCCACATTTTTCAAAGCTCCCTAGATGATTCTCATGTGCAGCTTGAGTTGAGAACCCTGGACTAACTCTAGACAAGGATCTATCCTCTCGTCCAGCTAGCTATTTAAAAACACTGACATTTTCATTGATTAAACACCAGTGAGGTTGTGAGAATCCACAAGCAAACAAGTCGAACAGTCATTTGATTGTGGCAGCATATGTGCTCCCCACACATTTTTGATTCAAGAAACAAGAACTGCCTTTGCTAACCTGCTGGGATGTTACTAGCCACCTCGTGAGCCTCGAGCTGTGTGGCCAGTAAAGGTGACATTTTAAGGGAAGAGTAAGAAGGGGAATAAGAGGGAAAAAACTTGTATTTTAAAAGCAGAAAAGACTTAACAAATGAGCATGCCCCAGGGGTCAGTCTTTCCAGATCAGAATCAAGCATAACATGGCATATTTCTTTCCCTGCCAGTGGCAGTTACTCTCTACAATGACTACAGGTCCTTTCTCCCAGCCTTACCTGGCACTTCCAACGTTCCTTTACTTGCTCTCTCTTTCATGTACAATTAGTTTACTGATTTGATTTTACTGTCTATTTGCATTAGAACCTAAATCTCATGAGAGAAGTTTTTAGCATCCCAGTTAGTTCTTATGCTGTTCAATTCTCTTCCTAAACTTCTCCAAAACAAGAGACCTGGCCCCTAAGGCAACAACTGCTTTTTATATATAGAAAAGAGATTACAGCATGTATCAAAGTACAGCACAGTAGAAAAAAACACAAGCTAGAGGAAAGTGAACTGTTTTGTAACAATACTTTTAAAAAAGGGCTTTCCTGAATGATAGCATTTTACACACACTAGGGATTCTGTCCCATATTTTGCCTTAGTTGATTACAATGCTTGTTTCCAATTCTGCTGGCTCCTCCAAAATCATCTTTCTCTGGCCATCCCCTGGCGATCACTATTACTCTGCCTGGTCTCTAATTCTCTGGTAGGCTCTGGTTCCTCGCTTTAATAATTGGAATCTGCCAGCTGTTTGTTAGCCTTCAGCGTTTTCTCCAAAACTAAGTGAACGTGTAACAATATAAGATAAAGCTTTTCCTTCTTTTATCCTTACTTTCCTTAGAATCTTACCAAAAATCTTGTTTACTCCTGGGGGCTACAACAAATTATTCTTTCATGTTTGTTTACAAAAAAAATCACATATGTGTGTTGTGTAACTTTAAGCAGTTCAGCATGTCATTCTGAGCGAAGGGAGCCTCTGACCCTGCTCTGGAGAACTGGAGTCAGCGTCCGTGTTCACCTGAGCAGTTCACCTGCTGGGCTGTGTGCTGACTTGAGCCAGACAACTCCACCTGGATGGACCCCAGTTCTACATCTCACTCATAAAATGCTAGGTAAGGTCACGTCAAGCTCTTTTCTTCTATACTGCATGATTGTTTTATGAAACTATATTCACTAAACGTAAATCATTTAGTAAGCTTGCAGAACTTGGGCTTTCCAGGTGGCGCTAGTGGTAAAGAAACTGCCTGCCAATGCAGGAGACATAAGAGACACGGGTTTGATCCCTGGGTTGGGAAGATCCTCTGGAGAGGGGAATGACAACCCACTCCAGTACTCTTGCCTGGAGAATGCCATGGACAGGGGAGGTTGGCGGGCTACAGTCCATGGGGTCACAAAGAGACACGACTAACGCAACTTAGCACACATGCAAAACTTGGTAGGGTACAATCAGCATTAGCTGTTCCCCCACCAGTGCCTTAAAACTCTCTGTATGATAGAACTCTCCCTCCTCTAGACATCATCTCCAACAGGTCCAATAGATCTGGAAAGGCTCATTCTGCTCATTCTCTATGTTAAAACACCTAGGTACTTCAGTCTGAACCTAAATTTTAATATCAAATCCAATGGATAGCTTCTTTCCTGTTCCCCAAGTTCAAGTCTGACTTGGTGTTTGGAGACTAGAGAGACAGGAGAGTTGAGACTGACTCTTCTTAGACTGTTATTCTGCCGGCAGACACCTGATGGGCACCCGTGCTCAGCACGTGTGCCCCACCAAGGCTGAGACACACTGACTATCACACCTGGCTTTTTCACTCTGCTTTGTCCCCCAGTTCCCCTGCTGGTCCTGGCCAGAGAGCTTAGTGGCTTCTTAGACAGCAAATGTCTTTTGTCTGTCCCAGTAAATACCCAAAGGACGGCTCTGCTATGCAGCACACGAACTGGCTTTTGGAGATGCCCACGCACACGCCCTTCTTAGTTAAGATCACTTCAAGACATCTGAAGCCTGGCTACATTTCAATGTCCTGTGGGAAAATACACACACAGGTTCCTCCAATCTGGGGAAGTACAGCTTCACCCACTGGGGGTGTGTGTGTGTGTGTGTGTGTGTGTGTGTGTGTGTGTGTGTGTGTGTGTGTGTGTGTGTGTGTGTGTGTGTGTGTGTGTGTGTGTGTGTGTGTGTGTGTGTGTGTGTGTGTGTGTGTGTGTGTGTGTGTGTGTGTGTGTGTGTGTGTGTGTGTGTGTGTGTGTGTGCGCAATCATCACCATTCAGCCTCAGGCCTTCAGATTCTTCCAAGTAAGAGGCAGACACCAGGCCCTGGTACACTCGGTCACTCAGTTGGGTCCAACTCTTTGTGACCCCCTGGACTGTAGCCCTCCAGGCTCCTCTGTCCGTGGAATTTTCCAGGCAAGAATACTAAAGTGGGTTGCCATTCCCTTCTCCAGGGGATCTTCCTGACCTAGACATCGAACCCAGGTCTCCTGTTATTGCAGGCAGATTCTTTACAGTCTGAGCCTCCAGGGATGCCCATCCAGGCCACAGGCCTCTCCTCAAGCTTCAAGGAACACAGATTAAACTCCCAAAAATGACTGTGTGTGGTGACACCTAAGAGTCTCATCAGGCTTCAAATCAGTGGGACATGCCAGTCTATCTCTTGCAGACACCATCATATTTAGTGGTGGGATCCTACTCACTTGGCATGGAAGGGAGAATTAACCCCTCCCCACCCTAAGAAAGAGAAAAGAGAGCCGGCAGTTTCCTTCAAAGGATGCTTCCTTCACCAAAGTTTCTCCTGAATGTCCAACCCTTGCTCACTCGGGCTGTGGGAGTGATGGTGGCTGAACTGGGTCGCCAGTTCCAGCAGAGCCTGCGGGGTTCCGTTCAGCCCTTTTCAAGAGTGTGTTGGAAAACTCTTTCACCTCTCATTCCCCTCACAGCTGCGGAGCCTTTGCCGAAATTCCAAAATAACACAATGTGCCATTCCCATTCGACAATATATTGCAAACTTTTTTCTTGTATGTATTTTAAAAAATGCTTAAAGGACACTTGGGACATTAGAATTCCTCATTTTATCATTGAGCAATCTCAAGAAAATACTTATTCTAAGTCTCAGTATATTATATATAAAATGAATAAGAAATTTACCTGACATGATAACTATGAAATTAAATGAGAGAACCTATGAGAATGCCAGGTAAACTTTTTAGTGCTATTCAAAGATTAGTTAATATGATAAATATAACCTGAGTAAAGTGGAACTCAAAAGTAGGTATTAAAGTAATTCAGGCTTACAAAGCGTCCTCCAGTAGGTAATATAAACACCTGAATACAGTCTGAGGTTTATAAACAACACCACATACCACAACCTTCAACCTAACTCTTGGATGACTCCAAAATGTTTTGAAATTGATACGTAAGAAGAAGAGGATGATAAAGAAGGGAAGAAGATGGACAGAAGGAGAAACATTATTAAAGGAGAGAAATAACACTATAAAATGCTCATTGTGGCTACACAAAAACCTCTTCTCATGGCGAAGGATTATCAGCTCCAGTTTTCATTTCTCAAACATCTACTCAAATCTGGCCATCAAACCTTCTCCTGCTTTAGCATAACTGAAATGTCTTCTTTCCAAAATGCTAAAACTACCGTATATGTAACTTACAGTTTTCCAGCTACTTCACGCATTTGTTTTTCTCTCTCTCCAGTTACAAATAAAAACATTCAGATGAAGGTTGATCCATTTCTTCTGTGGCCCTTGCAATGCACAATAGATGGTTAAGTCTAGAGGTGACAATAAGGGTATGTTTATTTGCCTTCATTCAAATCAAAGTGCGATATAAACCGAGGCTAAGAACCCTCAAGGTAAATTCATTTCTGTAGCAGATTTGATAAATTCTGTAGAAAATGCTAAGGTGCTCAAAAATATATACAGTTTGGATAAATAGCTAATATAAATGAGTACAGGTGACTGAGGTGTCATGAGAGTCTCTGAGACCCTTGGTGCTTCCAGTAAGAGTGGAAATACCATGCGATATTTTCGTACTTCTGTTTTTGTATCAGCAGTTCAAAGGAAATAACACATATTATTTATACACACACACACATACACACACATCTGCCAAATGCAGGGAACTATGTCACTATTTCTATTAAGAAATTTTTTTCAATACCAGAAAAAATTTTCTTTACTTTCAGGTTCAGTCTTGATTTGTATTAATTTTTTCATTCTTACCTACTCTGAAGTACAGATTGTATTATTTCTGTTTGGTAAAATGTTAAGTCCTAAATATGCAGAATAATAAACAGTTAAAAAAGAAGTTTAACCAAAATAAGTGCTTAAGAAATTACTCTGAATCAAGGACTATACTATCAATTTGTATTTTTTTTTTTTTTTTTACCTTTTAAAGTTATACCATCCCTTCAAAGTAGCTGCGACAGACCTTGAGGAAACAGGCTCACAGAAGGTAAATAATTTGCCGAATATCAAAGAGATTTATTTCATTGGAAAGTCTGTTTATTGATCACTATTCCATTTTGCATCCCCTAACTCATAACCAGGGTGAACAAGATTTTGGCCATTAACACTCTGGCTCAGTGTTTGGAAAAATGAAGGAATTCACCCCAAAGTCATTCAACTAAAATATTCAGTCACCATGTGTGCCTCAACTTTTCTCAGTTGTTTGAGATGTAATTCACACACCATAGAAGTTACTCATTTAATGCGTATAATTCTGTGGCTGGTTTGGTATATTTACAGTTGTGCAATCATCACCGCAATTAGTTTCAGAATATTTTCAACACCACAAAAGGAAACCCTGCACCCCTAGGCTGCCACCTCCCAATTCCACCATCCCTCCAGCTCTAAGCAACCATTCATCTGCCGTCTCCATATATTTGCCTATTTTGAACATTTCACATAATGGAAGCATACAATACGTGGCATTTGTGACTACTTCCTTCAGTCAATGTTGGGTTTCTAAGGCTCATCTCTGTTATAACATGGGCTTCCCAGGTGGCACAGTTGGTAAAGAAGCCACCTGCCAATGAAAAAGACACAAGAGACATGGGTTCAATCCCTGGGTTGGGAAGATCCCTTGGAGAAGAAAATGGCCACCCACTCCAGTATTCTTGCCTGGGAAATCCAATGGCTAGAGGAGCCTAGCAGGCTACAGTCCACAGGTCTGCAGAGTCGGATGCGACTGAGCATGCACATGTGCACTGTATGTTGTAGCACGTACCGATGCCTCACTTATTTTCATGGCAGCATAACATTTTATTGCGTAGATATGTCCCACTCCGAATATCCGTTCATCAGTTAGTGGACATTGGGCTGTTTCCACTGTTTGGCTACTATGATTGCTTATGTACAAGATTTTGTTTAGACGTATGTTTTCATTTCTCTTTATTCTATACCCAGAAGTGAAATTGCTGGATCCTGTCGTGACTCTATGCTTAAGCTTTTGCAAATTGCCAGGCAGTTTTCCAAAGTGGCAGAATCATTTTTCATCCCTACTAGCAGTGTAGGAAAGTTCCAATTTCTCCACTTCCTCACCTATACTTGTTGTTATCTGACTTTCTGATGATAGCCATCAGAGTAGGTGTGAAATAGTATCTCATTTTGGCTTCTATTTGCATTTCCCTGTTGGTTAATCCTAGGCTTTCATTGAAGTGCACCTTAAAATATTTATTACAGTTATTCAATTCAATGTTCAAACCCTTGCTCTTAAAGCAATTAAAAAATCAATGAGAAAACGTGACCATTAATGCACTAAGCTGATATGAACGTGTGAGCATATATGTATGTACATGTGTTTGGACATCTTGCATGCACACATTTCTTTACATGTAAACATTTATGTCTCCGAACTATGAAAACATGGGCTCTCAAGTTCAATTGCTTGAGGTCAATTCCAGGCACTGCCACACAGTATCTGGATGACCCAGAGCAAGGTGATTAATTGCTCCAAGTTCATTTTTTCTGTCTGTAAGCAGGGACAGTAAAAATAGCATCCATAATTTGCTGAGCATAGTGCTTCTAGATAGTTGATTTACTATAAATATTAGCTCAATATTTCTGTATTGACTCTTTACAATTCGGAGGTGTTTCATGTTCTGTGCAATCTAAAAAAATCAATAATGAGTTTTACATATGATCTTTGCACACATTTGTTTGTAAGTACTTTAGCCCATATTTTGATTTAGCCTTTAACAGATTCCCCATCATAGATCAGTGCTCCTCCATACCCATATCCCTGCTTCAAAATACAACTCTAAATTCCCCATAGAAAGAAAAAAATAAGAAATATTTTTACTGCAAAACAGCATCATCAGTTCTCATAGCAAAATGTATCCCATTTTGATACAGCTCTAAGAGAAGCCCCAAGGTAACCAAAAGAGGAAGGAGGAAGCCCTCAGGGTCTGGGATGGTGTGTGCCCTTGCAGGGTAAACAGAAGTCTCCTTCCTTTCCCCTCCAAAGCCTTCTGATTTAGTCCTTATGCTGCCCACTCATCAAACCTGGGGAGCCATAGAAATAAGCAGCATGAATTGCTAGATAATGCCCCTCACTTTCATGGAGAAGCAGGTGCACTTTCCTCAGGATAAGTGGTGTGATGACACTGATCCACTCTGACGGGCCAGCTGATCTAAAATTACTCAGCACACATCACCACTGGCTGGGGAAGCTTCTCCCAGGAGCTTATTCCACAACTCTTCAATCCCCCAGGTGCTAATTAAAATTTACTGGATAATATTTGCAAAGCTCAATGGCCCTAGTTACAGCAATTATCAGTTACTAAATGTTACTGCCAGGGATGTGGCTCGGTGATTGGCCTTTTTATTCGAGGATTGTCCCTCCTCCCCCCCCACTCCCCTGATCCTTTCCCTCCACTTCTTCAAGAATCCAAATGGGCTAAATGTCTCAACTGACTTGAGAGGAGGAAAAAAAATAAAAAATAACCCTACACATATAATAATTGTTTTATCCTAGGACCAATAGGGGCTTCCCTGGTAGCTCAGATGGTAAAGCGTCTGCCTACAATGTGGGAGACCCAGGTTCGATACCTGGGTTGGGAAGATTCACTGGAGAAGGAAATGGCAACTCACTCCAGTACTCTTGCCTGGAAAATCCCATGGACTGAGGATCCTGGCAGGCTGCAGTCCATGGGGTCACAAAGAGTCAGACACGACTGAGCGACTTCACTTTCACTTTCAGGACCACTAGGCACTGAGGGATTAGGATATTAAACACATGATCCTGCTGTGAAAGTGAGGGGTTAGACTGGAGGCTCACCTCTGAGCCACCACCAAGGAATACTCCTGGCCCACCCATTTACCTCTGTGACTGCATCAGCAGGTAGACCAGATGCCCTGACCAAGACTCGCTAATTTTATCAGGTCACTGCGAATGCTTGCACTTGATATGGGAGATGGTACATCTAAACAAAGGATATCCAACCAATGCATGGAGTTGGCCACCAAAGAAGTCATAGGATCAGGGCTCAGTCACCTGGTATCGTGATTTGGCTCTGGCTCTGGCTTCTACAGAGCATAGGAGGAGGCCATTACTGCAGTGACATGCAGATGCATTTCCTGCATTTAACTGAGTTAAATATGTGGCTTCACTAAGCAGATGATCTGTGGCAAAACAATAGTATGATTGTTTTGTCCAGATTCTTTTTAAATAAATGACCTTAAAATGAATAGTCAATTTTCTAATGACCTTAAAATGAATAGTCAATTTTTTTTTTTTTTACTCTCATTCAGGAAAGATGTCAGATTATTACTTGGGGCACTGACAGCTTTTGTTCTTTGCTCATATACCAAAGATGACTTTTTACCTAGACACAAGGTTCTCAATTGTTCGTGTGTTTGTTTTCCAGACTTTTCTTCCAAGAGAACTGATATTTGGAGAACACCTATTATTTCCTAGACATTAATGCTATGCACTTTAAACAACCAGATGCATTTTTCTTTGTCTTGGCCTACCTATAACATCAGCTCTTCCTTTTCCTTTTAAAGTGAACCTATTTTCAGAAGCATAAGCAAAGATGATGGGCCAAATTTCTGATAATCAAAGATATATCAGAAGCGACATACAACAGTGGAAGAAAGACCACAGTTTGTGAGGGAGAACCCAAGGTTATTATAAAACTCTTCCCCATTCAATCTCTGTGGCCTTCTCCAAGGGATTGAACATTCTGGGCCTAGAGGCATCTCACTGGGTCAAGATTAAACACTGCAGGTAAAGGAGTTCAGAGAGAGGAGGGATGCTGCACAGTTAATAAGTAGGAGGACTTATATTCCAACCAGAAGGTCAGCTGAAGTGAAATATTTAAGATCCTCACAAACACTGGCAACGCTCATGGAGATCAAACTGAAAGGTTACGGAGTTAAAAAGATACAACTGTGTACATAATGGGGCAAATGATGAGCATCAACAGTTAAATTTTTTTCTGTTCCCAATTTCATAAGGTTTTCTTCAGAACCAAGCAGGTTTAAAACTAAGTTGTAGCAGCAATTAATAATCCAGACCATCCTATTTCTTTCACTGTACAATATCATGTAACAACAAACTTTGCATCCTTTTGAAGTTTTATAGGAAATATAGCAGGGTAAGGAGGAGAATGTAAGTTTGTTGTGCAGTATGTATAAACATTATCCTCCCTAAGCCCCCAATAAATTTCTTATAAAATAATGAAAGGATGAAACATACCTAGGAAATATTTTTTTTTTTTTTTTTTTTTTTAAAGTTTGGGGTCAGATTTACTTGATTTTCCACTGGGTTAAAATAATTTTTGTATGTCCAGTCTACCAAACCAAATAATGAAAAATATGTTCAAGGCAGCAATTTCATCTGCATTTTCAAAAGCTATTTCCCTGGGCTAACGTGTTGGGGAAGCAATTTGCATAAGCATTACCATCCTCAACCACATTCAATAAGTGTCAGATATTTTGAAACTTCTTGGTGCTGATCTACAAATCATTTCAAATACATGGATACCTGAAGGATGGGAGGAAAGGACTTCAGCCAGGAAAAAGGGTGAGGAGGAACATTTTAGCACATGTCCGTGGGAAGGAGAAACCGTGGCTGAAATAGACTGAAGAGTGGGTGAGATAGGCAGAGGTTAGATCATGCAGGACCTTACAGACTTATCCTACTGGTCAAGGTCCTAGTAGGAAACACAACTTGTTGAGACAGTATAAGGTTTAATAATAAGATTTTTATAACCGGATGCTTACAGGCAGTATTTCGGGAGTCAGCACTCAGAAAGCAGTAACACGAGACTTTTGCCACCCCAGGAGATGAAGTAGGAAGAGAAGTACTGGAGGTTGGTGGGAGCTGGAGCTCTGGAGGTGAGGCCACCCATACCTGCTGGCAGAGAAGAAAGGTGGAGACAGGGAGGCAGCAGGAAATACATACCTTCAAACGCTCCCTCTGTCCTCAAGCCCTGCCACGACATAGAGCAGAGGAGAGGATAGAGGAATTAGGGGAGGAAAAATGGAAACAGAAAAATCAGTATACTAGACTTTTTATCTGATCCTAAGATAAACAGAAGCCTTTGAAAGATTTTAATTTAGGGAGTAATGTGGTGAAATTGACAGCTTGGGTCCTTTCTGTTAAAGGTTTTGTGAAACAGCAGTCAAATGCACATTTTCTTCCATATTGATAATTGCTGGATAGACAGAGCAAGAGAAAGAAAGGAAGAAAAATGCTTGAGATGTTTCAGGTTTGCAGCAAATTTAAAAAAAAAAATAGGAAAAGACTATCAAGACAAAAGACAAATGTGGATACTCTAGCAAAAGCCACAAGTGACACTGTGAAAATCGGTGGGTGATTCGTAGGACTTACTTAGAGAATGGCAATGAACTCAGTCAAAGATCATGCTGAAGATGAGAGATTTCATGTATGTTCTCCTTTTCTGAGGAGTTAGTATTACAAGTCTTCATCAAAGAATTTGCTAGAGCTCAGATATTTTCTGTTTTTGTCAACTTGCGATGAGAGTTACAAAACCTACTCTTTGGGGGGAAGTTTTACTTTTCTTCACTGGGTAGTGTTGAAAGGGAAAAGAGACAGACTCTAAAACCATTTTGGTTCCAAGGATATAGGTTGACTTCCTGTATTGTATTAACCAGATTGCTATGGTTAATTTCTGTGCCCTATTTCCCTAAAACAATTGAGATCGAAAAGCACTTTGAGGAAAACTCTAGACCTCTCAGTAAAAACAAAAAGGAAGGAAGAATATATAGCATGTGTATTCTATAAATGAAAGAACAATGAAGAACCCAGGAAGTCTTCTAAATCAGTGATTCTGATACTTTGCTATGTGTCATCTATTATCTAGGGAGATTGTTAACACTGTAAGTTCCCAAGGGCCCCTGAAAAACAACTGAAATACCATCTCTGAGTAAGATCTAGGGTTTTGTGTTTTAAAAACGTCCTCTGTGTGATTCTGATGTACAGCTATCTTTGGCAATCACCAAAGATACAATTTAAGGTCAAAACCACTTTTATTTTAAAATTCCAGATAAGAAAAATGGTGATAATTAAAATGTTGTTTAGCCTAATGAGTTTTCAGGTTCTTCCACTTATAGCATTCTATTACTCTGGCTATTCAGTTTCAAATTTAAATGATAAAGATGGCTTCAAACTTTTAAAATTCCTAAAACTCACTTGACCTCAATGGATTGTTTCCATGCTGTACAATACCAGTATGAACTTTTGACAATGGGATTTTAAAAATAACATATAATACATGAATTTAAATGTGCTTCGATTTGGGGTTTTTATTATGAATATATTTTAAGTGGTTTCTGAAGTCCTCTGAGTACCTAGACTCAGAGTGGATACATGGAGACAGCTTAAGAAATAAAATGATTATTATTTACATGCCACAGAAAATTACAGTCTAGTGCTTTAGTTCAGAGGTAACTGCAATATTTTCCAGTGAAGGCTCCAATAGAATGTCAATCATTGCCAATGATCAGTATCCTGAGGTCAACAAAAATCCTGCTCTTCAACATGGTTACTGTCTTCAAAATTCTTTCCTGGCATCAAATACTCATCTGTGTCCTGTCTCTTTAGAAGTTTTGTGTAAGATGACCTGCTTGACTCATTCTGAAGAATTTCTCTGATTCGTATTCTAGTTCATATTATACAATTGTCTATCTCTCTTTTTTGGTTAACCAAGGACAAAAGATTCAATACTCAACTTGGAATACAAATCAGTTTCTAGAAACATCATTCTTACCCTCTGATACCTGTCCTCTATCTATAATAGCAACACTAGAAGTAGACACAAACCATCACCATTTATTTCTGTATAACTACTCCTGAGGTCTTTATTTTACAGTTTATGCAACTGTATGATTTTCACTGAAAAGCTGTTAAAGCTGAGTGGATTGATTACAAGCAACTACTTTTACCCTAGTCCAAAATCCTTCAAAATGAAACCAAAACTACCTAAACTATGTTATTGCTAAACAAGCAAACAAAAAAATTCGTGAACTTCTGAACAGAAAACCAATAGGAATGAAAAAAGAACTAAAGACTGAATATAATTGTAATGAAAATACACAAACACAAATTAAATAAATGGTGTTGAGAATCAGAGTACTTTAGGAGGATACTGGGTGTGAAAGGATACAGGGACAGATAATGGAGCTTTAGGGAATTATCAAGTCAATTTTAAGTGAATTGAATCACTTTGTACAAATATCTTGAGAGGATAAAGTAACTGAGTTTTCTCCCAAAAGGTATCAGTGAACAGAACACTAAAACAAGAAAATTCCAATTAGCTGGAGGCACAGAGAAAGATGAAAGGTATGTTTTCAAAACCAAAAATAAGTTGCCAACATACCATGTTCTTCAGTATTTGTATCTCTCCAAAGATTAGCTTCTCTAGTCACAAATATGCATCAATAAGAAGATAAAAAAGAGGAGAAGGGGGCAACAGAGGATAAGATGGTTGGGTGACATCACCGACTCAATGGACATGAGTTTGAGCAAACTCTGGGAGAGAGTGGAAGACAGGAAAGCCTGGTGTGCTGCAGTCCACGGGGTCGCAAAGAGTCAGACACAACTTAGCAACTGAACAAGAAGAAGAAGCAGGTAAAGAGGAAATGCTTCTGAAAATATAAGCAAATAAACTACGAAGCAGAAAATATCTGAGAAAAGCCAAAGCTACCAAAGAATGAATTCCAATAAGTAGAAAACTAATACGTGGAAAAATATTTGATGAAGCAAGCTAAGACTGCAATAGATTCATGTGGATATGTTTATCATTTCTATAAAAAGAGAAGAGTATTTTATGAAAAAAAAAATCTGGAGAAATTGGAAGGAAAAGTATGTCAAAGGGTGAGATGAATAGCCAAATGAACTAGGCAGAAGAGTTAATTAGTGAGCTTAGACAATCATGCCAAAGAACTTCATAAAACATGGCATGAAAAGAAAAAATGAGGGAAGACACAATGAAATAAAGAGTTGCAGAGAATAGATCTATTGGACTCAAAATCTATTTAATAGGATCATGAGGAAAAGAAAAGTTAGATAATAGAGAAACTATGTAATCAGTGAAATAATTTTTAAAACTTACAGAAGAAAAGACCCAAAGATGTCAATCTGGAGAATAAGTACAAATCTACAGCTAAACATATCAAATTCCACAAGCCAAGACTGAAAAAGAATGCTCCTAAAAGAGAAATAACAGCTTCCCTACAAAAGAAAAAGAATCATATTAATATCAGGCTTTTCCTTAACCACAAAATGTACTTAAAGATAATAAAACAAAAACTATGGCAAATTTCTAATAAAAATTCCATCTTAAACATAACCAATTTTTACCTGTTTTGAAAAGTCATAAACAACTGCATTATCCAAAAAGGTATTAATAATAAGTGATGATGAGCAAATATTATGAAATATTACTATATGACTTGATAAAGGGACAAGTAGCACATGGGACAACTTCTCTGAACATGATCAACAATTCTAAAGTCAGTGGCTGTAAGATTGACAAGCTGAGCACAGCTTTCAATAGACTCACAGAGCTAAGATCCAAAAATGGCACTCAAGACCTGCCTAGCAGGAGGGTCCATGTAAGAACCTAAACTTTTGAGTGGCGCTCAAGCAATGTTAAACCCAGAAATAACCTGACTTCAACAGGATACAAAGTTCTGATTCAAACAATTCTAAACCATTTGGTGTCGAGGTGACTTGGGATTGTTAGTGACCTTAGAATAATAGCCAGTCAGAAGAAAAGGAAAGACTCATGGGGTTAAAAAATTATATGTGTGTGTGCGTGTGTGTGTATGAAATCAGTGCAGTCGCTCAGTCATGTCAGACTCATTGCAACCCCATGAACGGCAGCATGCCAGGCCTCCCTGTCCATCACTAACTCCCAGAGTCTACCCAAATCCATGTCCATTGAGTCAGTGATGCCGTCCAACCATCTCATCCTCTGTCGTCCCCTTTTCCTCCCACCCTCAATCTTTCCCAGCATCAGGGTCTTTTGAAATGAGTCTACTCTTCACATGAGGTGGCCAAAGTATCGGAGTTTCAGCTTCAACATCAGTCCTTCCTATGAACACCCAGGTCTGATCTTCTTTAGGATGGACTGGCTGGATCTCCTTGCAGTCCAAGGGACTCTCAAGAGTCTTCTCCAACACCATACTTCAAAAGCATCAATTCTTCTGTGCTCAGCTTTCTTTATAGTCCAACTCTCACATCCATACATGACCACTGGAAAAACCATAGCCTTGACTAGACGGACCTCTGTTGACAAAGTAATGTCTCTGCTATTTAATATGCTGTCTAGGTTGGTCATGACTTTCCTTCCAAGGAGTAAGCATCTTTTAATTGCATGGCTGCAATCACCATCTGCAGTGATTTTGGAGCCCAGAAAAATAAAGTCAGCCACTGTTTCCAATGTTTCCCTATCTATTTGCCATGAAGTGATGGGACCAGATGCCATGATCTTAGTTTTCTGAATGTTAACCTTTAAGCAAACTTTTTCGCTCTCCTCTTTCACCTTCATCAAGAGGCTCTTCAGTTCTTTTTCACTTGCTGCCATAAGTGTGGTGTCATCTGCATATCTGAGGCTATTGACATTTCTCCCGGAAATCTTGATTCCAGCTTATGCTTCCTCCAGCCCAGCATTTCTCATGATGTACTCTGCATATAAGTTAAATGAGCAGGGTGACAATATACAGCCTTGACATACTCCTTTTCATATTTGGAACAAGTATGTTGTTCCATGTCCAGTTCTAACTGTTGCTTCCTGACCTGCATACAGGTTTCTCAAGAGGCAGGTCAGGTGGTCTGGTATTCCCATCTCTTGAAGAATTTTTCAGTTTATTGTGATCCACACAGTCAAAGGCTTTGGCATAGTCAATAAAGCAGAAATAGATGTTTTTCTGGAACTCTCTTGCTTTTTCAATGATCCAGCAGATGTTGTCAATTTGATCTCTGGTTCCTCTGCCTTTTCTAAAACCAGCTTGAACATCTGGAAGTTCACAGTTGATGTATTGCTAAAGCCTGGCTTGGAGAATTTTGATCATTACTTTGCTAGTAGGTGAGATGAGTGCAATTGTGTGGTAGTTTGAGCATTCTCTGGCATTGCCTTTTTTTGGGACTGAAATTAAAACTGACCTTTTCCAGTCCTGTGGCCACTGCTGAGGTTTCCAAATTTGCTGACATATTGAGTGCAGCACTTTCACAGCATCATCTTTTAGGATTTGAAATAGCTCAACTGGAAGTCCATCTCCTCCACTAGCTTTGTTCAGAGTGATGCTTCCTAAGGCCCACTTGACTTCACACTCCAGGATGTCTGGCTCTAGGTGAATGTGAGTGATCACACCATTGTGATTATCTGGGTAGTGCAGATCTATTTTGTATAGTTCTTCTGTGTATTCTTGCCACCTCTTCTTAATATCTTCTGCTTCTGTTAGATCCATACCATTTCTGTCCTTTATTTAGCCCATCTTTGCATGAAATGTTCCCTTGGTATCTCTAATTTAGCCTCAAATTATTTATAGTTTTTCATATATAATCTTTGGCATTTTGGGGGAAAAAAACAGGCAAGGGAATTGTAAATCAGAACCACAATTAAGACATCACTGCCTATCTGTCAGGATGGCTACTATCAACCAGACAAAAGATAAGAAGTGTGGGTAAGGATGTGGGCAAAAAGGAACTCATGTGCTGTTGGTGGAGATGTAAATTGGTTCAGCCACTATGGCAAATAGTATGGATGTCCCTCAAAAAATTTAAAGTACTGTATCTGGCAATTTTAGTTCTGGGTATTTATCTGGATAAAACAAAAACACTAACTTAAAAAGATACCTGCACCGATAGCTGATTCATGTCAATGTAAGGCAAAACCACCACAGTATTGTAAAGTAATTATCCTCCAATTAAAATAAGTTAATTAAGTTTTTTAAAAAAAGACACCTGCACCCTCCATGTTCACTGCAGTACTACTTACAAGAGCCAAGACATGAAGACAACTTAAGTGTCAAATGATGGATGAATAAAGAAAATATGATATAGGTATTAGTGAAAAAAGTGCAAGTGTCAGTCACTCAGTCATGTTCACCTCTTTGGGATCCCATGGACTGTAGGCTGCCAGGCTTCCCCATCCATTGAGGTTCTCGAGGCAAGAATGATGGAGTGGGTTGCCATGCCCTCCTCCAGGGGATCTTCCTGACCCAGGGATTGGACCCAGGTCTCCTGCACTGCAGGCAGATTCTTTACCACTGAGCTACCAGGGAAGGCCCTTACTGTCTGAGTCATGTATGGATGTGAGAGCTGGACTATAAAGAAAGCTGAGCACCGAAGAATTGATGCTTTTGAACTGTGGTGCTGGAGAAGACTTTTGACAGTCCCTTGGACTTTAAGGAGATCCAACCAGTCCATCCTAAAGGAAATCAGTCCTGAATATTCAGTGAATGGACTGATGCTGAAGCTGAAATTCCAAAACTTTGGCCACCTGATGCAAAGAACTGATTCATTCGAAAAGACCCTGATGCTGGGAATGATTAAAGGCAAGAGGAGAAGGGGATGACAGAGGATAAGATGGTTGGATGGCATCACTGACTCAATGGACATGAGTTTGAGTAAGCTCCTGGAGTTGGTATTGGACAGGCAGCCCTGGAGTGCTGTAGCCCATGGGGTTGGAAAGAGTCGGACATGACTGAGCAACTGAACTGAACTGAACTGATAGATATTAATGGAATAGCATTCTGCCATAAAAAAAGAAGGAACTCTTGCCATTTTTGAAAATATTAATGGACACTGAGGTCATTATGGTAAGTGAAATAAATCAGACCAGAAAGACTAATACCATGTGATCTCATGGTAAGTGAAATAAATCAGACACAGAAAGACTAATACCATGTGATCTCACTTTTATGTGAAATCCAAAAGCAAAAACAAAACAAACTCACGGAAAGAGAGAGGCCAAACTCACAGAAAAGAGGACTGCCAGAGGCTGGGGAGTGGGCGAAATGGATGAAAGTGTTCAAAAGGTACAAACTTTCAGTTATAAGAGAACTAAGTCATGGGGATTTAATGTACAGCATGGTGACCATAGTTAAGAATATTTGAATATATTGTATATTTGAAAGTTGCTAAAAGAATAGATCTGAAAAGGTCTCATCACAAGAAAAAATATGTTGCAACTACATATGGTAACAAATGTTACCTAGACTTATTGTGGCAATCATTTTACAATATATACAAATGTTATACCATTGTGTTGTACACCTAAAAACCAAAGTAATGTTACATGTTACCTATAACTCAAAAAATTGTTTAAAGTTGATATTTAATCTAAGAAATATCAACCTTCTCTGGTGACTCAGGGGTCAAGAATCCACTGGCAATGCAGGAGACACAGGAGATGTGGGTTTGATTCCTGGGTAGGGAAAACCCCCTAGGGCAGGACATGGAAACCCACCCCAGTTCTTGTCTGGAGAATCCATGGACAGAACAGCCTGGAGGGCTACAGTCCATAGGGTCACAAAGAGTTGGACACAACTGAGAGACTGAGCTAGCATGAATCTAAGAACTGATTAGAGTAATCAAGTAGAATATCAAAGCCAGACAAGGAAACTACAAGAAAAGAAAATTATAGGCCAAAATCCCTGATGAACATATGTGCAAAAATCCTCCACAAACTACTAGCAAACAGAATTCAACAGCACATTAAAAGGGTCATATACCATGGTCAAGTGAGATTTATCCCTAGGATGCAAGGATAATTCAACATACAAAAATCAATAAATGTGATGTACCACTTCAACAGAATAAAGGATAAAAATTATATAATCATCTCAATGGATGTAGAAAAAATCATCTGACAAAATTCAGCATCATGTCACATTAGAAACCCTCAACAAATCAGGTATGGAAAGAACATATTGCAACAAAATGTACTCCATGTACAACAAGCCTATAGCTGACATCATACTCAACGGTGACAAGCTGAAAGTTTCCTCTAAGTTCAGGAATAAGACAAGAGTGCCTATTCTTGCCACTCTTACTCAAAATTGTTCTGAAAACCTTAGCCAGCTCAATGGGGCAAGGAAAAGAAAGAAAAAAGCACCCAGATAAAGAAGGTAGATGTTAAATTGTCTCTATTTGTGGATGACACTATCTTATACATAGAAAACCCTAAGAACTCCACCAAGAAACTGTTAGAACTAACACATGAATCCAGTAAAGTTGCAAGACACAAAAATCAGTATTTTTTTTAAAAAGCTGTGATACTATACAGTAACAAAAAACTATTAGAGAAATTAAGAGAACAATCCCATTTATAAAACTATCAAAAACAATAAAACACTTAAGAATAAATTCAACCAAGGGGATGAAAGACCTATAGACTGAAAACTACAGACACTAAAAACACAGAAAAACAAGATAATGATAAAATTAACTAAAATAAACTAATGGCTATCTTGAAGAGGGATGTAACATAAGATAGACTGTTGTATAGCTTACTGTTACTGCCTCTCCATGTCTCTCTTATGCTGCTATACTCTAATATTCTTTTCAACACTGAGAATACACTTATATAATCTAGGGAAAATTTATATATGGAAACAGTAACATGAAGAAGATTCCCCTGCCATAAAAGTTTTTCTGGAATCAGTAGGTTAACATTCTACCATTAGAACATCACAGCCCTAGCTAATAGGTTTCTTTCTGCTTCATAATTGTTTTGTTATTATTGTTTTTAAGCAGGAAGTCTTATTACCAAGAAATAGAGTTCTTGGCAATTTATCCATGATTGTTGGCTAGAAAATTGTATATTATTTACAGAATATACTGTCCTCTTGTGAGAAAGTTGTGGTCCACATATGTGTGTGTTTATGAGAGTGAATGCATGTTTTGGCTCTCACTGCATTTGAAAAGTATTTGCAATAGTTATAAACACTAAAATTGGGGGAATTTTGTATAAGAATTCAGAATTTTATGCTTACCCTAGAATCACCAGTCATTATGGTTTCATATCTCATTTACTTCAACTCTCCCACCCTACAATTGAGCTTAGCAGTTCTTTACAAGAGGATGCATATAAAGCTGCAGTCCTTGCCTTAATTTTTCCCCAAGGAGGACACACTGTAGAAAATTTCATTAAATGACCTGGCAAAGTGGAATAGTACAGGGTTCCAACATGTTCTCCAGCAGAGGTTAACATGTAGTTTCAATTTCCATTCTGCCAGTTTATTTTCTAGTGCCATGACAGACTGAATGCTCTCAAACAAGTTCCTTCCAGCGTGGAAATGAAGGGTTTCCAATCTATGTTAATTTGCTTTTCATTTTTCTCTTAATTCAAATGAAAACCGTAATTTGATGGACTCTGTCAACAGAAAATAGCTCTGGTACCCTTTTCCCCTTTCTACTGTGGAAGAAACTCCAAACGAAATAGCTCATTTTTATCAGGAAAGCCGCCTTCAGGTACATACAATTAACCATTCTTCACTCTAAGAAACTTACGCCTTTTAAAAAATCTACTGCCCAGCATCTTGTAGGAAGGAAGAAGAAAGCAAGTCCAGATGAAAGAGTCAGAAAGCTGGAAATGATGACAATTATCATGAGAAGAGAGAATGGTACTGGCTGAGGATCTATGGAACCACTCATCCCCAAGGAGATGCTCCCTGGATGTGGCTTTATCATAAGAGGGAAAGCAGGTTTCAGAGATTCTTGCTGGTCCTTTGCCATCTCTCTGAGTTCTTAAGTTGGCGTGTTATAGCGCTCAGTCCTGAGACCTCTTCTTTAATTAGACCCATTTCTTTGTTCTAATCTCTCACCTGATCTAATCTCAGGACTCAAAATGCCATCTGTACACTGTGTATCTGCAAATTTAGAATCCCAACCCACACCTTTCCAGTGAACTCAAGACTTGCACCTATGGCTCCCTACTCAACACCCGCCCCCACCCCCACCCCGACTGTATGCCCAATTGGCATCTCAAATTTATCCTGTCAAAATTTAAAGTCACGACCATCACTTCTAGTCCTGCTCCTGTATTTTCCCCATGTCAGTTGACACTATCTTCATCCTTCATTTCTCTTTGTCTTACATCCCATATCCTCCCATATCCATCCATCAGGAAACCTGCTTGCTCCAAGCCAGAGGGCCGCCTTGCCGTACCTTGAACACAGTTCACGGCCTTTGCTATGTTGCTTCACGTCTGGAAGGCTCCTCCCTGAGACATCTGTGTGCTGCCCCCTATACTTCCTTAGGTCATTGTTCAGATGTCACCTTCTCAATGAGTTCTTTCTTGACCATCTTACATAAAATGGCTATTCTCATCTCCCTATGCTCTCTATTGTCTATCCTTGATGTGTTTTTCTCGAAAGTATTTATCAATTTCCAACTTGCCATGTAATTCATTTTTAATATGTTTATTGTCTCTTTTCCTTCACAAAGAATGTTGCTTCTATGAGGCAGGTATTTTTGCCGGACATACAGCAGATGCTCAGTAAATATTTGTTGAATGATGAAATAATCCAAAGGACTCTAATCTCAATTTGACCTAAAATTCAACATGCATCCACTGCTGTATATAGGCAACAAGGACCTACTATATACCACAGGGAACTCTGCTCAATGCTATTTAGCAGCCTGGATGGGAGGGGAGTTGTTCTGGTGTGCACTGAAACTATTACACCATTGTTAATTGGTTACGCATAAAATAAAAAGTTAAAAAAAAAACAAACTAGCTCTGTGACCTTGGACAAGTCATTTGATCTAGGCTTTAGTGTGTTTGGCTATAAAAGTGCAAAGACTAGATCAGAATAACTCTGAAGGAAGTAGCAGTTATGAGGGACTAGAAACAAGATCAGCTCCATTGAAGTCTCTGTGGCATTGAACTTGCTTTGATTTAAGAAGGAACCAACTGGATTATGAGCGTTGGTGCCAGGTAGTGAGCAGTAGCTTGAGACTCTCTGTGGCATCACAGGCAACAGAGCCAAGCTGGCACCATCACAGTGACAATGCTGCCCTTCGTATTTGAGCTCAAGGACTGCTTCAGAAGCTGGCAGCCTCCCCTACAGACACCAGCATCGTGAGCAGGAGAGGAGGAGACCTTGAGATATCATGGCCAAGAGAACCGTGCTCAAATATACAGGAAATACCCTCCGAGAATACACAGTCCAGCTGAGGTCTCTGAGAAACAGCTGACCAGGTGGGGAAGGAGGAAAAAGAAGGGTACAGTTCCTGCAGTTTTCAACGGAGCTGAGCCAGAGAAATATGATTTGGGTAAAAGCATGATCTTATTTATACTCCTCCGATGGTGTGGCCTGGGGAGACACAGGCTGAGACGCGTGACTTCTTTCATTCTACCCCACTGCTCTATTAAATTCTATTCCCTGCACCTTCAGAGCAAATCATTCCACATAACACTGTCTGCTTTCTTTGATCCATGTGACTGGAAGGATGAACTGTCAGCTCCCCTCCCCCATCCATCCTGCCATAGCCCGAGGCATGATCAATTTCAATATGCAGGGGAAATAGACCACACAGGATCTATGGCCTCCCAACAGGGACCTGACATATTAACTGTTGTAATGCCTCTAATTCAGTCTATTTACTTTGGGGGAGGCCCATCTTCTCCTACTCATCACTTTAACCCGTACAACTGTGTCATGACTATTTAGAATGATGGGGGTGATGCTCGGGGCAGAGTCATGAGAAGCCTGACGAAGGAATAGCTACAGTGAGCCCACGTAGCTGCAGGGTAATGATGACTAATTCTGTTCACGTCCCTCACCCCTGCCTTGAAATCTTCCCTTGCCTTTTAAATTGACGTCTGTCGAAGGGAATGACTCCGCGGTGTCACTGCTTGATGCATTGGCCTGGAGGAGGCACTCCTTCTTGTCAGGAAGGGAGACAAGAGAGAGGAGTAAAGAACAGCAGAGGAGGGGAGCTGGGGGCCCTCTGGGAAGATGAAAAATGAGCAGGGAGAGCAGGGGAAACCTCTTCAACCAAATGCCAGCCACTATTCTGATCTGAACACTTTTACAGCTTTTGTGACAGAAGTGGACAGTTGAGATGATCGCACCACATGTATGTCACAGCCCTAAATAGCTCAGGTCGGTGTCCTTTTCAGAAACGATTTTTATGATATGCAGTAAACAGTAGCTACATTGTGGCAGGAGACTCCATACAGGCAACCATTCTCTTTAAGCTGCCTAGAACCAACAACAGGGTCTCAACCCTTGATGCATTCTTAATTAACTACAGGGAAACACAATCTTTGCATGCAACATATCTCTAGATCACCAGTGTTGAACTGATATCTAAAGACAGTTAACAACATGGCTAACAAATGAATGGGCACGCTTGAGGGTCACACTTGAAAATGGAAAAAATATTAAAAAACACATAAAAAACTGCTTCTTCCACTTTAAGTTGTGTTTCAATGATTCTCTTCTATTAGAGTTTTTGCCCCTTTTACTTTTGTTTAAACTCTTGAACACCTGTAGGTTTTAGAAAACAAGCAGATCCAAGCTCCAACTTGGCAGAATCTTCCATCCTCAGATAACATGGTAAAATGCTTTTAATTAATTTCAACACTCATCTAAGAATGTTTATGTTCATTCTCTTTTTAAAATGAATGGTCAAACATTACAATTTTCTTATTACAGGAACAAATCTCTGGGATTACCACACTCCAACCAAAAAAAAAAGAAAAAAAGTTCCATTAATTTTGAGCCAAGAATCCACTAAAGAAAGCCATGGTTGAGAGATCTGGTTAATGTCTGGGTGATCCTTTTCTCACCTCTCACCTTGGAATAGGTTCTGGCTCAAAACCTATTCCCCAGAAAGATCTGAAAAGGCCCCAGGGAATCTGGCCCAAGTCCCAGGTGATTCTCAGGAGGCCAGGGTGTTCCTAAGGATAACCCCAGTGGCTCACTGCCGGCCAGGTTGAGTTCTGAAATCGTGATCTGGACCCATGCCCGTCAGTCTTGGAGAAAACCCAAAGCAATAGATCTGCTTTAGAATGAGTCTGATCTTTCTGCCAGCAGAGACAGCTGAGGTCAAGGGCAGGCGTTTCGAGGTCTTTTTGTCCTCAGAGGAACTCCCTGTTTTCCTTCAGTCCAGACAGAGCCTGGCCAGGGGCAGGAAGGTGTAGATAAGCAATGTTCTGCCACTGCCTGATCTGTTTAGGTGGAGGGAGTGACTTCATGCCACTTAGCTTGTGGCTCTGACATACCCAAGACAATGGAGGCTGCCCATATTTATTACCATTACTGAGCAGCTTCTCTGCCTGGCACTAGGCTAGCTTAATTACAAAAAATTTAAATATAAATTATTTTACCTTTACTGTTGGTCTTTCCTGTCTGGACTGTAAACCCTTTGGGGAGGGGGCATTTGTTAGGTTTTTGTTGTTTTTTTTTTTTTATACTGATTCTTTTCTCTAATCAGACTGTCTAGTAGTAGTAGCAACTCCATGAAGATTTAATAAACTCAAGAGGGTCCCAAAGATTCCCAAGTTCACATAACTAGCAAAGAGCAGAATCTAGATTCAAACCTTGGTTATGGAAATGCCAAGTGGAAAGTATCCCTCTGTATTTTACTCCCATCCTGCCCCTTCTCTGTGCAGGATTGAATAGGCCACCCTGATTTAGGCACCAAATCCTTGAACAAGGAAAGACCTCCAAAAAAGTCAAAAAGAGTCAGTTATAAAGTTAACAGCAGTTCTGACAATTATCAGAACTTCTACCATACGCAGAATGAAGCCAAAGAATTGTAACATCCAAATGTTCTACTTCTTCTTTCTATAAACATGGGAGATCTGAATAGAAGGGGGAAGTTGTTGACCAGCAAAGTTATTCCTTTTGGACTTTTGGCTTTCTCTTGAGCAGAAACACTCAGATGGATAATTACTAACATACTCACTTAATCAACTTATGTCTTACTACTTCAATAAAATGATTACCAGTAGGATTGAGTCATGTCTACAAATTCATATCGATAGTGATGAAAATACTGTATTTTGTCTTTCTGTATAGTATACTTTCTTAGAAAGTATTTCCACGTATATTTTAATTTTTTAATATTAAAACTATAGGCAGGGATAGCATTATTATTCCTATCATATGGGTGAGAACTCCAAAATCCAGAGAGAGAGACTACATGATTCATCTGAAGTTACATGCAGTGGGTCAAAATTCAGATCCTGACTCTAGTTTACTATTCTGTTCACATTACAAGTGTTTCCTGATCCTGCTTAGATATCAGAATGATTCAGAGATTCTTACTCAGTTGGTCTGGAATCAGGCCCAAGTGATTATATTTTTGTAACAAACCTAGATATCTGTGCAGCCAGGACTGGACAGTGATCCCATGATTATTCTGTCTGTCCATGATCATCACACTTGCCTGGGCATAAACTGGGGCTTACCATTTTGTCACTCTCACAGAAGTAATCTCAATTATAACCTAATATTTGCAGAATTATTGATATAAGATATTAGTTTCACAAGGGCTATTGATTTTTCAAGACACCTTACAGGTAGTTCGTCATTCTCTAGCATTTGTAAGATGAAATTTAATTACTGAGTTTATGATCATTCCCTCCATTACTAACCACACACAGAAAAATTTTCTGAGGCAAGAAACCATGTCTAATTAACCTAAGGGTTATTTATACTAAAGGAAAGAAGACTGAAAAGCAACTTAATGAGTCCAATTATTTCCTTCAAGCCCAGGAAGGGCATTGGCAACATGCTTCGCCTGGACATAAAGCAGGCAGAACCTCCCCCCCAACCCCCCGGCCCCTCACCACTAGCCTCCTTGCAGTCTTTCCTCCAACAAACTGAAGCTCGGCTCAAAAGAGATTGAGGTGGTGACTGCTAATGGTGGTGATGGTGGGTTTTTTTTAATGAGACTTTCAAAAAGTAAAAACGGATATGCAGAATTAGAGTTATTTAATGCAGAGAAGAGCCAATATTAATAGTAGAGTACTGTTGATAGGATTAGTCAAGATAATGAGGCTATGATGCAGTAGCAATAACCCAAACATCTCAAAGGCTTCATGATTCTCAGGCACATTATGTGATCCATGAGGTTGTGGGCTCTGTTACAGTCACCCTGTCATGCCCAGGGCCACCTTGTGATTATTCATCTGGGAAGTATAGCCTTCTCAGTTGCCACATTAGGGAAAGAAAATAAGATTGGAAATTGCTTTTGGGACTTTTCACTCCTTTACTTTCTAACTGACTCACATGTATGGTCATCCTTTGTCCCTCAGTGTCTACAGGGGATTGGTTCCAGGACCACCAATAGAAATTACAAATGGGTAGTGCTCAAGTTCCTTTATATAAAATAGTATATTATTTGCATATAACCTAGGCACATCCTCTCTTATACTTCAAATCATCTCTAGATTACTTATAAGACCTAACAGAATGTAAATGTTATGTAAGTAGTCACTGGCAAGCAGAAAATTCAAGTTTGGATTCTAAGTACTTTCTAGAACTTGGGGGGGAATGTTTTCAATCCATGGTTGGCTGACACCTCACATATGGAATCTGTGGACATAGACGGCTGGCTGTACTGTTTTTTGGTGTTTTTTTTTAAGTTTCAAAGTTGAAAAGGGAAAAAATATCTGAACAGATATGCTATTAAAGTTTTCATGAAAAGCAGAAGTTAAATTTACCTGCCCATATTAGTCTAGTTGGCTCCACAGGACATCTCTGAAGAAGAAATTTTCTGCCTTCCTTAGAAGGGAGAGCAAGTCCCTCCCCAGTCACTTATCCTTAAGAGGGGAGTCATAGAAGAGGTGGTGAAAGGACCACTGTTGACTTCTACTAGCTAAGAATAGGCTAACTGATGAAATATTTATCCTGTTGGGAAAGGTCTATGTAGTGGTCCTGGTGCCTTTCTATTTGTTTATTCATTCATTCCTCATGGATTTTTTTTTTCTTCATAGAATTTAAAAAAAAAAAAAAAAAAAAAAGGCTTGCATTGCGTGACTTATGCACAGTCATCCTTAGATTTGGTAGTCTCTGGAGTGCCCTTTCAATTCCACTAAACAGTTGGAATTAGAAGATTTTTTTTTTTAATGAGCCAAGTTTTACACAGATGAATAAAATGCATAACCAAGAATAAACTAGGCAATGTTGAAAAGAGCATCACATTACTTTCTCCAGAATGCTGCAGGCTGCATTCTCAGGAAACTGTCTGCTTAATGAGGTGCCCTTAAGAGAAAATAAAAGATCTTTTCCATAGTCCCTCTATTTGGCAACACTTGTTCCCAGCATCTAAGTTTCTCTTCATAGAAGTGGGCCAAGAGAAAGTAAATAAGCCAATTTGATAACTTTGAGACAGTTTCCAAAATAGTCTACCATTACAATGAGCAAGTCTGGGGACAGATCCTGTTACAAAGCTATTCATGGGAGCTTTTCCACCATGAAAATCAGGCTCAAGACCTTTGTCAAGGGTTGAGAAACTCATATGGAAGGGGAAAAAAAGGGTTGGAAGAAATTCAATGACATTGATCAGACTTCGCTGGTGGTTCAGTAGTAAAGAATCCATCTGCTAATGCAGGACACACGGGTTCAATCCCTAGTCAGGGAAGTCCCCACAAGCCACAGAGCAACTAAGCCCATGGGCCACTGCTACTGAGCTGTGGCAGCCACAGCTACTAGAGCCCGGAAACTTCAACTACTGAAGACTGAGTGCCCCTGGAGCCCATGCTCCACAACAAGAGAAGCCACTGCAATGAGAAGTCAGTGCACTGCAGCTAGAGAAAAAGCCTGCAAAGCAATGAAAACCCAACACAGACAAAATAGATAAATAAAATTGTGTAAAGAAAAAAATGCCATTGGTTAATTTTTAGTTTTGAAGAAATAGTAAGACTTTGTTTTCTTATCAATCCATACTTTAAGGTAACAAAATCTATATCCTTGTAAATAAGTGAGATACTTTAAAAGTTCTGTGTCAAAATGCTAATGAATGTGGTTGCATGCAGTACCTTTAGGAATTAAGTCTTTGATTACTATAATTTATCAAGATACACTTTGAAACAATGTCACAAAGGGAAATATTTGGTGAATTTTTAAAAATTACTTCATTATTCTTATTGAAATCCAACCAGTCAATCTTGAAGGAAATTAGTCCTAAATATTCACTGGAAGGACTTATGTTGAAGCTCCAATACTTTGGCCACCTGAAGCAAAGAACTGACTGACTGGAAAAGACACTGATACTGGGAAAGATTGAAGGCGGGAGGAGAAGGGGATGACAGAGGATAAGATGGTTGGGTGGCATCACCGACTCCATGGACATGAGTTTGAGTAAGCTCTGGGAGTTGGTGATGGACAGGGAAGCCTGGCATACCGTAGTCTATGGCGTCACAAAGAGTTGGACGTGACTGAACTGAACTGATAGTTGTTTTATTTTTATGTTTTGGCCATGTTGCACGACATGTGGGATCTTAGTTTCCAAATTGCACTGGGAGTACTGAGTCTTAACTACTGGACCACCAGAGAGGTCCCTGGTGAGATACTTTAAAAGACTAATCTATGTAAAGCTATTCCATCAAGACATTTTCTTTTTAATCAGAGATAGGAAGCTTTACACAAAAATGTTCAAAACCACCTAGTTCTTGTTGATAACAATGGTTCTCATCCCTGGCTGCACATTAAATCACTGAGAGAGCTTTTAAAATTGAGTGCTGACTGAGGGCCACCTAACCCACTTGAGTCAGCCTCTGCAGCAATATTACGTTCTCCAAACTTCCTGGTTTACACATTTTTCCCCTTTCTAAAAAGTAAATGTATACATATCACTTCACTTCTCATAAAAAAGCAAGTTTCTGGAGGGGAGATCCCAACTCCATTTCATCCTTATATTTTCATAGTTTCCAGCAAGGCACTGGCAGTCACCCTAAGTTTTGAGTGGCAGACTGTCTGATCATCTGTATAAAACTAATTCCAGATTTTTAATTTCATAAACTGGAGGGGGCCACTTTCAGTGGAGTAGCAAAGTAATGATCCATGAGGAAATGAAAAGTGAAAAGTTAAGATTAGTAATTTGGTGTCTCTTGTCCACAGAACACCTGAAATCTAATTGCAGGTGATTTTTCTGACATTTTCTTGGAGATAACAAAATAAATGCTGTAATAATTTTCTTTGAAGACATTCTATATAATGTGCTCTGTTATGACTTTATAGTTGTCTTAAAAACAGTAATCTCAGTGAGTGGAAAGGAGGTATTTAGGAGCTAGATAAAAACTTTTTTTCCTTCAAAAGCTATAACAAAAATCCACTTAATACATAGCTGTATTTTGCTATCATAAACTGAAAATGATAAATGAATTGATCAAAGTTGAACAAAATGGAAGTAATATTTACTTCTTAGTTACCCTTCAATTTAAACATCCAATAAATCTGCTCTTTGTTTTTACCACCTTCCATCTTGTTTAGCAACTAACTTGTAACACAGCTCACAACTGGTAACCCTACTCAGATGAACACTAATCAATGAACCAGGTCCTTGACCAAGGCAGCTATATATCCCTCCAACACAGGAAATTACTCTTTCTTACAGACTTATGACTGAAGTGGTGTCAATCCTTACTGCATTATAAATGATAGTAGTTTTGTAATGTAGTCGTTCAAACACTAGGTTATCTAAGCACTGAGTTTAAGACATCTGCCATATGTTCACAACCTCTATCTTATTTATAATTAATTTAATATTTCTAAGACAATTCACTGTTTTTTAGTTAAATGGATTTCGGAGGAAAAGTTCAAATCACTGTCATACATAGAAGGTGTTTTTAATAGGAGATATATAAATATTAAAATAAAATGTTTGTTCACCCTGTGAACGATCAACAGTATGAGAACCACACAATGGGAAATACTGGCACAAGTAAAATTACATTCTTTGAGTATCAGTTGCATCCTCTGCCAAAATTCATGCCATTGCAAAAATGCCTGAATTTATAAACACCTTTAAATTTTAATCCATAGTGGGTAAACTTAGATGGGGACCTCTCTGGTGGCTCAGTGGTTCAAAAAAACTACCTCCCAATGCAGAAGACACAGGTTTGATCCCTGGGCCAGGAAGATTCCCCTTGAGAAGGGAATGACAACCCACTCCAGTATACTTGCCTGGGAAATCCCATGGGCACAGGAGCCTGGTGGGCTATAGCCCATGGGGTTGCAAAAGAGTCAGATACAACTTAGTAACTAAACAACAAATAAAAAAACAAACTTAGGTAGAGGAAAAGTGTAAGCCCCTCCCAGTTTCCAGGTTCTTGAGGAGGTGAGTAGTTAAATTTTAATAAATTGTATGAAAAGGAAGACCACAGAATTCCCAATATGCTGCTTGAGAGGCATTTTACTTGAATGACCAAGCTGAATTTGTAGACCATACCATGAGCGGGGGTAACGACTGTAAGACATCTTTTGTCACCTTACATTATAATCCAGGGCAGCAGAAAGCACAGGATTGGCTTGGCTTTCTCACATCAAGGAAAACAAATGATACAAGACTTGGCAAGTATCCAAAGTGACTTAGCAAGGAGCTTCCAGTATACTTGCTGAAACAGTAAGTATCTGAAAGGTTTCTTTCGCCACCCTCTCTCCATTCATCCTTGTTCTGTCATCACTAGCATCACCCTAACAAAGAATGTAAGGAAAGTAGGGCAGGAGGGAAGCACTGACAAAGGAGGGGAGACAGGGAGGAAGAGAGAGGAGGAGGAGGGGGCCTAAGGAACACCCTTAGTATCCAATACCCATAAAAAATTTGTTTTTAATTCCCTGGTTATCACAGATAGAGGCTGCTGCTAGCATTTAAGATAAGATTAGTTGGTGTTGTGCTATCAGCACCTCCACATTTTCCCTGCAGGGATTCCTTCTGACAGGCTGAAGCTGGAGGCATGTCTCAGGATTAACACCAGCTAATGATTATACACTAAAGCTTTGGAACTGTTGGACTAATAGGATTAAGCAATGGCAGATGCAGGTCCCCGTTCAGGTTAAAAATGCACTTTTTACATTACAAAGTCAGACAGATCCCTTTGAACATGCAATGAATATGGATGTTTTCAATTATCACAGTCTTCCAGGGCTATACGATATGGTAAATTAATCCCTTTAGAACATCGGAAACAGGACAAAATAGCCTTCTTGAAGCCGAAATCCCTCGTTTTAGATTTTCTTTCATGGGGATAAGCAGCGGTGCACCTCACATAATTAATCTTATTACAAACAGAGAGATAGAGGAAATTTTTTTTTTAATGTGTAGAAATTGTTTAAATATTTGAGAAACTGAGAGAAAAAGAAAAAGCACTTTGAAATCAACATCTCTTAATTAATATCCAAATAGTCAAACATACAAACATAAGGCGTGACAAGCAAAAGGTTGGATTTGTGCTGGGATGGGTTTATATTTCTCTATGCCTCAGGCTGCTAGTGAAACAAGAGGGAAAGGGAAAAAATTAAGGTTACTTTAAAAAAAAAAAAAAAGAACAAAATATTAACTGCTAGTAGAAAGCACTATTTCTAAGATATCTGGGTTGATCTGATCTTATGTTCCAGGCCCTGGGAGGAAAGGGGAAGCAAAAGGGCATAGTGAGATATTTATATTTCGCTGCTGCATGAAAGGGTCTCTGCTTCCCAGTAGATCAAAACCATCACTCAGAATAGCTAGAACATAAATCCCCATTATTACAATTAAATGGGGCTGGTTGTGGACTTTAGTAGCGGGGTGAACCTCGGGAGTTTCATGTGTTTGATTGACTTAAGAGAGGAAGGGGGGGTAGGGAGGGAAACAACTATATATAGGGAGAAAGCTGTTTGAGCTGTCAGCAGGGAATGGAAGTAGTTTTACAATAATCAGAATAAAGCAGGCTTACCAGCATGGGACTGATTCTTTGAAAATTCGAAAGCCAAATATCTTAATATTTGGCCTGAGCAATTGGTATTAACCCTCATTAATGGTTGATAGAATCATATTGCCGAATATCACTCCCCACATCACAATGCGGGCCAATTAATCAAGTGGGTAGTTTCTCCAACAAACAGGAATCCGGCTATTCTTTTAATTGCAAACTGAAGGAGCAAAAGAAAGAAAAGAGACTGTACCAGGTTCCTACATTGAGTCCACTTTTTTTTTTAAGCCTGACATGATTTATTTCTAGGAAACCTCTTGGATACTTCCACCCAGGATTCAAGTAAAATCTGAACCAAACAGTTACAACTGAAGAAAAGCGTGATGTAACTATGGAGCATTCACTCAGGTTCCAACATTCTGCATCACTCAAGAATACCAAGGCGTCAAACTCCTCCATTTCCCCCAATGATCCAGTACAACTGGATACCTCTACCCCCTTGACCAGGATCTGCTATGAACATCAACAGTCTAATGTGCCTTCTCAGTAAATATTAGCTTCCCTGGCGGCTCAGATGGTAAAAGTGTCTGCTTTTAAGGGTTCAATCCTGGGTCGGGAAGTTCCCCTGGAGAAGGAAATGGCAACCCACTCCAGTTCTCTTGCTTGGAAAATTCCATGGATTGAGGAGTCTCGTAGGCTACAGTCCATGAGATCTCAAAGAGTCAGACACGACTGAGCGACTTTATTTTCAGTAAATATTACTTGGACAGACTAACTACTTAAACTAAAGATGCTAGCAAACTTCCATAAACATCCTTATTTCTTTTTTAAACTTTTGATTGAAAAAGTCACGACAGAATGAAAGAAATTATTACTATTTTAACTGGACTATTGGGCATTCCTCTTATTTTTGTTTTTCACTGCTTCTCTGTCACTGCACAATAAATTCAGAGGATATAAACTGATTCTCAGAAAGAAAGAAAATAAAACAAAAATTGTTCTTCCTGTAAAAGGCATCAAGAAAATTATTGTGTTATATATGTATGTCTTCTTTCATGGAAAAATAGAAGTTGATTATTTTTTCAAATGGTCTTAATCTTCCCTAACAGTGTGAATACTTTAATGACATACATTAAGATAAGCATTACTCAGTTTTAATGTGCGTGGGAATCATGAATGACTGTGAAAACAAGTTGCTGTTGCAAAGGTCTGAGATAGAGGCAATTCCAATGAGCTTCCAGGTAACAGAAAAGCTGATGGTCCAGGAGACCACACTCTGAGTAGCAACAATTCATTAAGATACCAAAGCCACTTAATGAATAACAAGTAACTCAGACTCAAGGAAATCAAGAATGTCTATTCCACACATTGCTCTTCTAACAAGGTATATAATGTTATCAACTTAAGAGTAAATGATGATAATCAAAACATCCCATTTCCTGGGCTTTTTCCTAAATATCAATCTCCTGTCCATTCTACCAAGAATATTCTTAATTGGTTTAGTTATTTGCCCTCCAAAATGATATTACAATAAATTTACTATTTGAATAGCTTTTAAACCATCATCTTCATCAATTACAAGTCTACTAGAATTTTTGTTATTCCTCAACCATCTTAAAAACTGACAGCATTAATGTTATCATTTTCAAATGAAGTTTATTAGAGTACCATCACATTTAGAGGTATTTTGCATATTATATCAGTTTGATCTGTAAGACATACACTAAAAACTTTCATGAATTGCTAGATTATTTTCAATTCTAGATTATCAATTCAATTCTGATGTCAGTACCAAACCATATTCCCTTTGAAATTCTTAAATAAAACCTAATTTTCTCCCAAATTTGGTACATTTAACAATGCATATTAGGTATTACATAGCCTATAACCTGGCCCTGGGAAGGAAGAGGGTACACAGATTGCAGATCTCATCTTTGCCATCCCAACAGTTCTCATGCTAGCAGAAGGAACAGAAAAATACACATTTGTAAATCAATGTCATTTATGCAATAATAAAGGTGAAACCAAAGTCTAATCAGAACACAAGTAGTTGAATAGCGCTAGAGAAAGGTATTTAAAAGTTTTGAAGGATGAATAAAAGTCCAGATAAAATAAAACTGAAAGCACATACTGTCAATACAGAAAACACAAAAACACATCAACCAACACTGGGTAAGACAATCAGGGTGGCTTTAAAGTATATCAGGCTGCATACTTCAGTCCAGCACAGAGCCCCTGCTGCAACACAGGCAGAGCAATTCTCTGCTTTGCTTCCTCCACCTGGCTCCCTAAGGAACAGTAATGTGGACTGTGGATTTAGGCCTCTATCTCCCTGCTCCTCTGGCTTCACCATGAGTCTCTGTTTAAAGCACTCATTTTGCATAAAGCTTAGCACACAGAATGTCATTGTAAAGACTCATAATCACAAGAAAGACAAGCCTACAAAAAACACGGCACAGTGGGAACCACCGTGGCATGTGCTTCCTATACTTAGGCCATGGGTCCACAGGACGGGTGGGAGGGAGAAGAACCACAGTCTCTTCCTCCCGCCTTACACGGTGGACTCTGTGACAAACAGCAATAATAGTAATACAAAATGGCATTACATTCCCAGGAGCCCAAGAATGACTTTAAAAGTTCATTCATTAGCAACTGACCACACACTCAGTGTGGTCTATAGCAGTTTGAGAAGATAAAATGGAAGGAAAGAAATAAGCACTGCCTTCAGAGGAAGTGCAGATTAGCTGCGAAGCTAAGGTACAAAGATACAGAATCAGACACCTGTGTGCTTGCTAAGTCTCTACGGTTGTGTCTGACTCTTTGCGACCCGTTGGACTGTAGGCTGCCAGGCTCCTCCATTCATTGAGATTCTCCAGGCAAGAATGATGGAGTGGGTTGCCATGCCCTCCTCCAGGGGATCTTCCTGACCCAGGTATTGAACCCGCATCTCATGATTCCCGCATTGGCAGGCAGGTTCTTTACCACTAGCGCCATCTGGGAGGCCCATGGAAGCAGACACACAATACCAGATCTGACCGTTATCATTCGGAAAGACCACACACGACAAGTGGACACCACAGATGAAAATCTATGCATACTCTGCATCAACATCACACCAAGTTTAATATCAAACCAGAATAAGTTATTACATTTCTTACTATAGGCGCACATTGGATATAATGACAATCACTGAACAGAGAAAAGAAAGGTTATGTCAGAAAAAGTATTATCACAGTCCCTGATGTAGATTCGGGCACACAATTAGAAGAAGAGCTCCGCTCAACAACTTGAAAACCTGCAGTTAGAGTGTGTCCTCCTGTCACAACCACTTTCAATGCACGTGGTTTTTAAACCAAGTTTTATTATGAACCAATGTGTCATATTCCATTTCCTTAATTGCATCCCACTGTACTCTCACACTTCCCTCTGCAATCTGCTTGGCTTGTTATCTTTGAACTATGGGCCTTTTCAACATGAATTTTGTAAAGCTGGAAATGACTGAGTCCTCTGTGATTTAAAACCCTCTGAACCATACCTTCTCCAGTGCCTAAATCACTGCTTAAGTGGCTGGCAGACACTTATTTCTAATCGGAGGTGTTCATTAAATAAGTGATTAGAAAGCATGGTAGATGTGGCTAATTGTTGACGGGCCATGAAAGGGACATTAAACACATCTTGTCTGAAGCTTTCACTGATTGTTAGCAATGTGTGAAAAGTTGCCCTGGTGTCTTAAACTAGTTAATGGTATTAAACTTGTAAGTAGAGTGAGTTTGACTCTGGGGAGAAACTAACTCAATATTTTTCTACAGGGCTCAAAACCTTTACACAAAACCCAGCCAAATGTTCCTGATTCTAGGGAACATGTTATTTTAGCCTTCATGATGATGACTCAACACGGAGCCTTACTGCTCAGTAAGATTCCAACAGAGATGACATTTTGCAATCCGCAGCAGCAACATGTCCCCTGTCTGGAGGCGAACCAAGAGAGAGTTCGCTTCAAATGAGCCTCTAAACAGCTGTCAAGTCAGAATAACTTTAAGTCATTACCTATCTGAGCCATGTTGAACCAATGACTTTTAAGTGGTGAAAATCTCCGCATCGTGTTACTAATCTCACTGGTCAGCAGAGGCTATGTCAACAATCAACGTTCCCTCTTAGTAAGCAGGCAAAAATAATACACTGCCCATGATCTGGAAGTTAAAGGAGCAGTTGAGAGGTTGAAAAGTTCAGGAAGTGAAGAAGTCAAAAACATGCCTCCTCAGAGTTTTGCCTCCACGGAGATTCATGACAGAGTTTAAATCACAATGTGCCACCAAAGGATTCTCTCCACTCTGACTTGCTAATGTTTAGCAATGCAAACCTTCCCCACAAAGACACATAAGCTGCCTTCCTCTAGTCATCTTTAACTCGGATGATGAGCTTGGACCCAATTTCCTGACCAATTAGCAGCTCAAAGGTCTGAAAGTAAAGAAATAGGGAACAGCTGTAAGTCTCTAACTATGATTACTTATAAACTCTTCAAATCTAGACTCAAATAGCTTCCCCATAGTTTTGTTCAATTGATTAACTCCAACTGGTTTATCACTAAACCATTCATTTACTTTTACAATCTATTAAAGCCTTAGATAAAATGCATTTTGTGTCCCTTCTTGGGCCTTTAATAATTAGCTGTGTCTACCATGTCTTTTAATCTCTCACTTAATGAGTGTCTCCAATCTTTAATAATTTAAAAGGATATCAAGCCAAGTATCAATTAAAGAGAACTATTCTAGGCAGCATACACAATAAGTGTTAAATCAGTGGAGAAAAGCACATAGAGCCCTGTGGCTTTCTACTTCAAGAGCACTTGAAAACTATGGGATTATTTCAAAACATTACACTTCACTGCTATTTATTTTAGTTATCTTACAGGCAAAATTAAATATTAAAAAATGAGCAAGAAGAATTTTGTACAGATTCAAGAGAGAATCATGCAGGGCAATATCCAGTCTAACTCATTTCTAAACATATTCCAACTGGCCCAACTCACCTCCACTGGCCAAATATACTAGGAAGCTTCAGCTACAATTTAGCTACTGTTACTAACCCTTCCAATTTCCTGACCTATCTTAAAACTCTTGATTGTTCCAAATATCTAAGCCATATTACCTTTAAGCCAAATAACCTTACAGGACAAGGCTTCTACACACATATTTGGTTTTGGTAACAGATCAATGTTGGACCATTTGTATCTCCTCATTCCTGGAAGATCACGGGAAGAAAATTAGCTCAAAAGGGTGGTGGCCTTCTTAATAGACCTGGAAAAGAGCCCAGGTATACCCAACCAGACTAAGCTTCAATCACCTGAAGGAGATTTTGGTAGGCTATTCACAGGAATAGGTGCAATGATCCCCTCTTAAGATCTTTACAATGGCTTGAGGTGGAGTCTAGCTTCACACCCCATGAATTTGGGCTGATCTTGTGATTTTCTCTGGTGAAAGACACATGGCCTGAGGCCAGACCTTAAGATGCCTTTCACACTTCTGTTCTTCTCCTGGACACTTGCCTGCGTGCCTTGTGAACAAATCTGTGTTACTCTGCTAGAGGATGAGAAACCATGTAGAGGAGTTAACTGTCACAGCTAATGACCCTGCTCACCTTCCAGGTGGACAGACTCGGCTAACCCAGCAGCTAATTGGTATCTCCTCATTCTTGGAAGATCACTGGAAGCAGCTAATCATAGATATGAGAGAGTCCTAGCCCCAAGAGCAGAAGAATCATCCAGTGGAGCCCAGTTCAAATTTCTGACCCACAAATCATGAATCAAATAATTGGATGTTGTTGTCTTAAGCATTTAAGTTTTGGAGTGGTCTGTTATTCAGCAAAAGCTACATGATATAATGTCACAGATTTTACTAATTGGCCTCCTGGGAACTTTCTGTATAAAGCAAGACTCCAAATCACCCAACATCAACAAAATCAGATTTTCAAAGCTAGACCCAGGATTTCCAAGTACTCTGCACCCTGCAGTCACTGTATCACTATCTTCAGTAATTTCTCAACTACCTCTGAATATGATCCTGACTGCTATAAAACCTAAAATCCCATGATGTCCCCCACATGAAATTTCCTCCATTAATCCCATGTACGTATGATAGGAAAAGACTCATTAAAAAAAAAAAATCACCATCCTTATCAGCATGTTAATGCACCATCCATAACCATTTGGATATTTTAGTAGCAGTCAAAGGGTGTTTCTGGAGCTCTCAGACCAACAGCCTTCTTGGCATCATTCAGGTATACATGCAGATCACACCATCCATGTCTTCATAAGAAACTGATTCACAAGATAATAGGAGGGAGTAGCTCATATGTTTCTTCCCTAATATACCTACTTCAATGAATAACTACTACATAGTTCTGACACTTTCTGATGACATCAGGAGATAAGGCTGAACTTGTTCTGGGTGCTGCTGTCCCACTGACGTCATCTGGTTTTTGCCTGCTGCTGGAGATAGCAATGTTCAGATGTCAGTCTTGATGTCTGTGTCATAATATGCTTAATATCTTAAGCATATTAAGATATGGACTGATGTCCTTAAGCAAGGGTCAAAAAGGAGAGCATGGAATAGGACGTGGAGGTTAAACAAAAAATCGTGTTTCTTTGTTTCACCCAGTCCTGTGAGTCCAGTGGAAGAAAGACTGGCTTTCCTTATCTCTAAATCCACAGCCACAGCCACACTACCCCACAAGCTTCTGCCTGTATCTTTCCCCTCATGTGCAGAGCAAGCAATCACTTCCAAAAGATCAACTTAGATAAAACACACCCTGCATTCATATTTTTTACTATAAGTCATTTTGAATACAAATTTCTGAACCTGTCAAAACTCCCTAAACATTATTTTGCTTGGAAGGATAGTCACTATTTAGAGGATCCAAAATAACAATCTCTTTTGAATACAGATATTAAAATGTACAGTTTGGCTTTGTTGTGATTCCTTCTTGCATGCTGTAAGAAAGAAATATCCGTTTCCTATTTGTTTAGAAATTTAGAAACTCTTTTTTTTAATTTATTTTAATTGGAGGCTAATTACAATAATGTGGTGGTTTTGGCCACACATTCACATGAATCAGCAATGGGTCTACATGTGTTCCCCATCCTGACTCTCCCTCCCACCTCCCCCCACCAACCCATCCCTCAGGGTCATTCCAGTGCACCAACCCTGAGCACCCTGTCTCATGTATCAAACCTGGACTGGCAATCTATTTCACATATGATAATATACATGTTTTAATGCTATTCTCTCAAATCATCCCACCCTCACCTTCTCCCACAGAGTCCAAAAGTCTGTTCTTTACATCTGTGTCTCTTTTGCTGTCTCGCATATAGGGTCATCATTACCATCTTTCTAAATTCCATATATATATATGCATTAACATACTGTATTGGTGTTTTTCTTTCTGACGTACTTCACTCTGTATAATAGGCTCCAGTTACATCCACCTCATTAAAACTGATTCAAATGAATTCTTTTTAATAGTTGAGTAATATTCCATTGCATGTATGTACCACAGCTTTCTTATCCATTCATCTGCCAATGGACATCTAGGTTGCTTCCATGTCCTGGCTATTGTAAACAGTGCTGTGGTGAACATTGGGGTACATGTGTCTCTTTCAATTCTGGTTTCCTCATTGTGCATGCCCAGGAGTGGGATTGTTGGGTCGTATGACAGTTCTATTTCCAGTTTATTAAAGGAATCTCCACACTGTTTTCCATAGCGGCTGGACTAGTTTGCATTCCCACCAACAGTGTAAAGGGATTCCTTTTTCTCCACACCCTCTCCAGCATTTATTGAAGACTTTTTGACAGCAGCCATTCTGACTGGCATGAGATGGTACATCATTGTGGTTTTGATTTGCATTTCTCCGATAATGAGTGATGTTGAGCATCTTTTCATGTGTTTGTTAGCCATCTGTATGTCTTCTTTAAAGAAATGTCTGTTTAGTTTTTTGGCCCATTTTTTGATTGGGTTGCTTATTTTTCTGGAATTGAGCTGCAGGAATTGCTTGTATATTTTTGAGATTAATTCTTTGTCAGTTGCATCTTTTGCTATTATTTTCTCCCAATCTGAGGGCTGTCTTTTCACCTTGCTTATAGTTTCCTTTGTTGTGCAAAAGTTTTTAAGTTTAATTAGGTCCCATTTGTTTATTTTTGCTTTTATATCCATTACTCTGGGAGGTGGGTCATAGAGGATCCTGCTGTGATTTACGTCAGAGAGTGTTTTGCCTATGTTTTCCTCTAGGAGTTTTATAGTTTCTGGTCTTACATTTAGATCCTTAATCCATTTTGAGTTTATTTTTGTGTATGGTGTTAGTAAGTGTTCTAGTTTCATTCTTTTACAAGTGGTTGACCAGTTTTCCCAGCACCACTTGTTAAAGAGATTGTCTTTTCTCCATTGTATATTCTTGCCTCCTTTGTCAAAGAGAACATGTTCATAGGTTCATGGAATTATCTCTGGGCTTTCTATTCTGTTCCATTGATCTATGTTTCTATCTTTGTGCCAGTACCATACTGTCTTGATGACAGTGGCTTTGTAGTATAGTCTGAAGTAAGGCAGGTTGATTCCTCCAGTTCCATTCTTCTTCCTCAAAATTGCTTTGGCGATTTGAGGCTTTTTGTATTTCCATACAAATTGTGAAATTATTTGTTCTAGTTTTCAGAAAAATACTGTTGGTAGCTTGATAGGGATTGCACTGAATCTATAGATTGCTTTGGTTACTATACTCATTTTCATTATATTGATTCTTCCGATCCATGAACATGGTATATTTCTCCATCTATTTGTGCCATCTTTGATTTCTTTCATCAGTGTTTTATAGTTTTCTATATATAGGTCTTTTGTTTCTTTAGGTAGATTTATTCCTAAGTATTTTATTATTTTTGTTGCAATGGTGAATGGAATTGTTTCCTCAATTTCTCTTTCTGTTTTCTCATTGTTAGTGTATAGGAATGCAAGGGATTTCTGTGTGTTAATTTTATATCCTGCAACTTTACTATATTCACTGATTAGCTCTAGTAATTTTCTGGTGGAGTCTTTAGGGTTTTCTATGTAGAGGATCATATCATCTGCAAACAGAGTTTTACTTCTTCTTTTCCAATCTGGATTCCTTTTATTTCTTTTTCTTCTCTGATTGCTATGGATAAAACTTCCAAAACTATGCTGAATAGTAGTGGTGAGAGTGGGCATCCTTGTGTTGTTCCTGACTTTAGGGGAAATGTTTTCAATTTTTCACCATTGAGGATAATGTTTGCTGTGGGTTTGTCATATATGGCTTTTATTATGTTGAGGTATGTTCCTTCTATGCCTGCTTTCTGGAGGGGTTTTATCATAAATGGATGTTGAATTTTGTCAAAGGCTTTCTGTGCGTCTACTGAGATAATCATATGGTTTTTATCTTTCAATCTGTTAATGTGGTGTATTACATTGATTGATTTGTGGATATTAAAGAATCCTTGCATTCCTGGGATAAAGCCCACATGGTCATGATGTATGATTTTTTTAATATGTTGTTGGATTCTGTTTGCTAGAATTTTGTTAAGGATTTTTGCATCTATGTTTATCAGTGAGATTGGGCTGTAGGTTTCTTTTTTTGTAGCATCTTTGTCTGGTTTTGGTATTAGGGTGATGGTTGCCTCATAGAATGAGTTTGGCAGTTTACCTTCCTCTGCAATTTTCTGGAAGAGTTTGAGTAGGATAGGTGTTAGCTCGTCTCTAAATTTTTGGTAGAATTCAGCTGTGAAGTCATCTGGTCCTGGGCTTTTGCTTGTTGAAAGATTTCTGAATACAGTTTCAATTCTGTGCTTGTGATGGGTCTGTTAAGATTTTCTATTTCTTCCTGGTTCAGATTTGGGAAGTTATACTTTTTTTAAGAATTTGTCCATTTCTTCCAAGTTGTCCATTTTATTGGCATATAGTTGCTGATAGTAGTCTCTTATGATCCTTTGTATTTCTGTGTTGTCTGCTGTGATTTCTCCATTTTCATTTCTAATTTTGTAGGTTTGATTCTTCCTTTTTTCTTGATGAGTCTGGCTAATGGTTTGTCTATTTTATTTATCTTCTCAAAGAACAAGATTTTAGCTTTGCTGATTTTGGCTGTGGTCTCCTTTGTTTTGTTTGCATTTCTTTCTGCCCTAATTTTTATGATTTCTTTCCTTCTACTAACCCTAGGGTACTTCTTCTTTTTCTAGTTGCTTTAGGTGTAAAGTTAGGCTATGTATTTGATTTCTCTCCTGTTTCTTGACATAGGCTTGCATTGCTATAAACCTTCCCCTTAGCACGTCTTTTACTGAATCCCATAGGTTTTGGGTTGTTGTGTTTTCATTTTCATTCATTTCTATGCATATTTTGATATCTTTTTTGATTTCTTCTGTGATTTTTTGGTTTTTCAGAAGTGTGTTGTTTAGCTTCCATGTTTGTATTTTTAATAGTTGTTTTTTTTTCTGTAGTTGAGATCTAATCTTATCACGTTGTGATCAGAAAAGATGCTTGAGATGATTTCAATTTTTTTGAATTTACCAAAGGCTAGTTTCTGCCCCAGGATGTGATCTATCCTGGAGAAGGTTCCATGTGCACTTGACGAAAAGGTGAAATTCATTGTTTTAGGGTGAAATGTCCAAAAATATCAACTAGGTCTAACTGCTCCATTGTATCATTTAAAGTTTGTGTTTCCTTGCTAAATTTCTGTTTAGTTTATCTATCTTTAGGTGTCAGTGGGGTATTAAAGTCTCCCACTATTATTGTGTTACTGTTAATTTCCCCTTTCATACTTGTTAGCATTTGCCTTAATATTGCAGTGCTCCTATGCTGGGTGCATATATATTTATAATTGTTATAGCTTCTCCTTGGATTGATCCTTTGATCATTATGTAGTGTCCTTCTTTGTCTCTTTTCACAGTCTTTATTTCAGTCTATTTTATCTGATATGAAAATTGCTACTCCTGCTTTCTTTTGGTCTCCACTTGCATGAAATATCTTTTTCCAGTCCTTCACTTTCAATCTGTATGTGTCCCTAGGTTTGAGGTGGGTCTCTTGTAGACAGCATATATAGGGGTCTTGTTTTTTGGTATCCATTCAGCCAGTCTTTGTCTTTTAGGTTGGGGCATTCAACCCATTTACATTTAATGTAATTATTGACAAGTATGATCCTGTTGCCATTTACTTTGTTGTTCGGGGTTTGAGTTGATACACCTTTTTTGTGTTTCCTGTCTATAGAAGATCCTTTAGTATTTGTTGAAGAGCTGGTTTGGTGGTGCTGAATTCTCTGAGCTTTTGCTTGTCTATAAAGCTTTTGATTTCTCCTTCATATCTGAATGAGATCCTTGCTGGGTACAGTAATCTGGGTTGTAGGTTTTTTTCTTTCATCACTTTAAGTATGTCCTGCCATTCCCTTCTGGCTTGAAAAGTTTCTATTGAAAGAGCTGTTATCCTTATGCGGATCCCTTTGTGAGTTATTTGTTGTTTTTCCCTTGCTGTTTTTAATATTTGTTCTTTGTGTTTAATCTTTGTTAATTTGATTAATACGTGTCTTGGGGTGTTTTGCCTTGGGTTTATCCCATTTGGGACTCTCTGGGTTTCTTGGACTTGGGTGGCTATTTTCTTCCCCATTTTAGGGAAGTTTTCAACTATTATCTCCTCAAGTATTTTCTCATGGCCCTTCTTTTTGTCTTATTCTTCTGGGACTCCTATGATTCAAATGTTGGGGCATTTAACATTGTCCCAGAGGTCTCTGAGGTTGTTCTCATTTCTTTTAATTCTTTTTTCTTTTTTCCTCTCTGCTTCATTTATTTCAACCATTCTATCTTCCAACTCACTTATCCTAACTTCTGCCTCAGTTATTCTACTGTTGATTCCTTCCAGAGTGCTTTTGATCTCAGTTATTGCATTATTCATTATTGATTGACTCTTTTTTATTTCTTCTAGGTCCTTGTTAAACTTTTCTTGTATCTTCTCAATCCTTGTCTCCAAACTATTTATATATAACTCCATTTTGTTTTCAGGATTTTGGATTATTTTTATTGTCATTATTCTGAATTCTTTCTCAAGTAGACTCCCTATCTCCTCCTCTTTTGTTTAGTTTAGTGGACTTTTTCATGTTCCTTTACCTGCTGAATATTTCTCTGTCTTTTTATCATGTTTAGGTTGCTGTGTTTGGGGTGGCCTTTCTGTATGCTGGAAGTTTGTGGTTCCTCTGTATTGTGGAGGTTCCTCCATGTTGGCAGGGTGTTGGACGAGTGGTTTGTCAAGGTTTCCTGGTTAGGGAAGCGTGTGTCGGTGTTCTGGTGGGTGGAGCTTGATCTCTCCTCTCTGGAGTGCAATGAAGTGTCCAGTAGTGAGTTTTGAGGCATCTATGGGTTTGGTGTGACTTTTGGCCACCTGTATTTTTGCTCAGGGTTATGTTCCTGCATTGCTGGAGAATTAGCTTGGTATGTTTTGCTCTGATATTTGTTAACTCTTGGGTGTAGCTTGGTTTCAGTGTACATATGGAGGCTTTTGGATGAGCTCTTGTAGATTAATGCTCCCTGGAGTCAGGAGTTTTCTGGTGTTCGCAGGTTATAGATTTAAGCCTCCTGCCTCTGGCTGTCAGTCTTACTCTTACAGGAGCCTCAAGACTTCTCTATCCATACATCACCAATGATAAAACATCTAGGTTAATGGTGAAAAGATTCTCCACAGTGAGGGACAGCCAGAGAGGTTCACAGGGTTACATGGAGAAGAGAAGAGGAAGGAGGGAGATAGAGGTGACCAGGAGGAAAAGAGGGGGAATCAAAAGGGGAGAGAGCAATCTAGCCAGCAATCAATTCCCTATTTTCTCTCCACAGTCTGGAACACTCAGAGAGGTTCACGGAGTTTCATAGAGAAAAAAAGGAGGAGGCAGGAGATAGAGGTGACCAGGGGAGAGGAAGGCGAGTCAAAAGGAGAGAGACCAATCTAGCCTGTGATCAGTTCCCTAAGTGTTCTCCACAGTCTGGTACATCCAAAGAGATTCACAGAGGTAAGTAGAGAAGAGAAGGCAGAGGGAGAAGATAGAGGTGACCTAGGGGAGAAAAAGGAGAGTCAAAAGGGGAGAGAGCAATTAAGCCAATAATCACACACCTAAGTAAAAATGGGTACTGAAGATTGGATTCTTAAAGGTACAGAATGATAGCAAATACCAAAAAGAAAAGATTATAAATCTAGAGTAGAGGTTAGACTCTCAAAAATACAGTATTAAAAAAACAACAAAATCTTAAAAGTTATAAAAAAAATATGAAATTTGCTTTAAAAATAGGGTCTTTTTTTTGCCAGGTAATAGTAGGTTTTAAACATGAAAATTAAAGGAGTAAAAAAGAACTTAAAAATTAAAAAAATTTAAAATGATAATAGTAAAATATATTGAGGAGTTTCTCTGGAGCTGTTGAGGGCAGTGTGGGGTCAGTTCAGTTTCAGATAGTTCATTGTTCAGTTTATACTTCTTCTCAAGGTCTATAGGCCCCTTCCAATGCAGCCAACGCTAGCTACAGGGTTTTAATCTGTTGTACCTGTCACTTCCAAAGCGGTTCCCTCTGTTTATTTTGGCTTCCTCTGTTTGCTGGTCTCTTCAGTGTCTAACTTCTGCCCTGACACAAGGGGGCGAAGGTGGTCACTTATTTAGGCTCACTGGTTCAGTCCTGCAGTGGGGAGGGAGGAACACTGCAAGCAAATCTCACTGGCGTGTGTGGGGAGTGCTTGCAGTATCTGAGCCACACTGGGTTTGCCCCTGCTCACGGCGTGTGTGCTTTCCTGGTCTACACTGCTCAGGCTCTAGGTTGCTCTGCTGGGGAACTGTCTGAGGCCAGCCCTGGGTTGCGTGCACTTCCCAGGTCTAAGCTGCTCAGGTTCAGGTTCTCGGGTACTCCACAAAGGCGCAGACTCGGTTGGGCCTGCGTTTTGTGCCCTTCCCAGGTCTGAGCAGCTCAGCCTACCAGGTGCTTGGTGAGCGCGCTCTCCCCAGGTGGGCCATGCGTCTTATCACCTCCCTGGTCCCAGCCACTCGGTTTCCTAGGAGCACCATCTCAGTTGCACCACGTGTGTCCTCTGGGGAGCTGATCTCTGGCTGGGACCCTCCTGGCAGATGTCAACCGTCCAGGATCCCAGGAAGACTTGGTTAGCGACTGGGAGCCTGCTCGCAGTTTGGCAGAGGATGCCATCTCTGGGGCTGAGATTGCCCCTCGCCTTCCAGCTCTGGCTGTCGCCTGCCTGCCTCTCACCTCCGGCGGGGGATGGCCTGGTCCTCAGCCTGCCAGCTCTCCTCTGGTATTCACTCAGTCCTTCGTTCTGTGAGCGTCCTGGTAGTGCCTTAGGTTAGAGCTTTTCCTGGGAAAGTCCTCTCTCTCTTTCCTCTTTTTTCCCCTCCTCTCTCTAGTTATCCCGTGGCTTGGGTTGCTATCTCAGGTTAGCGCCCTCACACTGCCCTCAGGGCGTTCAGGCCCAGTCCTTACCCTGAGCAATGCAGCCCACGCCTCCCTGTTTAGCCCCCTCTTGCTGGTGGCAGATGCGAGAATCTGGGCTACTTCTCCGCTGGGAGTTGCAGTTTGGCAGGTAACCTGCAGGTTTTATTTATTTATTTTTTCCTCCCAGTTATGCTGCTCTCTGAGATTCGCAAACTCCCCACAGACCAGCCAGTGAGAGGGTTTCCTGGTGCTTGGAAACTTCTCTTTTACGACTCCCTCCCCAGGACGGGTCTCAGTCCCTACCTCTTTTGTGTCTCTTTTTATCTTTTATCTTTTGCCCTACCTCCTTTCAAAGACAATGGGCTGCCTTTCTGGGTGCCTGGTGTCCTCTGCCAGCGTTCAGAAGTTGTTCTGTAGTATTTGCTCAGCCTTCAGATGATCTTTTGATGAATCTGTGGGGGAGAAAATGGTCTCCCTGTCCTCCTCCTCCACCACCTTCTAGAAACTCTTAATAGCTTTTATCTAAAACAAAATTAGCCCTCCTGATATTTCCATAGGTGTAAAAAAATAAAAATAGCCATTGGTAATCTCACTATAAAGGTGAAGACACAGAATGGTGTGGTGACCATGTGTAAATTAGGAAACCATAATGCAGGCCTTCCTGGTGGCTCAGACAGTAAAGAATCTGACAGAAATGCAGGAGAAATGGGTTCAGTCCCTGGGTCAGGAAGATCTCCTGAAAGAGGAAATGGCAACCCTCACCAGCATTCTTGCCTGAAGATTCTACGGACGGAGGAGCCTGATGGGCTACAATCCATGGGGTCACAAAGAGTCAGACACGACTGAGCAATTAACACACTATAGTGCAGGTTTGTTCTGAAATTTGTTCTTAAAATAATCATTATCCATTTAATACGCCAAATTAAGGCAAGAAAAATGCCAAACTGACTGTTCTGCTTATGTTATTTACTGTTTATGACAACCAAACATAAGCCTATATCTGAAACAGGAAAAAGGTTCAGGTCTTCTCAAAACTGTATCCCTACTATGTGTCCAGTTTTTAAAAAATGGGCATATTTTTACATAACACAAAGTGTAATAATAGTGAAAAATATTCACTGGACACTTACCAGCACATACTCAAGCATTGTGCTATGCTTGTCAAGCACATTTAATTGTCTCATCTAATTTTAATAACAACCCTGTAATATAACCATCATCATTTGTTTCCTGGACAAAAAAAATAAAAAAATTAAACACCCAGCAATTGCTCACTATCACAGTCAGATCTTCTGACTCCAAATGTATCTCCTTAATGGTGAGCACTCTGAGTGCAAAAGAATATTAGTGTTTCTGAAAGTAGATAATATAACTATGAATGACTTATTTTGCTTCCTATAATATTGTTATACTATTTTCTAAAAAATAGTAATTTCTAAAATCCAGCTTTCCAATCTCTGTAGAATAAGATAAACTAAATCATTTTCTTCTGTACACGAAACTCTCTGGCTCTGTTGGCACTGATTAAAGTGCAACTTTTTGTAATACCTCATTACAAGTTGTTTGTTGACCCAAGATGATTGAGGCAAGGGAGAATTGTGGTTTGGTTCTAAACTCAAGAGATCCAGCACAGATGTCTCTGAAAGTCAGGAGGACACCATCATGTCTTGCCTTTCAGTTTTCCCTAACTGTATTCCCAGAGACTGAATTCCCACAAGATTGGCTAGGACATAAAGAGTCTTAAAATAATAAAATGGTCAAAGAATACAAATGGCACACACAGCATCAGGAAGTGCACTCCTTCCTCAACTCACATAGCCATCATACTACTTCTAGATTGCAGGGTTTGCCAGTTATTTTTAACTGCATACACAAAAGGTTTTCCAGAAGTTGTTTTTTTTTTTTTTTTCTAAAGAAGAGTACTCTCATCTCATAGATTACTTATTAATTACAAAGGTAAATATGTACCACTACACAAGGAGATATGGTGATCACTACTATAACCAAGTGATGAAGCTTAGCAATACCAATAATTGGACAACTTGAAATTACATCTCTGTTGTGAACAAGTAAAAAGTATGTAGGGAACTCAAAAAGTGCTCTTACCAAAAACACTGACACGAATCTACACATGAGGAAACAAATATGTGTGGGACACTTCACAAGGCAACTTACTTGGACTCTTTTAGTTAATGACACAAAAAACAACTAAATAAAAATGGTGGGGTGAATGGGGTTCCAACTAAAATTGACTAAAGGCAAATACTAATAATTCCTGTTTTAGAAATAAGGAGCTTTAAATGACATTTTTCTTCAGGCAAATGGAACTATGTAAGGGTGTATATTGAATAATATTATTGAATCAATAACTTTATGTATGACGATAGTATTGTGGTTAATAAATATCCTTATTCATAGCAGACGTATGTTGAAACAGTAGGCATAAAATGTTATGTATATGACTTTCATATGGCCCAGGGAATAATACATTCAGAGAGACAGATGTATGTATAGAGATAAATGAATACATAAGCAAATGTAGCAAAATATTAACAGCTGATGAACCTTCATGAGGAAATGTGACGGTTGATTGTACTATTTTTCATTTTTGTAGCATTGAAAATTTTCACTATAAAAAGAGAGAGGGAAAAGAGAGCAAATATACAAGGTGCTCTATGTTATATGATTTCCCTTCTAAGTACTAACAACTATTTCTAACCACTAAGACACACACACAATGGAAAAAAAACAAAAACAAAAACTAAAGGTCTTTATTTGGGACTAATAATGTGACATTCACAGAGTTTTGGAATTAGGACTTGGGTCTCTCGGGAGCATTATTCAGCCTACTTTAAGCAGCCCTGTGGTTTTGCCAAGCTGGTAAATAAATGAGTGAGGGGCAAAAGACTGATTATATGATAGAGCATTGAATTAAACTTGATAAAGACACTTTTGTTGTTCAGTTGCTCAGTCGTGTCTGACTCCTTGCGACCCTATGGACTGCAGCATGCCAGGCTTCCCTGCCCTTCACCATCTCCCGGAGCTTGCCCAAACTCACGTCTACTGAGTCGGTGATGCCATCCAACCATTTCATCCTCTGTCATCCCCTTCCCATCCTGCCTTCAACCTTTCCCAGCATCAGGGTCTTTTCCTGCAAGTCGTCTCTTTGCATCAGGTGGCCAAAGTATTGGAGTTTCAGCTTCAGCATCAGTCCTTCCAGAGAATATTCAGGATTGATTTCCTTCAGGATTGACTGATTTGGTCTCCCTGCAGCCCAAGAGACTCTCAAGAGTCTTTTCCAACACCACAGCTCAAAAGCATCAATTCTTCGGCACTCGGCCTTCTTTATGGTCCAACTCTCACAGCCATACATGATTAGCGGAAAAACCATAGCTTTGACTATGCACACCCTTGTTGGTAAAGTAAGGTCTCTGCTTTTTAATACACTGTCTAGGTTTGTCGTAGCTTTTCTTCCAAGGAGCAAGTATCTTTTAATTTCATGACTACATGAATCATGTAGTGATCATGTGCAGTGATCACATGCAGTGATTTTAGATAGACTAGTGACAGCAATAAATGTGAGGGATAGGAAAATGCAGGGCAGTTTAAATTGCAGAAGTCTTGGCATCAGCAGACTAATGTGGTTGAGAGGAAAATAGGAGACTGGGGTAAGAATGAGATGACTGAAACATTCTGGAAGGATGAGGCTGAAGTAGAATGGAAGGGAGAATTCTTAGAGAAATCAAGAAACCAGAATTCACCTTTAGTTGAATTAGGAAAATAAGCAGGATTTCTGACAAAGGTAGTTTATACAGGGCAGATTGATTTTGAGCCAGGAGCTGAAACTTTATGGGGGTAGGACAAATATATTTACCTTTGGGTTTACGACACATGGACATGGAATGACAGAGTTAAATTATTTTGAAGTTTACTCATTCTTTTACATTCTTATCACATCATAGGTGAGTTCTATTATAACTGAAGTACTTCCACTGCTAGTCATGTTTTATATTTTAATACCACTATATTATCATGTGGAATCAAATTTACTGTAAGCCTTAGACCTGCTCCAAAATAATTTACATTGAAAATCTCAAAGCGACCTCAGGTGACACTTATACTGGACTATAATCTAGACAAGTGCTACCTGAAGTGTGGTCCACAGTGTCTTTTGCATTACCTAGAAGCTTGCTAGAAATGCAGAACCCCAGGCTCCACCCAGACATCCCAAATGGAAATCTCCATCCAAACAAGATCTAGGCAATTCATATGCAAATCAAAGGTTAAGAAACACTAGATGGCAAAGCTGAGGAGCATATCAGCAATGAAGATTCATAATATTTTTGGCCACATCTGTGGGAGGAAGAAATGAGAATTTCTGTCAGAGGATCTTCCCTCCCACATTGCAACCAACAAAAGTCATACAATTTAAATAATTGTGGGGGAGCTGAAGCATGAGTTTAATATTCATCTGAGGTCACGTTTCAATAATGATACTAGAGCTTGGACACAAACTGGCGAAGTAGTTTTAAAAGGCAAGACTGAAAGGTCTCCCATCAGGGCCTGGCTTGGTGGCCTCCCTGAGAACTGTGAGATGCACTCAGGGGAGGAGCCTGTCCTGCTTCAGTGCATCCCCCACAGAGACGTGCACGGACCTCGAGGAAGTGATGTCGTCTTTCTCACACAAGTCATTACTTTTCCAATTTCCTAATCTATTCATCTCCAAATGAGCTTTGGTATCTGCTGTCTATTTCTTGCTGTTGTGTGTGCCAGTAGACTTACAAGTCTTCAAGCATGCATTCCAGATGAATAAAATTGGTAGGATACAAAGTTGAAAAGAAAGTTGGTACACTGCAAAGTCAGATTATTTACCAAATAGGACATTAGCCACCATACATATAAAACACATTATGATATTATCAGGACTTCACATGTTTTCAAAATGCATTTTTAGATAGAGTTATCTGTAGAATAGCTGCCTAACTCTAGTTTCTGAAATCTAGCCTGGTTGGAATTTTCTCCTCAGCTTAAAAGCTTAAAAAAATGTTAACCTGCGTATTATTGCTAGGCCAAGGTATTTATCCCAAAAGTGAAGGCTGTGCTTTCTTTCATCAGTTATTCTGAACTGCTTTATCATTAAGCCTAATATGAAAGTTATCTCTTAATTTCTATTTATACATAATTTGTGTTATAAGGTTGTCATAAAATTTGGAAGCTTATATTTCAATATTCTTGGCACAGGGCATTTAAATTACAAAAGTATAAAAGAAAAATAACTCACACAAATTTACTTATTTTGTGTTCTTCTCATCAGTATGGATTTCATAAAGTACATAGTGACTTTGCTATACAGGTTATTTATTGTTTATACCGAATCTGTTTTCAAAGTAATTTGACATGATTATAATAAATAATACATCTATAGTAATATTAAAAGTGGAACAGGTTATCAGAATATCGAAAACCTGGAGAGAGATGGGAAGATAAGTACATTAAATATATGAACTCATATACTATTCAAAAGGGAGAATTAAATCTCATTGGGGGCATTCTGGTACCTTATATATAATGGGAAATACAATGGGCTAAATAGTGTTTCTTTAAATTTTTTACCTTATACCTGAACATTACTCCCCTGAAACTTTTAATTTATTGCATAAGTTTTACTGTACTATTGTTCATTGTCTATAATAAGATCTCTGATATGAATAAGAAGGATTCATTTTCGTGGCAATGCTATATTGACATGAAAAGCAGACTGTACCCCTCCCTCAGGCTTAATATACTTCAGGGCCACACTGGCTCCTGGGAGGATTATTTGGAAGAACATGTTCTGAGATCTGATGACTAACACGATAGTTTTAGTAGATAAATTAGGAAACGACAAGAATGGGCTATCTTTGGAATTACATTTATAATATTTCAAATACTTGCCTTTTAGAGCAGAGATTTTTGAGATACTTTCAGTAATAAACACTGCTTCTTGAAATCTTCAAAGCTGTTGAATAATACTGCTTAATGCTTTTAAAATAGTCATCAAATGATGTTTTATGCTCATGAGACAAGTAAAAATGATTGGGAAGAAATCTGTTTTATCATTTTCATAATTGGCTTTAAAGTCTTCTTTAAAAAGTTTTGCTCTAAATATTTTCAGATTTATAAAAACTAATCAGCAAATACAAATCTATAAATTGTGGAGCTTGTACTTAATCCCGGTACTGGTCAAAAACCGGTGAAAACATATAATGATTTAAACAATTATACAGAATAATGGCTGGGGCACCATTTAAATTGGCTGAAGGTGCTTTTTAATTCATTTAATTACAGATACATTTTCCATTTCAAAATGAATCTCATTTTCATCCTTGACTCCACAATCATGGTACCAGTGACACATCACTCCCTTGTAGCCAGCTGATCAACTATTGCCCCCGCCTTAACATTCTTTTGGGAAACTGTTTGTCTTAACTCTCTAGCTCTCCAAAAGCTAACTCATGCAGAGCCACAGATAAAAATGTTAACTAGTGTTCGATTAGCCATCTAGACAGGGCATTCTTGCTTAACCAGGCTGAATTTCACTCCCTCGCTTAAAAAATAATAAAAAGATAATAAGTCATGTTAAATAACAAGGAAAATACTTAATGATTTGGTATTTTACTATTATATAAATTTACTCGGGCTGTTAGTATTTTAAGTAGTGACAAATGTAGGCCCATAAAGTACCAGCTGGTAAGTCATGGAGACTGCTAGTCTTTCTGGTTCTTGGTCTCCTTATAGGGGCAGAGACGGACACATTCCTCCTCAGACAGAGAGAGATTGCTGTCCCTGAGTTTCTCCAGGAAGCGGGGCATGGGCAGATATTCCTGGAGCCACAAGGATACAAGATCTTGATCTCCATGAATTCTGAGAACCACAGTCCCAGAGCTATGCTGGCCTCTAGACTAACCACTGTCCCAGAAGGGAACGGAATTCTGCAGGCCTGTTCCCTGCCTTTCCCACTCTCCCCTTCACTCACTATGAACACTGAAGAATTCTCAGGAAACTTCCAGACCTCAGCAGCTGCTTAGCCAGAGATCAGTTGGTGACTGGACTGGAGTTAAGAAGGAAAGACTTCAGTAATGCATGAACAGATCACCATCCCCACAGTTACCTGCCAGCCGATGCCCCTAAAAACCAAAACTCTGCCTAGAAAAGCATGCTTTCTAATCCCCCCACTATTGGTATGAATTCAAACTTATAAATTCCCATTTTTAGTCAATTTTACAGCATCGTCCTCTCTGCAAAATTGTTACAGAGGTCCAATTTGAATTCAACATTCCAGCACCCATCACTGGAGTGTGACTCAAACAGGGTATGGAATCAGAGGTTTCAAAGAATCAGACTCCAGCCCCTGCTACCCTCTCAAACAAACCCCAAGGTGCCCAGGATCTTAGGGTACAAGCAGAAGTTTCCAGGGATCAGGAATTTATATTATACCTTCCTATGAATTTGAGTGAATATAAATACATTGGAGCAGCCATCACCTTACAAAACCTTCAGACAAATGGCTGTTTATTTCTCAGACTAATCTGAATGATTACAGCTATCCCATAAAGAAACCAGAAACTAAATACCTCACCCAAAAAATCCACTCCCTGCACACAGAGTAACACAGGAAAGCAGCAGGCATCAATCACAGTTGCCTTCGAAGCTTTGAAAAATCTGTGAAAACTCATAGCCGTGGTTTGTTTCTAGATCATATTTTTAATCTGATTCTGAGAACTTTAAGTCACTCATTCAGAATTGATGTGGGAACAAGAACACTTCTAACTTTCTAAACTTGGAAAAGTTCCTTAAAAAAAAAACAACTTTCTTTCAGTTTGGAAGAGCCTAATTTACATAAAACCCCTCGCTCCCCACCCTACCTCTGACAGTGGAATTCTAAACAAAGCAATCAGGCTGGCAGATGAGTCAGATTTGCTTATTGTATTTTACGCACGCATGTTAAAAACTGGTACTAGCTCTCTCTTGTTATTTACTGGTGTCAAGAGGTACAATTTAGAAATCCCGTTCTTTAATTTTTTTTTCCTCTCCTGTGACAGGCAGATTGCTTCCCTCGACACCTCCCTGAGAGCTTACTAAATATTTGAGCACTAAGAAACCCTAATTTTTCCGCTTAAAACTAACTGGAGACATTTGTTTTAATTTTTTAGACAAAGAGAACCCTTTGATTTGGGGGGCTTTCAGGTTTTGGAATAAAATGATTTTAGGTAAATTAACTGCTAAAATTACTGTTATTATGCTCATAAAAGCTGCTAAAAATAATCAGTTCATAGGGCAAAAAATTCATATACTATAGCATTTTCTTCCTGACAGACATTTCAGAAATTTTACCTAGAATAGATGTGTATATTTTTAAGTTATAACAGAATTAAATTACCAAGAAAATGACTATTACAGCCCTGAATCTTTGAAGCACTGATATTTACATAAAGCTGGGCTTTCCAAACACTTAAAATGATAAATGCCCAAAAGACAATTTGAGCCGTTATCTGTCTGCCTTTTCTTAATCCAATTCAAGAAATATAAGTAAGCAATAACAAATGCCAAGTTGGTTTCTTTTTCATCCTAAACATTTTTTTGCTTTATTGAGCAAGTGTGTCCCTTCCTGGATTGCATCCTGGCCACCCACTACCTCCTCTCAATCCTCTTTAGGGCAGCAGCTATTTAAACATAAATATATAGAGCTCTTCCAAAAGACAAATCTTTGCTCAAGTTTTAAAGCATGGAGGCAAGCACTGGCAGCAAACACAAATGGTAATGAAAAAAGTCATTTGGAATTTACTTTATTTTTCCCACGTTTAGAAATCAGCAAGACGCTGATTGGTGCAGCCACTACAGAGGCAACCACAGCAGGGAAGTGCATCCTGACGCCAAGTGCACATCAGTGTGTGTCTGAAGGGGTTCTCAGGGTTCTGCTCTTTCCCCCGTGCCCTGGCACAGGGCGGCCCATCTATTCTTCATTTCCAAAACATCAGCTGTCTGCTTTTCCATTTAAATATGCCACCCACCTCCAAAAAAAAAGGGAGGAATAAAACCTAGTTTTGTATTTTATTGCAACATTCTCCCAACCAAAGAGAGAAGAAACTCAACCTTATTACCTAAATCTCATTTCTGTCAGTTTCAGCCTTTTCCCTCCATCTTCTGAGTATAAATACAAACTTGGTGAAATATAGCACTCAAATTATTTTTTTAAAGAAATATTCAAAAGTCTAAATATTCAGTGTGGTTCCTTTGAATTATTTAAAGTTGCCTTATATGTGTTGGAGAAGGAAATGGCAACCCACTCCAGTACTCTTGCCTGGAAAATCCCATGGGTGGAGGATCGTGGTAGGTTACAGTCCATGGGGTCGAAAAGAGTCAGACACGACTGAGTGACTTCACTGCACTATACGTGTGGAACACTTCACAACTTATAAATATTATCTCATATACAATTTCATTTGACTGTACTACCAGCCTCCAAAGTAAGGTGGAAGAGACACTATCCTCAGGTGTAAAGAAACAAACTGAGGCTTTGAGAAGTTCAGTGACTTGCCTTAACAAAGTAACCATGTGGTAAGTTCACAGTCAAGACTAGTATCGGCTTTTATCTGAATCCTAGGCCAGAGCTGTCTACTCCAATACACTCTCTTTCTTCCAAAGACCTACTTGGTATTTATTTACTTTGAACTTTCTCAAAATTCTTTCACTTTGAATAGAAAATCTGAATCAGAATATGGTGATTTTATATAAAGGCATTTATGTACAAGAATGTACATACTGTGAAATAATGTCCTTGTACATTGGTACCTTAAAGCCTGTAGATATTTTTCTAACTTAAATGCATAGTAATTGCCCTTCAATGATCGACAATCTTCAAATTGCATTTGTTGGTTTTCTTCTCTTTACCACAGTGTTGGTGTAGATATGAATGGCAAATTCAGAAGAATAAGAGAGCTGTCATTGAGAGGGCTAGTTTGGGTTTGATTTTATCCTGTGTAATCAGAAAACATACATGTGAACAGAGTACCTTTCTTAAGGTATATGTTTTTACAAACTCCCCTTGCAGTGCCCTACAAAGAGAAGGGATCCTTTAATGAAATGGAGATCCATTCTGCACCTTCACAGTTGTCTTTTCATTTGGTGGGCAGTCAACTGTGTATTTAATACAAACATTGCTTCAGGATTTCCAGAGCAGATAAGGACACTGCTGATGTTAGAATGCAGTGCAGAGAGAATCTGCACACAGGTAGCCCAGTGAAATTTAGCTTGGTGAATAATTACCATGATGATCATAATTAATAATTATCTTGTGCCAGTGGAGAATTGTACTAATTAGTAATCTCTTCTCTTAAAAGTCCTAATATTTTATTTCTGCTTATTGCTAACTATCAAGTGGAATGCTAATGGAAATGTGGATGACTGGTATTGTAATAATTATAACTGTAATCACATTCAGCAGCTAACCTCTAATTAAAATAAATCAGATGATGTAGCGAATTGGCTACATACAGTTGTGTTTCCAATAATATACCTTATTGGGGAAAAATTATTTTCTCTCACAGAAAACCTCTGAAGATCAGATTAAAAATTATGTGTATATGCTGTATTTCTTAGGAGATGTTTTCTATAGGAATAAGTAGGTTAATTGCATATTCATCAGGTGATGGAGTTTCATGATAAACACAAGTTAGTATGTAATAAGTACCACTGTTTCTAATGGAATTATAGCATTGTTATTTTGCAATTATATGCAGGTCATTCTTGGATGTTCAGCTAGTAATGAAGATATATACACACACCTGAAATATCTTGACTGAACTCTGAAAATCAATTAGATAAAATTATCCAGGAGATTTGTAAAACATTGGGTTGTATGATCATGGTATGACAATTTTTCATTTATAATTCTGAGCATTTTCCAAAACAATATCTATGATATATATTGACAAACATATACACTATATACATATATGTGTGTGTGTGTGTGTGTGCACGCACATAAATTCATGTAGAAGGAAAAAGAGGGTAGGATAATCTCTTGAAATGACAAAGCTAGGCTTCAATGGCACATGAACCAATAACTTAAAGAAGTTCAAGCTGGATTTAGAAGAGGCAGAGGAACCAGAGATCAAATTGCCAACATCAATTGGGTCATAGAAAAAGCAACAGAATTCCAGAAAAACATCTACTTCTGCTCCATCGACTACGCTAAAGCCTTTGACTGTGTGGATTACAACAAACTGTGAAAATTCTTAAAGAGATGGGAATACCAGACCAGCTTACATGCTCCTGAGAAACTTGTATGCAGATCAAGAATCAACAGTTAGAACTAGACATGGACAATATTGTAAACTAATTAGCCTCCAACTAAAAAAAAAAAAAAAAAAAAAAAAAAAAACTAGACATGGAACAATGGACTGGTTCCAAATAGGAAAAGGAGTATGTCAAGGCTGTATATTATCACCCTGCTTATTTAACTTATATGCAGAGTACATCATGTGAATTGCCAAGCTGGCTGAAGCACAGCCAGAATCAAGACTGCCAGGAGAAATATCAATAACCTCAGATATGCAGATGACACCATGCTTCTGGCAGAGAGCAAAGAGTAACTAAAGAGCTTCTTGATGAAGGTGAAAGAGGAGAATGAAAAAGCTGACTGAAAACTCAACATTTAAAAAACTAAGGTTCATGGCATCCAGTCCCACCACTTCATGGCAAATAGATGGGGAAACTGGAAATAGTAACAGACTTTACTTTCTTGGGCTCCAAAATCACTGCAGATAGTGACTACAGCAATGAAATTAAAAGACGCTTGCTCCTTAGAAGAAAAGCTATGACCAACCTAGACAGCATATTAAAAAGGAGAGACATTACTTTGCCAACAAGGATGAGTATAGTCAAAAATATGGTTTTTCCACTAATCATGTATGGATGTGAGAGCTGGACCATAAAGAAGGCTGAGTGCCGAAGAATTGATGCTTTTGAACTGTGGTGTTGGAGCAGACTCTTCAGAGTCCCTTGGGCTTCAGGGAGATCAAACCAGTCAATCCTAAAGGAAATCAATCCTGAATATTCTCTGGAAGGACTGATGCTGAAGCTGAAACTCCAATACTTTGGCCACCTGATGCAAAGAGATGACTCATTAGAAAAGACCCTGATGCTGGGAAAGATTGAAGACAGGAGGAGAAAGAGACAACAGAAGATGAGATGTTGAATGGCATCACCAACTCAATGGACATATGTTTCAGCAAGCTCTGGGACATGGTGAAGGACAGGGAAGCCTGGTGTGCGGCAGTCCATGCTGCAGCCCACGGGGTCACAAAGAGTTGGATACAAGTGAGTGACTGAACAATAACGATAACAAAATTCAATATTTTTAGAAATATTTTGTGCTGACCTCTCATCTAGCATCCCTCTGCTATACAGCCTATTCTCATATATTCAGTCAGCAAATTTTTCCTATAAAGGATCAGTTATTAGTATTTTAGGCTCTGTGGACCACACAGCCTCTATTGCAACTACTCAACTCTGCTGTTGTAGAAAAAGCATCCATAAAGATATAAACATATATAAAGGAATGGGTGTGGTTGTATGCCAATAAATCTTTATAAATATGGATATTGAACAGGATTTGGCCCACAGACCATAATTTATAAACTCATGAGAGATTAAAAAATATTTATGATCACTTTTATGCCAAGTACTGTTCTAAGTACAAGGGGCAGAGGAATGAATAAGAGAGGTAAGATTCCTTTTCTCATACAGCTTTCACACTATTAAAGAAAACTTAACAACATGCACAGCAGTATGCTGGAGAACCTAATGGGAAGGGAGATATTCTCCTTGCCTTCTTGAAGTTTTGTAAAGGAGTTAGTGTTTATAGAGAGTGTTAGGAGAGTTGAAGTAAGGAAGATGTTGTCAAGATGGTGTCATCTGAAGACTTTTAGCAATGGTTACTTCAGGCAAAGAACCATGAAAGAGGAGAGTGTGGCCGAGACCCGGTGAGCGTCAAGGAGAACACTAACTATAGAAATAAGACTTAATGACAATGAGTCCATAAAGGTAGCTTGGACTGGATTGTGAATGTCCTTAAGTGCCATATTAAAGACTGTGGACTTTATCTGTGCTGACTGGTATGGAAAAAAGTGGAGAATCCTAATATGTTTTATGTGTCAAATGGCACAGTAAGATCTGAGTGTCTAAAGAATGAGTGTGGGGACAGGATGGAAAGTAGACTGGAGAAAAGAGAGCTTTGTGGGACTAAGGTTAAGATCTCAGTTCAAACTGTAACATAATAATCCTATGAGAAACAATAAGGACCTGCATCAGTTCTTTGTCTGGGGTTATGAAGAAAGAGATGACTTTTAGGGGTTTCCTCTAGAAAGATCCTGACCTAAAGCAACATAGCATGATCTGATCACAGTCTATCTAATGCTCACAGTTGAGTTCAGTTGTCATAACACATATATTGTTAGATTTCAATGAGAGAAAATGAAAAAAAAAAAAAAAAAAATCAGTTGCAAGTAGCCCATAAAGATAGATGCAAAACTTAACACACATTTTCCCAAGTCTGATTAGGAGCAAGAATGGGGGTCACAAAAACTAGTACATGCCATCCATTTTTAGTGTCTACTTCCTTCCTCAATGCCAGAGTGTCTCTTCACCCTCTTCCCACAAAAACCAAGTAAAAAAAATCTATTGAATACTCTTGCTAGTTGAGAAATCTGCATGATTGGATCTTGGAGTTAGCTTCAGAAAGGAATGTGGCACCTGGACTTGTAAACACTGTGAGATCTAAACTGCCACAGGCTTTGAGTGACTGTTGAGCTCTGGAAGCATATTAAAGATGATGGAGAATCACTGATCAGATCTATCCCACAAAAAAGTAACTCAACAGAGGATAAACCATGGAAAATCATATATGAAAGTGACACAATCTTAAATTTCAACAGATTTGAATTCAGGTATCGCTTATTGATTGTGTCTGTTCATATCATCAGATTATCTTTATTTCTTCTCTTTATTCTCTGGGAGTCAAAAAGCCCAAAGTGTTACACTAACATGGAAAAATGGCCAGAATGGGTATACTTTGTATTTTATACATATATGGGGAAACTCCCTCCCATGTAGATACATATAATGAATGTTCATACAAGCTTTGTTTTTTGAAAAGAAAAACTGTAAAGTAATTAAATTTTATTCAGTGGGGCCTTCATTATCTCTTACACAGCTAATCATACTTTGCTCTGAATGGTGGTATTAACCTTCATCTCACAAAACACTCCTCTTCCAACCTACTTTCCTCCTATTCTCACACTCACCTTCTGATACTCAGATCTTGTGCCATTTACTGCTTAAAACATTCTGTGATCTCCACTTTTTCCCACACTAGTCACCACAGATAAAGCCCAAAGTCTCTTGAGGACCTCTACAATTCAGTACAAACGAACTTTCCATTGTATAAAATAAAATAATATACAATAGTTAAAAGACATGAACCAGTTATCTATCAATCTATGGATTGTTGTTGTTGTTTAGTCACTAAGTCATGTCCAGCTCTTTTGCAACTACATGGATTGTAGCCTGCCAGCCTCCCCTGTCCATGGGATTTCCCAGGGAAGAATACTAAAGTGGGTGGCCATTTCCTTCTCCAACAGATTTGAAAGAAAAAAAAACCACATAACATTAAATAAAATGAAGACAAATTACAGAATGCCATATTAAAAAAAAAAGAATGCCATATTTAATTTGATACCATTTATACAGCTTTCAAAACAATGACAATATTCTTTTATTCTCCAGACATATAGAGTAAACATATGTCAATTATTTAAAATTTTGTGATGTGCTCGCTTCGGCAGCACATATACTAAAATTGGAACGATACAGAGAAGATTAGCATGGCCCCTGCGCAAGGATGACACGCAAATTCGTGAAGCGTTCCATATTTTTTGCAAAACAGAAAAAGAGACACAGAAATACAGAACAGACTTTTGAACTCTGGGGGAGAACGTGAGGGTGGGATGTTTTGAAAGAACAGCATGTATATTATCTATGGTGAAACGGACCACCAGCCCAGGTGGGATACAAGAGTCAGGTGCTCGGGCCTGGTGCACTGGGAGGACCCTGAGGAGTCGGGTGGGGAGGGAGGTGGGAGGGGGGATCGGGATGGGGAATACATGTAACTATATGGCTGATTCATGTCAATGTATGACAAAACCCACTGAAATGTTGTAAAGTGATTGGCCTCCAACTAATAAAATAATATTAAAAAAATAAAAAAATAAAATTTTGTGAAAGTAATTGCCTTTGCAAAAAGAGAAGGGAACAAGATTGAGGATGACTTCAACTTTATTGGTAGTTTTGTAACTTTTTATTCTAGTAAGATTTGAAGGAAATGTTTAAAAATTAGCACATCTCTGAGGAATTATTCTTTGATCACAGAGTTCTTTGAGGCAAGAGAAACATTCTCAACTGTTAAAATTTAATTATATTTTAAGAATGTACAGACTCAATTCATGTCAACTTTCTGTAATGTATCTTCTTTGTATTTATTTGTATTTATTCAATTTGCCATTGTATTTACATATTTTATTTGTAAAATAAACATTTTATCTGTATAAATTTGTATTTATTGATCACTGTAATTACTTATTACCTTTTTGATTACATGAAAGTGAAAAGTGAAAGTCACTCAGTCATGTCCTACTCTTGACGACCCCATGGACTCGTCCATGGAATTCTCCAGGCCAGAATACTGGAGTGGGTAGCCTTTCTCTTCTTCAGGGGATTTTCCCGACCCAGGAGTCAAACCAGGGTCTCCTGCATTGCAGGTGGATTCTTTACCAACTACGTTTGTATAATAAAAGAACTTTAAAGATCAATTTTTGACCAAGACTAGAACTATTTACCTAGCAATGTGCAGTTAAGCTGAATAACATGGATAGTGCTTCTATCTGGATAGTAAATGGATAGTGAATCTACGCCCCAAATGGAGTCACTTATGCTAAGCCCTGTATCACCAAACTGAGATTTAGCTTAATTACAGTTTCTGCTTTCCTAGAAATGGAATCTTAAATCAGTCAATCAGGAATCACCTGATCAGCACTAGCTAGGTTATCTGTCTAATAAACCCCTGCGATCCCCTAAAGGAAAGAACCACAATAACCAACCCACTTTTTTACCTAGTATAATTTTCTTGTTTCTGCACCTTTCTGCCTATAAAAATCTTTCATTTTGTACAGCTCTCTAGAGCTCCTGTCTGCTAGATTGCATACTGTCCAATTCGAATCAATTGTTCCTCAAACTTGTAAAAATTTTAACATGCCTCAGTTTATCTTTTAACACTGTGGAAGTTGAGTTTGCCAATATAGTCAAGGTATATTTTGCTCTCAAATGAAAAACACACCTAGAGGGCAAATAGGCTGAGTATACCCAAAACATCAGCCAAATAAAGGCACTAAAGCATTAGCATCTGCAAATAATTTTATGTGTGTTTGTGTGTGTGTATACACACACATATATATATATATAATTACAATTTTTTCATTGAAACCATAATGGGGAAAATCAGAACACTGTGATTGTAAGCATATGGTTTACAATTAGGTTTTTTGTTTGTTTTTTAATTTTGTACTTCATATATATTTGCTGTCCCCCATACTCTTTTCAGTGTTTAGGGCATCTTAATCCAGTCCTACAATGCCTTTTGACTTTTCAACTCCACTTACTGACAGACTATTCTGGACTTCTCCAGGTATCTTTGGAAAAATGCCCTCTTGTTAAGAATCAACTCTCGCTGCCTTAACAGTCCGTACCCAGCACAGGAACGTGGACTGGGCTGTGTCCACGGGCACTGCAGGAATGGCCTCCAGTTTGTGGAGCTGAAGGGAAGTCTGCAGTCCAGCCAAGAGGATTGTGGGAATGATGACCATGAGCCAAATGTCCCATACAGATGCCAACTGAAACGCAAAGAAGCGCTTCACCAAAGATGCACCCTGGGAAAACAGAGACACTTGAAAGGTCTGACTCCAGTATGCCTATTTCCCACTTTGCCAGGTATCTCATGGAGGCTGCTCTTTGTTTTTCCATTGGAGATCATGCAGGAATCAACTGCCAAACATGCCTTCCACCTCCATGCCATCTAATTATAGCCTGTAACACTCCAGAGTGCTGACAGAGCTGAGCTATTGACTCTTGACACTCTCTAAAGCTCTTAATTATCTTTTCACAAAGCCCCTTTCAGACCTGTCAACTTCTTTGTATTGTTTATGAAGGGGAAAAAAGTAGCATATTAAGATTTCAGGACTATGCACTCAGAGGCAAACTTGCAGTTACACTTATGAGTGCTCTTGAATGTCTCTGCATCCACACACAGACCACTGAAGAGGGTTTCGGACTGTGGAATATAGCTGCAGGATGACAGTTCTGACGCCAGCTTGCAATAGGGATAAGTAAACTTATCAGGCAAAATGAAATAAAACCTTAGGCAATCTGTAACAGAAGTTGATTTAACCTTTTTTCCCTTTAGTGTTAAAAATACACGCACACAGTGCTCTGGGACAACCCAGAGGGCTGGGGTGGGGAGAGACGTGGGAGCGGGTTGAGGATGAGGGCCACATGTGCACCTGTGGCTCATTTCATGTCAATGTATGGCAAAAACCACCACAATATTGTAAGGTAACTATCCTCCAATTATAATAAATAAATTTTAAATACATACACAGGTACACATGCACATACACACAGATAGATAAGACTGTGCTTATAAAGGGTCTGAAATAAGCTTTTTTTTTTTAATTCAAAAACTCACTAAGTTTTTAACTCATCATGGGATTTAGCAATGCTTTACCCATGCTTTACCCTATTTCAGAAGTAATTTTTATGTAACTTAATTGTAAGAATACTTAAAACCTACCTGCACATATTTTATCTTATTGGTTATTCAAACAACCCCAAGAGACACAGAAAAGTGGATAATATTGCTAACTGTGACAACTTCAGACAAAGACACTGTAGCTCAGAGAATTGATCTAATTTCCTTTAGTAATTGGAGACATATGACTGCTTCATCTTAAAAGGGTTTAGGTTCTAAAGTTAACATTTACAGCAAAATCATAAATAATGAAAATTACCACTGAAACTTCTTTGATGTCATCCATTGTCATGGGCTGAATGATTGTGCCCCCACCCCTCCCCACCTTGCCCCACCAACAACCCTCTAAATTCATATCTGTAGGTAGGGCCTTTGGGAGGAAATTAGACTCAAATGAGGTCATGAGGGTAGAACGCTAATGATGGGAACAGTGCCCTTATCAGAAGAGAAAGAGACACCAAAGCTTTCTCCATATACACAGGCATTGAGGAAGGGCCACCAAGAAGGTAGTTGTCAATAAACCAGGAGGGAGGCCTTCACCAAGAACTGAATCTGCTAGCACCTTGACCTTGGACTTCCAGCCTCCAGATCTGTGAGAAATAAATGTCTATTGTTTAAACCACTCCAGTTTATAGTATAGTATTATCACAGCCTGAGCTAACCAAAACATTCATAAAATACATTATTTAGATATTCTATGTCCCAGTAAGCCCAACATGGTCTATTGCTGGTGTGGTCTTAGAGGTGGCTCCTACTATCATTTCACTCTTTGGAACTGATGGCTGCCTCCTTGGTAGAAAACCAGGTGAAGTAGTTGGTTGGTATCTTAGCATCATGCTATATAAAAAAGACATCTGCAAACCCTGAAAACACTTTTTAAATGCTAAGACGCTGACACCATGAGAGATTACAGGAATTGAGTCTGGCTGAAGCAGCAGGAGATTCCCATTTCATAGAGCAGCCTTCCTCTGGGACATATCATCAACCCTCCAACATCACTTAAATTATTACTCATCTATTTCTCACTTTTTCCTTTGCTAATGTGTATGGTTGAAATCAAGCAAGTTAAATGACATATCATACCCCTATAACATATCAGGCCTTGGACTCTAATTTCAATCTTCTCCTCATATGCTCCATGGGGTCACAAAGAGCTGGACACAACTGAGCAAAGGTCTTCCTCACAAGCTCTTGCATTCATTTCTATCTTTCTGTGTTAGGGAAGGGAATGGGATAGACTCCAACACTAAAAGAACACTATAGCCTTCTCAATTTTTCTCACTTGAACAGGAAAATAGTCAAACCTTCCAGTGTTCAGCGATCAGTGTATCAAATGCTTCTGGCCTGTTAATAAAAGTGGGGACAGGAAAGCAAAGAGAGACTAGTGACCAGGAAATATGGAGGAAACACTCTTTGCAAGTTCAGGATCATGCTTTCTGAACTGGGGGGAGACAACTTCTTATTTGAAAGGGTTATTTCTAGATTGATGATTTAAATCTCATTTGAATGAAGACCAAGGAGCCTTAGCTCAGATAACAAATAGTGATGTGCTTAAGAATAAAGTCCAGGTCCTTGGATGGCCAAATTGGAGCACTGTGTACCGAGACAGCCAGCAGAATGCAAAGAGAAGGGGGCCACACAGACCTACATGTGAACAAACCTCAGACTTCCACTACATGCTCCTCAACAAGTTGTCAACCTCCCCAAGCACGTGTTCTCATCTGCAGATTTCGAATGATGGTACTTAGCTCACGAGCTTGCTGCAAAGATCAAACATGGACATTTCTATAAAGCACCTGGAACACAAGGTCTAGCTCACTTGCTTTCACCAAAATCTTGCTGAGGTAAAAGAGACATGGGAATTCACAATAAAGTGCCCCATCTATCAAATGCATCAAGTCTAATCTTACAGTTAAGTTACATTTAATGCTGAAAATAAAGATAACTCCACTGGTATAATAATAACCACATTATGCAATAATGGGCAAATAAGAATAAGATATAAAATTATAAGGCTGTCTTTGTTGCTTACATACAAAAAGCATCTTTTATGAAAAGAGGAGCAATCATGTTTCAAGGTCAGTATCAGACTGAGTTATCAATCCTCTCACCTGAGATACAGTTACAGAATCAATTTTCAGACATTATCTTATTTCTTAAAAGATATGCCATTTCTTAGCTTTAAAATACTTGTTGGCTTAAAAATCTTTAGACTGTAATTAACAGTTATTATTCACCCTTAAGGAAGATGGGTGACAGAGTCCCACTGTGTAAAGCCGTAAGATGCGAACGTGTGCTCACATTTCCATACCTGAACACCCATGTGTTTCTCACTCTAACCTTTCTATGTCTCTCCAGGTTTCTCCTTCTTTCCAACAGAGATAATGCGCAGTAGACTTCAAAAAGGTAAGCCCTGTTGTAGCTCTGCCTAGAAAAATTCACTCTTGGGTGCAGTTTTATATTCTGAGTCAGAAGGAGGAGAAGATGATCCAGGTGGGAGGTAGCAGGAGGGAGGAAAAGCAGAGCAGCAGCAAAGCTCAAAGAAACAAACGGTTGGGCAGAGAAGCAGAACCTTCAGGGCTGAGGCATCAGCTCCCACCAGATCTCTTTGGATGAGAAATGTGGCACTTTCTGGGGCCACTCCCTCACCTCCAACAGTTTTATTTTCAATAAGCTGCTTCATGTGGCATTAGGTAATCTGTCTTTATTGGAAGTCTAATATAGGGAGATATATAACAACATAACCTTATTCAGAATAAGTGAGAGGACCAAATGTACTGATATTAGGTGGGATAATGATCAACAGAGACCAATGATATATACTTTCCATCTCAAAAACAAGATGTGTTAAAAATATGTCCATAAATCAGAGTTTCAGAATTAAGTATAATTTTTCCTCATAGAAACATCATGAATAATGGTACTCTTTGAGACTTATCTCCACAGATCTATTTTATTCACAATCTAACATCTGTTGCAATGTACACAATACAGGGAACAGTATAGGGAACTAGGATGTAAGGATAATTTTGGCTTAACTCCAATGTTTTATTAGAAATTACTCTAAGTCAAAATTTGTTAAATCACACATTTACATGTGTGTGCTCAGTTTTTAACATGTAGAATTAATCATATGTCAAAGATGAATACAGCAATTTTTTTAAGTCCAAGAAGAGTTAAGGAAGCCCCATTTCTGCCCTCCTCTTCCAGTCTCAGACTGGAAGCAAAGATAGTAAAGAATTTCAATTTGCCTTATCAGCGCTGAAGCTCAACTTAATGGAAGTTACAGAGGTCTTTGTGAGCTGACCTCAAATCAAAACAGAATTTAAATTGTCAACTTTATCTAAAAACCCAGTCTAATTTATAATCAACATATTTGCCTATGAGTCAGTCTTGTTCAGGATTTGAGAATTGTCTATATTTGTTCGGCGACAATTATCTCCTTTAATTTGTTTACTAATCTGTGTTAACTGTAGAACAATCAGAAAATAAATACGTGCAGGGAAAAATAATCACACTTAATCCTGCCTCTGGAGATCCTCTTACAATCAACTTTTGATTTTTTAAAATTCTAATTAGACAATATGGATACAGACCATTTGAAGAAGTATGAAAGTCAAAAATAATCTATATTTCTGGAAATTCCTTTGAATTTGCTTTCTGAATATCAGGAAATCATTCAGACATCAAATTACTATTATCTTCCTACCTTGAGAAAGTAATTATTTCATAATAAAGGGCTACTTTTCTAGTTCCTCGAGGAACAGATTAAATACAACTCTGTGTTCCCACTACCTTAAAAAAATTTTTTTTTAAGGTGGACCATTTTTAGTCTTTATTAAGTTTGTTACAATATTTCTTCTGTTTTATGTTTCAGGTTGTTGGCAGGGAGGAATGTGGGATCCTAGCTTCCTGACCAGGGTCAAACCTGCATCCCCTGCCCTGGAAAGCAAAATCTTAACCATTGGACCACCAGGGAAGTCCCTATCCCCATTATTAGGTCATATATGTAAGATACAACTACAATGATGATTTTCTCAATTCAGAGTTTATTGTCTACATTCATAACAATAAAAAGATACAACCTCTCAAAGATTCTTGCCACCTCCTAAAAGACACACACTTCTGAATGGGCGCCCTACCATCTCATTTGTTAACTTCACACCACTTAGGATATAAGAAAGGATCAATGAACTGTGATTGCACTTTTATTACAAGAAATATATATATATTTGGAAATTACTTGGAAATGAATTTTATGCCTATCCCTCCCAAAATCTTACTGCCATGAGTTGTTAAATCTTCTGGTGTATAAGAAAGGTAGTGTTAGTATGGCAAAAATGAAATTCTCTCTATCGCTCCCTCCAGTTTGCTTTGGTTTCCCGTGTTACCTGTCCTCACCTTGTTGATTTCTGTGCCCTCATTATTTGCTTCCTCTTCCTTCACTAGTACAAAGCTTATTAGCAAAAATCCCTGTTTCTTCACATACTCAATTACATGATCTTTTCTGACATCTACCTCTAATTTACTGCCAACATCAAAATTTACTGAGAGTATTCTCTAATCTTATCTTCTGTTTGTCTCATAGAAGAAATTAGTTTGGAACACACTAGTTTGGATTCTATTAGGGAAAGAGAACTGAAATTGGAAGGAGTACTCAAACTGATCTCTGAGGTCAAACAGACTTAAGGTTGGGATTCCAATTGTTTTATTAACTAATTACATAACTCAGTTAATGGTTTAAATGCTATTATCCTCAGATTCCTCATCTGTAAAATGGGTACAGCAATTACAAGTTTGTTGTTCTTTCTGTTATTCATTATGACACAATTTTCCATGGGCTATAATTTTCACTAAAGCTTATGACCTGCTGCTAAGTGAAAGTCACTAAGAATGAGAAATGAATTTAATTGGAAAGATGCACACAATTATTTTCTGACCACATATATGACTTTTTTGTTTAAAAATAAAAATATGGGAACCTACAGCTAGCAAGTCTGTAGTCAGTATTGTATATTTGTTTATAAAATATATTTCTTGTTTATGAAAATCTTGGTTGAAATGCAATTATGTGGTACTTGGTGTGTGTTCTTAGTCGCTCAGGAATGTCCAACTCTTTGCAGCCCCCTGGACTGTAGCCCACCAGGCTCCTCTACCCATGGGGTTTCCCAGGGAAGAATACTGGAGTCGACTGCCCTTTCCTCTTACAGGGGAGCTTCCTGACCCAGGGATCGAACCTGCATCTCTTACATTTCCCGCATTGACAGGTGGGTTCTTTAACACTGGTTCCACCTGGGAGCCCAGGCAACACTTGGAAGTGCTTATAACTCAACAATGGGGTGCCTTTCATTCTAGTGGCCACCACCAAAGCAGTGGGGGAGTTGCCCTTAGTTTATCATCTTCTCACATCACAGGCCTTTATATCCACATACCTTCAGGAATCACAGAATCATTTATTCATTGATGAGACTTATTTTCCAAGGCTAATCTTTGACAATGAAATCTCTCTTGCCTCAAAGTTAGACCATGAGATCACTGTCCACATAAAAATGGTTTTATGGTTCACATTTCTGCCAAAGGAACTAGGAAAGTTAACCAAGGCAGGGAAATCAGCAGAGGCTACACTTTCTTACAGACCATTTCAGCATATTCCTGGAGCAGCAATCTTCCAGAAAGTATTGCTTGCCAAAACCAGTTCAAGTCATCACTGAAGCATTCTTGTGTTGACCACTGGGTATCAGGGCCCTCCTTCCCATATGGAGTCAAGCCAATTCAGCCAGCCCCTGAGACCAGACAAAGAGGAAAGAGAGCATGTCTGAATCCATGCCACTGTCTGCCTGTGCTTCTCACATGGTATACAAATATACCATGGGCATACATATGCCCACCACTGCCCAACACAAGCTTTTCTTAATGTCCTCAGGGTATTACTGAAAATTTTGGTCTTTCTATCCTCATTAACTGACCTTTTAATCAAAATGATCAATATGATTCTATTATAGACATAGTGTGACCTGTTTTCCAGATTCATTTATCAGACATTAGCTAGCTGGTCACCAATTCCATTTCATCTTCTCCCTAACACTTAAATCAACTGTATTCCCAGCCATGCTTGCAATGAAGCATGGCCATGAGCCTAAGTTCTAGCCAGGAAATTGAGCAAACAGGAGATGTGTGTGTATACACACACACACACACACACACACATCATGTCCAGGGCTGGTTCAAAAAACCCTCCCATATCATATCCTACATTTTCTTTCCCTTTCCAGTGGCTTCATATGTAGCAGTATTAGAAGTCATGTGTTAAAAGATGGTGAAGCCAGAGCATAGAAGAAATCACGTTCTTAAATTATCACTTGGAGGAGAACCGTCCACCAGTAAGGAATTCTTATGTGTGCAAGAAATAAACTTCTGTTAAGGCACTGCAATTTTAGGCTTATCTGGTATATTGGCTAGTTCTGCCCTAACATATAAATCTATCTTAAGAATGTATCACAGGTTGGACATTCACCAGACACTGAGCCCCCCAAAACACTCTTCCAATTCAACTGCAAAAAAGGAGGGTGTTGAGGATTATTACTGATAAAAGAATTCAGTTTTAAAATAAAGGTAGTCCCTGGCAAAAACTTACAAAACATCTTCACACTGCCCTGAGGTAGGGCTGATGATGTTCCCATTTTCCAGGTAAAAGAAAACTAAGGTCCAAGAAAGTCAAGTGACATTTTCCATATAAGCCATATGACATCTAAAATAATGAAGGAAGGAGCTAGCATTCAGACCTTGGTCTTTTAACCTTAAATGTGATGTACTTTCCCCCAAACCAATGTTGCCCTTTGCACTCTTGATGAAACCTCTTACAGCCACTTCTCATGGAGAACAAAATCAGTCAACCTTGTTTGTTATCAGTAGATACGGCAGAAAGCACCCTGACCTGATCTCATGGTCTATTTGTAATTTGAATAGAGAAACAAGGAAGTTGGGAGTTTTCTGCCTTCTGCTAAAAGTGGATGAGGCCCTACTTCTGATGCAGATGTACATTTTGAAGTTTCCAGCACTGTCTTTAAAATCATTTGCTCCAATTTGAAGCTCCAAAAATTCCAAACTCTGACTCTCAAATCGTACTGAACTTGCTTTCGACTAACATGCTGATTCTGAAGCTACTTCACTTCATTTAACCACGTTTCCTGGGTTGAAATGACCAGCTTTTGAACCACTTTTCTCATGTAAGAGGTCTGAAAAAATGTAAGCAATCAAGTTTGTTTTGCTGAGAACCAGTAGAACGACCACGGCAGCGTTTGTTCTCTGGTTCTGGACTTAGAAAAAGGTCTCGGTCTGTCACTAATTTTGTGTTTTCTATAAAACTTCTCTTGGCAGACGATTAGATGCTAGTTTATTTTGTTCCTTTTTAAGTCCAACAGACTTTCTCCCTCGGAGCTACATTACTTCTCAGCTGACTCTGGGGCAACCCATCCCACTAGAACACCCAGCCCGCCTTCTCAGTGTGAGAGCAGCCATGGCATGCCAGCGCTGTCATGATAATAATTTACAGCTGAGGCTGTTGCATCCCCGGCTCTTTTCATGTGACTGTGTGTACAAGTAAAATATGCCCAGAAACAAGGGAAATATGTTCAATTATTTTATTGCATTATTTTACAATGTACATCATGTCTCCCCAGGCATTGAAAAACAGCCCAAGTAAAACGCAAATAAAGATAAATCCTGTGATCATCAAAACAGGGACCAAACCAAAAATGTGCCTTTGGTTTGTGGTGGAACAGGCTCAAGTGGAAGATTATCATCATTTTCATCTTAGGCCTGTGCCTTTTATATTATAGTCAAATTAATTACACATGGAAATATTTCTATAATGAGATAGGGGTATGATTTCCTGAGAACAAAGCTTGGTGGAAAACCATAGATTTCTTTGGGGAGGCATTTGATGCAAAATTATGCCACCTTTAATTTGGTTATAAACCTGGAATCTAACAACAACAACAAACTACTGCATTTGGTAATCATCAGCGTCAATCTTGTTTTCTCTGAGAGAGAAAGAAGAAAGAAAGGGGGAGAGGGAAGAGAAAATAAATAATTACAGTAATGATATAAAGGTTAAATTTTAAAATTGTTATAAGTCCCAGGAAATTTGTGAATTTCCAATCACAGTTTCTTTTCTCATTATTTATCACCTTTAAGCATTAGTTATTAAATGTCCTGAACTCACAATATGTTATTTACAATATAAGAAAGACATGAATAGGTTCCACTTCTAAGTGTAATATAAGCACCTACTTTATGCTGTATAAATACATTTCTAAAAGTATCAGGTCCCACTTTGAAATGCTGACTTGAGCCAAATATAAGGTGAACACTCATTTCTAAGATAAGGAGACAGTACAAAGTACTCCACAAAACTTGGCTCTCCCAGAAAAGATGCAGACAACAGGACACTGAATCAGTGGAAAATGGCCACATGTTTCATTAGTAAATGTCCTTAAATATCTATATAAGCAATAAAGAGAATAATAAGAATTTCTAGAAGCTTTTAAGGAATATAGGTGTGCAATATCTGCTGAGTAGACGAGTGGAGGGGTGAATTAACAAATGGTTGAATAAAAATAAATGGATTCTTGCTGCTGGGTGAATTTATGTTTGGGTTAATGTCAAATGAGGTCACTGACAGAAAGAGGTAGAAGAAAATCTACAAAACCTTCCTGGGGAAGGAATGAAGCCAACTACGATGGAGAACATCAGGACAGAGGTCTCGCAAATCTAAATACATTTCTACTCCACAAGGCTCTTCACTGCTCCCCTACACAACTCTAGAATGAATCCTGGGGAAAGAAGACCTCACGGAGCAAAGTGGAAGAAGAGGTGGAAGTATGACGAAGGGGTGAGATTTTGTGAGAGTCTCCATCAGAAATATCTATGAGACTACAGTGAGATAATACTCCATACCCATTAGGATGTCTATTTTTTAAATAAAAAACGCAGAAAATAACAAACATTGGCAGGGATGTGGAGAAATCTGAACCCCTGTACACTGTTGTTGGGAATATAAAACAGTGTAGCCACTATAGGAAAAGTTATGGTGATTCCTCAAAAAATGAAACACAAAATTATCATATTGATCCAGCAATTCTACATCTGGGTATATACACAAAAGAAGTGAAAGTAAGAATATAAATAGGTATTTCTACACTCACACTCATAGCAGCATTATTCACAACAGCCAGAAGACAGGTGAAAGCCAAGTGTTCATCAACAGATAAATAAAATGTGGTGTGTACTTGCAATGGAATATTATTCATCTTTAAAAAAGGAAAGAAATTCTGAGACAAGCAAGAACATGGATGAGCCTCAAAGACAAGCTAAATGGAGTGAGCCAAATGTGAAAGGACAAACACTGTGTCCTTCATTTATGTAAGGTACCTAGCTTAGTCAAACTCATAGACAGCAGAATGGTTGTTTCCAAGGACTGGGGCACATTTAATGGGTACAGAGCTTACTTCAGGGAAGAAGAAAAGGCTCTGGAGATGGATGGAGATGATGGTTACACAACACTGTGAATACACTTAATGCCACAAAACTATACACTTAAATGGTTAAAATGATAAATTTTCTGCTATGTATATTTTAGTGTAATAAACACAAAAAGATACCCATGAGAGCAGAAGCATAATGGTGCAACCAAATGCTATTATCCTAGAAGAATCCCAAATACTAAGATTTGATGATCTTGGTTTGCCACTGAATCTTTGTGACTGTTCCTCCTGGGTTAACACTTTTCCTCTTTAATTACACTCATTAACAAGCAATTCACACAATGAATGCCTTGTGCACTGATCAACAAAAGACTATTTTCAACTCTGAAATAAGAAAGAAAGAGGTAGAAAATGCTAAAGGAACTGATAGTTGCTATTATGGCCAAGAAGGAAAGGAAAACTAAGACCAGAGTACTGTGAAAAGAAAGAAAAAACACTAGATTTCATTATTTTACATGGCTTTTCAAAAACAACCCAGGTACATCCTAGAAGAGACCAAGGCTTAATTGATTAAGAAAAAGAGAAGCTGGCAATGAAAAGGGCACTGAAGAAGCACAACAGAAAATGACGTTATCAGAGATCCACTAGGTTTCTGTTTCATCTCAGTGATTCTCCTACAATGAATTGTACTTAGATGAATTTCTGCAGCTCTTCCTGATAGGCCTGAAATTCTTTCAGCTTTCACCTAGCAGTCATTCAACAAACATATACTGAAGAAATGCACGTTGAATAAGTACACAAATATGCCGACATCAATTGGAATTCAATTCAATCCATAAAACCTTTTAAGTGCCTACAAATATCCTTCTCCAGGAAAGTTAAGACAGCGGGAAAGTCAAATATATAAATAACAGTAGTGACTGACCAAGAAAAATATGTAATAGAGTTAAGAAAACATTAAAACAAATGGGAAACACAGGAAGGCTTATGGGGAGAAGGTTAGATTTCAATGGCCTGCTGCTGCTAAGTCACTTCGGTCGTGTCCGACTCTGTGTGACCCCATAAACAGCAGCCCACCAGGCTCCCCCGTCCCTGGGATTCTCCAGGCAAGAATACTGGAGTGGGCTGCCATTTCCTTCTCCAATGCATGAAAGTGAAGTCGCTCAGTCGTGTCCAACTCTTAGCGACCCCATGGACTGCAGCCTACCAGGCTCCTCTGTCCATGGAATTTTCCGAGTACTGGAGTGGGGTGCCATTGCCTTCTCCTAGGGAGTTAAAAAACATTTAGATTTCAAAAAGAGGGGACAAACCAGCTTAAGAACAAATTGGCAGGAAAAACGCAAGCTGTAGATGGAGAACACCAAATACAGTTCTTAGTTCTTAGAACATACTAGTGATAGTCTTTGGGGAGTTTGGGGAAAATTGAAAAAGCCAAGTCACCAGCCTGAGGGACTGAGTATTATTTTTCCATTTAACGGGAAATTATTGAAGGCTTTTGAGTAGAAAAATAAACTTGGTTAGCTTGAAGTCCATAGAAAATAACCCTGAAAGCAATGCAGATTATGTATTTGCAAGAGATGGTGGCTGGAGTGACAGAGAAGAAAAAAGATGTTTGGAACATCATGAAGGAGTCTACTAGGGCATGCAGTGGAGACAGGGACGAATTTGAGTAATACCTGCAATTTGCCTTCTGCTTGATTTTAGAACTTTAGGGAACAAATATCCTGAGTATGATGATATAGTAAGATGAGATATAAATTACACAATAGGAAAAGTTTGAATTAATAATTTTTTATTATAAAATTATTCTATCCTCAGGGAATCACCTTTGTGCAGCCCACTACCATCTTTGGCTAATTCTTTTTTTCATCTCCTATTCCTTCTCCACTGATACTATCCAAGCATTTATCTGTTTATCAGCACTGTCTTTCTAGAAGAATCTAATCCATCTGCATGGATAAGAAAGAGCTGTGGTCATCTGCTTTAGTCCTGAGGACATGAACATCATTAAGAACCAGGACAGCACCTGGGGTGCTAAGAGGATTTGGCACAGGATTGAAGAAAAAGGGGAGCAATTCACCAAGGAGAGGCGGGACATTTGGAGAAATGAGTTCTAATAAATGAGCCAGAAAAATCCTGGTTCTGACTCCTTTATGCTAAACTTCCTCCTTCAAGGATCACTGCTTTGTCATGGCAAAGAGGCTTGTATAACTCAATGAAGCTACGAGTGCAGGACCACTCAAGACATATTACAGAGATGGCAAGGAAATTTCAGGAAAACAACTATCTCTGTTTCATTGACTATGCTAAAGTCTTTGTGTGGATCATGACGAACTGTGAAAAGCTCTCAGAGAGATGAGAATACCAGACCATCTTACCTGTCTCCTGAGAAGCCTGTATGTGGATCAAGAAGCAGCAGTTAGAACCCTGTATGGAAAACTGACTGGTTCAAGACTGATTGAAAAGTATGACAGGGCTGTCTGCTGTCACCCTGTCTTTTTAACCATTACGCTGAGCACATCATGAGAAATGCCGGACTGGATAAGTTACAAGCTGGAAAATATAGGTGGGAGAAACATCAGTAATCTCAGATATGCGGATGATACACCACTCTTAGGGCAGAAAGCACAGAGGAACTAAAGAGCCTCTTGATGAGGGTGAAGGAAGAGAGTGAAACAGCCAGCTTAAGACTAAATATTAAAACCATCTAAGATCATGGCATCCGCCCCCATTACTGCATAGCAAATAGAAGGGGAAAAGGTGGAAATAGTGACAGATTTCCTCTTCTTGGACTCCAAAATCACTGTGGATGGTGACTGCAGCCATGAAGTCAGAAGACAATTGCTTCTTGGCAGGAAAGTGATGACAAACCTAGACAGTATGTTGAAAAGCAGAGACATTACTCTGCCAAACAAGGTCTGTGTAGTCAAGGCTATGGTGTTCCAGTGGTTACCAATGGTTGTGAGAGCTGGACTATAAAGAAGGCAGAACACCAAAGAACTCATGCCTTCAAACTGTGGTGCTAGAGAAGACTCCTGAAAGTCCCTCAGGCAGCAAGGAGATCAAACCAGTCAATCTCAAGGAAGATCAACCGTGAATACTCACTGGAAGGATGCATGCTGAAGCTGAAGCCCCAGTATTTTGATCATCTGAAGGAAAAAGACAACTCACTGAAAAAAATCCCTGGTGCTGGGGAATACTGAGAGCAGAAGCAGGAGAGGGCATCAGAGGATGAGATGGCTGGATGGCATCACCGATGCAATGGACATGAACTTGGGCAAACTCTGGGAGAAGGTGAGAGACAGGGAGGCCTGGCATGCTGCAATCCACAGGGTTGCAAAGAGTCAACATGACGGGGCGTCTGAACAACAACAACATGCTAAACTTCGATTTTCTCATCTGTAAACACTTATGGTCTTTACATCAGAGGGCATTTCAAGCAAGGTTTTTTTTTTTTAAGTTCTCTATAAAATTAAAAAAGAAAAAGACTTGTAAGTGGGTATTTTTGTAAGTCCAGAAGGGAATGGCAACCCACTCCAATATTCTTGTCTGGAAAATCCCATGGACAGAGGGGCTTGGTGGGCTTACAGTCCATGGGGTTGCAAAGAGCTGGACATAACTGAGTGACTAAGACAAGTCCAGAAGCTCTGAGCTTAATGTGAGAATGACTTCAACATGACAAGACTGCTCTGGAAACCATATGGCTTGTTTCAGGGGATGGTTAGTGGTGTGATATAGATATACTAAAGTATGGCAGTCTTGACTAGCGGGAATGAAGCCTCAAGTGGGGAATTAGACTATGTGCTTCTTAGATCTCACATTCTGTAATTCTAAGAAATGTTTCTCTCTTGTTATTAGTGAGCAATACTAGATGTCACTTTAAAATGGGAAGCCACACAGGTTTCAAACAAACTGAAAAGGTAGTGTCAAGCAGCTATTTTCTTAACAGTGAAACAAAACAAAAATTTCTCTGTGAGAGGTTAGAAGAAAAAGAAAGGAGGTGAGTTTCCTAGCAGTTCTTCAATCTGGAGAACTTGAATAACAGTCTCTTTATGACAAATGAGACAGTAGATGAAAAAACAGGATCATTTCCCCCACTTTCTTCTGGGATAGTTTTTCCTAGGAAATGCTATGACTTATACTCCATATGAAAGATCCAAAGGCATAGTGAGATGAAACAGATGAAGCAGATTGGAATCTGCAATGCTGCTCACTGGGTGAGAGGTTCTGACTAAATTCCTTTAGGTTCTTTAAAGCCACGCTAGCTCATCTGTAAACATCAGGTAATAACACATAACCCATACATCTAATACAAGTGTAGCAAAGTGACGGACAAAGTCCTTTGAACAGGAAGGAGATCAAACCAGTCAATCCTAAAGAAAATCAACCCTGAATATTCACTGGAAGGACTGATACTGAAGCTGAAGCTCCAATACTTTGGCCACCTGATGAGAAGAGCCAACTCACTGGAAAAGATCCTGATGTTGGAAAAGATTGGGGATAGGATGAGTAGAGGGCGACAGAGGATGAGGTGGTTGGATGGCATCACTTACTCAGTGCACATGAGTCTGAGGGAAGTCGGAGAGATAGTGAAGGACAGGGAAGCCTGATGTGCTACAGTCCATGGGCTGCAAAGAGTTGGACATGACTCAGCAACTGAGCAACAATAACACAAGTGAGGGAAGTATCCACATGTGAGTCTTAGCACGATTCATATATAGCGTGTCATGTCTAGCAAACAGTTGGCCAAGTCTTCCATAAGCTCATTTCACCACTAGGTTCAGCCTTGCAGGGACACACTCAGTGAGCTGAGGAGACACATATAAACAAAATGTCTTGCCAGAGAAATCAAGTCTATTTCTTAGAGTGAAAGAATGCTAAATGTGAGTGGAGCCAAGAATCAAAACAGCAAAACAACAACAACATAAAAAAAAATAAGGTTAATACACCCATCGCTTCACACAGTCACCACTGTTGGTGAGTGTGTGTGAGAATAATTAAAGTCTACTCTCTTGTAACTTTCAAGCATACAATGAAGTATGGCTAACCATGGGCTTCCCCGGTGGCTCAGTCGTAAAGAACCCACCTGCCAGTGTAGGAGATGACAGCTCAACTCCTGGGTCTGAAAGATCCCCTAGAGAATAAAATGGCAACCAACTCCAATATTCATGCCTGGAGAATCCCATGGACAGAGGAGCCTGGCGGGTTACAGTCTATGGGGTCACAAGAGAGTCAGACACGACTTAGTGACTCTACAACAACAATGGTTATCTACATTCTCCATGCTGTGTATTTCATCGCCAGAATTTATTCACCTTAAAACTAGAACTCTGTACCCACTGACCAATAGCTTCTTATAGTCACTATCTCCAAGTCCCTCATAACCACTCAATTCATTCAATGTTGTAAGTCAATTATATCTCAACGAAGCTGAATAGATACACAGAGAAAAAAAAAAACAACCCAATTCATGAAATGGAGGAATGAGATGGGGGTCCCCAAATCTATTTGTAGTGGCAATTAAGAGTTTCCTGGGGGGAAAAGTTACCTTAAGTAACAAAGGAACGAAAGACTATGAACTGACTTACTAACAAATCCTGTCTTTTGAATGATGATTGATATCCAGAGTGCCTCCTGACTTAACAAGACGGGTGGTGGCAGGATGATTGATATCCAGAGTGCCTCCTGACTTAACAAGACGGGTGGTGGCAGGGGCTAGAAAACAAAATAACAGTTTATTTAAAAATCCTATCTTAAATCTGGTGAGGCATGGCAAGGCAACCACATTTTGTGATATTTTCAGCACTGTGCAACCAGCGAAGCAGAAAGACTTTATTGCACTTTGCCATAGACAGTGGTGTAGCGTCGGCATCATGAGGATTCCCAGAACCAGTGCAAAGGTGCGTAATGGGCAGATGCTCAATGAGGCACCCAGGACCAGGAAGGGGGTGCCTACTGGAGTTTCTAGGCCCTGGAAGAGGAGCGGAGTGCTGGGAAGTTTAAGGAAGACACTGTCCTGTAAGAAGTCTCTGCATCATAAAAATATTCTCTCAAACCCTTAATGCGTAATTGAGTCAGCATTTAGAAACCAAAACAGGGAAAGTCACATATCAGAGATAAAAAGCCACAGAGCATTTTGTCAAGCATTTTGAGATTTCATTAATGTACGCTGTGGTTGACTGACAGAACTAGATGTCCTTTCATAATTCAATGTTCCAAAGGAAGTTGGCCTCGTCACGCAGAACTGACAGAACCAGAATAACTAACAAAAGAAGAAACCCCAGGGTTTCTGGTTCTTATGTTTCGTGTGACCTTCAAGTTTAACTTCAAGTTTCAGATTTATGTGAACTTTAAAACAGATTCATGAGTTTCATTTTTAAGTCACTGTGATTTTCATGGGTTTCTTAAAAAGACATTAACAACAAATCACCCAGGGCTCATTTCAATCACACCTCACTCTTTTGATACCTCTGGAGCCTAAAGAAGTAAGGGAATTTGGGGGAATCGTGTTTTAATGTATTTATGTTTTGCCTGCAGACATGGCACGGTTTGGAAGAAAGTAGTTAAGTTCGCAATTATATGACCATGGGTTTAAAGAAATCTAGCTCTTATTTATAGTCATGCATGAGATTTATGAGTTGATAAGACTTCATTGATCAAAAGCATACTTCAATTTAGTATTTAGTGTGAGAATTTGCAAATAAGGTCCAGATGTGTTTATGTGAGCCAGACACCATGGTAACCAGACTGTGAAATAAACCTACTTAGTTGATGTCTAGATGAGGCCAAAACAACTGGTTGATTCAAAAATTTCAATTACCAGACAAGACCTTGGAAAAAAAGCCATCAATTCGTTGCTAAATTTAGCTGGCCAATTTTGTAAAAAAAAATTTTTTTCAGACAGTCTTTGAATTATGAAATGTCTAATAAGAAAAAATAGTGGTATAATAAAATATTAAAGTTCCTGGATAGTCAGAGAATTGCATACAATGCAGATACAACTTTGAAACAGAAAATGTAAAATATATAGCAATTTCCAGGAATAGCACCAACAATTTCAGCCATTTCTAGAGAAGCAAACTACATGAGATGACTTATGAAAATTATTCAGGTAAAATCTAGAAACTATTTTGTAGCAGTCCTTGATTAAAATAGCACTTCACAGCAGAGGGCCAAGAACAGAATGCATTTTTCTAACTCTAGATATCTCTGTCAGTCCTAGGTTTGGAGATTTAATAAATGAAATAAAGATATTCACTTGCAGCAAAAGGAAACTCCATTTAACTTCTCTCTCTTCATTCATAAGGAGACTCTACTCCTCAGGTAACATGTGATCCATGGTGGGCTTGGTACTGGTAGCCAGAAGGTCCCAGTAGCACTTCTACCCACATCTGCTATCATCTGTTGATCCGCATGATTAATAAGAACCAGTGGTGTTTGTGCCCAAACCTATTTTTTAACTAGCTTTAAAAAGATGAAGCATAAGGACAATAAAAGAATTGCTATTTTCTGAGAATTGAGTCCTTAGTAAAAATTTAATAGAATGAGCTATTAAAAAATGTTATCACATGACATGTGAGAAAGAAAATATGTAACGTTTCCTCTATTGCTCTGAGAGTATCTTTAAGTGCTCATAAATTTTTAAACAAGTCAAATGTAGAAAATTTATATAACAGATTATGGGCATGGTTTACCTAATAAATATTCTAACTGATGACACCAAATCTCAATCATGGCAACATCAGTTTGATTAACGCCAAATAAGAATGCCAAGTGTATTTGCCAAAACTTTCATTAAAATGTGTAATAATGTACATTACAGTGTGTCTTATTATACACTATAATAAGATGTGCATATATATTAATGTATGAATAATACTGTATGATTATCCATTTTAACTGATACTTCTTAGCTGGTTAAATACTGAAGGCAAATAAATAAATAATAAGAGGACTTCTATGGGATAATAAGGCACCCCCTTAAACTACCAGCATAAAATTGATAGAAATTAAGGAGTTCTTAAGACATAAAACAGTTTGTGTAATTCAGATGATCTTTTCCCTAATTTAAAGGAAAAAATGGAACTTGTGTAGAAAAGGACAGCTTTACCCAACTTTGTTCCAACACATTGTAGAGTAGGACTGTATACAAAAATACAAACAAAACAACAAAATACAAAATTTGAGAAAACTGAAAGATCAAAAAGAAAATGTGAATATAATTAAACTGAAGAAATTATAGTACAGTGTAATTGAGTGGACATGTGAGAGCTCAAAGAACAGAGTTTGAGTAACAAATCCCATATATATATATGCATATGTATATAAAAAATGTTTGTCTTCATAATGTGTGTTTGTGTGTACATACATATAAAGACAGTATAAAATTCTAATTTAATGTAAATTAGAAAATATAATTTATAAGATGATGAAGTCCTTATAAGAGCACTGAAAGCTACTTGTTTACAGAAACTTCTGCCTTTGGAGTGGAATACACAGAAAACTCACATGTGTGCTAAGGCACTTCAGTTGTTTCCAAGGCTTTGAGACCCTATGGACTCTATGCTGTGGCCTGCCAGGCTCCTCTATCCATGGAATTCTCCAGGCAAGAATATTGGAGCGGATTGCCAATTCCTTCTCCAGAGACCCTTTCTGACTCAGAGATCAAATGCAAGTCTCTTACATCCCCTCCATTGGCAGGCAGGTTCCTTACCACCAGTGCCACCTGGGAAGCCCAGCGAACTTAGGAGTCAATCAAATCAGTCTCATAGCTCTTTATCTCTTGAAACCAATAAAACAGTGTAAGAGATATGAGTACTGTAAAACACCTTACTTCCAAAAGGAGGAATCACAAATTATGCTTATTTTACTGAATCACTGTGTCTACCAAAATTTGATGAAATTCTGTAAATAATTTGTATTTATTTATTTAAATTAATTTATTTTAATTGGAGGCTAATTACAAAATTGTAGTGGTTTTTGCCATACATTGACTTGTAAATAATTTTTAAATGTGTTTGTCAATTTATTTGGAAAGTTATTAAAATAAATTACCACAATGAGTATGCTATGATCTCTCATTTATCTACCCTTACATACATCTGTATGTGCCGTGCCACGCTGTGACTAGTCACTCAGTCGTGTCTGACTCTCTGCGACCCCATGAACTGTAGCCCACCAGGTTTCTCTGTCCATGGGATTCTCCAGGCAAGAATACTGGAGTGGGTTGCCATGCCCTCCTCCAGGGGATCTTTCCAATCCAGGGACAGAACCCAGGACTTCCACATTGCAAGTGGATTCTTTGCCATCTGAGCCACCAGGGAAGCCCAAGAATACTGGAGTGGGTAGCCTATCCCATCTCCGGGGGATCTTCCCGACCCAGGATTCGGACCAAGTTCTCCTGCATTACAGGCAGATTGTTTACCAGCTGAGCTACCCGAGAAGCCCACATGTGTGTATAAGTTTGAGATATATATATATATATATACACACACACACATACATAAGTATGTATGTATACGTACTTACATACATACATAAGTACATATACATACACACATATGTAAGCGTAGAGATATACACGTTGGACAGGGAACAGAGACTAGTTCAGGATGGGAAGAAATGAAGAGGGAAATTACTAGCTTTTTTATCAATACAGTTCAGTTTATTTCAGTTGCTCAGTCATGTCCGACTCTTTGCGACCCCATGGACTATAGCACGCCAGTCTTCCCTGTCCATTGCCAACTACTGGACCTTACTTAAACTCAGATCCACTGAGTTGGTGATGTCATCCAGCCATCTCATTCTCTTGTCATCCCCTTTCTCCTCCGGCCTTCAATCTTTCCCAACATCAGGGCCTTTTCAAATGAGTCAGTTCTTTGCATCACGTGGCCAAAGAATTGGAGTTTCAGCTTTAACATCAGTCCTTCCAATGAATATTCAAGACTGATTTCCTTTAGGATGGACTGGTTGGATCTCCTTGCAGTCCAAGGGACCCTCAAGAGTCTTCTCCAACACCACAGTTCAAAAGCATCAACTCTTCGGTGCTCAGCTTTCTTTACAGTTCAAATCTCACATCCATACAAGACTACTGGAAGATCCATAGCTTTGACTAGGAGGACCTTTGTTGGCAAAATAATGTCTCTGCTTTTTAATATGCTGTCTAGGTTGGTCATAGTTTTTCTTCCAAGGAGCAAGCATCTTTTAATTTCATGGCTCCAGTCACCATTGGCAGTGATTTTGGAGCCCAAGAAAATAAAGTCTGTCACTGTTTCCCCATCTATTTGCCATGAAATATTGGGACCAGATACCGTGATCTTAGTTTTCTGAATGTTGAGTTTTAAGCCAGCTGTTTCACTCTCCTCTTTCACTTTCATCAAGAGGCTCTTTGGTTCTTTTTTGCTTTCTGCCATAAGGGTGGTGTCACCTACACATTTGAGCTTATTGATATTTCTCTCGGCAATCTTGATTCCAGCTTGTGGTTCATCTAGCCCGGCATTTAACATGATGTACTTGGCATAGAAGTTAAATAAGCAGGATGACAATATACAGCCTTGACACACTGCTTTCCTGATTTGGAACCAGTCCATTGTTCCATGTCCAGTTCTAACTGTTGCTTCCTGACCTGCATACAGATTTCTCAGGAGGCAGGGCACGTGCTCTGGTATTCCCATTCTCTTTCAGAATTTTCCACAGTTTGTTGTGATCCACACAGTCAAAGGCTTTGGCATAGTCAATAAAGGAGAAATAGATGTTTTTCTGGAACTCTTTTGATTTTCCAATGATCCAACAGATGTTGGCAATTTGATCTCTGGTTTTATCAATGTACTTCTGTACTATTCAACATAGAGTAGACCTATAATCCCAGTTTAATTTTAATAATTCAATGGAATGAAATGAATAAAATACAATCTAGATATTTCTCCGCAGTGACAGACTTGTGAAAAACATAGTATCTCCGGGTGCTAGAAAACTTTTTACTCATATTTTTAAAATTCTCAGGGTGTTCTATTGAAGTAATGATACCCTGGGAATTTCATTACAAATTTTCCAATGACAACTTGAAAATCTGGTCAAAATATTAAAAAGCCATTTGAATGCAAATGGAGAGCTAACATTTCAACAAAGAACTATGCTGTCATGTTCTGAAAAGAAACTCTTGCAAGTTGAACTCAGCATTTGAGATTGTTTTTCCTGCAGAAGTATCTTCTCTAATTTCAGAAAGGATTACTAAAAATCTAAGCTGTTGAGCTGAGTGACCAACCTCTCATAGATCTAGGGCCATATGAATTAAAACCTGGTGCTTGGCCATGGGGGTGGGAGAAGTAGGTTTCCGGAAAATACTTCTAGCTTTCAGTAAGGATTCTGAAGACCGTGTATCCCCTACCAGGTTTCCGGAAAATACTTCTAGCTTTCAGTAAGGATTCTGAAGACCGTGTATCCCCTACCAGGTTTCCGGAAAATACTTCTAGCTTTCAGTAAGGATTCTGAAGACCATGTATCCCCTAACCAGGACGGGTAAACCAGAAATAAACTAATCTTGACAAGGTTCAAATTTATCTTCAGATTATCTGAGTCCTTAACTCTATGAAAGTGAACAAGGATGGCCAGTACCCGAGCCAGTCAGCCTCTAGACAGCAATGTAATTCTTCTCAGGATAAAAATCAATTTATCTGTTTTTCATATACAATGTTTAGCACCCTATTAAAGCTAACTAGTATATGAGGTCTGCGTGACTGAAAATCAAGAGAAATAAAGAAAGTATAGAAACAGACTGATGATGTCACACATAAATTTTAAAGTAGTTGTGCTCAGTATGTCCATATTCAATATCTAAAGACTTAAAATTTCAGTTGCAAACTGAAAACTATTTAGCAGAAATAATTATCTGTAAAAGAAATTACTTTCTTTTATATTACTTAATCTTGTATGACTTTCAAAATCCTTTGAAATAATCATGTCAGTAACTAGGAAACCAATTAACCCAAACTTAATGCCCCTTATAATGCTTTTATCACAGTATCTGTTTTCTCAGATATTTTTAAATTTGGAGAACTCAGAATTTCATTAACAATATTAATTTCATGTCTTCCAAACATTATGGTCCTTTATGATCACTTTATGTTTGAAAAAAGCTTTACTCTTCCAGATAAGTGACTCATTTCACCCAACTGTCAGTATCTCCCACAGGTTTTCAACTTGGTCCCCTTCTTATTGAAAAAAACCTTCTAACACTTTCCTAATTAGACATATTATGAATGTAAATGAGTAGCTACAGAATAGCTATATCTGTACTGCAGAGAATACACTATTAAACTATAAAAATGGAAAACTTAATGACAATAAGCAATCGTTGAAAAGGCATACAATTATATGAACACAGATTAAAAATTAAAATCAAGCTTATTGTTCCTTCTGTTTAGAGAAAAACAGTTGCTTCTGTGTCGTATTTATTTGAAAAAATTAATCCTGTATTGATATCTCAGGTTTATATATGAATGCACACATACACACTCATATCTATAAACCATTGGAACACACAAAAAACAAGATGAATTTACAGTTTATTTTTTCTTCCAAAATACTCCTATTTCACCTAAAATTAATGATAGAGAATTTCATCCAAGAAAATCAAATTCTAAAATTATGAAGTCATGACACATTTGGAAATACAGATTTCTTAAAAGGATTTTCTCTGTTCAAATAAACTAAATAGATAAAATTTTGAGACAAACATATTTGAAAGAATACCAAAATGGCAATCAATATTATCAAAGTAATCTTTGATAATAAATCACACGTTAAATGGTTGACTAGGAGATTTCTACTTTTTCCTTGCTGCTATAGTTTATAGTATACCATCACTTCTACAGAAAAATTTTAAAAGTCCCATAAAATACAAAACATCAGGCACAAGAGCACTACTGTGACAGAAAGGTTTGAAGGTTCCCAAATGCAGACAGAAGTAAAGATCATTGAAGTTAACTCAAATTTCTTCCTGCTGACATATCCTAGGACATTTGCTGAGCCCTAGTAAGGGGAGATGGTCTGGATAGGAGGAAGGCAAAGGGTAGCTGATACAAAGTGAAGAGTACTTTAGGCAATCTCGTAATTATCAAGGAAGACAAAATTGGGAGTTTAAGGCAGCCAGGTATTGAGGAAACAAAATACAGCAGAGAAGTAAAGAAGAGAAAATTTAAAGTCTGACATTTGGAACTTATTCTGCATGATAACACAATGGTGGATACATGTCATGATATATGTGTCAAAACCATAGAATAGGGGCTTCCCTGGTGGTCCAGTGGTTGGGAATCTGCCTACCGAAGCAGGAGATGTTGGTTTGATCCCTGGTCCAGGAACTAAGATCCCACATGCCGCAGAGCAACTAGGCCCATGTGCCACAACTACTGAAGCCTCTGCACTCTAGAGCCTGCCTAGAGCATGTGTTCCACAATAAGAGAAGCCGCCGCAATGGGAAGCCCACCAACCACATTGAAGAGTAGCCCCTACTCTGCAACTAGAGAAGGCCTGCACACAGCAATGAAGAGTTAGCACAGCCAAATAAATAGGCAAAATGTGGTGAACAATTTTAAAAAACTATAGAATATACAACACCAAGAGTAACCCTAATGTAAGCTATGAACTATGGATGATAATGATGTGGCAATGTAGGTTCATCAATTTTAACAAAGGTACTACTCAGCGGCAAGTTACTGACAGTAAGGAAGGCTGTATGTATGTGAGGGCAGAGGATATGTCAGAAATCTCTGTACTTTTCATTCAATTTTGCTGCGAACAAAATTATTAATAACTATAAGTTGACTATGATATTAGGAAGCAGCTTAGTTGCTCAGTCATGTCTGACTCTTTGTGACCCCATTGACTATAGCCCACCAGGCTCCTCTCTTCATGGGATTCTCCAGACAAGAATACTGGAGTGGGTTGCTATTTCCTTTTCCAGGGGACTTCCCCAACCGAGGAATCAAACCCAGGTCTCTGGCATTGCAGGCAGATTCTTTACTGACTGAGCTACAAGGGAAGCCCAAAGTTATTAATACCTAAGCCTAAAGGAGACTGAAAGAGATGCGTGACATATAAACATAATGCATACTTGTGGGCTATATTCTGGATCAGAAAAAAAAGCTATAAAGGACAATTGATACCTGACAAAACACCCCCTATATTAGATAACAATACTGTATCATTGTCAAATTTTTAAATTTTGACAAAAAAGTAAAGGTTGAGAATTAAAATATATCAAATGATTTTCATCAGTGAAAGCAGTCACATAATTTTTTTCTTATTTGTTCATAGAGTGACAAATTTTATGTTGTCAAATGTGTCTCCATTCCTCACTTAAAAATATATCATTCAATTAACACATTGTTGGTTTCAAGTTACTAATATTATATTTAGAATGTTTTGTCAACTTTCTAAGCTAGATTGGCCTATGACTAGGTGACATGTACAATTCTGGTCCATATAATATATGTTCTGCTAGTGCAGCAGATGGATTAGAAAAAGCTTCATGCTTCCTTTGCTTCAGAAAGGTTTAGCAACATGAAAATGATATGTTCCTTAAGAATTCAGAAGACTTTTTAGTAAAATCACCTGGATCTGGTACCACTCCAGGAATAATTTCTGCATTTTCAATTTATTCTGTAGTTGTTCCATGCAGGTGTTCTATTTATTGTTAAATTAAAATTGTCATTTAATAGTTTTATAAAACTGTATCTGCTGGATCCAGATTTTCAATTTTTATGAAAAAATATACATAATTTAATGCATATCTTTTATACAAATAATTGTGTCTCCATTTCTGATATATTGTTTTTGAATCTTCTGCTTTGTTACTTGTTAATGCTTTCTATAATCACTTTTTAAAATAGTTTTCAGTTCTATATAAAATTTTTATTTAATTTAAATTTCACTGATCTCTTATTTTCATTTAGCAATTGTGTTTCCTTGAGTTTTACACTTATTTCTCCCTAATTTTGTTGAATGATTAAAACATTTCCTCTAAGATTTCTCATTTTCTAATACAACAATGTTTTGCTTTTTAATAAAAGAATTTTCTTGAATAATACTTTGGACTATAACACATAACAATTAATATGTAGCACCCTTTCTAACTCAACAGTTATTTGGCAGATTTTTTTAAAATTTATTTCCATGTGGATAGATTTTATTCTGCTATATAATAAAAAAGCAGTATAAATTCTAGATATATGTCCTCTGCCTTTTAGCTATTTTTCCAAAGTTCTTACTCTTTTAATCTTTTGAACTAAATGCTGGGACAATCCTATGACTCAGTATTTCTTTTCAACAATTCATACTTATGCTATGTCAGTTCTGCTGCTGAATGCATCCAGCTTTTGTTTACACTCATTATGATGTTATTTAGATCCTAATTGTGCCTTTTTCATATAAACACAGTTCTTTCTTACAGATTAAAATATTCTTTAATCTTAGTATCTTTGTTAGTTATATTTCTTTTATGTTTTCCATACTACCTTCATTTATTGGTCATTAACTTTCCTACTGATTTTGGTGCTTTTATAAAACGATGTGAATTTTCCTTAAGCATTAGTAATTTGTGTGTGTGTGCGTGTGTGTGTGTGTGTGTGTGCATGTGTGTGTGTGTGCGCGCATGTGTGTGTGTGTGTGTGCATGGCTTTTCTAATTCTGAATCTGATATTCCATGTTCACCTGCATGGGGTGTGCATCCATGTGCGTATAATGTACTTACTGTAAATTCTTCAGCTAGTGTTAGAGAAATGGCTTATTAAAACAGTCACATTTATTTGAGTTCTTTGTTCAATTATTCTTCAAATTACCTAATCCACTAATGACATTTTGCTTTCCTTATTATTTATTGTATTTATGATAACTCACAATTTCTGGAGACTTTTATGGAAATGAGTTGGCAGATATGCATACTTACTCTTCCAGCTGGATCCATGCCTTGTATATAATGTTGTAATAATCCATTTATTCTAGTATGCAAGATTGGCATATACAATGCACAGGGAGTTTTTTCGCTGGTTACTGGGAGATAGAAAACATATATAAAGAGCACAGAGTTTAGAGAGATGGAAAAAATGTATAAACAGACACTTATAACAAAAAGGCATGTATGAAGAGAATAAAATATACAAAGTATATGGGGGCCAACAATATGTCAAGGAGGTTGGTAGGAAGGAAAATAGTATGACCAACACTGTCTAATCATGATAATTAAAGCAGACCAACAGTTTTGTTATTGTTTTCAGTTATCTACAAACAGTAACAAAAACGGAAAAGACTTTGTCTGCAACACGTGGCAGACCACTCCCACTGTCCCCTCTTGATGTGCTGCTTGTGGGGGTTCAAAAAGGATGTAATACACTCTGCTTGGTCACATGGCTCTACAGAGAAAAGGTCTATAACTTGGCATGATAGAAAAGGTGGGGATGGAGAGGAGGTGACAGATGAAAGTATTAATAATCATACATGAGAACACTAAAGAGATAAACTGATTGTTGAGGATGAGGACGTGGGTGGTCTTAGACGACTTGCGATTCACGAGACCAAGGAAAGAGGACACACTGGGAGAAGTGTGGGATGAATATGAAATGCTGATATAAGATTCAAAGGAAAGAACTAACCACTGGTTCTATAAACAGATCCTAAAGTTCAGCGAGGCAAATCTGGATGAGGATATCAATCTCGTTTTATTAACATGTTATAAACCAGTGATTCTCAGGCACTTTAATGTGAGAAGACTAATCAGAACTGTTTACTTAAAGATGACACAAAAAGATGGAAAAATATATTGTGTTCATAGGTTGGAAGAATTAATATTACTAAAATGACCATACTACCCAAAGGAAACTACAGATTCAATGCAATTCCTATCAAAATACCAATGACATATTTCACAGAACTAAAATAATTTTAAAATTTGTATGGCAACACAAAAGACCCCAAAGAGTCAAAACAATCTTGAGAAAAAACAGAGCTGGAGCAATCAATATTCTTGACTTCAACTATACTACAAAGTTACAGTAATCAAAACATTATGGTATTGGCACAAAACCAGACACAGATATGTGGGACAGAGCAGAGAGCAGAGAAATAAACCCACACTTACATGGGCAATTAATAACAAAGGAGGCAAGAAATTAAAAATGGGGAAAAGACAGCCTCCTCAATGTTGGGACAGTTAGGAGTGAAATAAACAAACGGAATTGCTCTCTCACACCATGCACAAAAATAATTTTAAAATTGATTAAAGAATTAGATGTAAGACATGAAACTAACTATAACTTCTAAAGAAAAACAGGTAGTATGTGCGTTGGCATCAGTTTTAGTATTATTTGGGGGAATATGTCTCCTCAGGCAAGAGAAACAAACAAACAAACAAAAAAAACAAGTGGGACCACATCAAAGTTAAAAGCTTCGCACACAAAAGAAACCATCTACAAAACAAACAGGCCACTTACTGAAAGAGAAGATATTTGAAAATGATATAGCTGACAAGGGGTTAATATGTAAAATATATAAAAGAGACATACAATTCAACAGCAAAACAAGAAACAGCATGATTAAAAAAATAGAGAATACGAATAGACCTTTTTCCAAAGAAGATATTCATATGGCCAACAGGCACATGAAAAGATCATCAGCATCAGGAATCACAGAGGCAATGTCAAATCAAAATAGCAATGAGATATAGCCTTACACTTGTTAGAATGGCTGTTACCAGAAAGACCACAAAGACTGGTGAGAATGAGGAGAAAAGCGAAGCCTCATCATGCCCTGTGTTCTGTTTCCCTGTGATCCAGACTTGCAGGCACCAAGGACATGGCAGGTGTCTAATACCCCTTTCTTCCTGGAGCTCTTTCGGGAAAAATGTGTTCCCTGGGGGCCCCTGGCTGCAGCCCCCTAACCTGGCTGATGTCACCTCTGACTTGTGGCTCACGGTCCCCTTAGCCCTGACTTCCAGCTGACCATCCCAGGACACACCCGAGCCCACGGCCAGACACTCACGGTCTGCACCCTGCCTGCATGCTCCTCATGGCTCTCCTCCCACTCCCTTGGGCCACTCCTGCACCCCTAGACACCCAAGGCCGTGCTCTCCAAATGGTGCCAGGGAAGCCCACCCCCTCACCTGTCCCGCTGAGCCCATCAGAAGGGCACAGGATGCCCCAGTGGCTGGCACCCCACTTCTGAAGAGAATCTGCCTCTGTCCCTTCCATCGACTTCCCTGCAAGTCTTCTCTACCCTCCCAGGGAGTGGCGGGCCAGGGTCTTTAGACTGATTTGAGGGCTGCTCCTTGGTGCTTCCTCACTGTTCTTGGTTTTTTTAATCTGTGGCTTAAACATCATTTGTTCTCAATTTTGGAGGTGCAGTCAAAGTTCAGGTAACAAGAAAAATGCCATTTAAGTTCCCATTGGCTGAGCCATGATTTTTATTCTTCATCATGCCCTGTTAATGGGGATGTACACTGGTACAGCCACTGTATGGAAAATAGAATGGAGATTTCTCAAAAAATTAAAAATAGAACTATTGCAAGATTCAGCAATTCCATTCCTGGGGTTTACCCAGAGAAAAGAAAAACACTAACTAGAAAAGATATATGCACTCTGATATTCACTGCAGCATTAATCCCAGGTAGCACTAGTGGTGAAGAAGCCCCCCTGCCGATGCAGGAGACACAAGAGATGCAGGTTTGATTCCTGCATCAGGAAGATCCTCTGGAGACGGACATGGCAACCCACTCCAGTATTCCTGCCTAGAGAATCCTGTGGACAGAGGAGCCTGGCAAGCTACAGTTCATAGGATCGCAAAGAGTTGGATACGACTGAAGTGACTTAGCATGCACACAGATATGAAAGTAACCTAAGTGTCTGCCAATAGATGAATGGATAAAGAAGATATGACATATATAAATAAATATATATAAAGAATTATTACACAGCCATAAAAAATGAAACCTTGCCATTTATGACAACAAAGATGAACCTAGAAGGTATTATGCTAACTGAATTAAGTCAGAGAATGACAAGTACTGTATGATTTCACCTATATGTAGAATCTGATAAACAAATGAACAAACATAACAAAATGGAAAGAGATTTATAGATATAGAGAACAGACAAGTGATTGCTAAAGGGGATGAGGAGGGAGAAAAGATATGAGTGAGGGAGATTAAGCGGTACAAACTTCCAGTTGCATAATAAATGAGCCACTGGCATGAAATGTACAGCATTGGGAATACAGTCAATAACTATGCAACATCTTTGTATGTTTACATACAATTAGATTTATCCTCTTGATCATTTTGAAATGTACAGGTACACCAAATCACAAGGTTGAGTAAAAATAGCTAAAATAGTGTTATAGGTCAATTATACCTCAAAAACAAATGAAATCTTACAAAAGATTAGATTTGTGGTTACCAGAGGTGGAATGGGCTGGGGAGGGGGGCGGGTGGCAGGAATTGAATAAAGGCAGTCAAAGATACAAAATTTCAGTAATGAATATAATGTACAATATGATAAATGTACTTAACATTGCTGTATGTTATATATGAAAGTTGATAAGAGGGTAAATCTTGAATTACCACAAAATACTTTCTTTAATTTTGAATCTATATGAGATAACAGACAGTCATTAAAATTATTGCGATAATCATTTCATGATGTATGTAAATCAAATCATTGCTGAACACCTTGAACTTACAGCATGCTGTCTGCTAATTACATCAGAATAATACTGGAAGAAAAGATGCAGAAGGATCCTCCTTCAGAAACAGTGATATAACCAGATTCAAGTAGATATTCATTGGAAGGACAGATGCTGAAGCTGAAGCTCCAATACTTGGGCCACCTGATGCAAAAAGCCGACTCACTGGAAAAGACCCTGATGCTGGGAAAAACTAAAGGCAAGAAGAGAAGGGGGTGACAGAGGATGAGATGGTTGGATGGCATCACTGACTCAATGGACACGAGCTTGAGCAAGCTCTGGGAGGCAGTGAAGGACAGGGAAGCCTGGCGTGCTGAGTCCCTGGGGTGGCAAATAGGAGGTCACAACTTAGTGACTGAACAACAGGTGGAACATATGAAGCTGTCATTTTCAAAAGCCCTTGGTTATTCTGCTGCGGCTGGTCCTCTGAACACGCTTTAATAAAAACCACTATAAACAATCAAATTAATAGCCCAGACTAAAAGGACTCCCTCCTACATGGTACTAGCAATATAATAAAGTTCATCAACTCCATGAAGAGTGGTCAAGTGAATCTAGCTCCCTCAGATTGTCAAAAGTCAATTAACTGTCCCTTTACTCCACTGTTTCACCCCAATATGTATGGCTTATTCTGTTGTTTTAGAAATAAGCCACAGTAAACAGTATATCACATAGTACCTTTCTAATAGAACAGAATCAGCAGTTACATATTTTGTTCACAAACTAAATATTTACATGCTTTAAACAAAGACAAAGCAAGTTACTAAGAGTCCAGGAAACAGATGCACACCTTACTTTTTTAAGGACAGAAAAGAGCCGAGTTGACCAAAATGTATTGGAAGGAATAAAGGAATCATTTGAGGGACAGGGGTGGGAGGTGGGGTGGAGAGGACATGAGAATTTCAGGTACTTGCAAGGATATGCAGGATTTGAAGTGAGACTACTGGTATTTTAGCTTTTTTATGTGATGCTAAAATTCTTTGCAGGAGGAATTTGAATTGCCTATAAGTAAAATAACTTTTGTCCTCTCATTTCTCTTACAAATATCTGTAATATATCCATGATGAGAAACCTCACACACACAAAATGGCCAATATATGTAGGAAAAGAGATACATATTGCCAACGACAGGAATTTGACACCCTGCTTGTATTTTCTCACCCGTGAATGCTAGGTCACTTCAGACATGTCTGACTCTTCACGACCCCATGGATTGCAGCCAGCAAGGTTCCTCTGTCCATGGGATTCTCCAGGCAAAAATACTGGAGTGGGTCGCCATGCCTTCCTCCAGGGATCTTCTCAATGCTGCGATGGAACCCATGTCTCTGGCACCTCCTGAATTGGCAGGCGGGTTCTTTATCACTAGTGCCACCTGGAATGTGGGATCTAGTTCCCTGATCAGGGATGGAACCCGGGCCACCTGCATTGGGAGGGTGAACTCCTAGCCACTAGACCCCAGGGAAGTCCCAGTTTATCCATTTTCCCTTTATCTTCTCAGATACCTATTAAAATTATCCATGGATCAATTTCTTATTGTGGATTCAAAATAATAATGTTAAGTAGTAGGCTTTGTCAACTGTGGGAATCTTCGAGCTGGGAAATGTGTTTCTTGGTCCCAAGAAATTGTGGTGCCAAACTAGTCTTTAAATCGGAAAGAAAAGAGCAGTGCTGGGGGAGGAGATTGAAAATGTGTTTCAAAAAATTATTTACACATTCTCCAAAGCAACTGCTTGTGTCTGGCAAAGGAAGGAAAAAGTGTTTCTCTCTAATCTAGGCAGGGGGATTCACAGGAGGCTTTATATGTTGAATATCAAACTGACCTAAACAAACAGAAGTGCCTCCTTTAAGACATTCAAAAGGGTTCTTTCTAGCTACATAAATAAGGCCAGAACTTGTAGGAAACACAACTTACTCACCAATCACTTGAATGGTGCCTTTTTTTAAAAAAAGAAAAACAAGAGAACTACAAATAGTTATTGACTCTTAAATTAAAATATGGTAGAAACTGAAGCTGAACCAACAAAATAGTACCATTGCAGTTGGCACATCACATCCATGAGGAAATCTTCATGGAATTGTACAATTCGGACTTGAGGATAGAAGGCCAAAAGGGAGTTATCTCCCTATTGCCTTTAGGGAGAGAAATGGGGCTTATTGGTCATCCTCTCTCAATATATATTAAAGAAAATAGAACAAATAGAAAAGAGGGACCAGAGTTATGCATGTGGAACAAAATGATCATTAGATACTTACCAAGGAAAATCATTAAAAACATGACAAAATCATAAACTCTGTATTATCCATTGTTAAAGCCTAAGAGGTTATGTTTTTAGAAGCAGAAAAAAATTTTTGATTGTCTTTCCATATTCCTTCTAGACAAATATTTTATGATTATTTATAGCAGTCTGTAAATATAATAGAGTTCAAGGTTTGTTCCCAAGGTCCTCCATGACCTCCATCCCTATAACAAGCCAAAAGCCCTTCCCTAATTATCATCATTTTTAAATTTGTTTCGCCTCATTCATTATGCATCCTATATAGTCAGGGGCATCAGTTCTCCCTTCAGAGACTCTCTCTTGTCCAGTTTCCTTCTCTAATCTACAGATGCAGCCTAGCCCTTGCAGACACCAGCATCACTTCCCTACCCCAATAGGCCACATGCAGCTGGCAATACCATCAACATTCTTCTAGTCACTGGAAAATGAAATACTGAATTAGTTTTGATGTCTTCCTTCCTTTCTGCCCACTGATTCCATATATCATCAGAGACCAGGTCAGTTTTTCCTTCTTCATGTGTCTTGAATCACCTGCTTTTTTTTTTTTTTTTTTCTTTTTCCTATGCAAGTGGAACTCTAGTTCCTCCAATATGGACATTCTTTAAATAGCTATTTAATGGGCTATAACTCAAATCTCATTAGAGTAAGCATCACTGAAACTCATTTTCTAACTACAAACAATGGTCTACTCACTTCAAATTATGTATGATAGTTTAAAGAAAAGTCACAGTATCCCCAAATAATTCCACAATGGAAAGAAAAAATTTGCTCAAAGTCAGAAGCCCTAGATTCTGGTTTTGTTTCTGCCACAAATCAGCTTTGTGACTTGAACTTTAGTGTACTTTTCTGTACAAAGGCTGGTTAATAAGCTTCAGGGATCCCTTATCTTTTAGATTCTGGGATTATCTGATACAGGTTTTAATACTGGATCCATTAACTACTGAGATTTGCTTTTCTGGCTTTTCTTTCTACAGCAAACACGTCACATATCTTTGGGCCCCTTGTCTTCCAGTGATAACAACTTTTCTCAGTTTCTACTTAAGGATTCTTTCTTGGTTTACTTTGGTTTTCTTGTTTTATTATATTTCTCTTCTCTTCTCTCTCCCCAGTCTGTGCATACTCACACATTTACATAATATTAATCACGGTGTGCAGGGACTAAGCCTTACTGACATTCACATTGCTAGTGCCTGGTCAAGCTCTGGGAGCACAGAGACAGCTAACTAATTTCCTGCTTAAAGGAACTAGTCCAGGAGGGTAAACATTATGGTATCACAAATGACTGAGTCTCTTAGGCATGGCCAGTTCAAATGGATCCACAGCAATTCTATCATAATAAGAGCCAAACACAAACTAAAGACCCCTTTTCTCCCATGAAACTGTCATCATTTGATTTGAGGTGATCATTCTTCTCTTCTTTTGAAAGCAATATCATGACAAATACATTATTTGGAGTCCCAAAGGAGGAAATCACACCATAAAATCAGGAAAAATAGTTACATATTCTCAAACTTCTCACTGCAGCCTTTTTGCATGCTTTTCTGTACCACATAATCAGAATTTTAAAAGAAACCTTAAGCTGAGGTGATTTCTAGGTTTTTGGTTGAGGTGCATGATAAGAGAAAGTTTTACATTTTATTGATTAATGATATCACATTATGAGAATAAATTTGAGGAAATTCTGAAAGTTCAGTCTCTTGTTTTATTCTGAGATATTATTTTTATAATTTTGATATAAAGAATCATCAACTCTTAGGGTTTGAAAAAACCCAAGTCTTGAATATTATGACATTATCTAAGCAGGATTACTGCAGAACAGTTAATTTATAAGATTTCAGAGGTGTTCTGAAGAAAATGTTAAATGAAAGTTCTATGAAGCAAAAATATTTTGGAAATTCTGAGTTTTTTAAGATCAGTTTTATTTTTCTTACTATACTTCTAGAGCCTTTAATATGAAAATATTCCTAGTGAATTTCCAAGATTATACCAGGGATATTATTCAGCATTTCCATGACTTTTTGCTTATAGAAATCTTTCTTAATGAAAAGCATAATAATATCTTCCAGAAGATTTTTCTAAAGAACAAGCTAGGGAAATTCTGAGACCCAGAAGACTGTAGTTTTTCTATAAACATATACAGTTAATAGTAAGGATAGTATTAGAACTTGGAACAAATAGATCCCCTATTCTATCCACTTCCCATGATAGCATGGGTTCTGACAGCAATCTGGGAAACACAATACCTCCAAACAAGACATGCTCCATAACAGGAACCATTTCAAGATCACATTATGGAAATCTGGATCCATTTCTAGTGTCAGTCCTCTTAGCTGAAAAAGCCAAAAAATGGCCAAGTAACACATCTTAAAGATTTCTGGCTAAAGATTTATAGCACAGGGCAAAAAAAATAACTCTTTTATACACAATATAAACACATACATAGATATACACTCTGTGTGTGTGTGTGTGTGTGTGTGTGTGTGCGTATACATACACGAGTGTGTGCTTAGTCACTCAGTCATGTCTGACTCTCTGCAATCCCACAAACCATAGCCCACCAGGCTCCTCTGTTCATGGGATTCTCCAAGCAATAATACTGGAGTGGGTTGCCACGTCCTTCTCCAGGGGATCTTCCCGACCCAGGGATTGAACCTGGGTGTCCTGCATTGCAGGTAGATTCTTTATCAGCTTAGTCACCAGGGAAGCTCCACATATATATGTATATATGCATATTTATATATGAAATCCATGAATTTGTCTCATTCCTATTTTAAACACAAATAAATTCTTGATTTTTAAAATTTTAAATGCTGCTGCTACTGCTGCTAAGTCGCTTCAGTCGTGTCCGACTCTGTGCGACCCCATAGACAGCAGCCCACTAGGCTCCCCCGTTCCTGGGATTCTCCAGGCAAGAACACGGGAGTGGGTTGTCATTTCCTTCTCCAGTGCATGAAAGTGAAAAGTGAAAGTGAAGTCGACTCAGTCATGTCCAACCCTTAGCGACCCCATGGACTGCAGCCCACCAGGCTCCTCTATCCATGGGATTTTCCAGGCAAGAGTACTGAAGTGGGGTGCCAAATGAAAATTGCCAATTAAGAAGCAATAAGAATCTGCAATATTTTCTCATCTCTCATGTATCATTTTTCAATTTTCATTACATTATAGAACAAACCAATTAATTCACAGATTTTTAAAAATTTCCTTTAAAGACAAAATTTCATCCCAAACTGAGTTCAACCATAGCATGTGGTTTGAGGCATCTTACTACTCCAAAACTGAATTTGCATCAAATTTCCCAAATGCGAGTATTTAGAAAATGGAATCACAATGGTTCCATGGTTTCAAATGCCAGGAATTTAGAAAGAAATAAAACAACTTTCTTTTAACAATGCAAAAAGCTTAAGGGCCAATATTAATAAGTAAGGAAAGCTTTTTTGCACAGTTCAAGAGAAATGGCAAAGAATTTAGTCACAAAAATGATTGTTCTTTTTTTGTTGTTCAGTTGCTCAGTTGCATCCAACTCTGTAACCCCATGGGATTTCTCTTTTATGGTGGCAGAAATCTTTCAGACAAGTCAAGTCAGACTCTTAGCCTTTGACTCACTGAGCATGGGAGAGAGTTTACACAAATACTGCTGGCAACTCTTCTACATTACATAACAAAAACAAAACACAACAGACATGTGCACAATCCTAGACCTAGAAGAAAATGTGGGAAGAGCATTTGACATCTAGTATAAAGTAGTGGCAAGCAATATAGATTATTATTAGAACTCTCCATTAAGGTAAATTACCAAGGTCCAGTGAGATATGTTCAGGCAAATATCTGATTGAACAAAATGCCCCACATATTTCTTGCTCTGGAATCTATATATCGACAATACGTATATATTGGCTAAAGTCTCAAATCAGAAAGACTTAGTCAAATAGAGTGGGGTGGGGTGCAGGGGTTATGGAGAAGAATTCCTTCCAAGAACAGTACAGGCAAGCATCATGCATAACTTGTATGTAGCATTCATTCACCTAACAAATATGAGTCAAACATCTTTTAGGCACTCTGTTGAAAAGGTTATAATCAACAAGTATTTAATGAGGAAACAGTATGTACCAGACAGTATCCTAGGTGTTGGAGATTCAGTGAAGAAGTAAACAGATGAGGTCCCTGTTCTAAAAGAGCCTGCATTCTACCAGGAGAGAGAATCCATAACCAATTTCAGACAGTGTGAAGTGCTCTAAGACGATGAAAGAAGGGGGCTGGAAAAAGACTGTCATTTCACATGCCATCTCCTCAATCAAATCACAAGAAGAGTCTATCCATAAAGGAATTTGGAGGGAAAGTATTCCAGACAAAGGGGACAGCAGACGTGAATGACCTAAGGCAGGAACACACTTGCTGCGCCTGAGGCACTGGGGAGAGAGCACCAGATGGAAGTACAATGAGCTGGCAGCCAGGAAGTGGAGGGTGAGGTGGGTGAGCTGTGGGTGGATCTGATCATGTGGGCTTTAAACACTAAGATCGTATTCTATACATGCTAAGAAAATATCAGATGATTTTACACAGAGGAGTGGTATGATCAGACTTAGCTTCTTCAAGAGACCACTTTAACTCTTGAGTAGGGGACTGACAATAGACAGCAAGAGAAAAAGTAGGGAAAACATTTATTAAGCTAGTGGCAAAATTCACTTGAAATGATAGTTTAGAGACTTAGACTAAGGTATCAGTAGTAAAAATGTGGAAAAGAAAATAGATTCCAAATATATTTTAGAGACTGAATTGTCTTGAATGCTCACAGAATCAATTTGGAGGTAAGTAAAAGAGAAAAATAAGAAATGACTCCTAGATATTTGGTTTGAATAACTGAGCGGATGAGGGTAGGGGGAGCATTTACTGATAAGAGGATGGCCTGGAAGAAGAAGGGTGGGTGGCTGGGTAGGTGTGTGTATGTGTGTGCAAGGAGATTGTTCATCAAGTGATTCTTTAAAATATGTTAAGTTTAAGATACCTATCAACATTTAAAAGAAGATGTCAAGTGGTACTTAGATCCAGGATCCTGGAGTTCTCAGGGAAGTCTGGTTTTGAAGATACAAATTGCGAGTTTTTAGCATAAAGATAGATATTTAAAGCCACAGACCTAAAAATATTCATCCGAGGAAATGATCAAGGCGCAAAGGCTCAAACCAAGCACTAGAACTTTACCAAAGCATGAACATGAGAAGAAACCAGTAGCAAAGGCTGAAAAGAGCATCGTACGCCTATATATGACCATAATGGAAAGTGTGACCAGTCGACAGAAAGCGGGTTTTTCTTTAGCAATGTTAACAACACTGACTTTGTCTCTCTAAGCAGTTTTCCAGTTCCTCTCTGAGGAGATGATCTTGGACTTAAGCTTACTACATAGCCCTGGATAGACAGGGCTTCCTGGATGGAAATCCACAGACCAAGTTAAACCAGACCAGACAACTTGGACACATCTTTATGCCCACCTGGAGATAAACATCTAAAGTGCAAGAGAACGAGGGAAGATGGGGCTGGGGGGAGGGAGAAAAGGAAGACAGGCTAACACTCGAGGCTGGAATACCTCCCTGGACTATCTTTTTAAGTGACACTTGGCTTCTTTAGCTCCTATGCCCTGCTCTACACTTTCTCTTAAGCTGATTCCTCCCAGAGCCATCCAGTCATAGGAAGAAAGCTTTTTGTCACAAAGCCAGAGACAACAGCCAAACATTTTCATGTGATCTGTTTTTGTTTTTTTCAAGTTCTCATGTCCTTGGATCAATTTTCTAATAATGAATTAGCATCCCTTTTGAAGTTCAGAAGCCTTGGGAAGAGGGTTAGTGAGAACAAACTACAATAAAGTAGCTAATTTCTGTCTTGATTTTCAATACACACATCTGCTGTTTTGTGGCCCATCAGATTTCATGCAGTCCAACTAAGATGTGATTTAACTAACAAGTACCCAAGCAAGAAGGTATATATGGTTTATTTTATTCCTGTTCTCAGCTCTGATATTTGAGGAAGATCGTGCAGTGAGAATCTTATGATCATACTGATATCAGATTGATTCTCTACAAAACTGTCTACTGAGGTAAATTTTACGAAAATAATCCATTAGCTTTGACTGCCTCCATTTTCTTTAAGGTTCTTTTGAAGGCTGTCATGAATATTAATGCTGCTTGTTACCACTTAATTCATACTGTTTCTTTCTCTGCAGCATCCTTTTTGAAATTCATGGGACAGTCCCTTCTTACCAAATTCACCTACAAGAACCATCATTCTCAGGGCAACAGAGATGATCTGTTTAATTAAATTTTCTTATTAACAACGAGTTAGCCCAAAACAAAGCAAACAAAATGGTGGGATGCCACCTCTTCTTATCTGAAACAGTCATCCAGATGGTGATATTCCTGGCTGCCTCAGGAAAGCTTTTGTCTTTGATGCTAACAACAAAGAAGGATGCAGAAAGAGCAAGTTCAACAGCTAGATAAGCCAGCATTTAGCATTGTGGCCAAAGCAGTTACTCAGCCACAGAACAGAATACCCCCACGAGAACAGTACAAACATTCAGGAGTTTATTTTTCTCATACAAGGAGTCAGGAGGAAGGTTATCCTTGTTGCTGGTCCTGAGTCTCAGCCTTAAGAGATCTTGCAGCTTCTCTTTGTCCCTTTGGAAGTGAGCCATCACGGAAAGATGTCCTGCCTCCTTCTCCAGAACAGGCTGCATGAAGAGACAGTTGCTGAGGATGAGGAAACACACGGAGAGAGAAGCGGCATGAAGGAGACGGAAGGGCCCCAGCCAACAGCCAGCACCAAATCGCACACATGTGAGTGAGGCCACTTTGGGTCCTCCCCCGCTGACCCCGCCACAGTTCCTCACTCACAGAGTCACAGGCAATAACATGGTTATTGTTTCAGGCTATTCCAGTTTGGGGTGGTTCATTATACTGTAATGGAAAACAAAAGCAGAAGGAGTAAATTCTTAGGGTGATATATTTCCCCTGGTAGAAATCCAGTGTTTGAGTGTGTAAAGGTGTGTGTGTATGTGTTGTAGGTGTGTGTGTAGGTTTGTGCACGAGGCATATGTATGCTTTGAATAAAGATCAAATATCTGTTGATTTAGCAGTGAATGCCAATAGCAAAGAAAAAATAATGATAAAATCCATGTGTTTATTTCACTTTTGTCTAACTTCCTAGTCTCGGGAACAAACGATTTATTTAAGGATTACAATCTCATTTATATTAGTAGGGGTATCTGGTATGTCTCTGAAACTTATCCTCCAAAGGCTCGGCTCTGCATGAGGTAGGCATGCTGTAAATAACACTGATATAGACAACCAGGCCTTCATATTTGACTTGAACTTTTTCAAAATGATTTCAAGGCACTAGCTGATGTCTTTTCATTTTTTAAGACAATCTTATCAGGTAGACAGTAGAGATTTTATTGTGCCATTTGGTATATAATGCCTGGGTTTGACCAGACTCCGGGAGATAGTGAAGGACAGGGAAGTCTGGTGTGCCACAGTCCACGGGGTCACAAAGAGTTGGACACGACTGAGCAAATGAACAACAAGAAAGACACTAGACATCATAGAATGAATCCAAGTATATTGAGCTACTTAACAACAGGTCTTGCAAGAGTTAAGTTAGTCACAAACCAAGATATCCCCTCTTCGATTGCGGTATGCTTTCACACCCACACCCTTGTTAGGAAATGGGGCACCGAAAGTGCTGTTGTACCTCACAGCCCTATTTGTGTTCCCAGGAGAATCAAATTCTTCAAAGAACAACCTTTGTAAAGCAACATATGATAAATAGAAGCCTTTTACCTCAGTGGAAAGTACCTATAAAATAGTTACGATCTATATCTCAACACTCAGAGTCTAACATAGTTTTAGTAGCAAACCAAATCAGCTCAGCCTTACAAAATCTTTCCAAGACCATTAATGTTAGGCCAGCCAAAATGCTGACCAGCCTTCTATCAGCAAATTCTGATTTTACCTACTTACAGTCACCCAATTTTATGCTCTGCTCTGTCCCACTCTATCTCCATGCATCCATAAACTGCCAGAGAAAACTCTGACCCCAAGGCAAACATGGCTCTGACACAGATTTCCCAAAAAGGAGAGGAAGAGAGAGAGAGAGAGGATTAAATTTCCTTTTGGCCCACCGCCTGATTCTCATTAAGCCCACGGTGGTCACACGTGGAGACCACGGACTATATAGAAGTTCGGTTTCCATTTTATAACCACAGAGAAGAAACACAGGGTTGTGCTTTGTAACCCAGATGTGATGACGAGGATAACCCCTTCAATGTAAAACTCAAGCTTGATCTTTCACAACTTTATTAGTCATATGAAGAAAAATGATTAAGCCTGACTTCTATTAAGTTTGCTTTCATTTCTTTTAGGCTCCGGGAACGTGAACAAGTGTTTGTTTTCGTGGCTGCCAACATTTAAACCTTCCAAGCAGTTCTGGATTCAACAACTGAACACATTAAACAGCTAATGTACAACACACACCACGTTCTCGGTTGAAAACCCACAGCAACTCCTGAAACATTTTAAGCTGCAGCTTTTGTCATGACACTATTGTAAATCTATGTTTGAAATCTCATTTAGATTGTGTTTAAACTTTTCTGCAGGGGGACACCCTTTCAGAAAACGGTTTCTGGAAGTGTTTATATCAGAAGCACTTATTAAAGCCTGAACCATGGCCATGGCTAGGAATTTAGTAAGGCAGATCGCTTCATTTCAATTTTGGAGGCAGTATTTCTCCATGTACCAATAACTAAGGTGGTAAGTGGAAAGGAAATCTTCTGATGAAAGAAAACAGAATTAGGATGTGAATAGAAGTCCTCCAGTTTTCAATGGCATAACACTTTCCTCCTTCCCTTCTACTTCCTCTTACCTTCTCTTTCCCATTTTCCAGTTTCTGCCATGAGGGAGATAGCAGTGTCCAGGAGGGAAGCTGCCTGTGAGAAGACAGTCATAAGACTATCTTCAGAAGAAAATGGCAGAACATTGGTAATTGTTGGAATTAACTGAAGGATACATGGGGGCTGTGCTATCTGAATTTCCTACTTTGAGATATTTTTGAAAGAAAATTCTATCATAAAAAGTAAAAAATGTTTTCTTAGGCAATGTTGTAAACAATGATAATGTTATCAGTAATGATACCTTTAAATGGTAATCCATTCTAGTACTCTTGCTTGGAGAATCCCATGGACAGAGGAGCCTGGCTGGCTACAGTCCATAGGGTCACAAAGACTCAGACACGACTGAGCGACTAACACTTAATGATATCTGAATATTAATGCTTTTTGCTACCCCCTACCTGATGAAACAGACAGTAAATTTTGATGCCCCCAAATTAGTACTGTCAAAAGCTGCAGAAGATTTTAATGTCAAAATGATGTGAAGGCTATTTGTAGGGATCATTTGACTCTAAAAGTCTGGAATAAAACTATTTCATGTAGATAACAAGGAATGTTTGTGTTTATTTTCTTGAAGATTACCTTTTTAGTTTTGGCAGTGCACAAAATGCTGACTTACATGTTTCAGTTATCTACTGCTGCAAAACAAACTACCCCCAAATTCAGTGAAACAAAATAATAAATATTTCCTTTGCTCCTGAATCTGTTTTCAGGAATTTGGACAGCAAGAGCGTCTCAGCTGAGTTAACATAAATGACTAAGAGTGACCTGGACAGTTCAACTGCAGGTCTAGGTCTGGGGCCTCACTTCTTACTGTTGGTGGGGCTTCGCAGGGCTCCTCCCTGTGGCCTTGCCAATTATCTAATGGATATATTCACAGCATGGAGGTCTGCGGGTAGTTGCATTTATGACATGGCAGCTGACTTCCCTAGAGAAAAGGGGAAACTATCAGGCTTCATAAGGGCTAGGCCCAGAACTGGTATTATGTGATTTTTTTGCTGTATGCTATTAATCACATCAATCAGAAGGGCTAGCCCAGAGTTAAGGAGATGGACATCTCTTGCTAGCGGGTGAAGCAGCTTGCCCACATAGGGAGACAAGAGATTGTTGGCTGCCACCTTTGAAGACTATCATGCATTTTACTTTGTTGTTTAGTCACTAAATTGTGTCCAACTCTTTTGTGGAACTTTAGCCTGCCAGGCTCCTCTGTCCGTGGGATTTCTCAGGCAAGAATATTAGAGTTAGGTTGCTATTTGAAAGAGTTTTATAATGAATATTTGGGATCCACCTTAGATTTTGAATCTTGAGCACATTGGAAAACACCATTATTTAGAAACAATACATTCTTATTTTTCCAAGATGCCTAAAAGGGGGGAAATGCTTTGGGGTAGTGAAACAGTAATTAACTTCAGACTATAATATCCTTTTTCATAAATTAAAGAAAAAATACTAGAATAATAAAAACATAGAGTTTCACTTATACTATGATGATGATGTAGGAGAAAATGTATGTTATTATTCAGTATCTAATCTTGCTTGTTCCTCAAATGCCCACCCTGACTAGCCAGAAGAAAAATGTATACAATATGCAGTCTGGCTTAAAGCAATGGCCTATGACCTAACAGTCTTTCCATTCCACTGTTTATCTTCCAAAGAGCTTCTGAGAACAGGAGGAGAGAGGGCACCTCAGATGCTCCCCAGACACTGAAGGAATGAGGTCTGCTGGGCTTATGCTGATGCTTGGATATTTGCTGCCATAGAGATCACTCTTCTCTTTCTGGTCACTGTACTTCCTACTGGCCTCTAGTGTTGTCTGAGGTCCCTTCTCTTGCTCTGGGAAATGCTCTGGATGCGATTCCCCAGATAACATGGTCTCCCCTTCCTCCTGCTGGCTGCAGACCCTGACTCGGCTGAGTTGCCCGCTTCTGGACCAGTGAGCCACACACCTCGGCTTCTCCCACCAGATCACCCCTCCTCGCAGAGCTGACCTCGTGAAGGTCCACAGCCTTATAATGCAGCACCCATTCTTCCTAAGCACTGAAGGCTTGCAGGAAAGTCTACCATCAGAGCCTCTCTGCCTAACTGCAAAACAAAAAGATTACAGCAGGCCTGAGACTGCTACCCTAAAGGCCTGCTTGCAAGGTTGGCCTTTGGCTGCTATCTGTGAACTTGGATTTAGGGAGAATTCCTACATACTAACTAATAAGAACAAATCAGTGTCTTTAAACTCCTTGTGCAAAAAACATGGTTCATGCTGAACACCCACTTTCCTTCCAGGAGTCTGGAATTTAGGTATATGTGGGAACAGGGTGCCTTCATGACCACTGCCCAAGAAAATTGGGGGGCACTTTGGAATTTTCTGTTTCTAATGCACTTCCTGGAAGACAACATTTTATACAACTGCTGGGGGAACCAAGAATATCCGTGTGACCTACTAGGAAAGGACTCTTGGAAGTTTGTATCTGGTCTCCTGTGGACCTTGCCTCTGGTGCATTTTCCCTTGCTGATATTCTTTCACTGTAATAAATCACAACCATGAGTATGACTATATACTGAGTCCCATGAGTTCTCCTAGCAAACCATCAAAACTTGGGTTGATCTTGGGGACCCCACCCACATGTTCTGCCACAATGATTACTTTGATATGGTGGCATGCACACGAGTACATACACATAACCCGTCAGGCCAATAATATATGAGTTCCTTTACTTTTCACATGTTTGTAATTTTACTGCATAATTTTAATCATTTATTTTTCAATTTGGAAAAAGAGGTAAATTTATCTAATAGGAAGCAAACTCACTGGCAAATTTTCCTTTGCAAATCCAGCTTTAAATAAAATACTGGATTTAAAACCACAAATAGGAGATACTTAACATTGTACATGATGTATTGATATACATATCAATAAAGCTGGGGAAAAAAAGAAGGATTATTACAAGGATACGTGCTCTCCCTGAGATGTGGCCACTAGTCATCATGGGAATGAGTTTGTGGTTAATTGGTTTTTACTTTTGTACACTTTTCTTAGTGTTCTAAAGGCAGAAAATGAAGAGGAACTCAAGAGCCTCTTGATGAAAGTGCAAGAGATCAGTGAAAAAGCTGGCTTAAAACTCAACATTCCAAAAACTAAGATCATGGCATCCAGTCCTATCACTTCATGGCAAGTAGAAAGGTAAAAAGTGGAAGCAATGATAGATTTTATTTTCTTGGGCTCCAAAATCACTGTGGACTTATGACTACAACCATGAAATCAAGATGCTTGTTCCTTGAAAGGAAAACTGTAACAAACCTAGACAGAGTATTAAAAAGTAAAGACATCACTTTGCCAACAAAGGTTCACCTAGTCAAAGCTATGGTTTTTCCAGCAGTCATGTACGGATGTGAGAGTTAGACCATAAAGAAGGCTGAGTGCCAAAGAATTGATGCTTTCAGTGATGCTGAAGAAGAGTCTTGAGAGTCCCTTGGAGAGCAAGGAGGTCTAACTAATCAATCCTAAAGGAAATCAACCCTGAATATTCATTGGAAGGACTGATACTGAAGCTCCAATATTTTGGCCACCTGATGTGAAGAGCTGACTCACTGGGAAAGACCCTGAAGCTGGGAAAGACTGAAGGCAAAAGGAGAAGAGAGTGGCAGAGGATGAGATAGATAGTTAGCATCATCAACTCAACGGACGTGTTGAGTAAACTCTGGGAGATAATGAAGGACAGGGAAGTCTGGTGTGCTGCAGTCCATGGGATTGCAAAGAGTTGGACCCAACAAGAGTTGGACACAACAGTGATAGAACAACAATTGTATAAGTTTAAGGTGTACAATGTATTGATTTGATACAGTTATATATTGCAAAATGGTTACCACCATAGAATCAATTAACAGCTGTATCACATCACATAATTACCTTTCTTTTTTTTTTGCAGTGAGAACATTTAAGATCTATTCTCTTAGCAATGTAATCCTTTCTTCTAACTCATTCTCTCCTTACCTTCATTCCTTCACAAACAACATTCTCTCCTGCTTATCTACCAAAATAAATAAGTAAATAACTAGGACACAGGCAAGCAGACATTATTTGATTTCTCACTAGAATTATACAACTCAAAATTTCCCTAACATATGTGGTATTAAAAAAAAAACAAAGGCTTGGTAAGGGTCTTTCAAAGAAGGGTAGTTGTTCCTATAGAACATAGTCTGACTTTATTATCAAACTGCTTTCATTTGGAATGAAAGGGAATCCAAAAATAAGAGAACTGGCTCAGAAACACTCGAGGAAGATAATGCTGGAAGGCCCTGTCTGTCACTGACCGCCGTGCCACGCACGGAACTGAGCCCAGGGCTCTGCCTCCTTCTGCGGTGTCCCCTCCTGCGTGACAGCAGCCCGTCTGTTGCCAGGGCCTGTTTAACATGGAATTCTCCAAGTACCGCTGTAAAGCACCCAGCAAACACAGCGACTCTAAACTTAGTCTTACATATGTAGCCAGAGACGCGGATAAATATAGAGGCCTAGAAACACAGACAGAACTCCAGAAAACGTGCTCTCGGCCAGAAACATACTGTGAATATGCAAATATCACAGTGTCTGCTACCAAAGCTTTGCCCTTTAGCACTTGCCTCCCTCCAGCTTTCTCTCCTTCTCTCTCCCCGCCGTGCTCCCCGCCCCCCATCCACCAGGATCTTCCCATCTGTTTATTTTTTCCAAACTTCCATTTAAAAAAATATGGTATCACCTCTTAAAAATAAGAAAAATATGGTGCCACAAATACCACTGCCAGGTGTAACATATGATGCTGCTTCTGGGAGCTGGGGAACAAAATGTATAAAGAAGGCGGCTTTCCGAGTTTCTCACAAAGGTTACCGGAAATGGGGTTTATCCATTCTGTCTGAACTCTGTTCGTTCCCAGTTAGATTTCAGGTCTACTTTGTACTTTAAAGAAATTGTATAATCCAGTCCTTGTCATCAGTTTTCTTAATTTATTTCCCTGGGATGACAGGCCTGGCAGAGGCAGGCCTGCCTCTCAAATGTCTGGATTGCAGTGTAGCTATGGAAACAGGTGTTAAAGTGCCTTGAATGTCAAGCTCCACTGGTACTTTGCACATCGCGTTCTATATGGACGGCATGGTATTTTACACGCTGACCGGTACAACTGCACCCCTTCTCTCTGGTTTACAGAAGACAGTCGTCAGATTTGCCCACATCAACCTCAAGGTCTGCTCTGGGAAGGGAATGAAGATGGCAAATTTGTTGTGCTCTCTAAAGCTCTGACTAAAGTTCTCTATTCTGCCAAAAAACTAAAATAAAATAAAGTAAAATTAAATTTAATTGGATTAAATTAGATTAGATTAAAATAAATAAAATAAGCGGGGGAGGGAGATCAGAACAATTTCTTTTCCATGGGCTAATGGTATTTCCTTCTCTTGTCCAAAAAGCAGAAAATTGAGAGGAATGTTATAAGAACAGATCCTGTTTTAATTCAGGCCCCCTCTCTATAACTTTCATGAACATTTTTATTCCCAGCATTAAAGGTCTAGTGAATTTCAGCATAATTAAGTAGCTATTTAAATAGCTGGCTAAAAACACTGCCACCATTAATTTGACATGCTCAGAAAGAAAAGGGAGCAAAGAAGTGGACGGCTCTGGAATAGCCACCCTGTGCTGGCCCAGTGATCAAACGTGAGTCATTGTATTTCATTTTATCTTTACAAACAGCACTGCAGGGGAGATATAATCCCTGCTTTATGGAAAGGAAACTGAGACTCAGAGAGGTTAAGTAAAATGCTCAAGGCCTCAAGGTTATAAATGCAACAACCAGAATTCAATCTAAGGTTTGTCTACAAAGCCCATGTTCTTTCCATTGACTCAACCCAGACAGCAAGTTTAGGGCATGTAAGGCCAAACTGGCATAACTTTTCTCTCCTTGGCATGTTTCCCCCTTCACTTTAGGTGGTTTAAAAAGACAAGGCTTGATATCTCTGGTCAGGTCATAATAATTACGGGTGGTCCCTTGACACTCAAATCATGTTGGCCTGGCTCCAACTTCTATATTAGCATTACTCAATTGAAATTTTATCCAACCCTTGATGAGTTACTAAATCAAAGTCTCATTTAAATTGGTGCTGAGAAACTCTACACTTTAAAAAACAAGACAAGACAGTGGGGTAAAATCTAAGGGGTCCTGGACTTCGCTGGTGGCACGGTGGATAAGAACTTACCTGCCAGCGCAGGGGACGTGGGTGTGATTCCTGCTCCAAGGCGATTCCACATGCCATGCAGCAACTCAGCCCATCCACTGCAACTACAGAGCCCGAGCTCTAGGGCTCACACGCCCCAACTACTGAAGCCTGTGTACCTAGAGCCTGTGCTCCGCAAGGAGCGAGGCCACCACAGTGAGAGGCTCACACACTGCAATGAAGAGGAGCCCCTGCTCATCTCAGAGAAAGCCTGCACAAGCAATAAAGACCCAGCACGGCCAAAAATACAAAAATAAATTTTAAAAAATTTTAATCTAATGGATCCTATTTGCTCCCTTTATACATAGTTATTGTGATTTTTGATACATCGCTGGCCTAACGATAGGCAAAAAAAAAAAAGAAATTAGAGAAGGGATATTCCTAAACTCACCTCTATGTAAAATAAGGGAAAAATATATTTAAGTTTGTGATTCCAAAGGGCCACGGTTAAATACATTTGTATTGGACATAATGGGATCATTTACATATACAAAATGCTGAAAACAGACAAAGTTAAATGATTACAGGTGTCTATCCTGGTGATCTCATGAGCAGATAAGAAAAGAGCTTCAAAATAATAGAACCGAAATGAATAGGAAGGATGTTATAAACTGGCTCCTGAAACTAACAGCTACTGGAGAAGTTAGAGCAGATTCTGTTAAACTACTATCACAGCATACTTAGACCTTCTTTTTCAAATCTGTACTAATTCATAGGAAAGATGTAAAGCGATATCACTCTTAATGTATTTTGGCTGCAAGTTGCAATATTCAAAATTCAAAAATTTCAATCCTGAGGAATCGTTGCCATAATTCAGGCAATGTAAATCCAGTTCAAAGAGGCAACTGTACCTCCCCAGAAGAGACACCACTTGTCACATATGGACTCTGCTTAATGTGAGTAAATCCCAAGAGAGCATTTGGCTCATCTTACTTCTGTGCTAACAAGAACGCAAAAAAACCTCTGCTCCTCGCAGCTTACTCTGTCTCTTTCTCCAGAGGTCTTGGTGACCACCAAATCTTACCCCAGAAAGTACTGATTTTACCCATTCCTAGTGCTACGTCTTCCCTCCTTCCAGAAAACAGAGTTCATCCCGTCAACACATGTGATTCAATGTGTGTGGGTGCCCACACATCAGGAAGTGATGAATACAGGCCATACATGTGCCTCTGTATAAGACTAGATTATGACAAGCCTATTTACAATTATAATCCCCTTGCCATTTGGTATCTGAGATTCGGTTGGTATCTAAAATAAATTTTCATCCAATCCACTGATACATATAATTGGCACATGTATAAAAAAAAGTATCTCTTTCATATTTCTTAAAATAATAGATATCTCGTGATACTCTGGATAACATTTAAATGTATCCCCCACTCCCCCGACCTTTGTTATTCTTAAAGATCACAGTGCTCTAGAACAATTGTAACTAAGAATGAGAATGCTGAGGTAAAGATGATTTTAAACTCAGCCAGGACACAGGACACAGAAGTGTTAACTTTCATTCCCCAGATTCTTTTTTTTTTGGTATTTCAAATTGACCACACTTGATTTACTAGCCTGACTCATGCAGTCTTTCGATTTATCCTCTACCCTCCAGTCACCCTCAGGTGCTACTGTGCAAACCTTGTCCTTTAAACAGAAAAACACTTTGCTCTCCCGGTCAAATGGAGGGCTGCAGTGCATACTTCGGATGGCTGAAGTTTTCTCTGAAATGAAATATAGAAGCCATAACTCAGTTTCTCTGGCAATGAACCACAGAGGCCATTTATCAGGGCATGGCAGACATTTATCTCCTCAAATACTCCAAGGCAGATGGAAATAGCATCTAGCCTCCTGTCAGAATAAATAACCCAAATATCGCCCCCCTCACCATGAAAAGACCCAAAGAGATCAGCAGCCATAGATCAGCTAGAGGCAAACCAAGCCAGTCAGCTGTAAACCTCTGCTCCACTCCCCCTGAGGCACCAGCAGTCTCCATCATAACAGGCTCAGGTTCTAGAATCCAGGCCTTTTGGCCTCCCGGCTTTTGTTCTGACCCTCTGAGTGAGGAGTCCAAAGCTAATGTGTTATTTTTCACTGTAAAGTTTCAATCTTGCCCTCTCCCGACTTTATTGGGAAAAGAATTTTTTCCCATTTTCTAACTTAAATACAAACAACATTTGAAAATTACCTCCTCCAAAAGGCAGTTTGGGACAAGCTGTTTCTTGCATTTCAAGGCAAATCAGTCATGTATACTTAAAAATGGTTAACACAGTACATTTTATGTTATGTGTATCTAACACAATTTAAAATAACATTTTTAAATTAAAAAAAAAAAGTCTTAGACTGTGTATTAGTCGCTCAGTAGTATCTGACTCTTTGCAACCCCATGGACAGTAGCCCACCAGGGTCCGAGGTCCGTGGAATTCTCTAGGTCAGGAGGGGGAGCCATTCCCTTCTCCAGGGCATCTTCCCAACCCAGGGACTGGACCTGGGTCTCCTGCATCACAGGCAGCTTTTATGGTCAGAGACACCAGGGAAGTTCTGGTGTAGATTAAATTAATAATAATGCCAGGTTTTTAAATGCTGGACTTTCTTGATTGTATCGTATTTATCAAACATCTAAGTCCTCTGGAAGACAGGCATTGTAGTAAACCAGCTTTTCCCCCCCATAACATCGTCATTGTGTAAATATTGCTTATTAAGTCTCTGAGTCACTCAAAGCTACACAACAATACTTTAATTTATGAAGTTGACAAGCATGGCTAGTTCTAGACCATGAAGAGGCTAACCTATGCCTAAACATCCTAACCTCAATCCTTTCTCGCTCCACTCCCAAAGAGGAATTTTGATTGAAATTTTTGCATTTTAATCATTTAGGTTTGTGTTTTTTTTTTTTTTTAAATGAGAAAATACTCATTGGACCTTGTGTGTCTAAGAAAATCTGATTTTAAAACTGAAAAGTCACAAATAAGTGAGACATTTTCTTTTGTTTTCTGTAAAAGTTTGGCTTCTCCTCCTCAAAGTTCCCACGCCTTCTTTAAAAGTAGTCCCATCGATGTTCCTGAGAGATTATTAACTTTTTAGGAAAAGAAGAGATGATAGCTTCTGTAGTACCTCCTTCCAGAGCAAGCTACCATGTCCTTAGAGGTGTTTGTAAAGGCTTATGGGCTCTATCTGCATTGGCGGGACAATGAGCACTCCTAAAAAGTAATTTTGGGAGTGGCAAAACTCAAAGCATTGTCCTAGATGAACTGGGAGTTCACTGAGTAGTCAAACACTGTTCCTGAAAAGTGAAACGTCCAGAAAGATGGCCAGAAGGTTTTGCTTGGTCAGATGCTTGACCATCTCTGTAGAGAGAATAGAGGGGTATGAACTGGAAAAAATCTATAGGTGCCCAGTTATTCAGTGAAGGAACTCCAGTCCATTCCCTTGGAGACTAGACTCTGGGATATTTACTAAACTGTTTTCAGCAGATGGGGGGTTTCATCCTAATGTGCCTTTAAACATTTAATACTGAGAAATGTACACACACACACAAAGGTTCTGAGAAGAGCTTCTCCTTTTTTAACATGGAGTTTGAATCAAGAATCATCTGAAGCTGTACTTCTGAAGAGCTAGGTAGTTCCTGAATACAACATGAGTACTGGAAATCCTTCAGTGGTCCTCCAGTATCTGTAAGATCAAGCCCAAGCTTTAGGCTCTGATTCATGTCCACCTCTCTAGCCTCTTACCTACAATTCTCCCAATTCATGTCTGTGTTTGCTATTTTCCAAGCAAGCCATGTTCTCACACACACACTCTTGTGTCTTTGCACAAGCTGCCCTTTCACAGTATTCTTTTCAACATTGTCAATGGGAACACACCTACATACAACACACACACACACACACACACACACACACACACGGTCTGTGAGGCTTTCCCTGACTGCCCAGCAAGACGCAAAGGATGTCTTCTTTATCCTCCCCATGGGGTCTGAGTGTGTTTCAGAGCACTTCTCATCACGTGACAACTGTGCACAGATTTTTGCTCCTCTCCCTCTAGATTATATAGTGTCTACAAGGTCAAGGATCTATTCCTTGATGATCTCTACAGACCCAGAAAGGAAGGAAGGAGAGGAGAAGGAAGAGACTCACACATACTAGTGCTAAACAAATGTAGACCATTCATTCATTATTCACCTGAGAGACTTCAGTCTAGGATGGCGCTCAGAGGACTGGAGAGAAAATGCAAGTTGGTGTCTTAAAGCCAAAAGATAAGATACAGTTAGTAAATCTCAGTTGTCAAGCTCAAAGTCAAGCAAAAAGTCCAGAAACTGAAAAGGCAGAGAAGAGGCATGAGTTAGGGCTGGATCATGAGTTTAAAGATGAGACCATTCAGCCAAATAGCCCCTACTCACTTCAGATGGAACATGTGTGGTTTTCAATCTTCTGCAATTCTTATCACTCCTTAATAATTCATCTACCTAGATTCATTCAATTACAATACCAATCTGGATTCTGTGGGTGTTTTGGTTTTGGACCTATGACCTAAGGGACTCATTTAACAAATGATATTTTTGGAGCTCATCTGATCCACTTACTTGGATGCCAAGAATTTAGACATTTCTAAAAGAAAAATTGCTTATAACTGACAATGTTTTTAAACCATGGAGCCATAAAACCTTTGGTAACATCTCTAGCTTCATTCATCAAACCAGGCATTCTAATAGTCGCTTGAGGGCAAGGAGCACTTGATGACAAATGACTAGCAAAACACATAAACACACAGACCCACGCAGGGCCGCCACCATCCTCACCACCTCCACCGCAAGAAAAACAAGAACAAAATACACAAGCCTTTCCCCTCATGACACTCATGTCCTTTACTCTCTCCAAAGAAAACTTCATAATTTTGCGCACTTTACAGAGTTACTATTCAACATGAGAAGGGGCTTTTGCTTAGTTTTCTCCTAAAAAGAATTATGATCCCATAGTTTAACACCAAAGCCAGCTGCTGCGGCAGGAGGACTATTCACTTTCAAGTAAAGCTGAAAAGTTGCTGTGTTTAGTTTTTTTGTCATTTGTTGTTGTTGTTTTGTTTTTTTTCCACTGAGGTGGTGTCTATTTTTGCCTCCTGGAGAGGCAGGGCTGGAGGAGATGGCAGGAAGTTTTTGAAATCAATTGGCTCTATGAAAACGAAGGATCTAAGTCATCCTTCATTTGCTCTAACCATAATCCATTGGACTTGCATTTTGTGCTCCGTCGATCAAATCAAACTTTCCCCAAGGAAAACCTGATTCTTTTAGGTCTGGTCTGTGCTCAGAGGGCACAAGCCACATGGCCTACTTCAGTAAGTCCCCATTACTGCCGACTGCATAGCTTTCAGAGCCAAATCCCATGGGCACTCAAGATGTATCATTCAATCTTCGGAGTAATCAATCCCGAGAGCCTGCCGGCCTGGCCCTGCTGGGCTGAGCTGGGGAGCGGCCCGCCCTGGCCACGAGGTGGCTCGGACCTGGAGAAGAGGCAGTGACACATAACCTCCAAGTTCAAAAGCCTTTCCACAGATACTTGAAAAGGGCAGCAGGAAGGTGTGAAAAACAGAAGCAGGGGCTGGGGGGGAGAGGCTGGGAGATTTGATCCTAAACAGGTTTCACTTATAAAAAGAAAATGGTTATATGAGTCTTTGCAAAAACCTCACACTCCGCAGTGCCCTTCGGGGAAACTCGAACCTCCTAGCTATGTTGTCACACACCGAACCCACACCCAGAGTGTTAAGTATCACTGGCTCTCAGACAGAAAAATGTCATCATTCCCTCCTCCTGGCTGATGTCTTTAAATAGCTCCTCTTATTTACGGGTGTACATAGTGTTAATGTCCTTCAGTTGCTCTATTTTCAAGGATGGAAAAGCAGTTGCTAAGCATTTCTAAATGACAGCCCCAGGGTTCATTAAAAATATGGCAAACATTTGCTAAGCTCATTAAGTGCAATTTTTGTGTGTGTGTATCAGATTCCTCCTCTGCATGTTCTGCGTGACCAAACATCTATTAACCCTAATCCCATTGATGAGTCTGATACATTCAAACCAGCAATTAGACAAAACAAAAGGGATATTTATGGAGAGACTCCTAAATGGGCTTTCATATTGGTCTAAGCTGTTTCAAAACGACAGTTTAATTCCCCTCTGTTAATCCCTTGCTTCCAGACCATTCCCTTTGTTTGATTATAGGTTGTCAGATTCAGGGATTCTGATTGAATCAAAATGTGAGGCAAACTAGAAACACATAATAATTATGCCATTTAAACCCTGTTGCCTACTGTATAAGCAAACGAAGTGCTCTACAAATGAAGACTCCTTGGCACAAAAGGTTTCTAAAATATGCAGCTTATACAATTAGAAGCCATAGAATCTGAATCGGGTGGTTGTTTCCTCAAATCCTTTAGAAAATCCTCCAGTGAACAAATTCGGTGGTAAAATATATCATGCATCGAATCTGTTGACAAGGCAAAAATATTTTAGGAAGGGCTTCCTCTGCTCTTCCTCCCCCTCCATCCCCTTGCCTCCCTCCCCAACCGCAGCTGTGGACTTGTCTGACCTACAGTGGTTAATCTGAGCACCGGCTCTCATTTGGCTGTCCCAGCTTTCCATTAACTCAGGGCCACGGTGCTGTTATTATTAGAGGCGGAAAGGATTTCGCATTGCTTACATGGTGTAAAGCTGGACAAATAAACAAGTACTGACTATGGATGTCTCCCAATTGCGCTGGGCCTCAATTTTTGAATGTGGTCTTTCAAATGGCAAAATGACCCTTCTCTAGCTTGTAAAACCTCTCTTTGTTTTCCCTCAAAGAGAAGGAAACTCGCCCAGAGGAGGGGACTTTTGACAGAGTTCCCCAGCAGTAACACCATTTTCAAGTGGCTCTTGACCAGCTGAGCTTTGCAAAGTGTAACTTTTATAGCCACAAAGGATCACGTCTTATTTGGGTTCATTAAATTTCCTCTTACTCTGCAAAGGCCTGACCAAGCTCACAGCTGCCGAGAGACCGAAGCCAGCCCTTCATCATTCTTCAAGTTGCTTCAGCACTGGTCAGGGCTCTAAACCCAGATTTAGACCTCATAATTTAGTCTCTGTTAGAAAAGCGGGGGGAAAAAGAAAGAATTTCCTTGCTCTGTTTAGAAATGGATTTTCTTTGCTACTGGTGAAAGTTTAGGTACTGCCAGTGTTGGCACGGCTATGAAATACAAGTTGACCTTTGGGAGTGTTGCATGAGGGAGACCAGGGTGCCGGGGCTCACAGTGAGAAATTTTATCAAGGAGCAAAGAGAAAATAAATGCGAGTTTAACAAGAGTCAGACTGTTAATGGAGAATCCTCCTCATCACCTCCTGTTCTCTCCCTGGAAACTACATTTCCCAGAATTCTCTATAACCAGGATTTGGTTCCCACTCAGGGTTCAGAAAGCAAAGAGAAGCTTCTTCTCTCCAGTAGCAGCTGAGGCCCCGGTGACTTGAGGTCTCAAGAGTCCTATCTAGACTCATTTTGAGACCAGCATAGCTTCCCTTGGCTTTTCACACTTTCAGATTTCTGGAGCACCAGCAGTTCCCTCCTAACCCTCGCTCCCAGACTTTCTCACTGGATGTGCAAGCCTCTAATTTCCATGTTAAGATATTTCCTGCTTCAAATAACTGGCTGAACTGTGATTGATACAGGTAATAGATGCCCAAAGCTAGGAAAAAAATAGCTAAGCTGAATGAGGGCAGATCACTTTGAAGGATAGGACCTGAAGCTTAGTGTGGGGAGCTATTTCATTCATGTTTGCAAGCATCCTTTCAACAAATCCTCAACTGAAACCCTCTGGCAGAAACCAGTGATAACAGAGATATGCTCCCTAACTTGTAGATCTCATAGTATAACAACAAGAAAGAGCAGGCAGAGGAGCTACAGCTGCTGTGTATGGGGAAACTGACAAGCAAAGAATAACAGGGATGTAATAACAGGAATGTAATTTTTTTAGAGGAAAAAAAAATTAGTTGGGAACCAAAAAGACCTGAGTTGTAATCTCAGTTCCATCATTTCCTAATCACGCGGCCTTGGGGCAATCAAATGAGTTTACTCCCTGAGTGTCTGCTTCCCAGTTTCCATCCCACTGGGTTGTTGTGAAACCAGAGACAATGAAGGCAAAATACCCAACATGGTAACCAAAGCACCTGTCATGGTGAAAGATGGCTAAGGATTTACCTGGCAGTGACCTAGGTTTGAAAGATGTTCAGCAACTCCTGAATAAATGATGGGATAAATGAATATATGAAAAACTGTGTAGTACATCATGCATGCTTTGTAATTGAGCTATCATAGTATAATTAAAGATAATATTCTGTAGATAAGTGCTAAGCTCAGTGGGAACGAGAGAGAAGGAAGTCTTGAGAGAGGCAGAGAGGGAAGGAAGCACATGTGCTGAGACTTGGAGAACGGGAAGGAACAGGTCCTGGCATTTGGACGTGACACACCAATACAACCAGCTGAAGACTGTGCCGGGAACTCTCTGCCTGGGCTGCTTCTGACCTCTCATTCTAGATGCCGATGGAGCCTTCCTACCAGGGCCTGGGTGAGTCTCCTGCCACCTGTTAACTACTAGTCCTGTGATTCTGTGAGCTCTCAGGTTGGAAAACCCATACATCACAGGAGAATGCCCTGTGAGTGACGCAGGCTCTCATTTCTGCTGTAGGAAATGAGTTCAGAAAGAAAATGATCATCTACAGGGAGTAACACCCACGCAGTTGTCACTCAAGCAGTCCCAAAAGGAGCTAAACCTGATTGGAGCGGTACTTCATAAACTTCCTTTCAAGGGGTTTCTTTGTCATCTTAGTAATTATGAAAGACTTTTATAGTCTGATTAAATATGTTATAATCCCTGTTCAATTTTATACTTATTTTAAAACTGTACCTATTGTTTCTCCTTTTTCTAATTTTCTTTCTCCCTTCCTCTCTCTCTGTCTCTTTACGTCTATGCAGGTTTAATTCCGTGGATTTTCCCCCTTTTCTCTTGGCCACCTCTTCCTTCTCAAACCTCGTCTCCAAATGTCAACAAAATCACTGACATCGGAAAGGGCCAAAAAAGTGGCCTCTTCATTGGTGGAATATTTTTCCTGGTCTTATTTTGCAGGAGTCTCATATCAGAGCAATGGCTGCAGGTCTTGCTAGTTTCTATGCTCGATCAATCATTTTATCTTCATTCATTCATTCTGTAAGGAACAGAGCTCTAGGCACTGAGGTTATAGCAGTGAACAGATCAACAGACGATGCAAGGCCCCTGCTTGAGGAACTTACCTTCTGATGGGAGCACACAGGTGCCCTCTGACTTTATTATAAAATAAGTGAAGGGAGTGAGTAGTTTGCCACTGGAGCCTTCTCACTTTCCCATTTCAACAACTCTTTTCTCCTGTGTTGCTTCCTTCAGTCTGCCCACCGGCACAACTTTCTCCATACCTGGATTCCCTACCCGGTCCTCGGTCAGTCAACATGCCTACCCCATGTTGGACCTAACCCATCTCACTCCAAGTAAGTAAATATGTATTATATCCTAAGGTTCTCAAATTAGAATGTGTGTACAAAACCACAGGAAAAATCTACAGCATTTTCCTGGAGTATAAAGTCCACCAGATGATAAACAGGGATAGAGTAGAGTGCAGAATATACGATTTTAGATATAACAAGAGAAAAAGGGCATTGTGTGCTTGCTGCTTTGAGCCATGTTCCAGAGTCAAGAGCAATGAGAGAGAGACAAATGGTAACGGAAGAGAAATCAAGACAGAAACAGAGGTAGAGCCGGCAGGGGGGTCAGGGAGGGATGCACATTCACTCTCTAGATCCCAACAGGAAACCTCTGGGAGTCGAGCTGGACACCATTACATAGGGCCTGAATCTCTAACCTCACGACTGAGCTACTCTCCTCTGAGAGCCCCCCAAAGGCTGCCATGGTGATCAGAAAACCATCTTGCCTGCTCCACACCATCTGTCCTGGCCCACCTCTCAAAACTTTGACACTACCTTTGCCCACTATATGTCTTTAGCCACTGGGGCCTTCTTTTCTTCCTAAATGTAACCATCTTGCATGCTCTCTCTCTCGGGATTTCTGCACTAGCTGCGGCTGTCTTTGCTCACAATGCTCCCCACCCCACCCTTCCTCACCCACATCATGTCTTCACAGGGTTAGAATCTTCTTTCCTTCCTGTCATTCACTTTCTGCTTAAATGACAGCTTCTCTGAGACATGTGATAACAATGATCCAAAGGAGCCTTCCAGTTAGTTGCTCCGATGTTGCCCTGTTTTAATTCTCTGTACAGCACTCATCACTACTTGAAATGATCTTATTTTCATATTTGTGAATTTAATATCTATCTAGTCCGACCTAGATTACAGGTCCCATGAAAGCAGGGACCTTGTTCATCTTATTTCCTGACGCATGCATTCCCCAAGGTGTCTGCGGGAAAGCAGGTACTCCATTAATGTTTGTTTTGTCATTAATTACTGAGGTAACACATCGCATAAGCCTTTCCTGAGAGAAAATGAGAGGAATGGTATTAAAAAAAAAAAAAGGAGAAAAAGTTGGACAAATGAAGATTCTCCTTCCCTGTTTTGCACTTTGCCATAGAAGTAAACCAACATAGCTCTTTACATGGGCAACTGGTCGTACTAACAAGTTTCCAAGAATGGCCCATTTACTGTAGTGAACTTTTTAATGCAGATTTAATGTTCTAGGTATTGTCAGGCACTGAAGATCTAGAGATGACTGTTACATTATTCATATCTTTGAGAAAGTAGGGAGAAAGTTACCAACAGTATGCAAAAGGCTTTGGTGAAGTTGCATACAGTTATTTTGAGCAGAAAGGAAACCAGCCAAATCTGGCCTAGAAAAGTAGAATACTTTCTGGGTTTTGAAAAGATAAGAAAATGAAGGGAAATTTCATTCTAGGTAGAGGGGCAAGAGCACATACAATAACGTTTTAAAAGATGATGCTCTTCAAGCAGGGGAAAGTTGAGTGTTTCCTACATGGCAGGAAGCCAGGGAACAGAGGCGGATAACGTATCAATGAAGGGTCTCTGCTGTCAAGACACAAGTTTTGGACACACCTGTGATCACTAAAGTGTAATGGGGAGGATTTAAGAGGGATGGTGACAAGATCAGACCCATGTTTGAGAAAGGCAAGTGGATGCTCATGCAGTGGCCCTGACAAAAGCCCCACGCCCACCGCACTGATAGAAGCGAGATAAGACGGAGGGAGCAGCACAGGATGGAGAAACTGAGCCAGAGCCAGAAGTGACAAGGTCCCTCCTAACCAGGCGTGTGCAGCGCGGGAATGAGAGAGCACGGACGGCGGTCACGGCAGGAACAGACGAGGAACACAGGAGACAAAGAGGTTGGAAGGGAATTCTCTTAGGGGCTAACAAGACAGTTGGAATGTATGATGCACCTCGAAGCCTTAGCCAGTGGGTATTTAAAGGCTGAGATAAAAGCATCATGACAGGCCAGCAGGGTGGGTATTTTTAAGACAGAATCGCTGTCGGTCACCCAGAGAGACCGCTGCCTTCATCAACAGAAAACAGGCCACGCCTGCTGCCAGCCACCATGAACATCCCCTCCCCCACCCCCACGGTCAGACATTACCAGACGCTTCACTCCATCTAAGATAATGAGACCATTTTGCAATTCCATTATGATTCACTCTCAAGTTTAAAAGCTACAGTCAAACCACACGAAGGAACAGCATCAAGGAAGTGCGGTGACATCCTTTGGGCTTCCACATGCTTCTCTGGCAGCCGAGCCAGTCTTCTGCACGTTACCTCTCACAGGGTATTTGCCAATCTCCTTCTCCAAGAGTATTAGTAAAAAATCAATAGCTCCCAGTTGGACACCAAATGCAGCTGCCACATTCCATGTTGATGCCAGCAAAGTACTTCACATGGGCAGACAGCTCTCTGAGGCTGCTTTATTTCTTGTCAGCCTTTCAAACTTCACTCCAACAGCAATCTTTTGTATTTAAGCTAGTGGCCACAAAACCAGAATGCGTCTTCTGGTCAAACATGCCTTTTACGTGTCATACCACATTTCTTCTCCTCCCTGCATTTTGTTTTAAGGATGGAAAGAATGCAATTGGCTTTTCCTGCTGCTACTTTCGCTATGGTCACAAACATCCTAACAGAAGTATATCTATTCACATTGAGCCTTCTTGTGCCCAGAGAAATGCCATTCGTGATTTGATAAATGTATCTGCCTTAGAGCCTCTCAATAGAGGCGTCCTTAAATTTTCTGTGAAGCCACTAACACACTGTCAGAGTTTGATTGGTAAAATGAACCAATAAATCTCTTTTTTTCAACCAAGGCCTTGTGTAGTCCAGTTCTCAACCTGTCTGGGGTGATGTTTGTACAGTTTTGAAAGAAGAGCCGTGAGCATTCTTCCTTAGCCTGGCACCTTCTTCTGCCACCATACTGAAGCTGAAGGTTATGGGTTTCCAGATCAAAGCTCTGAATTGGCAGGAAGCCTAGCTAATTACTCTGCTGGCACTGAGCCTCTTGGGAGATCAGATACGCCTTCCTCACCTTCAATACAGCTCAGAAACAGGGAATTAAATACTGGATAAGGAACTGAGAGGAATCATTCACTGCAAACAGAGTTGAACAGAAGTATCTGTTGGAGAACAGGGCCCCTTGGCACGGTATCTGAGGCTCACAAATGACAAAGCAGATGTGAAATGCTCCTGGGGGCAAACAGAATTGGGAAGACCCTAGGGACCTTTCCCAGAATGCTTAAACCTCCCCAAGAGGGAGAAGTTCAGAAAACAGAGAAAATTTCCTCCAGACAGCAAACTTAGCAAATCGAACATGCAAAACTTCTGTGTTTGAATCATAATTCTCCTCTAAAAATGATTTTTAAGGGTACTGCTGTAACTCCTTTGGCTACTCCTTAAAGAAAACTCTCCAACATTCAAAGAACAGGTTATCTGCTCAGATCTCCTGAGGCGCAAACACTTTTAGTGCTATGAGGTCTCGAAAAATCATCAAGTCACTGAGCTGCCCTTTAGAGTCTCATAGTCTGGGGAGACAGACAACCATGTCATTATAATCATGCATACAGAGGTCTTTGGAGGGAAAAGAGGTGGTAAAATGAAAAAAAAGAAAATGCAAGGATCTAGGTGTCACGGAAGATGGGAGATCTGATTTGAGCCCTGATTGACTGACTGATTATTTGAGCGTCAGCTGACAAGGTAGAGAAATGGAACAAAACTGAACCTGGAAGGAGCAGTTAAAGCAGAAGGAAATATTTGAGGAAGTTCGGGACATGCTAAAAGAATAGTGAGGAGAACTGGTATAGAGAATGCTTGCTTGAACCCAGTGAGGAGCAAAAAATGGAAAATGTAACAGGGAAGGCCAACTTCAACATCTAAGAAGTGGGAGATTTTTTTCTGTATGCAAGGAGGAACCACTGAATGACTTTGGAAAAGAGAAAAGAGTAGCCAGATCCCAGCTGTAGGATGATAGTTGGGGAGAGAGGGCAGACTAGATTGGAGGGGTGAGTCTGCAGATGGCGACAGTATAATAATACTCCATGTATGAGGTAAGGCAAACCTTATGGTAACAAGACAGTGAAATAATCAAGGGCGTGTGTGTAGGATAAATAACAGCATTTCAGAGATGACTATGTCCTAATCCCCAGAACCCGTGTATGTGTCACCTTACAAGGAAAACGGGACTCTGCAAATATGACTCCAGATCTTGAGATGTGTAGATAACTTTGAATTATCCATTTAGAAATAAGTGAGTGAGGCAGTGAGGATCAACATCAAAGAAAATGCAAGGATGGAAGCAGAGATCAGAGAGGAGGGAAGATGTTGCCCTGTGGTCTTTGAAGATGGAGGAAGGGGCCATGGGTCAAGCATCTGCGCATCCTCTAGAAGCTGGAAAGGCAGGCACGCAGATTCCTCTCCAGAGCCTCCAGGAAGAATGTGATCTGCTGACACCTTGATTTAGCCCAATGAGGCCTAGTTTGGACTTCTCACCTCTAGAACCATAAGATAATAAAATTGCATTTTAAACCACGATGTTTGCAGTAATTCGTTATAACAATTATAAGAAATTAATATGGTATCAGACACATTTCCCAGGTAGTATTAATAGTATTTATTAACTGACTGGATATGAGGGAAAAGAATGAAAAATTGAAATTGGCTTAATACAATCATTGATAAAATTTAATTAACCATTAAGAGAAAGGAAAATTGAGCAGAGTATGGTGAAAGAGAGTTAAATTTAAAGAGAAAGAAGAAAGCTTAGAATAGAACCTCAAAGAACAGTACATCAGTCCATTAGAATGAGGAAGACAGATGCCCCAAAGGAGAGGAGAAAAGAGTATTAACCTCCTGGGTCTCACACTACGTCTGATACTAAGCTATGCAATAAAAAGCTAAGCTTTATTTTCTTGGGCTCCAAAATCACTGCAGATGGTGAGTGCAGCCATGAAATGAAAAGACGCTCACTCTTTAGAAGAAAAGTTATGATCAACCTAGACAGCATATTAAAAAGCAGAGACATTATTTTGCCGACAAAGGTTCATCTAATCAAAGCTATGGTTTTTCCAGTGGTCATGTATGGATGTGAGAGTTAAACTATAAAGAAAGCTGAGCACCGTAGAATTGATGCTTTTGAACTGTGATGTTGGAGAAGACTCTTGGAGAGTCCCTTGGACTGCTAGGAGATCCAACCAGTCCATCCTAAAGGAAATCAGTCCTGAATATTCACTGGAAGGGCTGAAGCTGAAACTCCAGTACTTTGGCCAACTGACGCAAAGAACTAACTCATTGTAAAAGACCCTGATGCTGGGAAAGATGGAAGGCAGGAGAAGGGGATGACAGAGGATGAGATGGTTGGATGACCTCACTGACTTGATGGACACGAGTTTGAGCAAGCTCCGGGAGTTGGTGATGGACAGGGAAGCCTGTCCATGGAGTCACAAAGAGTGGGACAGGACTCAGCGACTGAACTGACTGAAGCAATGCAACTCACATTACTCATCTTCATAAAGAATTTACAATAATCATTTGGAATCTTATAAAGCTTATGCCAGGACTGTTTCCAGCTTAATTTTTGATAGATTCCTCAGCATTCTACATATCCCATTCTGGGAATGCCTGTTCTGATTTATTACCCCTGTCATATGTGGGTAACTTAGATTTTAAATTCTCTTCTCTTCATGCTCACCAGAAAGAACCCACCACAAACCACTTGGCAGTTCTATTTAAACCCATCTGCTCTCCAAACTCTTCACCATGCTAAGCTACCCTTGCCAGATCCAGCTCTCTTGGAAACTGTTCCTTCATATTTGGATGTTCCTATAGAAATCTCCAATTTCTCATCCTTCTGTTGGGTAAAGGAATGCACAATCACCCCACCCCTCACCACTGCTGAGACCTGGGCATCAGCAGACACTCAGATCCTGGAGTCCCCACTTCATTCCCAAATGGCTTTTCAAAGACCTTCCCCAACTCTAAGGAGGAATAAGAGAGTAACACTTCCCCCAGAGCATCACAGGTATACCTATGATACATGACCTCAAATCTTTGTGGAATAAGGCAGAGTTCAAATAAATAAGCACCTTTCTTGCCTTGACAAGTCAGTGCCCATAATTTCCAAGTGCCTTATGGGGTAGAAATCTGTCCACTTGTCAGAACACGCTCACCTCCTTTCCTTTTCATTCTATTGGGAATACAATTAAGTAAATTACAGAATCAACGTATCATTGTAACACTGAAGATCACTTGTTCATATCTTCCAACAACTTTCCTTCCAAACTGCACCCAAATGTCTAAATAAACTGGTTCAGCAACTGTCTTCTGTGTGGTGGGCTCAGCTGAGAACAGCTGCCTTATCCAACTGGCGCTATAGACACAAGTGACAAGAGGCTGTGAACTATTCAGAGACCCATGAAAATGTTAGAGACCTGAAAATGAGTTAGAGTCTCTAAAATACAAAAGGAAGACTGAAATTCAAAACTGATAAATGTTTAACCAAATGCCTATAAAAAATCTTATACTCCTCTTTATCAATCATTAAATTTAATATTTGTACAATTTCACTCCAACTTGAAAAACCATCAGGAACATGTATTTTCTCACTTAGAATTCTGAATGCACAATAATTTCCAAAAGAATCACAATCGATCATAAAGTGGTTACTTGATATGAAATAATTCTGAAAGTCAATTTACAAAAATCCTGTCATTTATAAAATAATCTGTTTTTCACTTTGGATGTGGAGATAACACTAATGTTGGATGCTGTATGGTATGGAAAACCCCCCAAAAAGATTCTTTACAGTTTATGAAGACTGAATTATATTAAAACTTTCTAGTGGCTAAGAGCACAGAGGTCAGTGATGTATAAGGTATTAAGTGAACCCATTATCATTCCCAGGCTCAAACTTACTTGGACTTTTATGCTATGGAAATGCACAGTACAGACTTTTGAACAATCCCTTATACACCCGAAGGCCCCTCCATAACTAGAGCAATACAGAAGTATATTGCTTGCCACCACTCAGGGCATTCAAGCTCCCAGAAATGCATTTTCTCTGGGGTTCACCAGGGTGCTTTGCAGCCTTCCAGAAGCAGCCTTAGTTTTTGTTGCTGCTTTAATTTTGCTGGCCTGCCTTCATCAAGCACTTGGCAAAGGAAATGCTACATCCCAGGGACATGGAACCCTCCACCTGGATGTTCAGCTTTCTAGTCACTCTCCTGCACTGGCTACTGTTGAGGGTCTGGCAGGTCTTCTTAAAACCCCATCTCCTGTCTCTCTTCTTTCAGATATCTATTTTGCAACATCAAAACCAGCAGAGCCTTTTCCCTTCCAAATCAATCTTCATTTTCAAAACTGACTCTATGTTCCTGAGGTGGCCAGAAAATGCCAGTTTTTTTATCAGAGATTTAGTATTCCAGTCAAGATCTTGCCAGGCTCTTAAACGTGGATTGTTTGTTCACGAATTCAGTGGTGGGGCACCTTCCATCTGGGCTGAGGAGAGAGTTGTTTTCAGTTCTCTCCTGGACACTTAAGGGATTTCAGTTAGCTATCTGCATTGTCATTCATATGCAGAATTTCCAGACTAGAAATAATAAGCTGACTGTGTCCTGGAAGACCCCGATGCCCCTCCTCCTCTCTGCCTTTGGTCTTCACCTCAAGTACGGGAGGAAAACAAAAGCGGCAAGCAAGCAGCGCAGGGAGGCTTTTAGGGCTGACCAACTGCACACACAGGGAAACAACAAAAAGCTAACACATTCCACTCACTAACTGAGGGTCAGGCAATCATAAATCAGGTACAGATACATGCATGAAAAAGGGAAGTGATGGACCATGGAACATTTTCTTGTAGATGAGACAATTTCCAGCAGTTCCAGAAACGAATGGGCCTCCAGCTCACTCCTCTTACGTGGCCAGGACACGCCCACCTGGTGACCTAATGCTGGTGAACTAAAGGAAGTGGTAATTACCTAGAGGTCTTATTCTTCCAATTCTATTGATATGGATGCTAGAGCTTGAAGAGTGTTTTCCTGAGAATTCTATATCCTCTATCTTCCATGCCTTTAGAGTCTCATTATTTCTTTAAATATTTGAAAGTTTGTGAACCTACTTTCTACAGGCAAACTATTCATTCCTATAGGGCTTTTCAGAAGTGAGATCAGTGTAAATGAATGGATAATATAAAAAGCAAAGTTCAGTTCAGTTGCTCAGTGGTGTCCAACTCTTTGCAACGACATGGACTGCAGCACGCCAGGCTTCCCTGTCCATCACCGACTCCCAGAGTTTACTCAAACTCATGTCCATTGAGTCAGTGATGCCATCCAACCATCTCATCCTCTGTTGTCCCCTTCTCCTCCCACCTTCAATCTTTCCAGCATCAGGATCTTTTCAAATGAGTCAGTTTTTTGCATCAGGTGGCCAAAGTAATTGGAGTTTCAGCTTTATATCAATCCTTTCAATGAATATTCAGGACTGATCTCCTTCAGGATGGACTGGTTGGATCTCCTTGCTGTCCAAGAGACTCTCAAGAGTCTTCTCCAATATCACAGTTCAAAAGCATCAATTCTTCAGTGCTCAGCTTTCTTTATAGTCCAACTTTCACATCCATACATGACTACTAGAAAATCCATAGCTTTGACTAGGTGGACCTCTCTTGGCAAAGCAATGTCTCTACTTTTTAATATGCTAAGTTGATCATAACTTTTCTTTCAAGGAGCAAAAATCTTTTAATTTCATGGACAAACTCACCATCTGCAGGGATTTTGGAACCCCCAAAAATAAAGTCTGTCACTGTTTCCATTGTTTCCACATCTATTTGCCATGAAGTGATAGGACCAGATGCCATGATCTTAGTTTTCTGAATGCTGAGCTTTAAGCCAACTTTTTCATTCTCCTCTTTCACTTTCAACAAGAGGTTCTTTAGTTCTTCTTCACTTTCTGCTATAAGGATGGTGTCATCTGCATATCTGAGTTTATTGATATTTCTCCTGGCAATCTTGATTCCAGCTTGTGCTTCATCCAGTCCAGCATTTCCATAATGTACTCTGCATATAAGTAAAATAAGCAGGGCGACAATATACAGCCTTGACATACTCTTTTCCCAATTTGGAACCAGTCTGTTGTTCCATGTACAGTTCTAACTATTGCTTCTTACCTGCATACAGATTTCTCAGAAGGCAGGTCAAGTGGTCTGGAATTCCCATCTCTCGAAGAATTTCCACAGTTTGTTATTCACACAGTCAATGGCTTTGCATAGTCTATAAAGAAGAAGTAGATGTTTTTCTGGAATTCTCTTGCTTTCTCAATGATCCAACAGATGCTGGCAATTTAACCTCTGATTCCTCTGCCTTTTCTAAATCCAGCTTGAACATCTGGAAGCTCATAGTTCACATAATGTTGAAGCATGGCTTGGATAATTTTGAGCATTACTCTGATACCATGTGAGATGAGTGCAATTGTGTGGTAGTTTGAACATTCTTTGGCAATGCCTTTCTTTGGGATTAGAATGAAAACTGACCTTTTCCAGTCCTGTGGCCACTGCTGAGGTTTCCAATTTTGCTGGCATATTGAGTGCAGCGCTTTCACAGCATCATCTTTTAGGATTTGAAATAGTTCAACTGGAATTCCATCACCTCAACTAGCTTTGTTCAGAGTGATGCCTTCTAAGGCCCACTTGACTTCACATTCCAAGGTGTCTGGTTCTAGGTGAGTGATCATACCATTGTGATTATCTGGGTCGTGAAGATCTTTTTTGTACAGTTCTTCTGTGTATTCTTGCCACCTCTTCTTAATATCTTCTGCTTCTGTTAGGTCCATACCATTTCTGTCCTTTATTGTGCCCATCTTTGCATGAAATGTTCCCTTGGTATCTCTAATTTTCTTGAAGGGATCTCTAGTCTTTCCCATTCTATTTTTTTCCTATATTTCTTTGCACTGATCACTGAGGAAGGCTTTCTTATCTCTCCTTGCTATTCTTTGAAGCTCTGAATTCAAATGGGTATATCTTTCCTTTTCTCCTTTGCCTTTCGCTTCTCTTCTTCTCACAGCTATTTGTAAGGCCTCCTCAGACAGCCATTTTGACTTTTTATATTTCTTTTTCTTGGGGATGGTCTTGATCCCTGCCTCTTGTACGGTGTCACAAACCTCTGTCCATACTTCTTCAGGCACTATATCAGATCTAATCCCTTGAATATATTTGTTACTTCCACTGTATAATCGTAAGGGATTTGATTTAGATCATACCTGAATGGTCTAGTGGTTTTCCCTACTTTCTTCAATTTCAGTCTGAATTTGGCAATAAAGAGTTCATGATCTGAGTCACAGCCAGCTCCCAGTCTTGTTTTTGCTGACTGTATAGAGCTTCTCCATCTTTGGCTGCAAAGAATATAATCAATCTGATTTCGGTGTTGACCATCTGGTGATGTGCATGTCCACAAGGGTCTTCTCTTGCGTCGTTGGAAGAGGGTGTTCGCTATGACCAGTGCATTCTCTTGGCAAAACTCTATTAGCCTTTGTCCTGCTTCATTCTACTCCAAGCCCAAATTTGTCTGTTAGTCCAGGTATTTCTTAAGTTCCTACTTTTGCAATCCAGTCCCCTATAATAAAAAGGACATCTTTTTTGGGTGTTAGTTCTAGAAGGTCTTGTAGGTCTTCACAGAACCATTCAACTTCAGCTCCTCAGCATTACTGGTCAGGGCATAGTCTTGGATTACCATGTTATTTAATGGTTTGCCTTAGAAATGAACAGAGATCATTTTGTCGTTTTTGAAATTGCATCCAAGTACTGCATTTAGGACTCTTGTTTACTATGATGGCTACTTCCATTTTCTAAGGGATCTTAAAAGAAAAAATATATAAACAAATATTTATATGTAAACATATATATAAACATATTAAAAAATACACCAGAAATCTTACACAGCATTATATTTAGAAATATGGGAAGACTCTCCAAATTATACTAATTTGCATTACAATGTGAAATAGGCCTTTGTTTAAAGAATTTTTGTGCTCTTTCCACAGAAAATCTTTTAGCACTTATTGAAATAGTTAAATTAGAAAAACTTTAGAGACTCCTCACATTGCCAAAGGATTTTAACATCTTATATAAAAGCATCCTAAAGCTTTTCCCAAACCCTCAATGCAGTTCCCAAAGCCTAGCCCAATAGTTCTTTTACTCATTTTGTAAATCCTGAATTTTGAGGCTAAAAAGAAAAGAAAATGCGTTTAGGAATTGCATTACACAATGAAACAACTGATGTCTTTAAGTTCTGAATTCCACATTAAAGGAACTCTTTTATGAAGAAATAAAAACACAACATCATGGCAGGTGTCATGAAAGAAATTTTCCCTTTATACCCAAGGTTTTGAAATAACCTCTTTCTAGAATCATAAGTGCAGAAGTAACATGTTGGAAAGGAAGAGAATAAATGATAGGATTTATTGACAATGTTTTACTGCCAGTGGTAGAGCAGAAACAACATATCTACCTTAAAAGTGCACTGTTCTTAGGCCACTGAGCTGCCAGCCTTTATGGCCTTAAGGCTCAGAAATTCCAGAAGACTTGGGAGATTTTCCCACTGGCTTGCTGAATCTGAAGCTAACAGGAGTAGCCTTCAATCTGCGTAGCTCTCAATGAAATGCATATCCTATTACAAGGGAACAGCGAGTTTCTAGATCTTGACCAGGCTGGCATTTGCTCCTAAGAAACACAAAATGGTCCACAAAGGGGAGAATGATGTTCAACTGGATCTAGCTAAAATTACAAGCAGCCTGTTAGAAGCAGATGATCAGCCTTGGTTTCCTGAGTGTGCATTAGCACCAATCTATAAAGGACATTGGGCCAAAGAAAGAGGGGGATGAATGCCAGCCCCTCACCCCCCACCCCATCCGTCATGATCCTCCTACAAAAGTGGGACCCTGTGTCAGTCCTTGCTTTTTCCTTGAGAAAAATTAAACTACCCTGGGGAGTTTTGTTTTTTTTTTTTAAGTCTTCGGATTTTCAGCCTCAATGCTAACATCGAATAATGTTTTCTGAAGCACCTGTCTTTTGCTCTTTGCCAAGCATCTTGGTAGAAGCAGCATTTCCGTGATGTGCTAGGTGATTTCACAAACATTATCTTGTGTCACCAGCCAATAAGACTATAAAATAGGCTATCATATTCCTGCTGTGTAGATGAAATATAGAATTTCAAAAAGATTAAATGACCTGCCCAAAGCTCACCGCAAATAAATGATGGGATCAGGGTAGAACCTGTGTCCTTAGAGCCAAGTCCCATGTCCTTTCACCTACAGCCCTACATGAAGCTGCCTCAGCAGGTGTGAGGCCCACCAGTCCTACAGGTTGTAAACTGTCCAGAATTTTTACAAGACATTTTCCCCAGAGCTCCCATGGATCTCTCACGCTGTCAGAGAAAACACGAAAAAGCCCTGGATTAGAATTTCAGCTGTGACACTGGCCTTCTGTGGGTCTTGCACAAGTACTTCTCTCTCATGCACCTCAGCTTTGTTACCTTCAGATCAAGGATAATAACTGTGACTAGGTAGGGTTCTCCGTGTCCCTCTGTCCTTTTCCATTCTCACATCTGGGGTAGAGAGGGTTTGCAGTATATATATCCATGCTAGGCTGCAGAAGGTAGAGACAGTGAGAGGTTTGATTGTCACACTTGAGAATGTGAGGATACTCCTGATTATAATAAAGCAACTGTGAAAATACTATGAGACAATACAGAAAGATGAACACTACCTTTGTAATTGATGATATTAAAGAATTAGTGTCAAAATATTTTAAATGTGCAATAGATTTGTCAATGCCAATTTCCTGATTGTGATACTGTATCATGATTACGCAAGATGTTACTGTTGGGGAAAAGTGGGTAAAGGATACACAGAGTTTTTTGTACAACTGCATATGAATTTATAATTATCTCTAAAATTATTTTTAAAATTTAGATGTGATTATGCTACGTTAGTTATACTAAAAAATCTTTTTCAGTGATAAATAATGAGGCATTCATGGATGAAATAGTTAAGAAATACATATTTGGCAAAGAAAATTTTAAATGTTGTTTTCACATGATATACCAAAATAAGATCTGTTTTTTAGAAGAAGGAATTAAAGAAAATTACTTGTATAAACATCTACAAAACTACTAAAAGCTGTATCATAATCCTAGAAATAATTCATGCCTTTGATCTCAGTTTTTCCATTTTTGTGAATCAATTGCAAACAAACATTATGTGTGTGTGTGTATGTATGTATATATAGGAACATACATATTTATGAGAAATGTATATAGCACAGATATAGAATCAATCTACAATCATCTGCAAGTATGTCAAAATAAAAAGAAAAATAAGTGATATGTGAAAAAAACAGTGTACAATTTTTATCAATAGTATGATTAGAAATGTTGAAAAGCAAAAGCAAGCATATGAAAATATACTTCAACAACAAAACAATTTTTTTAAGAATTCAAGGAAAATCAGTTTAGACTAGCTAGCTTAGCCATGAAGTACTGGTAATTTGCACTTTGATTTCAGGGGAGAAGGGGGGGAAAAAAAAGAAAAATAACCCAGGGTCAAACTTAAATGGTTTACATGAATTATCCTTATATAACCTTCACCACAGCCCCATGAAGTAGACAGTACTACTGCTAATACCCATTTCACAGATGAAGAAACTGAGACATTAAGAGGTGAAGCAGCTCACCCCAAATTACAAAGATAGTAAGTGACCGAGATGTGATTCAAACCCCAAGCAGTCTGGTTTCAGAACCTATACTGCCAGACAAGACAGTTAATGTCAGCAAGAGAAAGCTTTGCTCATTCTGCAAAGTCTCCTCCCAAGGATTTGAAAGACAGATCTTCTTTCTAGAGTACACATAAGGATATTGCATTGTAATTTAAACTAGAGTCTATTTATCAGTTGAAGTAGAAATTTCCAATGGGAAGATGAAACACACATACAATTAAGGACCCTGTGTCTCCCAAATCAATAAGAATTGATTGAAAAATAAGCAATTGCCCTTTATCTGTTGCAGTCTCTCTTCCACTAAATGGTAATGAGAAATGTAGACTGAGCTCAATGGTTTCTCAGAAAATAGACACATTTCCAATGTGAACTGGGATGATGGAAACACAGGCAGCCCACTTTATTTGAGCGCTGTCTCTGGCTAAGTTTCCACTATGGAGGAAGTTAGATAAAGCCTTTCCAGAAGGAAGAGAGGGAAAATTCCTGGTTCCCTACCTTTACTCACACATTCCTCTGCCTTGATCCTAAGCAAAAGGGTGAAACAGGTTAAGTTCACACCCAAAAATGAGGCCCTATATTATTTAGTGTTGTATGAACAATTGCTGGTTTTGTTGAATTTCTCATTCCAGAGCTATGGTTTTCTTTATGTTTGGAGAAGTCACCCCTTATTCACATGGACTTCCCTGGTAGCTCAGATGGTAAAGAATCTGCCTGTAATGTAGGAGACCCAGTTTCAATCCCTGAGTCAGGAAGATCCCCTGGAGAAGGGAATGGCAACCCACTCCAGTATTCTTGCCTGGAGAATTCCATGGACAGACCATGGTGTCACAAAGAGTCAAACATAACTGAGAGCCTAACACCTTTTTTCCTTACTCACACAGAAGCCCCAAAGTTCCCAAGATTTGGATATTCCCTCCTTCTTATCACCATTAAAATCTTGCTCACAGGAAAATTTCTGACAAAGCCATTTATCCAATCTGTAACTAACTTTCTGTGTGTTTGAACATTTTAACAACAAAATTTAGAGGCTGGAATTTAAAAGACATTTCCAATTTAAAATAATATCCAACACAGGACACATCTGCAAGGATCTGCCAATGGTCAAGTCTGGGTCACTTTGATCTGAGTCACAAAATAAACAGACACTGTAAGGAACATCTGTGAGTGCATACTATATAAATAAAGAGTTGTATAAGTAAATAAATGAAGGGAATGTTTTTGCTACAATAGAATTTCAATGAATGGGTTTAGACTGAATTCTGGAAATTAAAAAATCACCAATTCAGCAAACACCACAGTAATAATTGCTTTGGGAAAAATTAATCAATAGGCATTAAAACTGGTGTCAGTATCAACATCAATGAATGCTAATATTAGTGGACAAAGGACGCTACTAAGGATATTGACATAATCTGAAAAGTATTTCCCTCAATACATTAATTAATTACAAAAACAGTCACTTTACAGTGAAGAAACCTGGAACACACCATTTTTAACCAAGTTGCCAAAATTATCACCAATGATGAGACATCAACAGCACTTTCCCCTGGACAATGATGTACTGAGAAGAATACATCATCACTTTGGTGACATGTTTGACCAAAATTCACAATTTGAATTTAACCATGAGGCAACATCAGAAAAATCCAGTCTGCACACTGGCCAGTACTCTTTAATTGTGCTAAAATCAGGAAAGACGAAAACACTAAAAAACTGTTGCAGGTTAGACGAGACCAAAGAGATGTAACAAATATTAACAGAAGGCACATGGGATCCTGGATCAGATCATGATCTAGATCATTCTCTATGACTACTGCATTCTCTTTTAGTCTCATGAATTTCTGTGAAACATGAGCATATAATGAAAAGATAATAAACTGCTTATTTATAATATATGAAATAATTACAGTAGATATAAGGCATAGATTTCAAGCTAAAATAAAATGTTAGATAGAAGGTGCTACACCTAAGTCAAATTTGGACTGGCCAAGTTTTTAATTATTAATGGTGATAAAGGAGAAATTGATATTGTGGACAGTATAATAATCAAGGTGAAAGACAAACATGAAAAACACTGTCCAAATGTATGAAGGCAGAGAGAAGACAATCTTTCAAAGAAATGATAGATAAGGAACTAAGACAATGGAAGCAAATCTCTTAATTATATGTTCCCCAGAGAGAAGATGTCAATAACTGGAATAAAGGTAGAAATCACAGATGAAGAATGCAGGTCATTGTTAGCTTTAAAAAATGATTGAATGACCTTATTCAAAGTATCAAGGTCATGAAACACTGTCATACATTGGAGAATTCCAAAGAGGCATGACAACTAAGTGTATTAAACCCTGGAAGAGAAAAAGAGAAAAAGAATAGCCAACATCCACTGGATCATCGAAAAAGCAAGAGAGTTCCAGAAAAACATCTATTTCTGCTTTATTGACTACGCCAAAGACTTTGGCTGTGTGGATCACAACAAACTGTGGAAAATTCTGAAAGAGATGGGAATAACAGACCACCTGAGCTGCCTCTTGAGAAATCTGTATGCAGGTCAGGAAGCAACAGTTAGAACTGGACATGGAACAACAGACTGGTTCCAAATTGGGAAAGGAGTACATCAAGGCTGTATATTGTCACCCTGGTTATTTAACTTGTATGCAGAATACATCATGCAATACACCAGGCTGGATGAATCCCAAACTGAAATCAAGATTTCCAGGAGAAATATCAACAATTTCAGATATGCAGATGATACCATTCTAATGGTAGAAAGCAAAGAGAAACTAAAGAGTCTCTTCATGAGGGTAAAAGAGAAGAGTAAAAAAGCTGGCTTGAAACATTAAAGAAAACTAAGATCATGGCATCCAATCCCATCACTTCACGGCAAACATAAGGGAGAAAAGAGGAAGGAGTGATAGATTTTATTTTGTTGGGCTTCAAAATCACTGTGGATGGTGACTGCAGCCATGAAATCAAAAGACTCTTGCTCCTTGGAAGGAAAACTACAACAAACCTAGACACCATATTCAAAAGCAGAGACATCACTTTGCCATCAAAAGTCCATATTGTCAAAGCTATGGTTTTTCCAGTAGTCATATACGGATGTGAGAGTTGGACCATAAGGAAGGCTGAGCACCAAATAATTGATGATTTCAAATTGCGGTGCTGGAGCAAACTCTTGAGAGTCCCTTGGAGACCAAAGAGATCAAACTAGTCAATCCTAAAGGAAATCAACCCTGGATATTCACTGGAAGGACTGATGCTGAAGCTGAAGCTCCAATACTTTGGCCACCTGGTGTGAAGAGTTGACTCACTAGAAAAGACCCTGATGCTGGGAAAGACTGAAGGCAAAAGGAAAAGCGGGTGGCAGAGAATGAGATGGTTAGACAGATTGCCAACTCAATGGACATAAATTTGACAAAACTTCAGAAGACAGTGGAGGAGCCTGGCATGCTGTAGTGCATGGGGTCACAAAGAGTCTGATACAGTTTAGTGACTGAACAACAATTAATTTGATAAATATACCATGATTATATAAAACGTTAAAGTTAGGTAAATCTGGGTGAGGATTATAAGGGAAGTCTCTATACTATCTCTGAAGCTCTTCTATGAGTCTAAAATTACTTAGAAATAAATAATAATTTTATGAAAATAATAGGAAAGTCAAAGGAAGGAGTTGATTGTGTCCCTGTAAAAATTGCTGAAAAGAACTCTACATCTGCCTATGTTCAGGAAAATTTTTAAAGGATTTAATCAGAAGATTTTAATGATTTATTTGAAAGTAAACTCCACAAACATCCAGAGAAAATTAGACAGTTAGCTCCAAAGATCTAACTAAGTAACAAAGCATCAAAACACTACAGTTAAACCTAACAGACACTCCAGGAAAGGGATATGAAAACAATTATTGTGGGAAATTTTTATATACCCCTATTTTAGTCTAAAATATGTTTTTAAAACATAGATATTATTTGAATAATATAGTTTTAAAAAACAGATATAGATATATAATAAATAAAATATATGTTATATATGTATTTGTTTATATATAGATATCTGTATATCTGTATATGCAACACATAAATGTATATGTGTAAAAACTTAGATTTTTAGAAGAAATACCTTCCAATAGTCTATGAGATTAATTATAAAATTATAACATCAATTAAATTACAAAATAAAAGAAACTCATGATCATAAAAAAATCAAGAGAACAATCACAGACTGTTAGAGTGAAAACTGGAGAGTTGTATTTGAATTTCAGACAATTCTCTCAAAAATTCTACCCAAGTTATAGACAGAATTAAATTCATGACCACTAATATTTTTATTTTGGTAAAAATATACTTGAAATAGAATTGAATTTAAGATATCAAATAATTTTAAATATTTTACTCTGAAAATCAGGATAAAAAGAATATTCTTTTTAAGGCAAAAAAGAATTATAATACTGTAAAATAGCTAAATAAAATCCAAGCATTGTTTCTATGCAGGAAAAAGACACAAAAATGGTTTTAAATTAAATGTAATAATACAATCAATAATAAAGTATATATTTGTCTAATAAACATTAAAATAAGATTGAGAAAATTAAAAATACATTTCTAAAAGTAAAAACATCTTTTTTCCCAATCTTTTTGGGGAGCACACCACCCAGCTTGTGGCATCTCAGTTCCCCAACCAGGGATCAAACGTAGGCCCTGGCAGTAAAAGCACCAAGTCCCAACCCCTGGACCACTGGAGAATTCCCAAAATAAGAACATCTTGATAGAATACTTGGTTTTAGGGGAAAATAGTATATTTTTAAATGATTCAACTAAAAATTTAAAACTATGAGAAGATTATCACAGGAAAATTATTTAAAAGGTTATCTAGGGAATGCCCTGGCAATCCAGTGGTTAGGACTCAGCATGTCCACTGCTGCAGGCCCAAGTTCTATCTGTGGTCAAGGAACTAAGATCCTACAAGCCATGCAGCCAAAAAAATGTTAAAAATAGCAACAATAGAATTTTACCTAAAAATTACATGCTGTGCTGTACTTAGTCATTCAGTCGTGTCCCACTCTTTGTGACCCCACGGACTGTAGCCCTTCAGGCTCCTCTGTCCATGGGATTCTCCAGGCAAGAATACTGGAGTGGGTTGCTATGCCCTCCTCCAGGGGATCTTCCCAACCCAGGGATCGTACCTAGGTCTCCTGCACTGCAGGCAGATTCTTTACGATCTGAGCCACCAGGGAAGTCCGTAAAAAAATATATATAGATTTTCAAAAAAAGATCATTCTTGTGCTACAGAAACTACTCAATTTTTGTATAAGCTAACAAACCCTAAGGTCAAAACTAGACATGAAGAGTGCCTACGCGTGTACGAGTGTGTGCGCACACTACAAATCTTTCTTATTAATACAAATACTTCAAACTTAATTCATTAGTACAAAAGAGTTAGCCACCATGACTAAGTAGGGTTTATCCCAAGAATTCGGGCATAGTATTGGGAAATCTATTAATACAATTATTTAAAAAATTGGCTTATTAAGAAAAAAAGATAAATCATTTAATTTAATCATTCAGATGTTTCAAAGGCATTCAACAATATTCACCATCCATTTCTTATTTTTTTTTTTTTTTTTTTTAATTTTTTTATTTTTCAGTGGGTTTTGTTATACATTGACATGAATCAGCCATAGAGTTACACGAATTCCCCATCCCGGTCTCCCATCCCACCTCCCTCTCCACCCGATTCCTCTGGATCTTCCCAGCCCAACAGGCCCGAGCACTTGACTCATGCCTCCCACCTGGGCTGGTGGTCTGTTTCACCACAGAAAATATACATGCTGTTCTTTCGAAACATCCCACCTTCCCCTTCTCCCACAGAGTACAAAGGTCTGTTCTGTACTTCTGCGTCTCTTCTTCTGCCCTGCATATAGGGCCATCGTTACCATCTTTCTAAATTCCGTATATATGTGTTAGTATACTGTAATGTTCTTTATCTTTCTGGCTCACCTCACTCTGTATAATGGGCTCCAGTTTCATCCATCTCATTAGAACTGATTCAAATGAATTCTTTTTAACGGCTGAGTAATATTCCATGGTGTATATGTACCACAGCTTCCTTATCCATTCATCTGCTGATGGGCATCTAGGCTGCTTCCATGTCCTGGCTATTATAAACAGTGCTGCGATGAACATTGGGGTGCACGTGTCTCTTTCAGATCTGGATTCCTCAGAGTGTATGCCCAGAAGTGGTATTGCTGGGTCATATGGTAGTTCTATTTCCAGTTTTTTAAGAAATCTCCACACTGTCTTCCATAGTGGCTGTACTAGTTTGCATTCCCACCAACAGTGTAAGAGGGTTCCCTTTTCTCCACACCATCTCCAGCATTTATTGCTTGTAGACTTTTGGATAGCAGCCATCCTGACTGGCGTGTAATGGTACCTCATTGTGGTTTTGATTTGCATTTCTCTGATGATGAGTGATGTGGAGCATCTTTTCATGTGTTTGTTAGCCATCTGTATGTCTTCTTTGGAGAAATGTCTGTTTAGTTCTTTGGCCCATTTTTTGATTGGGTCATTTATTTTTCTGGAATTGAGCTTCAGGAGTTGCTTGTATATTTTTGAGATTAATCCTTTGTCTGTTTCCTCATTTGCTATTATTTTCTCCCAATCTGAGGGCTGTCTTTTCACCTTACTTATAGTTTCCTTTGTTGTGCAAAAGCTTTTAAGTTTCATTAGGTCCCATTTGTTTATTTTTGCTTTTATTTCCAATATTCTGGGAGGTGGGTCATAGAAGATCTTATTTTTAAAAATGCTTAAAAAAAACCTTAGAAAATGAAAAATAAAATAATACTTTTCAACATGATAACTTGGACAGACAATTCAATAATACAAGAAGCAGACAAAAAGAAAGAGACGGCTACTGGAAAGGAGCATTCTTAATCATCACTAATAAAGAAAAAATATCTATTTATTCAGAAAGCCCAGTAAAATATACTCTATAAATCTAAAATTAATAAGTACAATAAAATATAATACAATAAAAAAAAGATAAACATGGTTCAATTGTTTTTCAATCAAAAGATCAATAATAACATAGCATCAAAATGCACACTGTTCCAAAAAACTACTTTGGAAAAACCTTGATTAGAATGTTGAGGTGTCAATGTCAAGAAAATTCAATTTTCTTCAGAAATTTAAGACCTATTCATGTAAACATACTGGATACTGTGAATATTTTACTCATAACTGTCAACTGGATTCTTCTCATCCTATTCTAGTCATACCATGATAATACATAGCAGACATACCTTTGGGTGGATCCTGACTAGGGGAGGTACCACAAGTCCCTGGTTGTGGAAAAGTGTCTACTCTTGAGATTTAAACTACATGATTGACTGCCAATACCATTTTTACCAAACTAGAGATGATGGGAACTTACTGGAGACTGTGCAGGAAAATGTGATATATAGCTTTCCTGAAATATGAGTTTTATTCGTTATTTCAAAGCATCCTTGTTAGTGAGCTGTGGAGAGCAGTCTTTAAGAAAATACCATACTAGACCACTCCAATTTTGATAGTAGGGTCTGAGGAAATGATATGGAGCAGACGGGGGTGGGGGAAAAGAGGAGAATCAAAACTGTTCTAAAATTCACAATGTTCTATAGACTCAGAGATGAGCCATCAGTAAAACTGCAGGGAGTAGCATGAAATGGCAGTTTGGAACCTACGGGGGAAAGCTCCTCTAAGGAATTAAATTCATGACAGGACCATGAAGCATTCAGAGACACAACTGTCTAATATTCCATCCTGAATGCTTAGCTATATATCTACCCTACCATCATCCTAAAGTTTCAGCAAACACCATGTACAAAAATGTTTCAGGTAAGTAATATTGATGGAAAATAAGAAAAAGTGTCTTTGCTCCACATACAGGTTAGAAAGGAGTAGAGAGAACCCCTAAGAAAAGGAGAAACCCTTCAGAATAAATAAGAAGTCAGAATCACTATTTGAGTAGAATAACATAAGCCTCCAAGAATCATATAATTCTGGAAGAGGTCTCAGACTTCTGTGTGGCCCAAGAAAAGGAACTCAATTTTATAGCAATCTCAATAGACAATGCAACAAAAATTTATAGTTGGATAGCATTATTTATGAAGAACAAAAAAATAAATTAAAAAATGTTGAACTTCCCATATAACTCATATCCATAGAGGTTCACTTCCCCTACTTTTAAGTTCAGTAGACATGTCTGTGATATGTTGAAAAGATCGGTAGAACAGCATAAAATGACCTCGTGTCCAGAGCAGACCTTGCTTTCAACTTGTCTAAATATCTAAACATATTCTAGAGACCACTTGGCTGGTTGGGTGTGCAGAAAAACATACTAGGCAAGCCCATTTTAGTAGCTTCTATCCAGCATTGCTTAGTGAGCAAAGATGATCCTGGTAAAGGGGCAGACACACACATGCTTCCCTTAAGGAAGCCTCTCTTCCAATGGAGGTGAGTCACAGCCTGTGAGCAGCATTCCTCAAATTAGACGAACTCTGCTTGCTCAGGCCACACCCCCTGAGCAACCTTTTGATGTGATGTGACATTATTTTGGTTTTCAGAGCCGCTTGTCTACTGCAAGAGAAACTGTTAATTACAGACGATCAGAGTAACAGTTCTCTTATCTGTGTGATTTTTCGTGAGGAATAATCAATTTTCATTCAGACTTACTTAACAGTCTTCTGAGGATTCACACCATCCTGGAAAGACTGATCTCCAATCAGTGAAACTACAAAGTTTCTGGGCCTGGAAAACTAAGAGTCACAATGAAATGCATCGAGATTAGACATCTCTTTGTTTTCTTACCTGTGAATGACACACCTCGCTGCCATACACAGGCTTTCAACTATTTGAAAGAACTCTACTAGCAGGTCTGTGCTCGAAGGGTTCAAAAGGGAAAATGGGACAGGAGCATTCATCTCAACTATTCAGCTCTGCTGGTACAGCTCACTAATTCCCTGTTTCAATCAAATTCCATCCATAATATGGAGCAGCGGTTCTCAAAGTCACCAGATTTCCTACTGGCATCACCATGGAAGCGGTTAGAAATGAAAAGTCTCAGGCCCCACCCCAGACCTCCTGAATCCAGAACGCTAGAGACAGGGCCCAGAAATCTGTGTGGTAGCAAGCCTTCCAGATGATCTGCACACGTGCATGCAAGAGCATGTGAAGTTTTGATGGCCTTTGAATTTTTTCATTAACTTCACTGATCACAGGTGGCAAGAATACCACTCTCTCTTCTAATATCAGAGTGAACTTGACCTCCCTGAGGTAGTTTGAAAGTGTAGGGTCATTAATTTAAACTGATTTGTCTCTTAATGTCATTTGTCACCATTAGCAAACCAAGTTGTGCTCCCCAATGGGAGGAAAAAAAATCAATCACAACTGTTTGGTTGGAAGCTGAGTAGGCATTCTACTAAACTGTAATCTAGACACCCAACTGAATCCGCAGCTCAACAGCAGATCAAAATCTACCGAGAAGATGAAAATGAGGAGTTGCTTATTATGAGAGGTGGTGTAGTAGACTGAAAAATCACTGAACAAAAAACATCCAGAGATATTTTTAAGGTACAATATTCATTGTACCTTATCTCTTTCAGGTTCAGCACTTTTATTTCTTTACCAAAGCAAGCTGAGCAGTACAAGAATCTGAAAATAACAATTCACTTTAAAAAAATCAAGCACAGGCTCCTGGCTCCTAGATAACTTGTGATTTCTGTCAAATGCACTTATATGAGTGGTTTGGTGCCTTAACTATTATGTGGTTGCTCGTGAACATCAGAGACAGCAGAGAGGAGTAACGAAAATTTTGTGCCAAGAAGTGTAGATCCAGCTTGACTTGCCACACTTGACTAAAACAGTGTGACCAAGAGCAAGCATTAAGTCCCATGGGTCTTCCTCACTTCATTCTGACTGACAGAACTCTTTCAGTTGCAAACAAACAGGACTTGACTCACATCCCAGCATGAAGGAAAAAAGTGTGTGTGTGAGAGTGAAGAGTGAATTTATTGACCATGTATCTGAAAACTCTAGCATGAACAGGATAGACAGGTCAGGTGCTTAAACATGCAGCTCTTCTCCACCCCTGGATCTGCCTCTTTCAGCTGTGGATCCATTCTCCTGCAGGCTGCCCCAGAGGGCTGCCCCTCCACACTCTTCTAACGGCACCAAAGACAGATTACTTTCCCAAGAGTCTCAGTTCCAGAGCAGAATCTTGTTGACTCTATCATGTAATTGCCTCTCGGTGCAGGGAAAGCTCTTTGACCAAGCTTGGGTCAAACGTCCATCCCCAAAGACAAGGATTAGCTCCGTCTCAGCATATTCGAAACGGACCAGGACTACTTTCCTGATGCAAACAAGCACCTGCTCGCTTGCTAAGTCGCTTCAGTCGTGTCCAACTCTGTGCGACCCCATAGATGGCAGCCCACCAGGCTCCCCCATCCCTGGGATTCTCCAGGTAAGAACACTGGAGTGGGTTGCCATTTTCTTCTCCAATGCGTGAAAGTGAAAAGTGAATGTGAAGTCGCTCAGTCGTGTCCGACTCTTCGAGACCCCATGGACTGCAGCCCACCAGGCTTCTCCGTCCATGGGATTTTCCAGGCAAGAGTACTGGAGTGGGGTGCCATTGCCTTCTCCAAAGCAAGCACCTAGGGTATGTTATTTAAGAAGGCACTCTCTTCTATTCCCAGCCTTATTCATGTGCAGACCTGACTGCACCCCAGGTGCCTCACTTGCTCCACCTCGGTCTCAGTGGTTCTGCCACTGAAAGTTCGGCCAGAGGTGAGGGTGAGGTTAGGCTCCTCAAAGGAAGATCAGTGGGCAACTACCCAAAGAGAAGGAAGAAATGATGCAGCGACCACAAGGGAGTAGCCATTTACCGTAGGATTACTCACATGAGCGAAGGCAGAGGACTTGGCCTGATCATCAGTAAGGTCTTTCCTTGTTCTAAGATACATAGTTTCATGATCTGGTCCTCATGACCACTATCTAAGCGCAACAACCAACCAAAGTCAAATTTCTCCAAAAAAGAGAAAAGAACAGCAAACTCCTAGAGACGAGTCACTTAGTATCTGGGCTACTTACAAAACACACCATTTCTTCAACCCTTTCTATTCATGTGGAAATTTCACCAATTTTCTTAACTGGTAGTCTATAACAGAAGTATATAGCCCAGTCACTATATGGTTCAAGGATGATCCTTGGTCTGATGAGGATACAAACACATCTAATTCCAACATACAGCAAAACTCTTAAGTAAGTGTTGCAATTAACACTTGTTAATTGCATTGTACACAACCGTGTGTGAGACAGACAGTTGGTGGGAGCCTGCTGTGAGGTACAGGGGGCTCAGTCCCGGCTGTGTGATCACCCAGACGGGTGGGGTGGGGGTGGGAGGTAGGTCCATGAGGGATGGGATATATATCTACATATCGCTGACTCACTTCACTGTATGGCAGAAAGTAACACAACATTTAAAGCAATTAAACGCCAATAAAAAGAAAGAGAAAGGAAGGAAGAAAAGAAGAGCGAACCACACAAGAACAGACACTTTCCAGGGCAAACCAAGACATATGGCACCCTAGTTTAAATACAAATTTACATAACATTGTGAGAGCACAGAGTTAGAGGCTTTAAATAAAGAGTCTGGAACTCAGTCAAACAGTTTTCATCAAGGTTTTGACCAAGTGGATTATCTACAATGATAGGGGAACGACTTGATACCAGTAAAAGCAAATGAATGTGAAAGAATAAAAAGAAGGGAGTATGTTCAAGAAAATATGAGTAGGTGAGGCTAGCAGCAATTTAAGGGAGAGAGAAAAAGATATGGGCACAAAAACAGGTTGGGGTCGGATCAGGGAGAATACTAAATGCTGTACGAATGTTCTGTGTATTCTAAAGGCAGTAAGGAGAAGAAGAGAAGGGGCAGACTAGCACTGTGGCAAGGGACACGATAATCTTAAATTATTCTAAGACAAGCATCAGTTTCACCAGAGAAACAAAATAACATAGTCATGATTACCAAAAGAAACAGTTGCAAACGTACTTCCCTGGCATCCGGTTGGATCCACAAACTTATTGTGAGTGGCCAATGTGATTTTCAAAATTAACCTAAAATAAAGTTTAATAATTGTAGGCATGACATTCTAATTTATGTCAGTGGATACAAATATGAGCAAACTCCAGAACATAATGAAGGACAGGGAAGCCTGGCGTGCTGCAGCCCATGAGGTCTCAAAGAGTCGGACATCACTTAGCAAGTGAACAATAACATTCTAGTTCAACCACAGACTCTGCCATTCCTAACTGCCTCACATTGAGTAGATATATACATTTTAATGGATCTTGAAGGCATTTGTGTTTGAGAGCACCTCAAAATGGGTATTTCCTGTTTCATCCTCAGGTTATTTTAAAAGTTTCTTAGGGATAACATTTTTTCCATCTGCCACAAATTGTAAAAATTCACAACATCTTCTTCATGAAAGAGTTTATGAACTCCAAGATATTAAAGTTATTATTAATTCTAAGATAGAAACCAAGAAATAGGCATTTGTGAAATTTATTTCTACTGATATATTTACTGTTCTACCTTCACCAAGTATGATACAAAGGAAATCATTTCAATGGAAGAAAGAACAAAGGGAGCAAGGAATGGGGGGAAAAGTGGGGAGGGAATGCAAAATAAAAGCAAGGATAAAAAACTCTAAAAGTAAATTCAGGACCTGGGAAATCTAAATTGGCTAGACTGTTATTTGCCAAGATAGAATCTCCACACATATGGAGCTTGGATAGCCCCAAATACACAATATTTGTATCACAGGATTCCTATAAAACATAAAAATAATGCAAGTATGGGTATAAATAAAGAAAGACGGGGTGGAAAACAACTCTGTCTCTCAGATTGAGGAACAGAGTGAAAATAAGCTATTTATCTCAGATTTTCAGTCTAGGAAAAATAAAAAGATGTCAAACCCACAGTGCAGTGGATGGATGCACAGAGTAATGGGTCAAGGAAACAGACATATGTCATCAAAAAGACTCTGTGAACTTGAGAAACGCATTTCTGCCCACCAAGAGAAACATGAGCACGGCTCCATCCACTGACAGTGTGGGCAGCGAGGGCTTCGGGGCACATCCCTGGGTGCTGAGGGCCTCAGAGCTTCCTCAGTAGCACCTGCACTCCCCTCCTCAGCAGTGGTGGTCCCAGGGGCCTATGCTGCACAGGGGGAAGGGCAGATATTTGACTAGACTCTTCTAGGCCTCTGGAGCCCAAGCATTCAGGGGTCAGAAAGGGGCAGATCCTCTGGTTCACGCACGCTCTGATGCTCCAGTTGAACGACCATAAAGGAAGCCTTCTTCTGTCCTGAAATAGCTATTGAGTTCTCTGCTCAACATTTATTTTTCTTTTCCCAGCCATCTGACAATTGTTTGGTTTTGGATACTGGCTGCCTGCCATTTTCCCTGTCAAAGCACTGCTAAAAGAAAGCCCCACACTATAAATCTTCTTGGGTGGGCCCCCGGGCTGTTGCCTACGCAGGCTGAGACATCTCACAAAAGAAGGCCATTCTTAAGTCCTTTTAGGGCCGTCAATGGATGTGGGGACTGGAAAATAAAAGTGGGGCAGGTTTAGAAAGGAAACTTACAGCGGGGTCACTGAATGCTAAGGAGCAAAGAAAACTACAGAAATCCAATCCCTATGCAACTGGATACAGTGATTTTTCCCAATGCTGCCCAGTCACTCACCAACAGGCCTGATATTAAAACTGAAGCCCCTTGTCTCTAAATTTAATGGAGCAGCATGTTCCAGGAAAGGACATCATTCTAGACCTTGTGGCGGGCCACTCGAAGCTGGGTGACTTTGGCTAAATCACTGACCTCCCCCTGCCCCCAGTGTTTCAGTTTCCAGGTCTTGAAAACAGGAGTCTTCAGTTATGATTTCCAAGGCTGCTTTTCCAAATTCCAGGACGTCTTACTGGATATACCTGTGCTCCTCATAACTCTTCTCCAGGCCCCACCACACAGATACATACACTTTGATCTGAGTATTTTCAAACAGAGTCCCCTGCTTGATTTTCTGTTGGACTGTGAGGTGCATCAGAGGCATGTGACATTTGCTCAGTGGATCATGGGGAACCATGAACTTTGTACGCTTTTATAGGGAGGTCAACAGGGACCTACTTCCCGAGGATATGGCCTTCTGTGAGCCTCATCAGTTTATTCTACAGCTAAAGGGCTTGAATTATCTCAAGCCTCTTGCGGGCCGAGTTGTTGTAGAGTTTGCCCAATGGCATTAAACCCCTCTATTATATTTCTGAGTAGGTAAACTCAGTGCCCTCCCTTACTAAAAAGGTGGGAATGGGATGTTTGCCCTAAATCCTAAGTGTGCACTTGCTAGCTTTCACTTCCTTCATCTCTACTTCATTTTCCTTATTCATATACCTCTGAAAATACTAGCAACAATAGTAGAAGAAATGAAGGAACAATGATACTACTAGTAAGTAACATCTAACTAAGTGGTTAAACTGATAATACACCTGTAAAGAGCTGTCTTTCTTAAGCACTCAGTCAATGTCAACTATTGTAGGTACTGTGTCACAAGCCTGGAGGGGCACCTGTATTCTAAAATGGAACAAATGATCACAAGAAGTCTGCTGCATGATCACAGGAAGTGTGAGTTTCTTTTCTTTCTTTTTTTATTTAACTATTAACATAGTTATTATATGTACTCTCGGGCATTGATAAATGTTGTGTGATCACAGGAAGTCTGCATGATCACAGGAAGTCTGCATGATCACAGGAAGTCCATGATCACAGGAAGTCTGCGTGGAATCATAGGCGTTTATAGGAAAATGTGAATTACTTCTTTCTGTCAAAAAGGTAACAAAAGGCACCAACCAGATCACAGAAAGAGTCAAGTTTGCAGACAGATTAAGTGAGCCAGAAAAGGAGGACCAAGAGAAGGCAAGAGATTTAGAAAGAAAAAAACCAGGGCCGTGTCCTAGATTCCATCAGAGGGTTAAAAAGCAAAAGCCAGACAGGTCAAGATGACAGCAGTTTTCTTGGCTGAGACTCAGAAACTAAGTGTGCCTATTAGCAGGGCTGTCCCATACAGATGTGCAGGTGGAGCACTGTGCCACTCAGGAGGCATCATTGACCAGTCACAGAGTAGTCACATGGATTTATGTGTTTATTCATAATGCCAGTTTCCTAGTAGATGGCAGCAAAGTGTCACAAAGAAAGGGCAACTTTTCCTTTCTCTCATCCACTCAAGATGTATATGCTTGGTGGCATCCTTTGGCATTAGACAGGTAATAGGTGAAGATTTTTATTCTCAATCACAGTTAGCACCCTTGCCTCAGTCAATGGCCAACAGTTGTAGAAATAAATATCCAACCTCACAAAAACAGAGGAGAAATGCAAATTGTAATAACGAGGACATGTAATTTCCATTTATCAGCTGACAAAGATGTAAATGACTTTTAATGTCTTAATGCTGGTGAGAGTGGTTAGAACACAGGAACTCTCATAACGTGCAGCAGGAATATAAATTAGCATAACCTTTTTGTAAGGCACTTGAGCAATGTATATTATAATCAGAAAAGTGTACGCCATTTGACCTCTAATTCTGATTTGAGGATTAGCAAGAAATACTTGCACTGGTATACTTACATACAAATATATAAAATATATACAAGAATGTTCACAATAACACTATGTTAACAGTTAAACAAAAAGAGAAAGAAAAGAAACTCACACAAAGCTCATTTACCAAAAACTTGTTGAATCAATTCCAGTATATCCATACCACAAAACACAGACCTCAGCAGAACACAAAGATGGAGGTTACTCTGAAAACGTGCTGAGACGGAAGAAATACTAATAAGTGTTTAAAACATTGCAAAGAAGTGTGCATGATTTGGTCATCTTAAAGGAGAAAGAGATGAGTGGAGGAAATGAGAAAAAGAAGGTAGGAAGGTTGGGAGGGAAGGAGAAAGTAAAGGAGGATCAGTTCAGTTCAGTCACTCAGTCATGTCCAATTCTTTGCGACCCCATGGAATACAACATGCCAGGCTTCCCTGTCCATCATCAACTCCCAGAGCTTACTCAAACTCATGTCCATTGAGTCAGCAATGCCATACAACCATCTCATCCTCTGTCATCCCCTTTTCCTCCTGCCTTCAATCTTTCCTAGCATCAGGGTCTTTTCCAATGAGTCAACTCTTCACACTCAGGTGACCAAAGTATAGAAGCGTCAGCTTCAGCATCAGTCCCTCCGAAGAATATTCAAGGCTGATTTCCTTTAGGATGGACTGGTTGGTCTCCTTGCAGTCCAAGGGACTCTCAAGAGTCTTCTCCAACACCACAGTTCTAAAGCATTAATTCTTCGGTGCTCAGCTTTCTTTATAGTCCAACTCACATATCCATACATGATTACTGGAAAAACCATAGCTTTGACTAGACAGACCATTGTTGGCAAAGTAATGTCTCTGCCTTTTAATATGCTGTCTAGGTTGGCCATATAGGGTTTCAAATGCACAGTGAAACTTCTGAAAGGAAACATAATGAACTGTTATGAGTGGATATCCCTGAGGAATGGGAGTATAGGAGGCTTTTACTTTCTGTGCCTTCTATTTTCTCATTTCCATCCTCTGTGACATGAATGCGGTGATTCTCCTACCATGTGTGAACTTGCTATTTCCTTTGCGGGAAAGCTCTCCCACCCCACCTGTTTGCACAGTTCCTGTTTTACGTCACTCAGGCCCCTGCTCAAATGTCATTTGTCTTAGAAGACTGCTCTGATCCCCCTGAATAAAATAATGTCTTTCATCAGGCTCTATCGCTCCATCCTGCCTCATTTTTCTTTACAACATTTATCAATGCCCAAGAGTACATATAATAACATGCATTTATGTTTGCTCATTGATTCTCTTTCCCACTGAAAGTTCTGTGAGGGCAGGGGCTTGGCCGTGTAACCCACATTTTTCTAGGGCACCACTGCTTCTAAATTACTTTAAGCTATTAAGTGTGAGATGATGTACATGTCACTAGGGTTAGCCAAAGCCTAGGTGCCAACCAAGAATGCACAGCCCAAAGGGTGGGCAATCAAGAATACACAGATGAAAAAAATTAGATAGCACCTGATTTCTATGAAGAGGAAGAGCCACTCCCCAGGCTACCACAAGCCCAGCTATAACCTAGCGCCATCATCAACCAAGGCTTTGCTATTCATTCAGAATGAAGCACAGGAATGAGTTTTAATTCTGAAGCTAACATAGTAAATATGAGCAATAAGTTCTCGAGGTATCCAAGCCATGGAGACAAGCTAAGAATACATCCAAAACGCTTTCTGTGCTGTTCTCTGTGCTCAGTTGCTCAGCTGTGTCCGACTCTTTGCAACCCCATGGACTGTAGCCCACGAGGCTCCTCTGTCTATGGGGATTCTCCAGGCAAGAAAACTGGAGAAAGTTGCCATGCCGTCCTCCAGGGGATCTTCCCAACCAGGAATTGAGCCCAGGTCTCTTGCATTGCAGGCAGATTCTTTACTGTCTGAGCCACCAGGGGAACCCAAGAATACTGGAGTGGGTAGTCTATCTCTTCTCCAGTAGATCTTCCAGACCCAGGAATTGAACCAGGGTCTTCTGCATTGCAGGTGGACTGTTTACCAGCTAAACTACCAGGGAAGCCCAAACACTTCCTAACCCAGTGCATAAACAGAATGCAAGAATCTAGTGAGTACTCTTACCTGCACCCAGGAGAACAGTGCCCAAGCTTGAGCCCCCTCAGCCTAATACCCACAGCATTTTTATTTCTCTGAGAAAACACTAACTAGAAGATAAGACTCCTGCCACTGGAATGCTGGGTTGACCCAGAGAGGGCCTTTCATGCTGGGGCCAATACAAGAACAGACAGTTGGGATTTCTTTGAACTTAAGGAAGAGTATAGACAACCTTCTGTGTACTAGGCGGAATCATCCCAGAGCCAGAGTTAAAAGAAAAAAAAAAAGTAATAATGAGCCCATATTTATTTAAAATGTTTACTTTCTTCATTGTGGATATATTACAGTGATTTTTATTTTGAAAAGTAATACATTCAGATAATATTTATCTTGATTACTGAGCTTTGGGGCATTCTCTTAAATTCTGTACCCTAGGCAAGAACCTTGCTCACCCTGCAATAGTCCTGCTCTGCTTTCTGGCTCTTCCTTTCCCAGTGAATGTCTGTTCAGTAACTTTTCTGTCTACGTAAACAGAATGTGATGTGAGACTTGCTTTCATTGTACCAGGTAGTAGTGTTGTTGGGGAGGAGGTAAGCCTGTGACCACAAATTTATCTAATCTTACCTACTCTCTCTCATCAAAGAACCATGAAATTTTACATGACCAAACTAGCTTAAGTCAGTTCTCAAGAGCCTACCTACCATGTAGCCACAGACAGTAAGTTTGCATTAAGAGTACAAACACATTTGCCCTAAAGTGAATGAAACAGTCTTTAGACTCACTCACTCATTTGCATGGACTACTACGAATGCCCCGAGACAAGACCCAGCAATTTTGAGTGGTAATTCTGTAATGTTTTTTTAAAGTGAATCCCCCATTTATAAACCTCAGGCCCCTCAAAGCTTGGCTCCATCCCCAAGACATGGACTTATCTATTTTTAAGCAAACCAACAGATGAGCATTCAGGTTTATAAACATGATAGTCTACAGAGATTATTTACTTTACAAGATGATACAAAATGTTATTCTTCAGCCATATGGCTCCTATTAGTGCACTTAAACCTTGATTTAACTTACATACATTGATTCTGTCCCAACTTATTAATACCATCTATTATGTAGTAAGGCACACGTAGGAGTCTATGCTTAACTGATACAGAAATAACTGGTTGAATACTATAAATGTCTATTAATTTAAAGGTTTATGTGGAAACAAAATTAGTTGTCTAGTTTGAAACTTTTCTTATTTGTTGCTGAATTTCTAAAGTCACGGCTGGCTAAACTGGTTATGTGAACTAACCTAGCTTAAGGATAAATCATCCAAGAGTGTAAAATTCTAACTGTGATGCCTACACAGACTACAGGAGTCAACACAGTCAAGCAACAGACATCTATGAAGTGCCTAGTATGTGCAAGCGTCCGACCGGGCTCAGGCAATAAGACGGTGTTTAAAAACCACGGTGAGGTCCCGCTTGCCACGCCTGACATGTCGTGCATTATATAAGCTACTTCTTCCTTGATAAAATGAAAATGGTAATACTGGTCCCAATGTCTTGCCATTGCAAACCAATGCTCCAGCCTGCGTCACAGTTTCTACTTCTCTGCATTTCCCCTGTCCCACCTCCCCGGTACCCTCCTCTGTACTCTGCTCCAGGCTCTGCAGCCTGTGCTGCCCTTCTGCCAGCCGCCTCCCAGTTGTTTCAGGCCAGCAGCAGGCAACGACGAAAACCTGGAGAAACAGAGGCGAGAGGCTGGGGTTCTCTTCCCCGCTCTTCCTGCTTCTGAGCTATTCTCCACCAGCAGGGTCACTGATGGGGACCGCTCCCATGTGGAAGCTCAGGACGCTGGGTGTTGCAGGGAGTTGGGGACTCCTTCCACCTCAGTTAGGGATAAAAACTCTGGCCTCCAGCTGCTACTTTCTGGGGGCCTCCGTGTCCATCATTCAGAGTGCCCTCCAGGTCCTTCTTTTACCTCTGAAAGTAGTCTCACCTTTCAGGCTTCCTTGTTGAAACCATCTGAGGGAACTATTTCCTGCTGGGACCCTGACTGACATCATATAGGATAAATTGCTTTTACAAACTTTAAAGGGAATGGTTAACATAAATAACACCCAGTCAGTGAAGCATACAGAGAAAGTACTCAGCAAACCGCGGATGCGCCTCAGAGTAGTCTGTGAGTCCTTCCACTACTCCGTCCATCTCAAAGTGAACTTGCCCGCTTGGGGCTTCTCCTTACTTCCCATTCTGCTTTCATTATGATTCTAACTGTGAACATGTACTGTGGGCTGAAATCCAGCCATGCTAAACCTATACTTACCCTTTAATATACTCTTTCAAAAATGGGGGAATAAAGTTATTTTTAGGAAGTTTAACACATGTTAAACTAACATGTCTACCAATGTGAATACTATTTATGCCAGATTTAACTGATATATTAAACACTTTAAAATATCTGATTATATGTGGGAGGAAAACTTTACAAATTATGAAATTAAATGCATACTTAATTATGTTCAATTATAAATATTTAATATTCATAAATATTTGGGAAAAAACTAAGCATCCTTAAAAATGTTTCCCTTTTCTGATATTCTTGATCTTGTAATCGTAAATGATCCCACAAGAGCAAAAACCACAAACAAGAAACCCTTTCTTTAAAGAAATGACTGTGAATTCTTAAAAAAAATATAATAGTTTTCAATAGTATATTTAATTGTGAATCAGAATTTATTACTTGATAAGCTTGTCATTCTTTGGAATATTAACATTTTTCTATTTTAATGAAGACTAAAGCATTGCCACAAATTTGCCTTTAAGAACTTGTGGAGTTTCTCCTTGTTTATGATTATGGGCTATGATTCTATTTGTGTATTACAGCTGTATATAAATAGTCCTGTTTGTGTATTACCTTTACATTTTACATATTATGTAAATGAAGTTATGTAATTACACACAGGAAAATCTTCATTTCCCAGCTGTCTGGTTAGTGGCTCCAGACAATCAAAATGTACACTGAAAGGGTAAGTTGCTGCTGCTGCTAGGTCGCTTCAGTCGTGTCCGACTCTGTGCGACCCCACAGACGGCAGCCCACCAGGCTCCCCCGTCCCCGGGATTCTCCAGGCAAGAACACTGGAGTGGGTTGCCATTTCCTTCTCCGATGCATGAAAGTGAAAAGTGAAAAGTGAAGTCGCTCAGTCGTGTCCGACTCTTAGCAACCCCATGGACTGCAGCCCACCAGGCTCCTCCGTCCATGGGATTCTCCAGGCAAGAGCACTGGAGCGGGGTGCCACTGCCTTCTTCGAGGGGTAAGTAGGTGCCATGTAAAGTGGTTCCAGCAGTGCTCTGTGCCAACCTAGTACACAATAGTGTCAGTTTTGTTTCCTGCTGTCAAAATTCATTCATTCACTGGACCAGAAGCAAATTTACCTGGAGGTCAATGATTTAAGTTTCAGGGCATCTCTTACACTCAAACCTGAGAGTATCAAGAGTCGCTAGGACTTATGGAATATTCTAGGTGGCAGGTGAAGCCAGAGGAAGCATTTCTATAAAGTAATTTCTGGTCAATTGTTTAAAACGTCATTAGAAGTAAAGAGTCTGACTCTCTCTGAGACACCAATAATTTGTTGTGATTTCTTACCTCAGTTTAAATAAATATTCATTTCCTTATCTACTTTTAACTGGAATTTTATATTATTTTTCTTAAAGAGAATCTACCAAATTGTATAAGCTTCAGATCAGGAATTGCCCAGATCACACTTTCCAAATATAATCTGGTCCAGAAATTTGGGTCTTAAAAATTACTTATATGAACAGAAAGTCTTCTTGCCAAGGAGCAATGACTTTAAAACTTTACCAGCATTCAACAAAGAAAACTCACTGGACAGCAAAAGAACCATGACTCAGAAGACTTCAGCTTTTTGTTGGTACTAAAAGGAATAGCAACAAAAGCCACTGGGTAGTTTGGGGATCTGACCAGAAGAAGCAGTGGGCACCTTAGTGGCCACCAAGAGAAAACGAGATATTTTATTGTTAAATATAAACCCCTTTTGTGTTGCAAAACCACAGTTTAAAGGAAGATAACACCTCCACCTCTTGTGGGCAACCTGACTATGCTTTGAACAGCTTAAGCTTTGTCATGCTAGTTTCTGAAAATATCCAATATTCCTAAGAAATATACATTTCTATTTACAATTCACTTTTTCATTACACTCAGATCATGATACTGCTGATAGTCAACAGCATTTTACAATTTTTTTCACAAGTGAATCACAGAGAAGAAAAGATAACGTGATGTTCTTGAAGACCTAACAGATACAGTGAAAAGTTTAACTCATTTTCCTCCTTTGCTTCATCATTTCCAACACACATTAAAGGCAACCATTTGTTTTTGAAAATACTGTAAACCTGTCAAAATTTTCAGTTAGTCATTTATTGTGTGTGTGTATCCAACAATACTGATTTCTTTGTGTTACTTTATCCTTAGCTTTTTAAAAAAAAATAATTGTGATGAAAATGATTTTGTTTATTTCCAGATAAATATTCAACCATATGCATAAAACTTCAAAAATAACGAACATATGTGTTTCAATTAGAATGAGATGTGGGGGTGGGGGGAGCCCATGAAAATACATACACTCGCAGCCATTGTAAGGTCTATCTCAGTATGTTTGCCAAACTTTGAAGTCTGGGCGAGCTTCCCAATTCCGTGCCCGCTGGAAATCCTGCAAGTAGCTGATTTGTGAGCCAGTGCCAAGTCATCCAAAAATGGAAGGATGAGATTAGGCTCAGCGTAAACCTGTAACCAGTGTAAACCGCAAATACTGGGATCCTATCAGCATGATCTAGCTGCAGTCCCTTTGTTTGTATGTCTAGCATATGATTAATACTGTATTTCAAACCTGAAAGAGGAGCGAGATAACATTAACACACACATAAAGAAGCGATTACAAAAAGGGGTAGGAGACACAAGATTTGTTAATTAATCATTTAGACAAGCAACACATTGTCTCCTTACATTGGAGCTAGTCTTCCCATTCAGATGTATATTTCCAAACCAATATCTGCTGGTAGACAGGGATATACACAGAAGATCCAGAAGGTATCTTCTCTGATGATTTTAAAGACACGGCTCCTTTCTTAATGTAGAAGAATGATGAGGAAGAGGCTGCTTTTAACTACGTTGTAATTGGAAGGAATATAAATTGAAGCATAGTACTTTACTTTTTACAAAGAGAATGCGAGTTGACAAACTGTAGAAATACATGTGTCTGTGTTTTATTTCCAGCTTACTGATCAGCGGTGGGCTATTACTATCATGTGGGCTATCAGCACTGTTCTGTCTCGTCTTTTTCGCTAACAATGATTAAAATCTAGTGTTCTAGTATTCTACTGCAGCATCGTAAATCATCCCAAACTTGGTGACACAGTTCAACACTCATTTTATTATGCCCATGGGTTCTGTGTGTCAGGAACTGGGCAGGGCACAGTGGGATGGTTTTTCTGCTGGGGCCTCATCTGGCAAGACTCAAGTGACTCCAGGTGACTGCAATGGCTGGGGCTGGAATCCTAAAGAAGCTTCTTCACTTACAGGTCTGGTGCCTGAAATGGCGGGGTACAGATGGGACTGTCAGCTGGGGTGCCTACAGGTAGCCGGTCTGTAAGGCCTGGGTTTCTTCACAGCATGGAAGCATCAGGGTAGCTGCTGTTTACCTGCTGGTTGAGGACCCCATCAGTGAACGCTTCAGCAAACAAGACCATCCACGACCTAGGCTCGGAGGTCATATAGCATCATGTCTGCTGTACTCCATGGAAGCATTACAAGACCAGCTAGATTCAAAGGGAGTAGACATAGACCCCACCTCTTGATGACATAAGTGTCAAAGAAACTGCAACCATGTTTTAAAATTGCCACACCTATGAAGTTTGCTACACCTTCTCTTAAATCTAGCTAAAGGAAAGGAAAAAATAGTCCTTATTAAATGCCTGTTACTTACCATGGACTATTAGGAGTTTTAGATACATATTTACTCTTTATAACAGCTCTATGAAGAAATTATTAACTCCACTTGACAAGTAAGGTATCTAAAGCCTAAAGGTTTTATAACTTATCCAGGAAAACATAGTACTATACAAAGCCTTGATCCATTTAATTCCAGAGTCTGGTAGTTTCTCACTATTCTTACCATCACCCTATGTTTACTTGTGTTTTTAACAAAAATTCTTTCCCAAACTAAAAAGAAAAGTCTCTTCTTCACATTAATTTGTATGGAAACTATCACGTTTTAACCATTACACTTTAGTTCATATGACAACCAAAAGTTCAAACACCAAAATCAAAATAAAGTCAATGCATTTAAGATATTGATACCAGCTTCCCTTGTGGCTCCGACGTAAAGAATCTGCCTGCAACGCAGAAAACACAGGAGACCTAAGTTTGATCTCTGGGTCAGGAAGATCCTGAGAAGGGTGTGTCAACCCACTTCAGTATTCTTGCCTGGAAAATTCCATGGACAGAGGAGCCTGGCGGGCTACAGTCCATGGGGTTGCAAAGAGTCAGACACGACTGAGTGACTAACATCACCAAGATACTTATAAATAGAGAAAACTATTTTCCAACACTGCTATAACAAATTACTACAAACACAGTGGCTTAAAACAACACAGATTTAAGCACTAGGCTAAAATCGAGGTGTTGGCAGAAAGAATCCAGTCTGTAGCCTTGCCTTTTCCAGTTCCGAGAGGATGCATACACTCCTTGGTCCATGATCCCTTCCTCCATCATCACAGCCAACAGTGGCATCTCTTTAAGCCCTGCTTTTATCACCATATGAAGATATGACCTCTGACCCTCCTGCCTCCCTCTTTCATTTATAAATACCCTTATGATAACATTGGGCCCATATGGATAATCCAAAGTCTCCCAGCTCAAGACTCTTAATCACATGCCAAGTCCTTTATACCATAAAAGGTAACATATTCAGAGGTTCTGGGGATTATGATAGAAATATGGGTGTTGAGGGGAAGTGGGGAGGATTCTGCCTACCACAAAGACTATTATACACATAGCATAAGTACACACATCATCAATATTCTCCAATGAAACAGCCACTATTATTCTTTTTTTTTTCCTTTGGACATTAAGAAATAAAGCTCTTTATTCACAGATAACAATGTATAATAGAAATTTAAAAGAATCTACAAAGATCTATTAGAAAGTATATGTACGTATGGAAGATAATTGAATATAAGGTTAATGTACAAAAATCTACTGGATTTCTATATACTGATCAGAAAAATTAGACAATTAAATTTTTAAAATTACAACTTAAAATATCATCAAGTACATAGAGATAAATCAAAGATGTCTGAAACTACTACATTCAAAATTATACATCATTTCTGACAGAATTTTTTAAAACTTAAAGTACAGAAAAGTACCCTGTTCATAAATTACCCTGTTTATATAAATTAGAAGATGCAGACTTTTAAAGAAGATTGTTCAGTTTGATCTATGGATTCAATGTACTTTAGTCAACATTTTAATAGTTTTTTTTTTTTTAATTAGAAACGTGTTTCTAAAACATATGGATAAGCAAAAGACTTGGAGTAGACCATAAGATCTGAAGGAGTAGAGTTAGAAAACTTGGATACTTAATATAAAAAACTGTATAGCTACAATCATTAATAGAGTTCAGCCACCATTATTCTATCATCCCCTCACATGAATGTGTTTACCAATTATCAGGCCATTAATTATAATATTTCCTCTCTTACATACAATTTATAGTAGCTCATCAAGCTCACTAAAGCCTTTCCCTTGGTGTCCAGGAGGCTGCAGGCAAGCTCGCCCAGCTCCACCCTTTCAGCAGGAAACAGCCACTGCGAGCAGAGCAGGATTCTCACCGCCCCTCCCTCTCGGTTCCCTCTCAGACTAGCACACCTGTGGGCCCTAAAAAAGCCACACCGTGTGAGAGCTGTGAGTTAGGTTCTCTTTGGGGCAAAATGAGGACTGCAGCTCGGGAGACAGCCCTCGGACAGCTCTGAGAGACTGCTCTGAAAGACAGTGGGGAGGTCAATACAGAAGACTTGATGAAGGGGGAGTTCACTGCAGTTAAGTGCTTACTTCACAAAAGGCTTTCTGCTTGTCATGAGGAGCTGATGTCACCATGAAGGGATTTAGGGATTTTCTAGACAAGAGGAGATGCAAGGACTGGAATCATGAAATCCTTAACTACCTAAAGACCTATCTCACCACTTTCCCTGGAGCACAGAATGCCTCGCTCCACCCTGAACGCCCTCAAGGGATGCTAAAGGCAACCGCAGCAGCAGCACAGGGTTGGAGCAGCAGAGGCACTTGGCAAATGCCCTCGTGGCTGTACAGTTGCTGGCAAACGCTCTCAGCAAGGGCCAATCTGCAGTTGATAGGCAAGTGCCAATTTGCAGTTGGCAGCCCAAACAAACTTACCAGCTCATATGGCATTCAACCCAGATTTGCAGAGGCGCCTTCTTACGTCCTATGGGGTACAACAGGTCTGATTTAGCCCAAGAGGCAGTAAGGAAAGTCGAGGTATCCAGGGGGTTTCCTGTCACAACAGGACAGGCAAGTCTGTGCCCTCCTCTACACTTACTACCATCTCTTGTCAGATATTTTCATTCCCAGTCCCAGCTCCAGAAAGGATAGAAACATGGCGAGAAGTCATAGGGTTGAACTGGCAAGTCCCAATTTCATGCCCATGTTCTCATTTGTTCAAGCTTAGCATTTAACTGCAGGCCATGACTGGAATTTATTAACTTGCTAAAACTGATGCTCTGAGGTCTTCAGCCATTGTATGGTGGCTGTTTGCTTAATTATCCATATCTAAAGAGTGACTTTGGCTGATTTGTGATTCTTTCAGCTTTCTAGCCGGTGCAGCCCTCTGTTCAACGACAGCACAGGTCATTGAGTACCCACTGAGAAGTGTCCTCCAGAAAAACCTGAAGGACTCACCAGCACGAGGCTGGGACACCCTACATTCAAAGAATGTGTGGCTGCTGGTGCAAAACCAAGAACCCACTCTGGGAGGGCAGTGAGGGTCTCTGAAACTTCGGCAAATGCCAGGGAGAAGCTGGGTAATTTTATTCCAATTATACTCTTAGTGTCATGATGTCACAGCATAAATTTGTACTTCTGCATGCAGCTCATGCTGGTGTGATGACAGCTCTTAAAATATTGAGTGATTGTGGGCCCGTCAGCATAAAATTATTCTAACATGGTGCCTTTATTAGTGCTTCAATAAATGCCATTCTTCTTGTGTTCTGAGGTGGCATTTGCAAATGAGCTAATTTCTCTGCAGTAAAATAATTGTGTTGCATTTATTTTGCGGGGGAAAAAAACAGTGCTATTACATAAAGGGGGCTCTTTTTCCATCAAAACCACATACGCTGTAGTTAGTCAAGTTTAAAAAAGAATGCATTAACTAAATGACTAGGTAATTATTTAAATGAACTTGCTGCTTTAAAAAAAAAGCTGTAGATGGGATAAACACCTTAAAAATCCCTTGTTATTTCAAAAAGATGTGGCAAGGCAGTCAGAGGAGTATCCATGCTCCAAGGCAGGGGAAGAAGGTGTTTACTGATCAGTGACATGCATTTTAGGTCTCTTGACCTCATGCCACACTGGCTTCATTCTCCAGAAATAATGGAATGGAGCGAGGAGAGGAGAAGAGGTATTATTTGAATCTTACCCTATGTATTGTGCTGTCTGCATCCTCTGGCCTGGAACCCGAGACTCCTATGGCCTCACTAGTGCAAGGTCTCACTAGATGCTCCTTTTCACATCACTGACGGGTGCTGCTCGCCCATGAGAAGCAAGCAGTGAGCTCCACACTCAGGAAGGACTCCTGCAAATCATGCACCAACCCCCTTCCTTTAATTTAGGAGACTGTGCTTCAGAATTAAAAAATAATTAACTACCTGCCCCAAGTTTTTGTGAACCACAGTAAGATCATCTGATGGTACTTTCCTTCCAACAAGCAAAAAAAATTTTTAAAGGGAAGGAAGGAAAGAAAGGTGAGAGAGCCAAGAGGGGAATGATTAACAGTAAGAACAAGAGAGATAAAAAAATCAGAAAGAAAAGGAAAGAAAATAAGAGGGAAATAAAGACAGAAAAATAACCCCGAGAATATTTCCTCAGAGAAGTGACTGAGAAATAGGAAGTTGTATTGTGAGATGAAAGTCAAGCAAATCCTATTGTAAGGATAAACTATGAATTTATCCAGGCTAACACTTCCTAAGTGAAGTAATGAAGTTTCTCACTCTATCACTGCTGAGAAGATCTTGGAAGATCTCTCCTCCCCTAGACTTTGTTCCTCTTTTGGCAGAGTCTAGGAGCTAAACAAAACTAAAAGGGCATTCAATTTTAAGAAGAATTTAATTTGTTTATAAAGAAAACCAATAAATCACAACAATTTTTAAATAAGAACTAATATTGGAGATCTGCCATGTAACCAGGTACTAGGTTAAATGCCTTGTTACTTATTCATTTATTCACCACAACCACCTTAGTTAAGTTCTCAATAGCTCTGCTGTGATTTCTGGAGCTCTAACAACCATTTTCCTTACAACCTGAATTTGGGACCAGTTAGGAGATCAGATGCAGACCAAACTGACAGCTTTTCAAGTGGATTAAAGACCACAGCTCACATGTGAGCCTTCAGCATGGTTCCTAGTTCTTCACCCAAAGTCACACCTGGCCACCGGCAGGAAAACCTATATATACATATATATATAATATATAAATACATAGCTTACAATAGTATGTGTTCTATGTACATTTATTTAATAGGCACAATCTTAGGAGGCACATATGATTATCAGCCCCGTGTTACAGATGAGAAACGGAGGTGATTTATCTAAGGTCGCACAGCTGCATAAAGAGCAGGGCTCTGAAATCAGGCAGCCTGGCTTCAGACTTTGTGTTCTTCAAGGCTATGGTATCGCATACTATAAACTATATACAAAATGCTGTCTTGTGTTGCCTTTCTCACAAAGATTCCATCCTTCTTTAGTTTTAATACTGTATCAGTGGTATCTGTCTTAAATTCATCTTAAATACCATATCCCTTAGGGGCAGAGACAGTTTCTCTACTTTTCTCTGTATAAAGCCAAATGAAACAACTTGTGCAGTTAGTTAATCACTTACTAAATTCCTAATAAGAACAATGACATAATATATGACCCAAATCTAATGACATCACAGAACAGAAACCAACACTGAAAACATCTCTTCCCTCTGAAGTTCTCCTGAATGTGACTGCTGCATTTACCCTTTTTTTTTTTTTAAACAAGATGTTTACACTGGGTTTGTACAAAATATTCGAAAATCCACTTGGATAAATTATCCCAAAAGCTAGTAAATAACTTCCATGGCTCTTTGAAAAAATCAGAGCCAGTAGCCAATCTTTACTATTCTGAAGAGGAAAGGAAAGCAACAACGTGATGCTGAACTGGCACGTGGGGCCTCTAAAGTTATAACAGAGATATTTCCAATCTTGCTATTCATACTCTGTCACAGGCAAACGGCTTAAAAATAGGCAAGGGAGCCTTCAGGCTTCTTGCACACACAGGTGAGTCTAGCCTCGGTCAAGGATGGCCGCAGATGGGAAATGGGAGGAGCAGCAGGGCAGCGCAGGCGGGAGGCACGTGCGCGGCAGGGCATCTGCCTGGGAGCTCCTGGTGGAGACTGTCCTGCACCTCCCTCCTGGTGCAGACCCCAACTCCCAGGCCCAGAGTTGGGGTGTGTTCAGAACACACAGCATTTAGAGTCTGAACTCCCATTTAATCTAGACACAGACCAACCATGTTGCCCGTTACCTCCTTCTGCAGGAGGCCACAGAGCTTATTTCAAATGCAGCCTGGAGATGAACTTCACATGTTCAGATTCTAGGCCTGCCACTTGCTACCTCTGTGACGCTGACAAGCTCCTTAACATTTTGGAAGCCTCTGTTTCCCTATTGGTAGAAAAAGGAAAATAATATTCTCCAAATCCTAGGGTGACTGTGAGGAACATTCCAGCTAATGTGTGTAAAGTGCTAAGTGAAGTGTCTGGTGTGTGGTAAGCACTAGGTAAATGTGAACAATTTCTAATTAGACTGTACATCCCTCCCCTTGGGCTTTGTTCTATCCTATGCAGTGACACAGTCAGAGAGGAGCAATTCGCATAAAATAGGTGCTCAGAAAATTTTGGAAAGACACACTGGCCCGTTTTTTTTTTTCAGGCCTTTTTCTCAGTCTTGTGATTTGTAGATGACTGCCACAGATCCAAGGGCTAGCTGCATTCCAATTACTTGAGAAACCTTTCTTAAAATAGATTCTTACCTCCTCGCCCAGAAATTCTAATATTGAATGACCAAGGGGAGGTTCAGGAATGTCCTAAAAGTGAAACCAACAAACACCCAAGTGAGCTCCCCATGGACCTGAACTCTGAGCCCAGCTGCTCCTGTCAGCAGTCTTATCCTTTCTGGTTTTCCATAACATGATACTGACTTGTAGCCTAACTTGGAGGATGTGGGGGCCTGAAACGAAGAAGGAGGTGGGATAATAAGGAGTTGGGGATTGGCGGGGGGGGGGTTGCGGTGCAGATCAGGAAGCAGAAATCTGCATCCCACACATGTCACCAAAAGCTCTTCTCATCCTGGAGGCCAGGCTTCGCCAGGACCGTGCAGAGGCACTGTCACTTAACACTGGTCCTGACAACCGCATCAGCGAAGAGCAGAGGTGATGAGACCATCAGCTCTGCCAGATGGCAGCAGGGGCCCTGCACTAGCAAAACCCTGACTGCATGCCAAACACAAAACAGAAACTCTGGGCGAACTTCCCAAGCATAACGGGCTCTGACTGTCTTCCCTAACTCTGACTCTGGCTTCTGCTCTCTCCCAGTTCCCCACAGGCTGAAGGATCTTTGAAATGGCAAAATGAAACCAAATACTGTCCTTTACCTTTCATCAGGGCATAAAAATTCCAAACAGTGCTTCGTGCCTGTGTTTGATAGAACCCTCCTCAATTCTCAATCCCTGACTGGCTAAAGGATTCATTTCCAAAAGGGAACAACTAACTCAGAAAAAGTACAAAGCATATAAAGAAAGATATAGCTATTCAAAAGAAAAAGATCACCATGAGAATTCAAAGTAAATATCTTTCTATAAAATAATAAATGTATTGCAAGGAAAAAGAAAATGCTTTAGAACTTCTATGTATGTTTACAACAGGAGTCAAAAGAATCTGTTTCTATTTAATTATATCAGATATGAAGATAAAAAGCTTTATCTTTTTATCTGCTAAGTTAGCTTTTTTTCAGATTTCATATTTGTAAAGAAATAAGCAAACTCTAGATTCTTCAGAAACACAGGGAAAGTATAAAAAGAGATTTAAGTAGTTAAAGAAATTTAAGACACATGGAAATCAAATACAGGGGGTCAGTTAAGCTGCAAAGGGCATCAGGGAAGGGGAAAATATAGAGACAGAACTGAAGTTTAAAGGAGTTAATAATTACAGGAATAATAGAGGAAAACTATTTTACCTGAAAAAAATGATCTTTAAGATTGAAATATTTTGCCAAAAAAAAAAAGAAGTTAATGAAAAGATACCAATACCTAGAGATATACCAACACCTGGACACAGCAATTTTTTTCCCGCTTAAAATATCCATCAAACATTCAGGCTATACATAGGCTGATACAAGAATATATTCAGGCTGATACATAGGAATAGCTACCATGCACAAACAGATGTACACATACAAGGGAGCAAAAATCAGATAGGCATTTGCTTTCTCTAATACTGAATGAAAAAAGAAAGCAAAGCAAAGACTGCTAAATTTTGAGAGACAATGACTTCAACTCTTTTTTAAATCAAATCTAAAGAAAACAAAAGGGAAGGACAAAAATAAGCAAGAGATCTGACAATATACCACTGTGTATGGTTAATAAAAGCATTACTCGAAGACATATTCTGGCTGCCAATAGATGAATTAAAATAAGCCTATTTGACCCACAATTTCACTAGAATAAATCTAGTAATAGTTTCAGATATTTTGAGTTTTTCTAAATACTAAGGTCCCATGAACCCGGGGGCTTCCCTGGTGGCTCAGTGGTAAAGAAGCCGCCTGCACTGCAGGAGGCGCAGAAGTTGCGGGTTTGATCCCTGGGTCAGGAAGATCGCCTGGAGGAGGGCATGGCAATCTACTCCAGCAGTCTTGCCTGGAGAATCCCATGGACAGAGGAGCTTGGCGGGCTGCAGTCCATGGGGTCACACGGAGTCAGACACAACTGAAGTGACTTAGCACAACACACAGCAGGAACCCTGACCTCATTTCAGGACCCTCAATTCTGTACCCTAGAATAATAAAAATGACAAACCTACACTAATCAAAATGCTATGCTAAGTCGCTTCAGTCGTGTCTGACTCTGCACGACCCCATAGATGGCAGCCCATCAGGCTCCCCCGTTCCTGGGATTATCCAGGCAAGAACACTGGAGTGGGCTGCCATTTCCTTCTCCAATGCATGAAAGTGAAAAGTGAAAGTGAAGTCGCTCAGTCGAGTCCGACTCTTAGCGACCCCATGGACTGCAGCCCACCAGGCTCCTCCGTCCATGGGATTTTGCAGGCAAGAGTACTGGAGTGGAGTGCCATTGCCTTCTCCGACTAATCAAAATAAGTGCTTACTATTTGCTAGATACATTATATTCATTATCTCAAATCTTCACCAAAACCCTGATGTAGATTCCATTGTCTACCTTGCAGAGACTTTAGGAAAAAAAAAAAAGAAACAATGCTTAGGGAGATGAAATAGCTAAGTGTGCTCTGCTAATAAGTAATAGGGATAGTATTCACACAAGAGCACTTGTTTGCAGAGCCCAAGTATTTTTCTACTCTCCTCTTCTACCTGCTCTTGCGCCCACAAATCTAAGCTGATAATGGGGATGCTTGTGATCCAGCTTTCGTTAGAAAGAGAATTCATTCACTAGGTGCCAACTCCTAGAGTAAGAATTACACAGGCTGTTACCATGGGGCTGAATTAGCCATATTTCCAGTTTCTGTAAACTTGATGCTTTAACATCTTTTCTAGGTCTATATGCTAGATACAGCTTGTTCTGGACAACCCAAATATGCCTAAACCACCTTGCCCTAGCCTCCTGCCTCACTCCCCATTTCCCCTCCTTAGGAGGAGTCCTCTCTTTGGGATGTGCTGTTCAAATACAAACCAATCAATTCAAAGTCTATACCCCCCACCTTCTTTGTCTGACTCTCACACTCTGGGCCACTAGCTACCTGCCCAAATCACTCTAGGGACAAGTTCCAGACAATCAGGGACAGCCCCATGGTCCAGAGCCTGCTGAAATTATTCACACTAACCAGTTCCAAGCAAGGTTTCTTCCTCTGCCTCACCTGGTTCCTCCCAAGGAAACCACAATAAAGGGTCCTACCCAGTCTTTTCTTTTCTTCCTTGTGACCAAGCCCAGTAATTTCCCATGTGGCCACCAATGATGATGACTCTTTTTTTTTTTTTTTTTTAATATTATTTTATTAGTTGGAGGCCAATCACTTCACAACATTTCAGTGGGTTTTGTCATACATTGACATGAATCAGCCATACAGTTACATGTATTCCCCATCCCGATCCCCCCTCCCACCTCCCTCCCCACCCGACTCCTCAGGGTCCTCCCAGTGCACCAGGCCCGAGCACCTGACTCATGTATCCCACCTGGGCTGGTGGTCCGTTTCACCATAGATAATATACATGCTGTTCTTTCAAAACATCCCACCCTCACGTTCTCCCCCAGAGTTCAAAAGTCTGTTCTGTATTTCTGTGTCTCTTTTTCTGTTTTGCATATAGGGTTATCGCCACCATCTTTCTAAATTCCATATATATGTGTTAGTATGCTGTAATGTTCTTTATCTTTCTGGCTTACTTCACTCTGTATAATGGGCTCCAGTCTCGTCCATCTCATTAGAACTGATTCAAATGAATTCTTTTTAACGGCTGAGTAATATTCCATGGTGTATATGTACCACAGCTTCCTTATCCATTCATCTGTTGATGGGCATCTGGGTTGCTTCCATGTCCTGGCTATTATAAACAGTGCTGCGATGAACATTGGGGTGCACGTGTCTCTTTCAGATCTGGATTCCTCAGTGTGTATGCCCAGAAGTGGTATTGCTGGGTCATATGGCAGTTCTATTTCCAGTTTTTTAAGAAATCTCCACACTGTTTTCCATAGTGGCTGTACTAGTTTGCATTCCCACCAACAGTGTAAGAGGGTTCCCTTTTCTCCACACCCTCTCCAGCATTTATTGCTTGTAGACTTTTGGATAGCAGCCATCCTGACTGGCGTGTAATGGTACCTCATTGTGGTTTTGATTTGCATTTCTCTGATGATGAGTGATGTTGAGCATCTTTTCATGTGTTTGTTAGCCATCTGTATGTCTTCTTTGGAGAAATGTCTGTTTAGTTCTTTGGCCCATTTTTTGATTGGGTCGTTTATTTTTCTGGAATTGAGCTTCAGGAGTTGCTTGTATATTTTTGAGATTAATCCTTTGTCTGTTTCCTCATTTGTTATTATTTTCTCCCAATCTGAGGGCTGTCTTTTCACCTTACTTATAGTTTCCTTTGTTGTGCAAAAGCTTTTAATTTTCATTAAGTCCCATTTGTTTATTTTTGCTTTTATTTCCAATATTCTGGGAGGTGGGTCATAGAAGATCTTGCTGTGATTTATGTCGGAGAGTGTTTTGCCTATGTTCTCCTCTAGGAGTTTTATAGTTTCTGGTCTTACATTTAGATCTTTAATCCATTTTGAGTTTATTTTTGTGTATGGTGTTAGGAAGTGTTCTAGTTTCATTCTTTTACAAGTGGTTAACCAGTTTTCCCAGCACCACTTGTTAAAGAGATTGTCTTTTTTCCATTGTATATCCTTGCCTCCTTTGTCAAAGATAAGCTGTCCATAGGTTCGCGGGACACTGTAAAAGCAGTGCTAAGGGGAAGGTTCATAGCATTACAGGCACACATCAAGAAACAAGAAAAAAGCCAAATAAATAACCTAACTCTACACCTAAAACAATTAGAGAAGGAAGAAATGAAGAACCCCAGGGTTAGCAGAAGGAAAGAAATCTTAAAAATTAGGGCAGAAATAAATGCAAAAGAAACTAAAGAGACCATAGCAAAAATCAACAAAGCTAAAAGCTGGTTTTTTGAAAAAATAAACAAAATTGACAAACCATTAGCAAGACTCATTAAGAAACAAAGAGAGAAGAACCAAATTAACAAAATAAGAAATGAAAAGGGTGAGATCACAACAGACAACACTGAAATACAAAGGATCATAAGAGACTACTACCAGCAGCTCTATGCCAATAAAATGGACAACTTGGATGAAATGGACAAATTCTTAGAAAAGTATAACTTTCCAAAACTGAACCAGGAAGAAATAGAAGATCTTAACAGAGCCATCACAAGCAAGGAAATCGAAACTGTAATCAGAAATCTTCCAGCAAACAAAAGCCCAGGACCAGATGGCTTCACAGCTGAATTCTACCAAAAAGTTAGAGAAGAGCTAACACCTATCTTACTCAAACTCTTCCAGAAAATTGCAGAAGAAGGTAAACTTCCAAACTCATTCTATGAGGCCACCATCACCCTAATTCCAAAACCAGACAAAGATGCCACAAAAAAAGAAAACTACAGGCCAATATCACTGATGAACATAGATGCAAAAATCCTTAACAAAATTCTAGCAAACAGAATCCAACAACATATTAAAAAAATCATACACCATGACCAAGTGGGCTTTATCCCAGGAATGCAAGGATTCTTTAATATCCGCAAATCGATCAACGTAATACACCACATTAACAAATTGAAAGATAAAAAACATATGATTATCTCAATAGATGCAGAGAAAGCCTTTGACAAAATTCAACACTCATTTATGATTAAAACTCTCCAGAAAGCAGGAATAGAAGGAACATACCTCAACATAATAAAAGCTATATATGACAAACCCACAGCAAGCATCACCCTCAATGGTGAAAAATTGAAAGCATTTCCTCTGAAATCAGGAACAAGACAAGGATGCCCACTCTCACCACTACTATTCAACATAGTGTTGGAAGTTTTGGCCACAGCAATCAGAGCAGAAAAAGACATAAAAGGAATCCAGATAGGAAAAGAAGAAGTGAAACTCTCGCTGTTTGCAGATGACATGATCCTCTACATAGAAAACCCTAAAGACTCTACCAGAAAATTACTAGAGCTAATTAATGAATATAGTAAAGTTGCAGGATATAAAATTAACACACAGAAATCCCTTGCATTCCTATACACTAACAATGAAAAAACAGAAAGAGAAATTAAGGAAACAATACCATTCACCATTGCAACAAAAAGAATAAAATACTTAGGAGTATATCTACCTAAAGAAACAAAAGACCTATACATAGAAAACTATAAAACACTGATGAAAGAAATCAAAGAGGACACAAACAGTTGGAGAAACATACCGTGTTCATGGATTGGAAGAATCAATATTGTCAAAATGGCTATTCTACCCAAAGCAATCTATAGATTCAATGCAATCCCTATCAAGCTACCAACGGTATTTTTCACAGAATTAGAACAAATAATTTCACAATTTGTATGGAAATACAAAAAACCTCGAATAGCCAAAGTAATCTTGAGAAAGAAGAATGGAACTGGAGGAATCAACCTGCCTGACTTCAGACTCTACTACAAAGCCACAGTCATCAAGACAGTATGGTACTGGCACAAAGACAGAAATATAGATCAATGGAACAGAATAGAAAGCCCAGAGATGATGACTCTTATGTGTCAATCTGACTCAGCCACAGGGTGCTCAGATATTTGGTCAAAAGTGATAGGTGAGTCTGTGATGGAGGTTTCTGGATAAGATTATCATTTGAATCAGTCTACTGAATAAAGTCAATATCCCTCGGTAATATGGAGCAATATCCCTCGGTAATATGGAGCGCTGGCTGAAGACCAGGCAGGGGGAGTTCCTCTTGCCCGACCTACTGAGCTGGTATAATAGTCTGTCCTGTCTTTGGACTTGAACTTAAGAAACATAATTCTTCTTGGATCTCAAGTCAGCTGGCATTTGGACTGGAAGTACATCAGTTTGCATGGGTCTCCAGCTTGTCAACTATACATATCTTGGGATTTCTCAGCCTCCATAATCATCTGAGCAATTCCATATAATAAATTTCTTTCTTTTATATATAGATGAAGGTACAGGTATAGATGTAGATGTAGGTGTATATATAGATATATTACTTGTTGTTTCTCTGCTTATCTGGAAAACCCTGACTGAAATGATTCCCTGTGGTGAGGCAAGCTTTCTCCTCTTGGGAACTCTGAGTAATAAACTAACTTTCCACTGCCATTTTATGATTACTTTACTATACCTCAAATTTTCTACCAATGCAACATATTTTAAAATAGGAGGTGAGGCAGAAGGAGCATCCATTGGCTACATTAAGCTCTCACAGTTAAATTTTTATAAACTAGAAATAGTATATGATCCCCACCTGCTAACTTTATCATGTCTAGGGCATTTATTTGGAAGTGAAGTGTTTTCTCTTTGCAGTTCACATTCACAATTAGATCTATGGAATATCAATGAACCAAATATTGTATATGGTTTCACTTTCCTAATTTTACCTTGGTAACAGTGTAAATATCAGAGGCACTAAAGTTAAAAGGCACTAAATCATCAGCAATTCTTTGAAATGATTAGGAAATCACTTCATCAATGAGCCGTTCTGTGACTGACTATCCCTTATCCAAGGAATACTAAATTAAAGGGAAAATTTATAGGACTAAAACCCGAAAAGATAAGCGTGGCCCTTTACCGAATCAAATCAGTAATCTCAGAAACCAGATGAGAAAGCTGTGCATGTGCTTCCTTTTCACATTCTTTGTGCCTCGAGTCTCACTGGCTTCAGCATGAGTGTTACACAATGCCCAGGAATGGACATATGCTCTGCAAAACTAGGACTTGGAGCAATTGATTCCTTTAAGCCTCTGACAGCCTCAGGAAAGACCATGCACTCAACTAAGTCCAACACTGATCCATAAGCTCTAAGAGCTATTGTGTAGCAACTTTCACCACTTCATCACTCTAAGAGTCTAGACTTTTTAAGTTGTATTTATAGTTGGGAGTCTCCTATAAATTTGAGGTATTTTTTAATAAAAAGAAAGTATTTGAATATCAATACTGCTGTATCAATGTAGTTCCAGTCAGCAAAACAGAAAATAAACAAACAAACAAAAAACACGTTATTTTAACTGAAAGAATTTAACACGAGAAATTAAAAGCAGGAAAAAAAAGTGTAAAAACAACACTGGAATATCATAGAAGTAATGATATCTGGGGAGTGGAAACCAGCTCCATCCATCATTAGTTTTGAGACACTGGGCATATTACTTAGCCTCCTAAAATGGTCTGATAATATACCCAGAAGTATCCAAACTGTGAGGTTTGAAGGCAAAGTTTCTAACACAGCCTTCCCTTCTGACACCAACTGAAAGTTTAGGGGGCTTCCAAATCTACCCTCTGCTTTCCAATTCACTAGAAGGACTCCCAGAATTCAAGGAGTGTAATTAAAGTTATTATACTCACAGCTGTTTATTACAGGGAAAGGATACAGATCAACATCACCCAAAGGATGAGATGCATAGAACATTCTGGGAGGGTTCTGAACATGAAGTTGCCGTTGTCCTCAGCACACTGCACCCTCTCAGTACTGATGTCCAGCAATATGCATGGAGTTCTACCAAGCAAGAAAATGTGTCTGAGCACCGCTGCTCAGGTTTTCTCATCACTTCATTGCACAGGCATGACCGATTGCCCACATGGCTGAACTCAGTCCCCAGGTCTACTGATGCCCAGTTAACCTAAGTCTCCACCTGAAACGTATAGTTGGTCTTTCTGGTGCAGGCAGCCCCACCCTAAAACTCTCAAGTGGGGGCATCTACATCTTAAGATTCAGTGTGGTCAGAACCTGGCCTAAGCAAAGACACGCCTAACAGGCAAGACACAGATTACATTCTAGAAGCCAAGACACAGGCCAGACTTCTCTTTAAGCAAAGCCAAATCCTATACTATACATAACACTTCATAGGTAGCACGATGATGTATGCTGCCTGGCCCAGGATGGTCCCAGTTTACTCTTAATGTCCTGGAGTCATATTCTTAAAAAGAAAATACCGCTGTTTACTCTCAAAAATGTTTCAATTTGGACAACTAACTGTGAGGGTATTCTACCTAACAGCATAGGTAATATTAAAAATATTTACCAACTGGTACAGTTTAAGCAATAACCAAACTGAAAAGATACTGGCAGCAAATAAGATACTAAAATAACAATTACACACTGGTGACTATCACAGCTTGCTCATCAGGTTGTTACAAGGATTAACTAAGCATGCACCGATAAAGTTTAAAAATTACCAAATTTATTTTGGAGTGAATAATATTTAATGCCCACCAAGTATCTACCTCTATCTTCCTAACAAAGTCCTAATTTTATTTTGAATCTATGATCATTTTACACTCGAGACTTTTGACCCAGAAGAAACTGCCCCCAATCTTCAGTTCAATGGATGAAAGAAAGTGAAAGCGTTAGTTGCTCAGTCATGTCCAATTCCTTGCAACCCCATGGACAGTAGCCCAACAGGCTGCTCTGTCCTTGGAATTCTCCAGGCAAGAAAATTGGAGTGGGTTGCCATTCCCTTCTCCAGGGGATCTTCCCAAACCAGGGATTGAACCCAGGTCTCCCGCATTGCAGGCAGATTCTTTACTGTCTGAGCCACCAGGCAAGCCCTGTGGATAAATTCTAATAAATGTAGGCCCATGGTTTTCAAATTGACTTTGCATCAAAATCACCAAGAGCACTTCAAACATTTCGATATCCAGATCCCATGCCCAGAGATTCTTCCTCAGCCTGGGAGGGGCCCAATAATTAATATAGATATCCTACAATAAACCATAATGAAGAATATGAAAAAGAATGTATGTGTAACTGAGACACTTTGTTGCACAGCAGAAATTAATACAACACTGTAAATCAACTATACTTCAATAAAATTTAAAGAACTTATGAGTCAAGGGCCTAGAATAGTGTTAGTCATATGTATATTAGCCATGTGTTATCATTGTTATTAATCTTAATGCAAGGGTTCTGTCTGACAGAAAATATACAGTTGCAAATATTATAAGGAAGCTGTGTTACCTGTCTCCCTCAGCCTTTACTTTTCATCTCACTAGAGAAAGTTTTAAGTCTTGTACCTCCCAGAAAACCCAGGCATGTTGCAGGATTTCTGAGAGTCATAGTCTTCATTGTGCACCTATCTTTAATAAAGAAATGACCAAAATACAAAATACAAAGGAGGGGAATTGTGTACAGAGAAGTGATCTCTAGGGTGCCTGGCTCATGGTGGATACTCAGTAAATTAGTCCCTTGCTCCCATCCTGGCCCCATTTACATTTTCCTGCAAGGTGCTTGGTATGCTTTTCAGAGAATTTTCTCTTTGATCATTTGGTTCTTATTGAGCCTGAAGCCACTGAAGCCACAATTCAACCTTATTCATGTGGAAACTGGGAGTGCATAGGTTCTGGCAAGGACAACCACTACTATCCTCCACAAAAGTATTAACACCATTCATTTGGGTTAAGACACTGGGTCATGAAGAAACAGGAATTTTCAAAACCCCTGGCTACTCAGCAAATAAAGCCATTGTCAGCAATGAACACTGTATATGAATTAAATGTATTTTCCCTACACTAACACTTCCCCTAACGCCTCTACCCTCCTGTGCTGGAAATGGGACAAAGTATGTTGTGAGAATGCAAAGCACCCTAATTCTACTGCAGAGAGGAATAACAAAAGCTAACTCCAGGGTGGCATCTGAGTAGAGGCAGGATGGGGGAGGGAAGGTCAGCAGAGAGGGGACGATGCATAGCAAAAGTGTAAAAGGAAACGGTACACATTCAACGCCCTCTCAATGAAACTGAGAGAAAAAAAACATCACACATTCAAGTAGTTTGTCTAGGGCCTCAGGAACAGTCGCCAGGCACAGGGGCAACCGGTATCTATGAGTGAATGAACACACTCTACAGGCTGGTGGGAGAATGCCCACAAATCCTTGTGGGAGGGGCGCTCCTGCTCCTCAGAGCCTCCTCGAAGGCCCGTGTGATCATTTTGCTAATGCTCCCCGAGTTCTTTCCAGCCCACTCGGCTGCCCTTCACTGTTAGGCCGAGCTCTAGTGCTCATCTTCTCTCCGAGGCTTCATGATTCACTTACTCTCCTTTCGCTGCTCTTTGAGCCTTGTCCCCAGGGAACTGCGTCTCAGAGTGGACAGGGCTTTCTTGCTCATCGTCTTGAACAGCGCCCTGTATCGGCAGGCAGGCCTCCCTTTCCCTGGGCTGGGCTGACGATCCTGGCGACAAAATTAAAATGTGCTCCCTGCACTGCACTCCTTCCTTCACGGGAGAGTGCTGACATCTGCCAAATACGCTTCTTGCATTTAAAATGGCTTCCTAACTAGTACGTCTGCTCCCCTTTGCTCAGAGGAAAAGGGCACTAGGTCTGGAGACAGACTTGAGCTCCTTTATAAAGCCCTCTTGCCTTTGGAAAGCTGCAGACTCTCAGGCCACCCACCTATAAAATGGAGATAATTACAACTACACCTCAGGGTCACTGTAAGGATGAAATAAGAAAATAGTCAATCTGTTGGCATTACACACACACACACACACAAACACACACATCACTGTTGTTTAGTCACTAAGTTCTGTCTCTTTTGTGACCCCATGGACTGTAACCCGCCAGGTTCCTCTGTCCATGGGATGCTCCAGGCAAGAATACTGGTATGGGTTGCCATTTCCTCCTCGAGGGGGTCTTCCCAACCCAGGGATTGAACCTGGGTCTCCTGGATCTCCTGCACCGGGATGTGGATTCTTTACCACTGAGCCACCAGGGAAGCCCATATATATATATACGTGTGTGTGTGTATGTATGTATAATCATTATACACGTATGTAAAATTAAAACATTTCAGCCAACATGGAAGTTCTGTTTTGCTGCCACTGAGAGAATCTTCTGAGATTGACACCTCGGGCTGAGTAAACAGTACCACCCCCAGCAACTGGTTGTAGCAGGGATGCACTCCTGGGTCCAGCTGGGCATATCCTATTCTCTCCCCAGGAAAGACAACCAATCCATTTTGTTACCGGAAGCTGATATGGGCACTGAGATCACTATCATGGACAAACAGAGGAAGGACCAGAAAAGGTAGCAGACAGAAAGAGGTGATCAAAACACAAGCAGAAGTTAACAGTATATGTCAGGAGAGGACAGAGAAATCACAGAGGCCACCTCTATGACCTGAATCAATAAGTACATTTTAAACTTCTTTAAGAGTGTTGTTTTTTTTTGTTTTTTTTTTAATTTTTGACCACACTGAGCAGCATGCAGGATCTTCATTCCCCAACCAGGGATTGAATCCACGGCCCCTGCATTTGAAGTATGGGGTCTTAACCACTGGACCACCAGGGGAAGTCTCAACAGTGTTTCTATTGCAATCATAAGGTCTAAGACAGACGTTTCCATGCTGGACAGGTTGATATCACTTTGCCATGACAAGCAGACACATCAGTATTGTCCTAGGAGCTGTGAGAAAAGGAATCAAACTGGCTGGTGAAGGAAAGCAAGCTATTTTGGAATTGCACCCAAAATGCAAAAATCAGAACCGCACTAAAGACCCACAGGCTTTGCAATCTAAATGCATCACACACATTCCCCTCCTCACAGTCATTGCTCTCCAAAGAGAAAGCCTTGGGCCCACAGCCTCAGCTTCTCATGCAAAGGCAGACTAATCTCAAGGGCTTTGGCTGGGGGGGGGGGGGGGTTGGGGAAATACATCAATCAAGCCATTCCTTGGTAATTGTGAGAAACATTAAGATGTTCGTGCAGCCTGTGGCCTGTTATTATCATCAGTAGTAATGTATGCTTCTATACAAGTCCTCAGATTAGGGGTATTTTGTAAAAACAGCATCATATTATTGTATATTATAATGAGGAAGGAAGTGTGTGGGGGAGGCAAATTTTAGAAATCAGGAAGACAGAGATTAAATATTTTCCTCATGGGATGCCAAAAGGAGCAAAATTGACAAGCAATAGACGAAAGACGAATGGTAGTGAAGTGACGGTTCCAGGCTCTGCCACTGACTAGCTCGGTGACCATAAGCCAGTTATGTTACTACTCGGTCTTGTTTTCCTCGTGCATTAAAACAGGGATAACAATACATGACCTACCTCACAGGGTTGTTTCAGCAGTCAGATAAAATGTGTATAGTAGCTGGTGCCTAGCGCACCCTTACTACCCTCAGGACAGTGGGCTGTGACTGCTATCTTTACTTGAGGTTTCCCCCAAAGTGACAGTGAGACCAGAAGTTTCATGCTAGGGGTTTATTTGGGAGATGATCTCAAGAAGTACTAGTCGAGAACTGCAAACGTGGGACAGAAAAAGTAAGGAAGCTGACACAGGGCGCATTACTGAGTCACTGTGGGTAACTGTGGTTCAACGGTAACATCAGCTCAATGCCTCTCCCTATGGCATTTCAGACGATGGGAAGGAGCAGATATTTAGGGGACACTGGAGTCATCTTGTTATCCCAGAAATGTCACTACAGGGTGTAGTCCAATCTGTCTTTGATTAACTCTGGCCAGTTTTTGCGTTTAAAGAACTGAAATATTGAAAACTATAGCTTTTGTGTTTGAAAGTGACTAATAAAAATTCCAAGCAACCCAATTGTTTGAAAAAACATGTCCTTCCAATGGGAAAGAAATCACTGAACGAGTCCCCAAAGGGAATATTCCTGAACTTGCTAAACACATTCGAGCGAGGCCTCATCAGTGTAACTTAAAGTTCCCCATGGCTTTTACCTAAGCTGTGAGGACCATGAGATCACCCTAATATTTAATGACCTATATTTCACATGACTTTTTCATCTCTCTTTTTAAAGTTTTGTTCTATTTTTCATCTCATTATTTCTGGATGGGAGGTCTCACATTTTTTTCTGAACAGGTTAGCTGACAACTCAAAACTGATGCAGAGCGCCTCTCCTTTGACCCCCTGGCCCTTTTCCACTGTAAAAGTGTTGCTGCCTCTCCGGAGCCGCCCTCTGGGTGTCTCCCCACGACCCCTTCTCTAGGCTCCAGCGCAGTTCTGCATCCCCCACCTTCTGCGTCACAGAACCCCGCTGTTCTCAGGCCGCCTTATGGTGGACGGCCCTCTGCCTGCCCAGCATCTCCCTCCACCACCCGACTCCAAAACAGAAAAGCCCGGGTCCCCAGGTTACATCGAATTACACGTCCTAAGCAGCTCCTTCAGTTTCCACTCACAGACACTGTATCCCCGGGATGCAGGCACCAGCCAGACATGCACCTAAGAGGCTGCTGTAGCCTACAGGACCACACCCCACCCCAAGATTTCATCCGTACTTCCCTCCCCTTCCACTCTTCCTCTTACTCACTGGCCTCCTTGCTGCTTCTAAAAAACACAAGAAGCTCTTTCTAGCTTTAGCACCTGCTTCTCTGATTCATAATCCGAAGACTTCCAGACCCTAACTCTCCAGCTGCCCCCACATTCACTTAATTCCTTATTCCTGCAGTACTTGTCTTTCTGCCAGGAAACCAAGTAATATGCCACTTATCTGAAATAGTCAGTTATTCTCTGTGTCATCACCTAATTCTCTCCTTAGCACATCTCCTTGACATTTTCGTAGTTCATTGATTTGCTTGCTCTCTGTCTCCATGGCTGCCCCACCCCTACAACAAATCCAAGAGCACAAAAGGGAAGTTTGGCTGTTTTTTCCATTACTGTATCTCCATCACATGGCTTATAATAAAGTCCTACCTTTGAAGAGACGTTCTAGAGCCTTCATAACTGTAAAGCTGTTTAGATGTATGAAAATAGGAAGGGTATCATTACCTGATAGTCTCACTAAATATATTCACACATAAAGATTAAAACTGTATGATTTTTACTTCCTTTGCAAAGGAAGTACAGGTTTGTTTATTGAGCATCTACTATAGACATGCCAAGAACTGTGCCAGGTGTTTTTACAAGAAAGTAGCTCTTTAATTTGCCTTAAAAAAAAAAAAAAAATCAAGTTTCTGCATCATGTGTGCCTAATCTAATGGAGGATTCAATTCAATTCAGCGAACTCAGGCCAGAGTCTTTATTTTGAATTTCAAGATCTTACTTGACCTTGGTCCTAGTCCCTGTAGCCAGAACACAACAGTAGTTTTCTAGAAGGAGAAATGGACTATATAAGAATCTCCTGATGGAAGCAGAAGATCACAGTTTGATATATTCTCGGAGAGAAGCTCAGAGTGGATACATTAGGCAAGACTTTGTAACTAGGCAGATGCTTCATGTTAAAACCTGGGAATTTCTGGTTGGCCCTCCACTAAAGCAAGAATGAAATACTATAACACTACTCTGATGAAGTACCTGAGATAAGTAACACAGGTCTACCTGATTTGTAAATGGCTTCCTTTTGATGAGCTCTTTTGCATCGTTCAGTCACTGAGTTCCAGTGAATTACGGTTAAGAGTGTACTGTTTACCCATCTGTGGTTCTCTGCTTCTTCCCAGGCACCTGGGACTGCACTTGCAGGCCTCCTGCAGGTTAATGGGGTCACATGACAGGCTGGTGCCTGAGAGTGACTTATGCCCCTTCTGGTCAAGGCTCTCCAGAGCAGGTGTGAGAGCTCCATGCTCTCTCCTCCCTTCTCTCGGGAAGATCCTGAAAATCATATTTTTTTGAAATGGCAGCAACACAAAATGGTGAGGCTCCTTCAACCCGCATCTGAGTGAGTTTCTGGAGCAAAACCTCCCACTGTAAATGCAGCGGGATATCCGTGTAGGATATACTGAACGACTGAATTTATTTAATTTAAATATTTAAATAACTTAGTATCACTTAACTAATAAACCATTAATAAGTATGGACTAATTCATTATGATAGCATAACCTAACTTATTCTGACTAAAATCTACTCCAAGATACTCTTTCCTCATAACAATCTCTACTATTAATAACAAGTGAATGACAATGAGTGAGACTCCAGGTAATGATTTGGAAGGACACTGCTCTTTTCTCTCAGGTATACAAAAGCATTTCATATGGATTGTCTCCTTTATGTATATAACACTCCTGTGATAAAAACTGGAAAGATCATTTCCACATGAAAACTATGATAAAAAGAAATGAACTGATTAGCCATGGATAACCACAATTCATTGGAAAGAGCTAAAAAGGAAAATCCATGTGGACTTATTCCCAGCATCAGGACTTTTTCATTCACAAAACAATCTCTCAGGCTTTTTTTGGGCTAGCATCCATTTATTGCCTCTTGTAAAGCCCCTTACCAGAATACCACAGTGCTAAAAGAATGGGGAAAAAGTATAATAGCTTTTTGGATATAAAACCTGAAGTAACTGTATTGTATAGCATGTCTGTGGCCTTAATGTAAATTATTTTTTTCTTTTGATTCCTTCCCATTCTGCTAATAGCGGGCCCTTCAGAGTAATCAAGTTACCCAGCCAACTAAGCTCTTGCATTACTAAAAAGTATTACTTGAAAACAGCATGCAACCACTAAAGCTTTTTCCCCCATCCTGTGAAAAATGTAACACTGGCTAAAAAGGAAAACCATTCTTGGAACCAGTTTGGAGTTTTTCTAGTTCTTCCTTCCCCTCAGCTCATACTGACAATTTAAAGGCTGAATAAGAGTCAAAAATTATATTCAATTCATTGTCAACATTAAGTATTCAACTTCTTGTGATTCTTTAGAATATATATATGATATATATTCAGATAAAAACTCATATATATATATATACATCTTTTTAAATTTTCAAATAGATATATTTTTTAAAAATAAAATTGAATTTTTAAAAGCTTGAATAAAAGTAAATAATAAACAGTTAGGTGGGGCAATTTAACTGAGTTCCAGCCAAGGGAACATGGGTCAATGATGGCCCAACACAGAGGCATGGTAAACTCCAGGATCCTTGAGGATGGTGAAGCCTTTATATTGGAGGCAGCCTGGGTTCCTGAGCCTCTGTGTAGAAGAAAACTACCTGGGACGCCCATCCAACCATGGACACCTGTGTTGGGCTGTTTCAGTTATTAAAATGCAAATGCTGGATTAAATGAAATCAGAACTCACAGAACATTCCAGAGCCCACTAAGCAAGCTCAGAATGAAGTGGCACCAGAACACACAGAACTTTCCAGAGCCTGTGGAACAAACGCTGGATAAAACAGAACCAGAACTCACAGGACTTTCTGGAGTCCACAGAGCAAACGCAGAATTAAATGGAACCAGAACAAATAGCACCTTCCAGAGTTCGTGGAAAAAACTCCGAATTAAACAGAACCAGAACAAACAGAACCTTCGAGAGCCTGTGGAACAAACGCTGGATAAAACAGAAGCAGAACTCACAGAACCTTCTGGAGTCCACAGAGCAAAAGCAGAATTAAATGGAACCAGAACATACAGCACCTTCCAAAGTTCGTGGAACAAACTCTGAATTAAACAGAACCAGAACAAACAGAACCTTCCAGAGTCCACAGAGCAAATTCATAATTAAATGGAACCAGAACTCACCGGGAGGCTGCGAGCTCACAGAACCTTCTGGAGTCCACCACGCGTCCTTCTGACGTCAAGCGTGGCGCTGGTGGCCGCTCACCGCACTGTGCTGGGCCACCTCGCCATCCTCACGGCCGGTCCGCTCGGATCCCTCCTTTGTCGCAGACTGCTGACGTCAGACGGTGGATGGGCAGGATCACCACAGCAGGCACGAGGTTGCCCATCCCCGAGCCCCACTGATGCACAGGGACCGGGGAGGTTTTTGAGGTTCGTTGGTGTTGGCGGCATGGAACCTCCTTCAAGGTGATGGGCTGCTTGCACCGCCCAGTTCCGGAAAGGCCTCGCGAGTCCCCTGCTGCAGACGCCCTCTGGATAAAGGCACCGCAACTCACAGACCCGCTGACACTGGAGGCTATTGCAACGATGGGGTGGCCGGTGAGTACCACTCTCTCCCCAAGACGTTGGGGCAACTCACTCTCCCACCTGCACTTCCATTCCTCCACATCCCACTGGCACTTGGCTTTGTCCAATTTCTATTTTTCATCCATTTGGTGGGCATGAAATAAATCTCATAGTTTTCGTGTGAATTTTCAAGGTCACTAATAAGGCCCACGTTTCCTACTACACAGTTTCTTTCTTGACCATTGGCATTCTTTATGTATTTTGGATACTAATGCTTTGCAGTCACATGTGTTACAAATTTTTTAAAAAATGCTAATGTTGGGTAAAACTACCAGATGCTGGAGGAGATGCAAAAGGCTGATTTACTCTTCACCCCTGAGCATTCAAGCCCTGAATAATGATTACTTGGCCTCACTCAATAGCCAGAGTCTTGGAGCAGACTTTTCTTTATGCCAAATTAGTATTAGAATGAGGTGCCACTTCTACTGTGTAGCCAAGAAAAGTCCCTTGGAGGATATTGCTTCACTGTAGAGAAGGATTTAAAAAATCCTCTAAGTTGATGAAAATGAAAGGCAAACAGGCAATCCTTGTCAGTGAAAGTTCAGGTGTAGGTATAGGTGTGGGTAAGTGAAGTGCATGTGTGTTTGTTGCTTAGCAACATTGGCCTTTCCCCTTTTTGTGCAAGGACAGGAAACATTCCTTGTTGGGATGGACCAAGGTGGTCCCATGAAGGCAGAGTTCCATGGAGCTCCATGGGCAAGACTTATTCCAGCACCTAAGGAGGCTGGGGCTGGGTTCTTCTCCAGTGTGACCCAACTGGCACTGTGCTAAGCATTAGGGGAAATGGCTGAGCGTGTGAGTGTAATCTATTCAATAAAAGAGACAGTTCAGGGGGATGCTGCTGGGGCAAAGGGAGGAAGAAGAGTTGAAGGAATGGGAGTATCGTAGCAACCATGAACAAATCTCCTGCAATCAGAATGTGCAGGACTACCTGTAACCTCACATGGCGGAGAACCAAGCCATGGCATGAACAGACTGGTCACCCTTCCTGGCTTTCGCTTGCTTCCTGGCTTTCTGCAGCAGGACCGACCTTCTACGAACTAAGTCCTCAGTGTTCGTGCCCAAGGAGCATGGTTGGAGAAAGCCGTGAGGAATAAGGGAACTTCCTATCACCAAGGGCAAGTGTGCTCTCGAGCAATAAACTGAATAAATAAAAGTGAGGTCATTGTGTTTGTACTCTGAGCTAGTAACATGGATCATTTCAGACACACTACTGACATGCATTTCTACCAAATGAGTCATTTCCCTTTGGTCTTTCTCGAAATTTCTTAAATGTATTCCCACAACACAAGCAGTTAAGCCCACTGTTTCTGGGGATGTAAGAAGCAAAGCACACAGCGTGTCTTGGAAAAGAACAGACCCAGAGGGTGATAATGAGAGCTCCGAGGACAGGAAATCTGCAGGTGCTAGTCTGGTTCCTTACGCTGCTTCTTTCTCACGTCCCAGACACTGCCTGTGCAAAGCCATCTCACAGGACATTTGCAGGATCCAGTACGTTGGCCATTCGACAAAAGCAAGAGTTCTACACTGCTTATTGACCTAGAAGAGGGCCTGGCAGAACCTCAGTAAATATTTATTGAACAAACAAATCAATCTAGTGAGCTAACGGACAAGAAAATATCGCAACACTATCACGTAGGATTGAAGATGGATGAGGGTTCATTTCTCTCTACTGAAAACACTACTAGGGAGAGGGAAACTTCCTCAGAGACGGCTGGCGAAAGGAAGGAGCATATTAGTACAAACTTGTGTGATGGCAGGCGTCAGCCTGGGTGTCTCTGAGCTAAACTGAGCCAAAGAACATTTGCTCACTGAGAGGAAACAGAGAGCTTCAAAGAAGGGGAAGTAAATTCCAATTTTCAAGGCCTGATACCAGATATTCCAGCACATTAAAAATGACACACACAGGCTTCCCTGGTGGGCCAGTGGTTAAGAACCACTTTGCAATGTAGAGGACACTGGTTCAATCACTGGTCCAAGAGGATCCCACATGCCTCGGGGCAACTAAACCCAGGCGTGGCAACTACTGAGTCTGTGCTCCAGAGCCCGGAAGCTGCAACTGCTGAAGTCCATGTAGCCTACAGTCAGTGCTCTGCAACAAGAGAAGACCGTACAATGAGAAGCCCGTACACTACAACTAGACAGCAGTCCCTGCTCTCCACAACTAGAGAAAGCTGACACGCAGCAACGAAGACCCAATGCGGCCAGTAATAAATAAATATATATTTTTTAAAAAGATGACAAGAGAGACAGCAATACCTTAAGACTCCCTCCAGATTGTATATTTTCCTCCCTCCGTGGGGTAGCAGGTGTTGAGTAATGTGTGTCCAGGAAGTAATAGAGAATGTGGGGAAAGATGTTTTTAGGTTGTTCTTTCTGTAACCTGAGGAGTCACACTGTCCGGGAGGCTTGAGTTCTAGCTCATATTGTGATGTCTGGACTACATGAGAAGAAATGGGACCATAGCAGGACATAGCTTATCCAAGGATGCTTTTGGTTCAGTGTATACTAATGGTTTGATTTTCCCGAGTGACTGAAAAGATCAGGGTAGCCTCTACTTACTGGGAAAGAAGGATATTTTATCTTTGACTTCCAAAAAAATTAGAAACCTCTATTGTTGCAGATGTCCTGTTTTCTTTTTGTTAATGTTGAAAGGGATCTAGTAAATTGCCTGTGTCTTGCTACTTGTAGCATGGGAAGAGTTTTGGAAAACATAGGCTTTTGAAAATGCACAGGGTTTCTCTGGTCTGAAAAGTTTATACCTAATTCAGACAAAATGGGAAGGTCTTTCTGCAAAAGTGAGAATTTCAAAGGTGGGAATTTGAAAAACTGAAAGAGCTACAGACTCTAGAAATCTTGAGTGGAAAAACAAATACACTTAGAAAATTTACTCATGCAGAGCTGGGTTCTTACTACTATAAAATTAGAGGTAAGCTTAGCAGACAGCACTGTTTTATAATTTATGCATTTCCTTGTAAGTAGAAGGACCATTTAAATGTATGAAAACCAATTTTGCCAAAAGAATAAAGTGGTGGTGAGACTGCTTTGCAAAATTAACATTATTAATGTTAAGGAAACAAGTAGAATGAAGTCAACTAAATAATTTTTTTTAAGTTTTTAATTGGAATAAATAAAATAACTTATTTTTAACTCATTTTTTAAATAATTACCCTATTCTATTCATGAGTTTTTTTTAACTCATATGGACTAGATTCTTCCAAATAACAAGAAAAAGGACAAGAGTCTTAAGAAATCCTTAACTATATTATTTCCTCTTAGTATCTGTCTACTACAACTAATCCAACTTAAGCAGCAGAGTGGGCATTTGAGAAGTCCCCATGAAACCTTAGATGGAATTCCTATACCTGATCAGTCTAAGGATGACGCATATAGCTGGACCTCAATAAAATGGGCTACTTGATGCCATGACTGTCATTTACTGTAATTTTGTTGTTGTTCAGTTGCTTAGTCGTGTCTGACTTTTTGCAACCCCATGGACTGCACACACCAGGTCTCCCTCTCCTTCACTATCTACGTGCTTTATCATTACACAGATGACTTCTGTTCCCTTTGGCCTGTCTCACTTTTATATCTTCCCATCTCCTGACTTGGGCTTCCTCTCCTATTTCTGACCTCATGCCTGTTTTTAAACCGAAGATTGTGTCTCTGGCATATTTTTTTTTTACTTTCAGTTTTGTTGTATTCTCTCAGCTCAGATCCATTTGTCTTCCATCCTCTGCTCTGCTCCTTTTCCAAGGTTCCTTGACAAATGATTTTTTTCAAGGTCCAGCAAGTAGGCTTGGAGATTATGTATGGGACAGTGAAGAAACCAGTTACTCTCAAATCTCTCTCTCACTCTCTCTCTGACTCTGTGTCACTCTCCCCTACTTTGGACAGCCTCTAGAAGGGGTTGCATCTCTGTTGAGTTCCAAATACCACCAAGAAGCTCCAGTTCCTTCAGTCCCCATATTATTTCCTAGAACTTTTATTGTTTTACCTTTCCTATTTAGATCACTGGATAGATTTTTACAAATTTATGCTTGTTTGCTTTTTTCCTGGAAGGGTAAAAAGGTTTTTTTTAACATTTTTTTTTTTCTGCAGGGTAAGACATATAGTGACAGGGTAAGATTCCTTTACTAAATATGTATATTTAATGGTCTCAGTACCATTTATTGAAAAGACCACTGTTTTCCCCACAGTACTAAAATATAATCTTTTTCATAAATCAAGTGACCTCACATAGGTGGGTCACTTTTTGGACTCTGTTCTGCATCATTAATCAATCTATCTTTATATCAATATCACACTATCTTAATTATAACACCTTGATGATAAACCTTAATACTTGCTTGTTTAGTCCTGCAACTTTGTTCTTGTTATCAAAGATCAACTGCTTTTCTTATCCTGTTGCATTTTCATATACATTTTAGAACCACATGCCATTATCCATGATAGACAGGTGGGTAGAGAAGATAGACAATAGAGTAATATATCTGAAATTGCATTGCACCTATAAATCCATATGAGAAGGACTAATGACTTTTTAATTTTAAACTTCTCATATATGAACATGGTTTATCCTTTTATTATTTTGGACTTCTTCAGTGTCTTTTAATAAAGTTACTTTTTAGTGTAGAGGATTCTCACACCTTTCAGTATATTTATTCTAATTATCTGATGTTATTCAATACAATTATAAATGTTCATTATTTATTTCTTAATTACTATGCTAATACATAGAAAAAAAACTGGTATCTGTGTATTGATATTTTACTAGTGTTTTGCTAAATCCCATCTTTCAGTTCAGTTGCTCAGTCACGTTTGACTTTTTCCAACCCCATAGACTACAGCACACCAGACCTCCCTGTCCATCACCAACTCCCAGAGTTTACTCAAACTCATGTCCATTAAGCCAGTGATGCCATCCAACCATCTCATCCTCTGTCGTTCCCTGGCCTCCCACCTTCAACCTTTCCCAGCATCAGGGTCTTTTCAAATGAGTCAGTTCTTTGCATCAGTTGACCAAAGTATTGGAGTTTCAGTGTCAGCATCAGTCCTTCCAATGAATATTCAGGACTGAATTCCTTTAGGATGGAGTGGTTGGATCTCCTTGCAGTCCAAGGGACTCTCAAGAGTCTTCTCCAACACCACAGTCAAAGGCATCATTTCTTTGGTGCTCAGTTTTCTTTATAGTCCAACTCTCACATCCATACATGACTACTGGAAAAACCATAGCTTTGACTAGACGGACCTTTGTTGGCAAAGTAATGTCTCTGCTTTTTAATATGCTGTCTAGATTGGTATTTATCAATGTCTTTTAATTTCATGGCTGCAGTAACCATCTGCATTGATTTGGGAGCCCTAAAAAATAAAGTCTGTCACTGTTTCCATTGTTTCCCCATCTATTTGCCATGAAGTGATGTGACCAGATGCCATGATCTTAGTTTCCTGAATGTTGAGTTTTAAGCCAATTTTTAAAGTGAACATCGGCATTTTAGGAATAAACAAACAAAAATGGACTGGAATGGGTAAATTTAACTCAGATGACCATTATATCTACTACTGTGGGTAAGAATCCCTTAGAAGAAATGGAGTAGCCATCATAGTCAACAAAAGAGTAGAGAAATGCAGTACCTGAATGCAATCTCAAAAACAACAGAATGATCTCCGTTAGTTTTCAAGGCAAACCATTCAATATCACAGTAATCCAAGGCTATGCACTGACCAGTAATGCTGAAGAAGCTGAAGTTGAACAGTTCTATGAAGACTTACAAGATCTTCTAGAACTAACACCAAAAAAGGACGTCTTTTCATTCTTGGGAACTGGAATGAAAAAGTAGGAAGTCAAGAGGTACCTGGAGTAACAGGGAAATTTGGCCTTGGAGTACAGAATGAAGGAGGGCAAAGGCTAAGAGAGTTTTGCCAAGAGAACGCACTGGTCATAGCAAACACCCTCTTCCAACAACACAACAGAAGACTCTACACAAGGACATCATCAGAAGGTCAATACTGAAATCAGATTGATTATATTCTTTGCAGTCAAAGATGGAGAAGCTCTATACAGTCAGCAAAAACAAGACTGGGAGCTGACTGTGGCTCAGATCATGAACTCCTTATTGCCAAATTCACTTTGAAATTGAAGAAAGTAGGGAAAACCACAAGACCATGCAGTCATTCAGACCACTAGGTCATTCAGTATGACCTAAAACAAATCCCTTATGATTAAACAGTGGAAGTGATAAATAGATTCAAGGCATTAGATCTGATAGACAGAGAGAGTGCCTGAAGAACCATGGACGGAGGTTCATGACATTGTACAGGAGGCAGTAATCAAGATCACCCCCAATAAAAAGAAACGCAAAAAGGAAAAATGGTTATCTGAGGAGTCCTTGCAAATAGCTGTGGGAAGAAGAGAAGTGAAAGGCAAAAGAGAAAAGGAAAGATATAGCCATTTAATGCAGAGTTCCAAAGAATAGCCAGGAGAGATAAGAAAGCCTTCCTCAGTGATCAATGGAAAGAAATAGAGGAAAACAATAGAATGGGAAAGACAAGATCTCAAGAAAATTAGAGATACCAAGAGAACTTTTCATTCAAAGATGGGCACAATTAAGGACAGAAATGGTATGGACCTAACAGAAGCAGAAGATATTAAGAAGAGGTGGCAAGAATACACAGAAGAACTATACAAAAAAGATCATGACCCAGATAACCATGATTATGTGATCATTCACCTAGAGCCAGACATCCTGGAATGCAAACTCAAGTGGGCCTTAGGAAGCATCACTACAAACAAAGCTAGTAGAGGTGACAGAATTCGAGTCAAGCTATTTCAAATCCTAAGAGATGATGCTGGTAAAATACTGCACTCAATATGCCAGCAACTTTGGAAAACTCAGCAGTGGTTACAGAACTGGAAAAGGTCAGTCCTCATTCCAATCCCAAAGAAAGACAATGAAAAAAATTACTCAAAGTACCATAAAATTGCACTCATCTCACACACTAGCAAAGTTATGCTCAAAATTCTCCAAGCCAGGCTTCAACAGTACCTTGAATTTCCAGATGTTCAAGCTAGATCTAGAAAAGGCAGAGGAACCAGAGTTCAAATTGCCAAAATCCGTTGGATCATCAAAAAAGCAAGAGTGCCAGAAAAACATCTATTTCTACTTTATTGACTATGCCAAAGCTTTGGCTGTGTGGATCACAACAAACTGTGGAAAATTCTGAAAGAAATGGGAATACCAGACCACCTGACCTGCCTCCTGAGACATCTGTATAGAGGTCAAGAAGCAACAGTGAGAACTGGACATGGACTGACTGGTTCCAAATCCGGAAAGGAGTAGATCAAGGCTGTATATTGTCACCCTGCTTATTTAACTTATATGCAGAGTACATCATGAGTAATGCTGGGCTAGATGAAACACAAGCTGGAATCAAAATTGCCAGGAGAAATATCAATAACCTCAGATATGCAGATGACACCACCCTTATGGCAGAGTGAGGAAGAACTAAAGAGCCTCTTGATGAAAGTGAAAGAGGAGACTGAAAAAGTTGGATTAAAGCTCAACATTAAAAAAACTAAGATCATGGCCTCTGGTCCCATCACTTCATGGCAAATGATGGGGAAACAGTGGAAACAGGGACAGACTTCATTTTTGGGGGCTCCAAAATCATGGCAGATGGTGACTGCAGCCATGAAATTAAAAGACGTCTGCTCCTTGGAAAAAAGTTATGACCAATCTAGACAGTATATTAAAAAGCAGAGACATTAACCAACGAAGGTTCGCCTAGTCAAAGCTATGGTTTTTCCCATAGTTGTGTATGGATGTGAGAGTTGGACTATAAGGGAAGCTGAGCACTGAAGAATTGATGCTTTTGAATTGTGGTGTATGAGAAGATTCTTGAGAGTCCCTTGGACAGCAAGGAGATCCAACTAGTCCACCCTAAAGGAAATCAATCCTGAACATTCATTGGAAGCTGAAACTCCAATACTTTGGCCACCTGATGCAAAGAACTGACTCATTTGCAAAGACCCTGATACTGGAAAGATTGAAGGTTGGAGGTGAAGGGGGTGTTAGAAAGTGAATTGGTTGGATGGTATCATCGACTCAATGGACATGAGTTTGAGTAAACTCTGGGAGATAGTGAAGGACAGGGAAGCCTGGTGTGCTGCAGTCCATGGGGTCAGAAAGAGTAGGACATGCCTGAGGTACTGAACAACAACAGATGAAAAGTATAGTTGACTCCTGTTTTCCAATTTTTGGGAAAATTTCTCTAAAATAAAAGTTACCTTGGACCCCACTTCAGTTGTATATCTTTCGTAAAAAAGTATTTTTTAAAGTATTGTACCTAGCATTTTTAGTATTTTCTATTGTGGAATGGACTATTATACATCAACTATTAATACTGATTATGAAAAAAGGAGGAAAAGGAGAGTGGAAAGATAAAACTGAAGTATTTATGTTGCTCTGTATTTTTATATACATTTTATAAATTTGGAAGAAAAAGTTAATGAGATTTTTGCAAAATAATGGCAATACAGAGAAAACATTGCAAAAAATTATTATGCGATCTTACCAGCTTCTCTAGATACTTACACCTTGAACTGGGCTGAAATACAAGCAAGTGATGTATTTGGCACAAATTAGAGTTATTATACCTGGGCTTCCCTCATACCTCAGTTGGTTAAGAATCCACCTGCAATGCAGGGGGCCCTGGTTCGATTCCTGGGTTGGGAAGATCCGCTGGAGAAGGGATAGGCTACCCACTCCAGTATTCCTGGGTTTCCCATGTGGCTCAGCTGGTAAAGAATCTGCCTGCAATGCAGGAGACCTAGGTTCGATCTCGGGATTGGGAAGATCCCCTGGAGAAGGGAAAGGCCACCCACTCCAGTATTCTGGCCTGGAGAATTCCATGGAGGAGTCCATGGGGTTGCAAAGAGTCAGACATGACTGAGCAACCTTCACTTTCACTTTTCAGAGTTATTCCTAACAGAGTGATGTTTACCTTCAGCCTTTGTCAAATGTGATCATATAGTCAAGCCGTATGAAATCTAGTTTTTTATATGATACAAAAATGTGACTCAGGTCAGTGTCTATTACATCACTCACTGCCCCCAAGGAATTTTATAATGGCTCAGAGCCAAATTCACAAGCCCCAGTTACAGCAACAAGGTTTGAACCTTATGGCGTGTATAATTATGCTCTCTTTTTATTTGATCCTGATATTTTATTTCTTTATTGCCAATTTCATTTTGGTTTGCTGTGTTATAACCTGCCTCAAATCCTCAAAGGAAAATAAAAGCAAATAGATTATTTTTAAAATTGGCATTAGACCCAGGAGAAATTCTGGATTTCAAAGTGACATTTTTCTAAAATGTTATCAAGCTGAGAAATAATGATTGATCCCCCTGTCTTATGGGTCTTTGAGGGTCATACACAATGACCATAATATCCAAGGAAAAAGTGTTGATACAGTATCTAATAAAAGATATGATTCTGTACAGAGAAGTAGGCCTTGACGCACTCCTTTCCCCATTTGGAACCAGTCTGTTGTTCCATGTCCAGTTCTAACTGTTGCTTCTTGACCTCCATACAGATTTCTCAGGAGGTAGGTCAGGTGGTCTGGTATTCCCATCTCTTTCAGAATTTTCCACAGTTTGTTGTGATCCACACAGCCAAAGCTTTGGCATAATCAATAAATCAGAAATAGATGTTTTTCTGGAACTCTTGCTTTTTTGATGATCCAACGGATTTTGGCAATTTGAACTCTGGTTCCTCTGCCTTTTCTAAATCTAGCTTGAATATCTGGGAGCTCATGGTTCACATAATGTTGAAGCCTGGCTTGGAGAATTTTGAGCATAACTTTGCTAGTGTGTGAGATGAGTGCAATTTTATGGTACTTTGAGCATTCTTTTTCATTGTCTTTCTTTGGGATTGAAATGAGGACTGACATTTTTCAGTTCTGTAACCACTGCTGAGTTTTCCAAAATTGCTGGCATGTTGAGTGTAGCACTTTACCAGCATCATCTCTTAGGATTTGAAATAGCTCAGTTGGAATTCTATCACCTCTACTAGCTTTGTTCGTAGTGATGCTTCCTAAGGCCCACTTGAGTTTGCATTCCAGGATGTCTGGCTCTAGGTGAGTGATCACACCATTGTGGTTATCTGAGTCTTGAAGATCTTTTATGTACTGTGTATTCTTGCCACCTCTTCTTAATATCTCCTGCTTCTGTTAGGTCCATACCATTTTTGTCCTTAATTGTGCCCATCTTTGCATGAAATGTTCCCTTGGTGTCTCTAATTTTCTTGACGAGATCTCTAGTCCTTCCCATTCTGTTGCTATCCTCTGTTTCTTTCCATTGATCACTGAGGAAGGCTTTCTTATCTCTCCTTGCTCTTCTTTGAAGCTCTGAATTCAAATGGCAATATCTTTCCTTTTCTCCTTTGCCTTTTGCTTCTCTTCTTTTTCAGCTATTTGTAAGCCCTCCTCAGACTATCATTTTTCCTTTTTGCATTTGTTTTTCTTGGGGATGATCTTGATCACTGCCTCTTGTACAATGTCACGAACCTGCATCCATAGTTCATCAGGCATGCTATCAGATTTAATCCCTTGAATCTATTTGTCACTTCCACTGTATAATCATAAGGGATTTGATTTAGGTCATACCTGAATGGTCTAGTGGTTTTCCCTACTTTCTTCAATTTCAGAGTGAATTTGGCAATAAGGAGTTCATGATCTGAGCCACAGTCAGCTCCCAGTCTTGTTTTTGCTGACTGTATAGAGCTTCTCCATCTTTGGCTGCAAAGAATATAATCAATCTGATTTCAGTGTTGACCATCTGGTGATGTCCATGTGTAGAATAGTCTCTTGTGTTGTTGGAAGATAGTGTTTGCTATGACCAGTGCGTTCTCTTGGCAAAACTCTATGAGCCTTTGCGCTCCTTCATTCTCCAAGGCCAAATTTCCCTGTTACTCCAGATATCTCTTGACTTCCTACTTTTTCATTCCAGTTCCCTAGAATGAAAAGGACATCTTCTTTGGGTGTTAGTTCTAGAAGGTCCTGTAAGTCTTCATAGAACTGTTCAACTTCGGATTCTTCAGCATTACAGGTTGGGGCATAGACCTGGATTACCATGATACTGAATGGTTTGCCTTGGAAATGAACAGAGATCATTCTGAGATTGCACCCAAGTACTGCATTTCAGACTCTTTTGTTGACTGTGATGGTTACTCCATTTCTTCCAAGGGATTCTTGCCCACAGTAATAGAAATAATGGTCATCTGAGTTAAATTTGCCCATTCCAGTCCATTTTAGTTTACTGATTTCTAAAATGTCGATGTTCACTCTTGCCATCTGCTGTTTGTCCACTTCCAATTTACCTTGATTCATGGACCTAAGCTTCCAGTTCCTATGAAGTATTGCTCTTCACAGCATCGAACTTTACTTCCACCACCAGTCCCATCCACAACTGGGTATTGTTTTTGCTTTGGCTCTGTCTCTTCATTCTTTCTAGAGTTATTTCTCCACTCTTCTCCAGTAGCATATTGGGTACCAACAGACATGGAAAGTTCATCTTTCAGTGTCCTATCTTTTTATCTTTCAAACTGTTCATGGGGTTCTCACGGCAAGAATGTTGAAGTGGTTTGCCACTTAAATATCTTAATATCTGCATTCATTTACCAAAATTTTTGACAGTAAGCCTCAAATAATTATTAGCTATTACTGTTATTAAATAAAATGTTTCAATTAAAAAGTACATAAACCATTAAATATCCATAATCTTTGCAACACTTTCCTACTCTTAAATTAACTTGTAACTTTTAGCATAATGACAAATTTTGATTAACATAATTAGAAGTGAGTGAAGTATTTGTCATTTAATTTATACTTTCTTATAAGGTGGTACAAGAAATCAGTGTGTACTCATGGAAATATTATAAAAAATAAACCTGTAGATTCAATTTTCTATTCTGAATTAGATGCAAATGTGGACAGGTCTTATAACTTGATTATGCCTGGATTTCTTAATCTGCAAAACAGAGGTTATCAACATCTGCTGCTTCCTCACAGGATTATAGTAAAGGAACACACACACAGAGAGAATATGGTTCTGATTCAAATGTAAGGGAAAGGAAATAAGATTTACTGTTAATTCTATTAGATGTCTCATTCACATCATCTTATTTAATACATGAAGTGAAGTGAAAGTCACTCACTTGTGTCTGACTCTTTGCAACCCCGTGGACCGCAGCCCACCAGGCTCCTCTGTCCCTGGGATTCTCCAGGCAAGAATACTGGAGTGGGCAGCTATTCCCTTTTCCTGAAACCCTATTGCTGCTGCTACTGCTAAGTCACTTCAGTCGTGTCCGACTCTGCGCGACCCCATAGACGGCAGCCCACCAGGCTCCCCCGTCCCTGGGATTCTCCAGGCAAGAACACTGGAGTGGGTTGCCATTTCCTTCTCCCATGCATGAAAGTGAAAAGTGAAAGTGAAGTCGCTCAGTAGTGTCCGACTCTTCGCGACCCCATGAACTGCAGCCTACCAGGCGCCTCCATCCATGGGATTTTCCAGACAAGAGTACTGGAGTGGGGTGCCGTTGCCTCCTCTGGAAACCCTATTATGTAAATACTATTATCCCCAATTTGCAGACGAGAAAACAGAGGCTCAGAGGTTTTAGGCAATTTGCCCAAACTTACACACTTATTAATCAGTGCTGCAGGATTTCAATTACATCTATCCCGAATGACTAACACATTAATTGTACGCAGTGAAGTTCTTCATGGAGGAAAGGCGCTCAATATATGTTTGAGGCTTTTATTACTTACTAGGGAAACCACTGCCCTTATGTTGATCAATTCGTTACTTCTTAGTTTCTATCCTTAACTTACAAATCTTCTTGGAACTTAAACCCTTGAGTGGCAGTACATGAGTCTAAGATTTTAGTGAGGAAGGACTTTAGTTAATGTAATGTTTTCAGTTGTTTCCGTAACTGCAAGTTAAGGGAAATGGGAATAAGATTGTTGCTACCATGGGCAGGGGTTGAGTTATTTCTCTAACTATCCCTATTATAAACTGATTACTAACACTGCAACTTAGGAAATTGAGTAAGGGATTTTAACACTGGAATACCACCATTGTTTCATTTTAGAAGCTGGCTTGTGAGAACCAACAAAATACTCATGACCAAATAACCATTTCCTGGGTCTGAGAAGACACCCTCATCCATATACCTTCACTGCTTTTTCCAAACAACAGACATGACAATAAAAACTCTGAATGGAAGAACATAAAAGGGAGTTTCATCACTGACAAGTGATAGAAATACTAGCCATGAGCTGGGGAAATGACAGCCCGGGAATCCTTTCGGAAGCAAACCCAGGTAAGAAAAGCAATGGATATGAGCCAGAGAGCCTGCCGAGTCCCTGCTCTTCAGGCCTCTATGAGAGATCTTAGCTAAATCTTTTAACAGCATCAAGCCTGCATTTTTATTCTTTTTTTTATACAAGAGCTTGAAATTTATTATCAGGCAACAGAGGTAGTATTCATCCCTGTTTCCCTGGGAAGATGGTTAATACCTAAAGATGTTGATAGCGTCTATTTTTTAATGGGAAGGTTTGATAAGCACATTTGTATGTATGTGGAGGAAGAAAGACAATGAATGTTGAGACAGGCCAGCCCTTTTGGGAGCAGCATCACTTCTCATCCTGCCCAAGTAGACAACGTCATTGTACATCCTCATTAATGCTATAATTGGTATCTGGAATCTGTTCAAAAATGCTGATTTACTTTGTAACAGAGGATTATGGCTGAATTTGGAGTTTTAATGGTCTGCAGATGCTTGTGAAATTCAAATATAAAAACTGTCAGTTAAACATCTCATGAAAAGCTGTACCTTATACTAATCCAAAGGAACATGAACAAGTGCTTGAGGGGAGGAAGATCCACACCATGTTTCGGTAGCGAATCACTTATAGAAACATTAACATTTTTGGACAGGGTGGCTCACGGAGTTTCTAAAGTAACTTAGAAGCTATCAGGATTCAATTCTTAACAGACTTCAACACAGTAGGGGGAAAATTGTCAGTCACCAGCCTCCAGTATCTATGAATTATTAATGTTGGCTTTCTGGGTGTGTTTTTTTTTCAAGTTTTGCTTTTGTGTGCGTGTTCAGCTGAGTAATTCAATAGACTGATGGAGACATGAATAGATATGCTAACTAGCACTAGGGTTAACCTTTAAAGTTCGTTAAAGCTGTCAGCTTTCAATGAAATATTTTCACGTTCCTTTTTTTCCCTGTGAACTGGAATATAAACATTATTTGTACACTGGGATCAGAGGTGCTTGGAATAAAAGACAACTCCACCCTGGCATCATTTTTTTAAATCAAGACAACACTAATAAATTCATCAAGAAAGGCATCTTTTAAAAAATTTCTCATTTACAAACCACCAAAATATATTCATGACCTACCGTTATTACAGTGCTTTTTCAACCAAAAAAAAAAAAAGAGTGATGACATATCCCTATTGCTACAAAAGTACTCAGGAAAAAAGGGCTAAGGTGTGGAGAGGAAAAGGATAGACTTTTGGAGAGGGAAATGGAAATTAGGATGGAGTGCCACACCGGTGCTTGGGTTGCCAAAGGAACAAAACCCACATCTTACATTCATGGTAAAGACAGAATTTAAGGCTGCAACAACTTGTCAAAACAGGGATTCCTTAGAGAACCAACTTAGGGATACCACTGGCGGAATGGGGGGATGGGGTGAATTGGGGAGATAAGGGTTGACATATACACACTGCTATCCATAAAATAGGCAAGTAATGAGAACCTACCGTACGGCACGGGGACCTCTACTTGATGCTCTGGTGACCGACAAGGGAGGGAAATCTAAACAAGAGTGGACAGATGTAAACACATAACTGATTGACTTTGCTGGACAACAGAAATTACCACAACACTGGAAAGCAACTACAATAAAAATTTAAAAAACAAACAACAGAAAATTCTTTTCAGGGAAAAAAAACAAAACAAGGAAAAGAGGGAGCCTGTAATTAAACCAGCTGTAAACATCCAAGATTTTGTGTCAACGTGCGCCTGTTAAAGAAGCCTAAATGATAAAGCCCGTGATGAATCATCGTGCTCCAAAATCTCTCCCAATACTCTAGCTCTAAATGGCTCGACTTTTTCTGTCTGAGGTTTGGCCACCGTATGCAATCATCTGCCGTTTGGTATCATATGCCAGGACTCTCCTACTGCCCTGCCTAATAACTGCATTTCCAAGTTCTTATATCTCAATCCTGATCAAAACAAGAAGTCAGGAAATGTCAAATGAGATAAGAAAATATACCTCTTTTCAAAGACTCCAGTTTGCAAGGATTCCATTATTAAGGATGCAGAATAAGAAAGCTTTCCATTCTTGATATATAAAAATGAATGATATCATCAGTTTAATATCTTAACCTTCTAAGTGGAACCCTATTCTTTTTCACTGTTGTTTTCTTCCCACCACATTACTTTGAGGTCAGCAAGAAATACATGAGAATAGTTTTTATCATACTTTGTAAAACTGAAGGAAAAAATCTGAAGCAAAAAAAATGTAGATTTGGATAACTAACACTCTTAGAAACATTTGAACTCAACTCATAAATCAGATCAAAGACCACCAGCTCACAGCATAATCTACATTTAATTTTCAAAGTAATTTATGTCTACCAACAGATGCCCCAAATCAGGGGCACCCAAAATATAGCCCAGAGACTTTTTTTTTTTCTTTCTCAGAATCTATGCCTTTAGGACCAAAGAAACCAGTTTTGAGCACTAGGAGTTTACTGTTTACTTTTCCTTCTCTCCTTCAAGACCCTTTTCCCCTTATTTTCTGATATCTATCTTTTATTATCATTTATAATATAGCAGTACATATTGGAGACAGTTTTTAAATTATTAATGTGCTTTACTTGTTTTGCATTTCCAAGTACGTGTCCTAGAGCATCCATCTACTTGGGGAAATGTGTTGAGAGAAAAACAAAAATAAAGACTGATGTAATATTCAGCACCTGACATACAAAATAGGATTTAGCAGAAAGTCAATAAGCTTAGAGCCATGCATTTTTTAAAAAGAAAGGATTTTCCAAATGCTCTTATTTCCTTCTTTGGTTTATCAACCGATCCTGGAACACCCAGGCCTATTGAGTCCTTCTTAGTGTTGAGAAAATTCCATTTCTACCTTTGAATGCAATGGCAGGAAATTTCTTGCTCAATTGTAGAAAGAGATCAAAATGTACGTAAAGAAAAACAAAAACCTCCCCATTTCCGGCTTGGGGAATTATAGGGAGCAGAAGAGAAACAAAAATGAGGTTTGAGTGTTCAATCTTACGTCTCCTGACCTCTGTGCCCCTCTCAGATTTTTGCCTACAGAGAGTTATTTATGTCATATACGGGAAGAAACCTCGACAAGAAGGGAACCTTTGCTCCCAATTTTCTTCCTTTGGGATTCAAGAAAGAGATGATAATGCAGAGGACCCCCATAGCAACATACAGCCACTCAGCATAATGAGAAAAGCAGGCCACGTTGTTAGACAGAGTCATCTGGGCTAGCACTTCTGAGCCTCCTTCAAGATGTACGATGCGTGGGCATCTGAGGCGAGAGCCAGCCAGCCTGATGCGGGGCCTGCCATGCTGTGTAAGGCCCAGTAACAGCACCGTAGAAGGTGGAGCTGGATGGCTTGGTCAGAGGGCTAGATGGGAAGCAAAGCAGAGAACAAGGGTTCAAAATCTCTGAAAACTCAAGATCCAGGAGGGACTCTCCTGGCAGTCCAGGGGTTAAGACTCCATACTTGCATTGCACGGGGCACAGGTTCAATCCCTCGCAAGGGAACTAAGACCTCGCGGCATAGCCAAAAAAGAAAAAAGAAGGAAAGAGGCCCCTCCATCCGCTCACTACCATGGAGACCTTGTGAGATCTGTTAGTCATTCAGTTGCGTCCAGCTCTTTGCAATCCCATGGACTACAGCCCATCAGGCTCCTCTGCCCACTAAACACTCCAGGCAAGAATACTGAAGTGGGTAGCCATTCCGTTCTCCAGGGATCAAACCATACTCTCCTGCATTGCAGGCAGAATCTTTACCATCTGTGCCACCCGGGAAGCCCCTTGAGATACCTAAGCTTCTTCATACACCCAGGTACCATGCTAGAAAGGAAATAAAGGGATATGGGACCTAAGCAATTTTATCTAATGAGTGGAAAAGTACATAAAGGCACTGTTTAAAGTCTTTTGATCAGACCAACCTTTATTTTAAATCAGACATTTTGTCACATTTCCCTACTCACTGTAAAGAAGAATTTCAAAATTAGTTCCTTGGGTGATTCTTTTGCACATTGAGTTTAAGAACTATTACCCACTGTCTAGCCATGCTGCAAAAATTAAAACTAAATTAATCTGGATTAACTGATCATGAGGAGAGCAGATATTTTTGGTGCTTAAATTAGTTACAAATTTCTCCCTAGGGTCCTCCTAGCGAAAAATCTCAAGCAATGTTTTCAGTAGCAAACTTTCAGTAGGCAAACAAATGTACTTCTTGAGGCTCTTCTAGAATATTCTTTACTCTATGCTGATGACATCCCAGCCAAAAGCACAATCTAGGACCAAACCAACATTATAGAGCAGAGAACCCAGCTTATCAAAAGATGAAGCTTGTCCAGAGGTACACTTAAGAATATCTATGAAACTGATAAAATGAAGGCCTGTAAGGCCTTCATAATTTTTATTTCAGTTAAATTTTTCCTAAATGGTGGATGAGACCCACGTTGAAGAGGGTGCTCATTGTGGGGCTATCTTATGTCACTTGTTAAACACAGACATATAGCTAAGCAGACAACAGAGATTAGTTTGGTATCATTTTATAAGAAGTTGAGTCATTTAATAAGAACAATGTTCTATAGGTTTCCTAGGGTTGTTATAACAAAGTGCCACAGGAATTTATTTTATCATAATTCTGGAGGCTAGGAGTCCAAGATCAAGGTGTCAGCAAAGTTGGTTTCTTCGAGGCCTCTCTGCTTGGTCTGCAGATCACCGTCTTCTCCCTGTCCCTCTGCACATGTCTGCATTCTAATGCCTTTATAAGCTCATCAGTCAGACTGGATGATAGTCCACCCATAAGACCTTGTTTTACCTTAATTACATCCTTAAAGACCTTATCTCAAAATGCAGCCACATTCTGAGGTACTAGGGGATTCAGGACTTCAACATATGAATTTGTAGAAAGAGGAGGCAACTCAGGCCATAACAAGCACCTATACATGAGATCAAACTCCTGGCCAGAGGGACAGGTGCCAGGGTAAGCATGTTCCTCAAAGTCAGGCCAATAAGATGCTATTCCCTGGGAAAAGTAAGAGTCTCTTACCATTGAGATTATCAGCTGGGGGAATGTAGCCAGGAGTTGGCTCACTGTCCATCCCATATCTGGGGCAAGCTGGAGTCCATCCACTTGAACACCATGAAGAAAGAGTGTGATGCAAGTACAGAGACAGCTGGACAATATCAGAGCACAAAGGCACAAGCTGAGCGGTGAAATGAAGGATAAAGGTAGGATGTGTCCCAGTTTCAGGTTCTCCAGACTGGATCACCCGTCTGAAGGGAGCATCTTTTGTACATTCACAGGGAGAGGCCATATGCTCTACAGCCCTGAAAGACTGGGGCACGTTTACTAAGCAGGCAAAATTACCCAATGGCCACTACACTGTTCATAACTTTTCTGTCCTTCCTAAATTTTCTTATATGCATATTCAGTGTATTCTATGAACCCTAAGTTCATCAACTTTTGACCACAAACATAGAGCTCTCTCTGTTAAACAGTCAGAGCCTTTGTGTCTGGAGTTGTGCTCCATGTTCCCAGGTCCCTAAGTCATTCCCCATCAAGACTCTTGGGATAGTCCCATCATCTATTTTTTCATACATCTCACACATCTTGCATATTGGCCCCTGCACTAAAGTTTCCTTCAATCTCCACCCTCAATCCATTCTTTCAGTAGCTGAGACCTTGCTAGCATGTTCATTGTCCTGAAGCTTTTCTTCAGGTTCAATGTGTGTGTGTGTACTTTTTTTTATTATAGCAGCCAGCATTTGATTAAAGAGCAGTAGAACTGCTATGAGCGGTCTCCAATAGAGTGTATTATAGTATAGTGGTTAGACTATATGTAATCATGGAAGCTGGGGAAGCAGCCTGTGTAATTAATCAAGATCAGCTTAAAAAGAAGCTGAATGAAGATGAGAAGACGGATGAAACGAAACTCACATCTGCTTTTCACCACCTCCAACCTGGTGCCTTGGAGGAGCTACAGGAAAAGCCATGCTCTAATCTCAGAGAGGCATGTACTTGTAGCCCGGGATATAAAGAGCAGATCTGGTGGGAGCTGGGAGCAGGAGGGGGGTGGGTGCCATCCAACAGCATCAAGGTGAGCTGGCAGACTGGTGACAATGTACGTGAGCTGCCACCGTGTCTGGGTGCCCTTCCAAAAATAACAAAACGGCTTCGACTTCATTTTGATCCTCCAAATCTTATGTGAAATTGTCCAGTGGTCAACTTGAATTGGGAAATCAAACAGGAAAGGGTATTCTGGGAAATGTAGTTCCACTCAGTTACACTGACACAGTACAAGTCATCAGACTTAGTAACTCTAAGTGTATTCATTTGATTATAAAGCTGCTGTCCACTTCTTAAACTGCACTGTAGCTATAAGTCTATATTAAGGTTCTTCTAAGAAAGATATGCTCAAAAATAAAAACCTTAACTAATGATTAAAGGCTAGTATCTTTAGCTGGCAAGAATTAATAAGTCTATGTAGAAAGATAGTCATTTCTTTAGCCTAAATGTGTCAGACTTTACACATTTGATACAGTTTACACAATGACTTCAATAGCTAAAAGTCAGACACGACTAAAGCAACTTCACACACATGCACACCCACAATGGCTTCACATGGATTATTAGCTAAACATCCAGTCATCTCCCAAAATCTGTAGAGCCCAAGGCCTCTGACCCACCATTTATCACTTCAGAAGACTTTGGCTTTATCCACTTGGGTCTTTCACAGGTTTCATTCTTATTAACATCTTTCAGTTCAGTTCAGTCACTCAGTCGTGTCCGACTCTTTGTGACCCCATGAATCACAGCACGCCAGGCCTCCCTGTCCATCACCAACTCCCGCAGTTTACTCACACTCATGCCCATCGAGTCGGTGATGCCATCCAGCCATCTCATCCTCTTCAGGAAACTTAAAAGGTTAAATCTGTTTCCACGTTGATATACTGGTCTCATATAATGTAAATACCCAACTACAGAGGCTTGGTTGAACACATTTTGATTCATCTATATAACAGAAAATGATTCTGCTTTTACCACTGATATTGTAGAGCAGCATATTTAATTACTCAGTGCTATGTTCATTAAAGGAAGCAAGTTACATAAGAAGACAGTCTCGTTTTTGTAATCTGTAGCACATATGTGTGACAGAACTGCCCACATGGAGAAGGCTGACTCGAGGTGCTTGGCTGGGGTACTTGTCGCTGGCAGCAGGGAGTCATAGGAAGCAGACACACTACGTGTACGACATGAACGAACGTAGGAACTCGGTTTGTCTTTTATCCTTTCACTCTCTTTGGCTTTAGAAACTCCAAAAGCTGCAAGACACTGTAAAGTTTATCTGGATTATCTCGTCATTTGGAGCACTCAAGTGTCTGCTTCAATATGCCTCAAAACCACAATTGCCAAATGAGAGCGATACTTTGTGCTTCTCACATAGATTCTTACTAAGGATCCCAAAGCACCAGAGAAGTGTTATTTTTGCCTTCCTTCACTTCTCTGAAGAAACTCAGCATAAAGTCCTGGGCAATCTGGCTCACAAAATGTATCAATTAATTTTGCCTTCCTTCACTTCTCTGAAGAAACTCAACATAAAGTCCTGGGCAATCTGACTCACAAAATGTATCAACCTAAACTGTCCAAGGTATGCTTCTACAAATAGATATATCTTTATTCCTAGTTCATGCTCTCAAAAGATATGAATCCCACGGAACTATAAGAGGAACATGGAAATTAATAAAACATGTAGCTTATCTCTAGTCTAAAGATTACACATCCATACAAAGGATTAACTATTTGTATCTGAAAAACAAAATACCAAACTTCTTGGCCTCTTATAGAGCACCCTGCACATTTTTTTTTCCTTTCTGCATCTTTGTGCTGGCCATTCAACTTTCAAAAGCAAACTGCTGTCCCCTGCTATTTAAATTTATAATAGAAAATGCAACCAAAGATAAATTATTTCCTTAAATATAAGTGTTTAGCTGTGTGATCTGACTTAAATCAGATTTAGTGGTTACTGGATAGAAGTAATTCATTTTAGCCCCCATCTTCCACCTCCCAGCATGAGGCATCAACTTGGTACATGTCTTGCCCAAGTTTATTCTGCAATCAGTGGCAATGACTAAAAGAAAGACCTTGGTCTCCTCACTCCTACCCCATACTACTACATATCCAACTATTTTCCCTTCATTATTTTGACTCCCAAATTATGATTTGGTCACATGAGTTTCATAAATATAAAAATTACAAAGTTAAAAAAAAGAGACTATCCTCTTAAGTAACTTGCTTTATTTTAATGGACATGGTGCTGAGTAATATGCTTCTCTACAATATCAGTTGTAAAAATAGAATAGTTCTCCATTATAAAGATGAATCAAAATGTGTTTAACCGATCCCCTGAAACTGAATATTTACATTATATAAGACACCATCACCAACGTATCAACATGGAAACAGATTAAACTTTTTGTTTCCTAAAGCTGTTAATTCATTTAATGTTGAAATGCAGGATATTTTGAAAGAGTGAATCATCTTCATTTATAGTCAATGCTTTAATGCATGTATCTAGTAATGCTGCAGTGTATCCTTTTTTGGTTAATTTTCACTTGTATGAAAAATTTGCATTAGATGTTTGTTTATTCATATGCATAATTTTAAAAGCCTGGGAGATCTAAAAAGCCAAGGCTTACCAACTGTTATCTGGACATGCTTGAGAGACCTATTCACTAATTTAGTGAAGTAAATTACAGTAGGATTTATACACATATGAATATAGGTTATATTTTTAAAACTTGGATTTTTCTCCCTAGCATGTGAAACTTTCTGGTTTTGATTTTATTCTACACATTTAACTCTGAAATAAATAGGTTGCTACATACCACAGTAATTGTGGATGGACAGGGGTCAGCAGGAAACAATAAAACTGTCAGCACAAACTAACGACAACTGAGCATGGGTAGCAAGTAGGACATGGGTGTTTTATGAGGAAAGGTCAGGAGGTTTGAGTCACAGGGAAGAAAGATGGGTTTTGCCATCCAAGTCGACCACATACTGTAAGTTAATTAAGCTTCTAGAAATTGTTCCAGATAGTGGAGAAATTGTGAGAGAGGTAGATATACGGCATATATCTATCTGTACAGAGGAGTCAAGGGTGGAACCCAAAGCAAAGTCTGGCCCTGAGCAGATCAGGGGACAAGTAGATTAGGGAGAGAAGAAAACAGGGAGGTGGGACTGGAGCGGTAAGAGGAGATGAGAACAACATAAAGCCAGAGGGTGACAGCGTGCACAGAGGACGGGCAAATGGGAACAGCCCAGAGGTGTTCAGGCAAGGCCACCCCACCAGGGACACAGTCAGCGTCTTCTTTACCTGTGCTTTGTGGCCACCCAATGCAGATTGAGACGACTACTAAACCTCAGAGCCAGAAGTCGTGCAGTATAGCAGATTTCCCAGACAAGAGGTGTTGAGTCAATAAACAATGCATGGACGTGTATGCTCTATGTGTCTCCAATCTACTGACTCAAAATTATACTGACTTTACACTTTTTGAGGATCCCAAGAGGTCAAGTTAATTATATATATCCAAAAATTAAATGCATATATCATGCTAAGTTGAGAAATCTGTATGCAAGTCAGGAAGCAACAGTTAGAACTGGACATGGAACAACAGACTGGTTCCAAATAGGAAAAGGAGTACGTCAAGGCTATATGTTATCACCCTGGTTATTTAACTTATATGCAGAGTACATCATGAGAAGTGCTAGGCTGGATGAAGCACAAGCTGGAATCAAGATTGCTGGGAGAAATAGCAATAACCTCAGATATGCAGATAACACCACTATTATGGCAGAAAGTGAAGAAGCACTCAAGAGCCTCTTGATGAAAGTGAAAAAGTTGCCTTAAAATTCAACATTCAGAAAACTAAGAGCATGGCATCTTGTCCCATCACTTCATGGCAAATAGATGGGGAAACAGTGGAAACAGTGGCTGACTTTATTTTGGGGGAGGCTCCAAAATCACTGCAGATGGTGATTGCAGCCATGAAATTAAAAGACACTTACTCCTTGGAAGGAAAGTTATGACCAACCTAGACAGCATATTAAAAAGCAAAGACATTACTTTGCCAACAAAGGTCCATCTAGTTAAGGCTATAGTTTTTCCAGTAGTCATATATGGATGTGAGAGTTGGACTATAAAGAAAGCTGAGTGCTGAAGAATTGATGCTTTTGAACTGTGGTGTTGGAGAAGACTCCTGAGAGTCCCTTGGATTGCAAGAAGGTCCAACCAGTCCATCCTAAAGGAGACCAGTCCTGAGTGTTCATTGGAAGGAGTGATGTTGAAGCTGAAACTCCAATACTTAGGCCACCTGATGCAAAGAGCTGACTCATTTGAAAAGACCCTGATGCTGGGAAAGATTGAAGGCAGGAGGAGAAGGGGACGACAGAGGATGAGATGGTTGGATGGCATCACCAACTCAATGGACATGAGTTTAGGCAAAGTCCGGGAGTTGGTGATGGACAGGGAGGCCTGGCATGCTGCAGTCCATGGGGTTGCAAACAGTCGGACACGACTGACTGACTCAACTGAACTATTTATCAAAAGGATGCATATTTTATATAAACTAAATGATATATGGCAAGCATTTCTTAATAAAGTGGTGTGACTTATAAACTACACTGTGAGACAAGGCTAGGACCAGGAGGAGAAAAGTGAAAATTTTGTGTCACTTCAGACACATAATTTAAGGGAACTTTCAAGATCTTAGCAATCAAGAAAGTAATATTTTAGTGCAGTATTTTTTCAAATATAAATTTTAATTTAGCCAGACTTCAGGCAATATTACAAAGCTACAGTAATTAAAACAGCATGGTATTGGCATAAAAACAGACATATGGGTTAAGGAACAGAATAGAAACCCACACAGCTATGGTCAATTAATCTTCCACAAAGGAGGAAAAAATATATGATGGGAACAAGAAAGTCTCTCCAGCAAGTGACCTGGAAAATTTGGACAGTCACACATACATCAATGAAATCAGAACACACTCTCACACCATCCACGAAAATAAACTCAAAATGACTTAAAAATTAAATATAAGACATGACACCATGAAAATCCTAAAAGAGAACATAGGCAAAGCATTCTCTGACATAAATTTTACCAATGCTTCCCTAGGACAGTCTCCCGAGGCAATAGAAATAAAAGCAAAAATAAATGAATGGAGCCTAATCAAACTTATAAGCTTTTGCACTGCAAAGGAAACCATAAACAAAATGAAGACAACCTATAGAATGGGAGAAAATATTTGCAAATGATGCAACCAACAAAGGCTTAATTTCCAAACTATATAAACAACTTATACAACTGTAACAAAATAACAAACAACCCAATCAAAAATAAGCAGAAGAACCAATAGAGATTTCTACAAAGAGACATACAGATGACCAATGTGCACATGAAAATACTCATCATTACTAATTTTTAGAAAAATGCAGGTCAAAACTTCAACAAGGTAACAGCTCACATGGATCAGAATAGCCATCATTAAAATGTTTACAAATAATAAACATTGGAAATGGTGTGGAGAAAAGGAAACCCTCTTACACTGTTAGTGGGACTGTAAATTGGTGCAGCCACTATGGAAAACAATATAGAGGTTCCTATAAAAACTAAAGATAGAGTTATCATAGGATCCAGCAATCTCACTGCTGGACCCATATCCAGATGAAACTATAATCTGAAAAGATACATGCACCCTTACGGTCACAGAAGTACTACTTAAAATAGCCAAGACATAGAAATAACCTAAATACCCAATGACAGATGAAAGGGTCAAGATGTGGTACACATATACAATGGAATATTATTCAGCCATAAAAAGGTCATGTGCAGTAACATCGATGGAACTAGAGATTATCATACTAAGCTCAGTAAGTTAAAAAGATAAAGACAAATACCATAAGGTACCCCTTATATGTGGAATCTAAACTACGACATGAACATATCTACAGAATGTTCTATCTATCTGTGAATAGGCCCATAGACATAGAGAAAAGTCTTGTGACTGCCACGGGGGAGGGAAGGATTGGGAGTTTGGGATTAGCAGATGCAAACTATTACACATAGAATGGGTAAACAAGTAGGTCCAACTGTATAGCAGAAGGAACTATATTCAATATCCTATAATAAATCATAATGGAAAATAATATATATATTCAATTACTTTGCTGTACCCCAGAAATGGTATAATACTGTAAGTCAACTATACTTCAATAAAATTTTGAAAAATGTGTTGCCAAAATATTAATTTATCCATGATGAGCCAAGTATCCAAATGTCCATGATGAAGAAAACACCAAAATTTAAATAAAGATCCCAACCATGGCTCATTTTCAGCCCTCATCCTAACCCTAGTTCTGTTGAATCCTGATTTCCCAGGGATTTTTTGCCACTTTCATAAATTTTCCACCCAAGACCAAGTTTCTTCACTTGCCTCAACCTAGTTCTGGCACAAGTATAGTTCTTTGGTAAAAGAATGGGCCACTCTTAACCATCCTCCATCCTCCTGTGATGCCCACAGCATTTTAGCAAAGCTAAGACAGCTGAAGGGGCAGCCTTTACACGCCCTCAGATTCCAGAGTCCCCTCTAAACTCCAGTCCCTGGCGGCTCTGGGCCTCACAAAGCGAGTGCCCTCACTCCAGACATAGAACTGACATGATTAGATTCTGCTGATTTAATATAACCTGAGGACTGTGTTCTGCCACCATCAATTCCAAGGGAATTTGACCCTTCTGTCTTTACTCTCATTATATTATCAGCCTCTACCACAGTTCCTGGTACACAGTATGCACTGTCTTCCCCCACCCCCTCAAAAAAACCTTTTTGGATAAACAAGGAACTCCTTTAGATTGCATGCAGAGGTGAATAAAAGCAAACCCCAAGATAAAACAAAAAATTAAAAGTAGTTGAAGAAATGAATTAGCAGTGTTTGTCAATTACAAATTAAAGAATCTGTATTCAGAAAATCCAAATAGCTTAAAAAAACAAATCAGCAAACATGGATTTAGCATATCTGCCTACAATAGGACCCCTTTTCTTGAGGTCCAGCAGGGAAATGGACTTTGAAAGGATAGAGCCCACAAAACTGATCACAAACTCTATATATGCTTCTCAAACTCTTCTTCAGATATGGTTAACAAGTACTATTTTAAAGACTATTAAAATGGCAACACTCATCCCGGACTTGGCTCAATAGCATTTTCTATAAAATAAAATGGGCTTCCCTGGTGGCTCAGTGGGAAAGAATCCACCTGCCAGTGCAGGAGACATGGGTTCAATCCCTGGATTGGAAAGATCCCCTAGAGAAGGAAATGGCAACCCACTCCAGTATTCTTGCCTGGAAAATCCCATTGACAAAGGGGCCTGGTGGGCTACAGTCTACAGAGTTGCAAAAGAATTGGACAAAACTTAGTGACAAAACAACAACAAATATAACAAAATATCACTGATTATGATGCATTCCACATTAACCTGATGGGCTTTTCACCAATCCGGGAAATTCTCTGGTGGCACTGTGATATTACGTTTTACATTGTCTTACAATTCTCAGCCTAAGCACCCTTCTGTCTGTAAGCATTCTAAAGTCAATTCTTCATCTTGTATATGACAGCCTGGAGTCCTGCCAACCATGGAGAACAAAATCCCAACCACTACCCAATGGTAAAGCACTTTACGAGCAGTCTCACCTCTGGCCAGGCAGCAGCTTCAAGGCCCTTGGAGGACAAATGTCTGTCTGTGACCTCTGACAGTGTTTTCTTTCCCTATTAGTGCATTTCCCCTGACCCTGTTCTCCACTCTGCCTCCAGAGTTCCTACAAATGCAGACCTACAGGTATTCCCCAGTACATAAGATCTAATGATTCTAAGTACTGGCAAGAAGCTGGATCACCTAACCCAAAGGTTTCTACACAGAGGCAGGGGATCAACAGGATGTCAAATGGGTCGGATTTTACTTCCCACCCTTGCCCCTACCTCCTTCCACATACATCCCAGAGAAGTATCAGTGTTCTATGTAAGTTAAACTGGGGGGGAGAAAAAATTATTTCCATTAAAAGAGTGCACTCATTTTTGCAGAGGAAGATAAAGCATTAAGCCATGACATTACTGATGGCTCTTGGTAGCAAAGACCGAAATGCAAGTCAGGATGCCGTAAGATGGAAGAAAGTAGAGGGACTTAGTGGCTTATTAATAAAATGACAGTGTCTCAGGGATCATCAGCTTCAGGAAAGCCTGGATCAGGTCTCATGAAAGACCCTTAGTACTAGTTCTCTCTCTGTCTTGTGGTTTGGCTCCCTACATGTTAGCATCCTTCTCAGCCTGGCCCTTCACTGTGGCTTACCAGAGCTATAGAAAGCCCTGGGCACTCAATCTCCCATATCTCAGAAGCTTCAACAAACATAATTGCTCAATACTCACAAACTAAGTCCTGAAATCAAATCTCATCATCCAGGTCTCCATCCTATGTCCATACTTGAGCCCATCATCTCAGGCAGAGGACATGGATCATACAGACCTCTGCCCATGGGATTTTCCAGGCAAGAATACTGGAATGGGGTGCCATTCCCTACTCCAGGGGATCTTTCTGACTCAGGGATCTAACCTGCATCTCTTGCATCTCCTGCATCAGCAGGCAGATTCTTCACCACTAGTGCCACTCGGGATATCCAGACCTTCGTACCATGCCCACATCTAGAGCTCGGGCATTAGACCAGCTTCATACACACTGTGTATGAAGGAAACACCAGGTGCTGTTGGCAGAAGAAAAGGATGTGATACTGGGCAGTGTGAAAGAAATAAACACACAAAATTTAGATCCCAGCAAAGATGGACAAAATAAAGGACAGAAATAGTAGGGACCTAACAGAAGCAGAAGAAATTAAGAAGAGGTGGCAAGAATACAAAGAAGAATTACACAAAAAGACCTTGACGACCCAGATAATCACAATGGTGTGATCACTGACCTAGAGCCAGATATCCTGGAATGCGAAGTCAAGTGGGCCTTAGGAAATATCACTATGAACAAAGTTAGTGGAGGTGATGGAATTTCAGTTGAGCTATTGATAATGCTGTGAAAGTGCTGCACTCAATATGCCAGCAAATTTGGAAACCTCAGCAGTGGCCACAGAACTGGAAAAGGTCAGTTTTCATTCCGATCCCACAGAAAGGCAATGCCAAAGAATGTCCAAACTACCACACAATTGCACTCATCTCACACACTAGTTAAGTAATGCTCAAAATTCTCTAAGCCAGGCTTCAGCAACAGGTGAACCACGAAATTCCAATGTTCAAGCTGGTTTTAGAAAAGGCAGAGGGACCAGAGATCAAATTACCAACATCTGCTGTATCACCAAAAAAGCAAGAGAGTTCCAGAAAAACATCTATTTCTGCTTTATTGACTACGCCAAAGCCTTTGACTGTGTGGATCACAACAAACTGTGGAAAATTCTGAAAGAGATGGGAATACCAGACCACCTGACCTGCCTCCTGAGAAATCTGTATGCAGGTCAGGAAGCAACAGTTAGAACTGGACATGGAACAACAGACTGGTTCCAAATCAGGAAAGGAGTACGTTAAGGCTGTATATTGTCACCCTGCTTATTTAACTTATATGCAGAGTACATCATGAGAAACGCTGGACTGGAAGAAGCACAAGCTGGAATCTAGATTGCTGGGAGAAATATCAATAACCTCAGGTATGCAAAGGATACCACACTTATGGCAGAAGGTGAAGAAGAACTAAAGAACCTCTTAATGAAAGTGAAAGAGGAGAGTGAAGAAGTTGGCTTAAAGTTAAACATTCAGAAAACTAAGATCATGGCATCTGGTTCCATCGATTCATGGCAAATAGATGGGGAAACAGTGGCTGACTATTTTTTTTGGTGCTCCAAAATCACTGCAGATGGTGACTGCAGCCATGAAGTTAAAAGATGCATACTCCTTGGAAGGAAAGTTATGACCAACCTAGACAGCATATTAAAAAGCAGAGACATTACTTTGCCAACAAAGATCCATCTAGTCAAGGCTATGGTTTTACCAGTAGTCATGTATGGATGTGAGAGTTGGACTATAAAGAAAACTGAGTGCTGAAGAATTGATGCTTTTGAACTGTGGTGTTGGAGAAGACTCTTGAGAGTCCCTTGGATTGCAAGGCGGTCCAACCAGTCCATCCTAAAGGAGATCAGTCCTGGGTGTTCATTGGAAGGACTGATGTTGAAGCTGAAACTCCAATACTTAGGCCACCTGATGCAAAGAGCTGACTCATTTGAAAAGACCCAGATGCTGGGAAAGATTGAAGGCAGGAGAAGAAGGGGACAACAGAGGACGAGATGGTTGGATGGCACCACCAACTCGATGGACATGAGCTTGGATAAAGTCTGGGAGTTGGTGATGGACAGGGAGGCCTGGCATGCTGTGGTCCATGGGATCTCAAAGAGTAGGACACGACTGAACTGAACTGACAAATGGGAAGAATACAACTCAGGAGTGACAGAAACAGGACAGAAACTATATTTCCTTTTTGTTTTTTTTAGATTGGAACATACTTGACCTATATGTCATTACTTCAGTCTAGATCAATGGACTCATGTGCTAGGGCTGCCATAACAAAACAACACCGTCTGGGAAGCTTAAATAACGATTGTGAGAAATCTGTTTTCTCACAATTCTGGAGGCTAGAAATCGGAGGTCCGACTGTCAGCATGGCTGGTTTCCTCTACAGCCTCTCCTCTTGGCTTGCAGACGGCCGTCTTCTCCCTCTGTCTTCACATGGTCTCCCCTCCATGGGTGTCTGTGTCTAATCTCCTCTTTTAAGGACACCGGTCATATTGGATTAGGGCCCACCCTAATGACCTCATTTTAATTTCATTACTTTATTGAAAGACTCCATCTCCAAGTCTAGTCACATTCTGAGGTACTGGGGCTCAGAACGTCCGTAGAATGGGCTTCAGGACACCAAGCAAGCTGTGGGTACTTTACATCAGTGAGTGAGGGTAACCACACAAGAGGTGACTCCACAAAGATACGGATGAGGATGATCCATCCCCGCCTGGCAACGCAGGCACAGGCCCCACCGTTGTCATCTGGGTGCCTTAGACAGTGTATGTGAACCAAGACGGCCGAAACGAATCAACAGCCTTCGTGCATCACAAACTTCATCAATAAAAGATTACATAGACCATAACTGCAGCGACTGCAACATATTTTCAAGTAAACTACTTTTAAAAATAGCAAGTTCTCCTGAAATTTTTCATCAAATAAGATAAATCTTTTACACCACTTATACAAATGTCAGCTTCAACATTATCTTTTTCACACGCCTTATGCATAAGGCAATAAGGAATGGAAAGTACAGAGATTAATTTAGGTAACAATTACCACAATTCACAATTGCATTAGCACCTATTAAGGTTCATTGTTCTGTGGAAATTTTAATGATACATTCCTGAGTGAATAAAAGCAGAAGATGATTGGAAATAAAATTGTTTCTATGTATGCTGACAGGACTGCTGAGTGTAATTATACATTTCAGAGGCGACCTGTTTGGAGTTTACTCCATAATTTTATGTAAATGTTAAATAACTTCATGTGTTCTTCCTCCTGGGTTAAATGCTAATTTGTGTTATTCCAACAAGGGGAGTGCTGCAGGGTTATTAACGGACTTGCTCTGCCAACGAAGCTGGCTTCTAAAAAATAGCTCCACATACTTCAAAGTGATAGAGGTGTCTTTGGTTTTTCTTCATGTTACATCTTATTGGTGGGCTGCCAAACTTTTAGTTCTGCAAACAGCTATTCATTGTTAAAATTTGTAGCAAAGCCCCAAGAAGTGAGAAATTATTCTCCTAAATATAATGAAGCTCATTCACAGTGCTGGTTTGTATCAAATTCTTAGTACCAAAAGAATACAGGAAAATATAGGTCTAATAATTTTAATACATGGATACTCATGGCTCTCTATCTGCAGATGTCTTCCAAATCCTAGAAACTAAAGTAGATCCAGCACATAGTAGGTGCCCTTAAGTATATTCTGTCAGAAAACTCCCAACATTTACAAACCCTCATGAAACAAATGAGAATAAAATCTGCTAAAGCACAATGGGTCTGTTTTGCTTCTTCAAAAATGCAAGGCCTTATTGTCCACGTACATATAGCCCCAACCCTCAGAAAACCAGAAGCAACAGAGATGAAAAAGGAAGAGGATATAAAAAGTAGCACATCCATTTACGAGAGCTAAAACACAGTAACACGTTCTCCTCCAATTTCATCAGCAGATCCCAATGTGAGACAACCAAAATATTCTGCTTTAAAATTATAAGACACTTTGAAGAGGAGGTTGGGAAACCATGAGAACATTTGTTTGGTCTCTGAGTACCACAGTGAGGAATTGCAGGACATGAGCTTTTGAAGGGGCCCATGAGGTCATCTGATGAGGGAACACACCTACTGATGTTTCACAAAGACAAGGTAGAACGAATAGTAGACACCTGTGTTGCCTAATTCCTAGACTCGTGTCCTTTCTTCAACATACAGCCCAAACCTAGGGTGACCAGGCTTGAATATTCTCCTGCTCACTTCTCCAGGGGTCGGTGTTTTGGAATAAAGAGAACAGCAGCTGCAGGTTCAGATGAGTTAGGGTGAGATTCAGCTCACTTGTCTGAACTACACCAGCCCTTTATCAAAGACATCTGAACAATCGACAGACTCTCTTATTATGAAATAGCAGCAAAGAATCAGGTGGCCTGGAATGGGCTGAAAATGCAGGGACAGAAACATTCAAAATAAAATAAAACCCTATTGTTATCTACGGAGGCTTTCCTGGGACTAGTTCACTTTTGGTCACAGAGGGAAGAGGGGCTGGGAATGGGTAGGACAATTAACAAGCTTAACATTTATTTGAACTCTTAAATAAAACAAGTACCAAGAAAGCATTTTTAGGAGTTGTTCTGATAGCTAGCCAACATTATGTCTATGCGCATCTATATTGTTCAACATAGGGGATCATCTGTACTATGATTTTCTTTGTTTGCATAGTTTTTAACTCCACAAAACGCTAGAGACTGATACACTGCACTTCACAATCACCTAGTCATATCAATGGTTTCTCTTCCTCACACATCAACATCTAAAGTGTCAGAGCGTTCACGCCCCATCAGTGTCAAAGTTTGCCAAATCAAGCCCCATCTTGAGAAATGTTCCTCAAATGGAATGTCATGAGTATTGTCATCAAAATCATCCATAAACATTAACTGATTTTCCTCCACTAAGCAAAGGTTTTATTTCCAAAGGGGATTTAATCTATTTGCTGGGGACCCAAACCTATGATGAAAAGTCGATAGCTGTCTGAACTCCTCAGACTGTTGCCTGCATGGCATTTAAGTTTCCCAACTTGCATCTGACTTTGCTTTGTGAGATCCTATTTCCCCAGTATTTCTTCGCCTCTCTTCTTCCCTCTATTTCCAACGTGCTTATGCCTCCTGTTCTACCAATGCAAAAACATGTTTCATAGAGAGCTTCCTCCATCTCAAGTTTTGCCAACTTTATCCCAGTTTCACAAACACATATACAGAGATGTCACATGTAGTGATAACATGGCCTAGAGTAAGATAAAACATAAGCCAATGGTGGATAAATTTTAAAACAAGGCACTATTTTGGTGATTCAGATAGCAGATGTCAACTCAGAATACATAGTGACACATATCAGGAGGCAACTGCTGTTGAGAATTTAGGAACTACAAATAACTACTGAATCATTTCCCAAACAACTCACCATGCTAGGGAAAAAGTCAAAAATAGCAGTACATTCAGTACTTCGGTTTGTCTCCAGAGTTAGGGGCACTGATGATACTTATTTTTATTCTTAAACACTTTTACTAATATGAGCTAATGTCTGTGTTTATTGCCACCAGACCTAAAAGTGTTCCTTCCTGTCAGTATCTGACTCTTTACCAGTTTTATTTCCCAACAAAGTACTGAAATTCTTGAAAATTTAATAAAATTTATTTTTAATCTGTCTGTCTGTCCCCTTAGAACCAAGCTAAATGAGAGTAGGGATGGTTTCTGTCTTGGTTAGGGCGTAAATCCAGAACCAGAAGATTCTCTGACACGTAGTAGGTGCCTGATGCTGTTTTTGAAAGAACAACTGAAGCATGTGTACTAAGTAGTGGCAAAAGAGTGACTGAGGTTATCACTTGCAGATATCTGGAATCAAGTACCTAGGAAAGGCGGGGCCTGGGTAACCAAGTCGTCCATGTCAAAAATATTTTAGTAGAAATAAGATGTAGCATGGAATCAGTTAGTTGCTTCTAAATAAAGTCGAGAACTTAGAGGGGAGATGATGAATTCAGGACTTTGAATTCCCAGCCCAAGCTATCAGAATGCTCGAATGACATCATTACAAATTATCTTTCTTCCTAGAGACACCAAGGCCAAAAGTTTTGAAAAACAAACATAAAACCAAATCTTTCTGGTAACTGAATTACAAGGCAAACTGAATTCACCATCCTGAAGGGTTTCTTATGTTAAAGTTAGGACCTTAAGAAAAAGTAAAAATTGGAATTGGGACACATAAACAAATTCTAGTGAAGCTGAAGACCGTGAGTGCCCCGCCCCCAATTCTGCTGAGGATCCCTTGCAGGAAGATGCTCTTCATCTCTGTCTGAGGTCAGGATGCCCTTGTCTAAGAACTCTGTGAGAGCTTTCATTGAGGTATTTGCCTTGCAAGGGACAGCTGATCCCCCTAAGACCCTCACTACCTCTCGTTGTTTCTAGACTTCTAACCAGACTCAAGTCTCATCAGCCCCAAAGCTGCAGTGTAAGCCATGAGAAAATGACAGTAACATCAAAATACTGCAGGATTCTGTCAGTCTATATAGACAGAAACCTGAGAAGCACGTATGGAAGTGGGTTCTAAGGGATGGGAGGAATGTAACATTGGACAAGACTGAAGCCATTGATACGGGAGCTGGAAGCCAAGATCCTGGATTGAATGCACCAGCCTGAGTGGCTGTAAGAGTTAGCTTGATAAGTGAGCTGAAACCTGGTAGCCCACACTAAACCAAGACAAAATGCCAAGGCTCCATTGGTTTGTTGTAGAAGACAGTCTCCAAAATCTAGGGTAATTGGAATGCTAGAGTAGATTTATCATCTGAGAACTGCTCATCCAACACCTTCTGACACCCAAAAAAGTTCCAGAAAGACCCTTCACCAGAGTAGTGAAAAATACAGTTACCAAGGAAAGATTCTCAAGGGTACTTGCTTCACCACACTCGCCTTTAAAGCCTGGAGACCTCTACCCAGTCCAGGAGCATCATCACTAATGTGCCGACTGGGCCCCACTTCTGGAGTCTCTGATTCCCAAGCTCCTGGAGCACCTAATTTCTGTGTTTTGACACCCAAAAGTCCTAAGCAATATCTCTAGCATTTGCTTCTCTTTCATTTTCTAATCATATAGGACATTCTATTGTAAATTAAACTGCATATTAAAACCCTTATTGAAAGAGTCCAGTCTGTTCCATCCAGAACCTTCTGGAAAAAAAAGACCAGCTTTCAATAGAATTGACCTGAGTCTCCGGTGCTGCAATTTTTTAATTTCTTCTTATAAATCTCTCTTCTTAGCAAAGTGTTTAGGCAACCTAAAAAGAAGGAATACAAAGTATATTCAGTACCACAGCTGACTCTGTACCCAGAATCATTGCTCCTGGTTTGAAGGTCTCATTTCTGAGTCAGTTCCAGTACAACCAATTCCTTCTGCACATTTTTGCCACTGCTATTCTTTAAAATTGACTTCCATCATGACCTTTCCAATTCTCTAGTTTGTCTAAATCTCAGTAATGGTCATGCCCAAGTTCTTTTCCTTGAATGTTTCCTTGAAACTATCCTTGAATGTTCTGAACCCCAATAAAATTGGTGAGTGTGCCTTTTTAATTGTCAATTAATGGTAGGTACCATTTGTCCAGTCACAAGGAGGAACTTCAGGGAGTGATGGCTATCCATAAATAGATAAATCTCCACCCCTGATCCAGCCCAGCTAAAACTCCCTCATGTGCATACTTTTACCCATGGTAAAAAATTTCTTCCTGGTAGTAATGAAATTCATAGGGGCACTAGTGGATTTCTCAGAATGTTTGGATGCTAATAATTTTGTGAATTGTGTATTTAAAAATACTACCCCAAGAGTGGCGTCGAAACTGGGCAACATAAGTATTACATTATTTGAGTATTTTTAAGCTACACTGATGGGCTTCCCAAGTGGCTCAGGAGTAAAAATCCTCCTGCCAATGCAAGAGACATGGTTTCAATCCCTGGGTCAGGAAGATCCCCTGGAGTAGGAAATGGCAACCCGCTCCAGTATTCTTACCTGGAAAATTCCACAGACAGAGGAGCCTGGTGGGTTACAGTACATGGGGTCACAAAGAATTGGACACAAATGAGCACATATGCAAGGTACACTGATTATTGGCAGATACGGTAATATACATGCAATGATGAGATAGCACAGGTGGAGGTTCACTATCCAGAAGCATATTTACTTATCCCTCTTAAGGTATTTTAAAATATCACAGTAAAATAAAATTTATGTGAAAAACAAAATATGTCAGAATCAGAGTAATTGTGCAAGCTACATTCCTAAAATGTGCAGTTAACCCTGAGATTTCACTTAGCAAATGTTCCTATACATTTTTATAGTGAACAAAATTCTAACAAAGTACTGCTACCCTTTTCTCTTTAATAGTAAAAGTGGATAGACAAAAATGCAATTTATTATATATTTTAAAAATTCATAAGCATCACTTAAATCTGTACAAGTTTCTTGCATTTTGCAAAGCCAGCGTCTCTGTCAAAAAAGGCATTATATATTAACATGAGATTCTTACTGTAGCTTCTTACTGGTTAAAAGCTTTTTGGAAGTGAATAGGACCTACAAATTTGGTAATCTTATAAGCAAGAATTAAAAAGGTTTCATTGTGATTATATTTCAATCTAAACATCTCCATTGTTAGCTATGAAAACACAAAATGCACTTAAATCCTATAAAACCTATGATACATTTTTCCCCCTACACATTAAATTGACTTTGTAATATTCTTCTAGGAAGATGTTTGCTTCCTTCTTGATGCACTAAAATTCTTGATGTTAAATAAATTTTAAAAAAAAGATTTCCAAATGAATTTTTAAACATCCTTATGTCCCCATAAGTTAACAGGTACATGGAGCATAGGATAAGTGTACAACCCAGTTTTGAAGAAAAGTCTTAAATGCATGTAATTTTAATCTTCTTAATTAAAAAAACCATCAAATGTGATTTAAACTTTGTATCTCTGTAAGGCCTCTTATATAAAATCACAAAGCAGAAAATAATCCTTTGACAGACTGTGTTCATTGGCTTACAAATCCATTATGACTACCTTCTAAACAGAGCAAATTAGGGGCATTTGCTATCATTCAGCAAATAGCTATTCATCCATGTTTCCCATAAAACTCTTCTGCTGTATTCATAGAATGCTTGGCTTTTAATAAGAATTCAAGGATTTCTCCAAATCGAGCTTGGATATCTTACTTCAAACCATCCTTTAGGTCCTCCATCTAACTGCATGGTGTTCTGGTACCTGGACCCGACATAAGCACCAACATGGTCTTCCACTGCCACAGTCATTTGCACTCTATCGGCTTTTGGACGGTATCACTGACTCAGTGGACATGAGTTTGAGTAAACTCTGGGAGATGGTGATGGACAGGGAGGCCTGGCATGCTGCAGTCCATGGGGTCGCAAAGAGTTGGACATGACTGAGAGACTTGAACTGAACTGAACTGAGCTTTAAATCAAATCTTGTTTAACTGAAGCTCAAACACCAAATGCCATTCCCTTGTCTCTCCATCCCAATAGGAGCCTTAATGGTTGATATGCTGCCTGTGGTTTTACACTTTATGTTTACTTTACAATCACTCATTTGATAATACATTAAGCTTGGGAGTAAATAGTCAAGAATTAGGCAAAGCACAAAACAAACTTTCAAAAACATCTCTACTTCCTATACGAAAACACGCATACACGTGCATGTACACACAAACACACACTCAAATAACGAACTGTTTGCTTTGATTACTTTCTATAACTTCAAATAATGAATTGTCTGATTATCTTTTCTTAAACTAACTCTATCAGATGCAGGCACACGCATGTAGGCAGATAGTGAAAACTCAACAGGATCATTTTTTTGTGGAAACTCTGTCAGTGGGACAGCTTACAACTCCAAGTCAATGTCCCCCAAAATATGCTCCATGCAACTGCTGTTGATTAAGTGGCCAAATGATCTGCAAAACACTAGATTATCCAAATTATTTTTCTCTGATACTGTAGAGGTTCTCAGCCTGTAATAGGCTAGTTTGTGCTGTGACTCTGCACAAGTGTTTTGAAAATGCAATGTGTCCCAGTTTTGTTTTATTTTAACCAGGACCACCTTGAGAGTCTGAGCAAAACCTACTTTGGGGAAGAATGCATTGAATAGACTTTCCAGGGTTATTGAAATAACTAGATAAGATAATGCATGTAAGTGCTTGTCACTGTGCCTCGCACATAAATGGCTTTATGATTAAAATTTTAGATTCTATTATGAAAAGTTGCACCACTTCACATTCACACAAGCAATGTGTAAGAGTTCCAACTGTCCCACATCCTCATTGACAAATATAATCTTATTTTTATTATAGCAATCCTAGTGGGTGTGCAGTGGTATAGTGATATAGCACTGTTGCTTTAATTTACATTTCCCTAACGTCTAAAGATGTCAAGCATCTTTTTTATGTGCTTATTGACCATCTGTATATTTTCTTTAGATACATGTCTTCAGACACTTTGCCCATTTTAAAATCAGGTCTTTTTCCCCTTGAGTTGTAAGGATTCTTTAATGTTTTGACTACTAGTCCTTTATCCTGTGTGATTTCCAAGTATTCTTTCCATTCTATTGGAGAAGGCAATGGCAACCCACTCCAGTACTCTTGCCTGGAAAATTCCATGGACGGAGGAGCCTGGTAGGCTGCTGTCTATGGGGTTGCAGAGTTGGACATGACTGATGCGACTTAGCAGCAGCAGCAGCTTTCCATTCTAAGGGTTGTCTTCGTCACTTTCTTGAGAATGTCCTTTGATGCGCAAAAGACTTTAATTTTGTTAAAGTATAATCGATCTATTTTTTTTCCCTCTAGCTGCTTGTGATTCTTAGAATCCTCTGATTTTAAAGTTCTTCCTCTCACACTATCCAGTTGCTTCTAAATGAGATCAGTTATGCAAAGTCCCTGCCACAGCATCTGACACATCATAGAATTTCAATAAATTTTAGTTCCTTCTTTCTGTACTCAGGAAGCCAAGAAGAGAAGGAACTTGGATGGGACAAATGGCTAGACTCAAATTAACTGAGAGAAACATCCAAAACCTAAAGTGAGGACAGAGGGAATAGGATAGCAGAATCAGCTGAACAGGACCACTGATTAGACACTGCAAAAAGGGACGCTCCAAGTTGCCAGGCTTTCTTGACCAGGCACCTGGCAGAATGAAGGGTTCTGTTTTTGTTTTTTTAACAGAAGTATAGTTGATTTCCAGTGTTGTGTAAGTTTCTGGTGAATATCAAAGTGATTCAGTTATGTGTGTGTGTGTGTGTGTCTGTGTGTGTGTTCAGTCGCTTGGTCGTGTCTGACTCTTTGCAACTTGTAGTCCGCCAGCCTCCTCTGTCCATGGAATTTTCCAGGCAAGAATACTGGAGTGGTTTGCCATCATCTCCTCCAGGGGATCTTCCTGGTCCAGGGATCCAACCCACATCTCCTGTGGCTCCTGCATTAGCAGGCAGATTCTTTACTGCTAAGCCACCTGGAAAGCCCTCAGTCATACAGACATAATACATACATACATACACACACACACACATATATATTCCTTGTTATGTTCTTTTCCATATGGTTTATTACAGGGTATTGAACATAGTTCCCTGTGCTTTACAATAGGACTTGGTTGCTTATCTACTTCATATACAGTAGCTTGTGACTAATCATCTCAAACTCCTAATTTATCCCTCTTATACCTTCCTTCCTCTTTGGTAACCATAAGTTTTTTTCCTATGTTTTGTGAGTCTGTTTCCACAGTAAGTTCACTAGTGTCTTGTTTTAGATTCCACATATAAGTGATATCACGTGGTGTTTGTCTTTTGCTTTCTGACTTCACTTAACACAATGATCTCTAGGTCCATTCATGTGGCTACAAACAGCACTACTTCATTCCTTTCTGTGGCTGAGTGGTATTCCATGTGTATGTTAATATAGAGACATCTTCTTTATCCAGGCATCTGTTGATGGACATTGAGTTTGCTTCCTTGTCTTGACTGCTGTAAACAGTGCTGCTGTGAACATTAGGGGCACATGTATCTTTTCAAATTAGAGCTTTTGTCTTTTTCAGATATATGCCCAGGAGTGGGATGGTGGAATCATATGGTAGCTCTACTTTTAGTTTTTATAGGGACACCCATACTGTTTTCAATAGTGGTTGTACCAATTTGCATTCCCAGCAACAGTGTACAACGGCTCCTTTTTCTCAGAATGGAATGGTTTTTAAGATGCGCCAACCTGGGATACAGATTGAGATACCAGGAGAAGCTATGGAGAAATCAGTTAGAAATAGAAAGCTTGTGCTAAGGAATAAAGAAATTTATTTACGAATTGAATTTGGACATAAATTTCAAGGGTCACAAGTGGAAAGTGATGTGGTATTTTAAAGTCATGAATCAAATCTCATTTCTTTGCTTCAACACTGTCAGGTTCCCGCTGTAGTTAGAACACAACCAGGCACATAATTTCAGTTCTATTAATTAGATAAACCCATGGAAATTTTGGAAGTGAGCAAGCATCACAGGGGAAGATCATCTGACACCCCTGTGGGCAGAGCGTGGGTAGGTTTTCCTGGGGTGGCTGTGGAAGGCTTCTGGCATCCAAGGTCTGGATGTTACACTGGGTGTTTCCCGGAGGCGGTGGCAGTGGTGATGTTTTACCAGAGTGATATGGAGTGGTGCTTGGCTGGGTTTTTTTTTTTTTTTTTTTTTTTTCTGACTGTGGTGGATGTGTTGCTCCAGGCAATCTTCCACTGATTCCATACATAACCCAATATCCCTTTCTGAGAATATTTATTATCCCTTCCTGCTTAAATAGCAAGAATGAATTCTGTAACTTGCAACAAATTGATCAATTTCATACCTCTTATAACATCTATTATGATGTAAATATATTGCATGTTTATCTATCCCTACCATTAGTCTTGAGAGCAGTGGTTCTCTGCTGGGGGTGACTTTGCTCCATCCCAGCCATCTACAGACACAGGAAACCCTGATCTAAAGTATTTTAGGGCAGAAATCGTGACTTGTTCATTATTATATTTCCAGGATAGTGTCTGGCACTGGAAGGCATTTGATACATCTTTGGTGAGAGAATGGAAGAGGACCAAAGGCAATATTTAACTGAGAAAAACTGTTTATAGTGTGGTTGGAAAAAGCATACACTTCCTCTTCATCTGATTTTTATGTCATTCACAAGATTCTCTTCCTATTCAGTCCATTAAATGTTAGCATCCCTGAGGATTCTCTCCTCATCCCTTTTCTCTTCTTTTATTCTCGTTTCTTTTCCTGTTCTCTTTGGGGGCTTCTCCTACTCAAAGACTTTCTAAATAATCTTTTTTATTTCATTTGCATAACTCTCTATTGAATTGTTGACAAAGTTCTGTATGGTCAATGGTATGTTCTTTCCAGTAGTCATGTATGGAAGTGAGAGTTGGACCATAAAGAAGGCTGAGCGCAGATGAACTGACGCTTTCGATTTGTGGTACTGGAGAAGACTCTTGAGAGTCCCTTGGACAGCAAGGAGATCAAACCAAACAATCCTAAAAGAAATCAACCCTGAAGGTTCATTGGGAGGCCTGATGCTGAAGCCGAAGCTCCAGTACTTGGCTACCTGATGAGAAGAGCCGACTCACTGGAAAAAGACCCTGATGCTGGGAAAGATTGAGAGCAGGAGGAGAAAGGGATGACTGAGGATGAGATGGTTGAATGGCATCATCAACCCAATGGACGTGAGTCTGAGCAAACTCCAGGAGATAGGGAAGAACAGGGAAGCCTGGCATGCTGCAGTCCACGGGGTCCCAAGGAGCTGGACACGACTTAGGGTCTGAACAACAACAACCAGCAAGTATATATTAAAAGATCATAGTTTTATTTTTAGTTCAAACATCCCTACAGTGCTCCAGAATTGCCTGTCAACAAGTTGATATTCGTAGACTCCTTCTGATACCAAACCCATGACATGCACTACATGTCAGTGGAGGCACCAAATTGTATCCCCTTCCCGTTTCACTCTTTCTGCAAATGAATGACCCAAATTCCCACTGCCCAGACTAGGCTGGACTGCTCTCTCAACTCCATTTCAGTCCTGACCATGCATTGTAAACTCTGCTTCTTAAACCTTCTAAATTATGGTGAACTTATACCCTTCTCCCAAGTTTTACCCCAAAACACATTTCTGACCTGGATCCTGTCCACTCTCTCTTAACCAGCCTTCTAGTCTCCAGCTTTACTCCTCTAGGCCCTTTATATGGTCAGCTGCTTGATCTTTCTACAACAAGTATCCTTGTCATATCCTTTGCTACCTGAGAATATCATGAATTTTATATCTGGATAAAAAGTCAAACTCTCCGGTTCTAAAATGAGAGGGTACCTATGATTTTGTTCCCTTTGCCTATTTTTCCTGTCTGCCTTTGTAACCTTTTTCTCCTTCACTCTGAGTTTCTTCCGATTCCTCTTTGCATATGGTGCTCTCACTCTCTTAAATACCTTCCCCACACATCTGCCCAGCTGTTAGAGGAAAGGAGATATGTCCCCTTACGTTTTATGTGTCAAACTGGCTCGGCTCTAGTACCGAGCTAGTCAAACACTGATCTGGGTGTTGCTTCAAAGATATCTGTAGATGTGACTAATGTCCATAATCGGTTAACTCTTAAGTAAAGAAGATGGCTGTCCTTTGGAAAGGATAATCTGGATGCAACTGGCCCAAGCAGTTGGAAGGCCTGAACAGCAAGACAGAGGCTTCCCTGAGTAAGGGAAAAAAACACTCCCCTGTGAAATGAAATATCAGCTTCTGCTCCAGAGTTTTCAACTTGTCCTTCCCGATGGCCCACCCTAGAGAGTGCAGACTTGCCTCGCAATCACTTGCAGCACCCACAATCACATAAGCCAATTTCTTCCAATAAATATCATTTTACACAGACACACACGCACGTGCACACGCACACACACACACACACACACTCTACTGGTTCTCCTTCTGAGCTGGAATCCTAACTGATACACTACTCACACCTCTCTATCTGGCACTCTGCACAAATACCACAAGTATTATATTATGATAAATACTAGGTGCGCTCCCATCCCTTCTCTTTCTCCAAGTTTCTCTCTCTCATGAGAAAAGTGGTAGCCAATCCACATAATCAGAGCCTGATATTCAATGGTTCATATTTTGCTAATTTACTAATTCGCAGTCACTGTATCTCCTAATTTGAAAAAAAGACCAGTATCATCTTTCAAATTCCAAAGCCCAGACATGCCCGCCCAGTGGCACCCACAACCTGCCTTTTGCATCAAGCTTCTAGTCCTTGCTTATGGAGTTGTTTAGATCAGAGAACCAAACATTCATTTGACCACATCTAGTAAGATCCAGGATTGCCATGTTCTCTGAATCTTTGTGTCCTCTCAAAAATCATATGTTGAAACCCTAACCCCCAAAGTAATGGTATTAAGTGATGAGGCTTTTGGAAGATGATTAGGTCAAGAGGGCAGAGCCCTCTCAATTGGGATTAGTGCTCTTATTTTAATACAAGGACCCCAGGGAGCCCATTCATCCCTTCACTGTGTGAGTCTGCAGCCAGAGATGAAGGCAGGCTTTCACCAGCTACCAAGTTTCCCAGCACCTTGATCTTGGACTTTCAGCCTCCAGAACCATGAGAAAGAAATATTTGGCATTGATAAACCACTCAGACTATGGTAATTCATTAAAACAGCTGGAATGGACTAAGACACCATGTTTCCAAAGCAGAAACTAAGCCATCAGCTTCCTTTTTCACTTTCACACACTCAGAAGAAGCACTGACTCCTTTCCTGTCCCATTTCTTATGGTGACTGAGACTCAGACCACATCCTTCTCCCTCTGTACCAATTCCTCCACCTCTTACAGGTCTGGGATGTCAGGGCCAAGGAATCTGGACTTAGTAATCGCAGTCCCTAGCAATTGAAAATTACCTGCATCCATGCTAGAAATCCTCAGGTGAGCAGCCAGCCACAGGAGGAATTATCACTAGAAGCAGCACACTATTGATTTGGGGCCTCGGAATGAATGAGCAGGGGTCTGGTGGAGAGCAGAGATAAAGATTTCTCATCTGGCATTGGTAAAGTCTTCTCTGGGTCACCTCACGTAAGAGTTCAGGGTCTCACACAGTTCTTGACATACCCACAGCCCTGGAGAGAGTAGAGTTCTTTTCAAATGTACAGAACTTCACCTCAAAAAGGCCTGGGATATGTGCAGAGACATGAATGCATGCGATCTTTGGAGAGCTGGACATAAGAGACACAGAGGATATTTGGTTTTCCCCATTTGTCCACAGCTGTGGTCTTCATGTACCAGGAAATGGGTGCTTAACAAGGGATTTTTGTGCTGCTTCCTGAGCAGTTAAATTTATTCACAGCCTGGGGAATTAAGGGAAAAAATCAGACAAGGAAATGCTTGGAGGGTCCACTGAGGCAGGGGGACCAAACCACAGGTACAGGGGATTTTGAGAGCCAAAGAGCTGTCAACGAAAGGAATGTCAACAAAAAGAGCTGACAACCAAAGGAACCCATAGCTGCAGCAAGTGTGGTGGGACAAGCATGCAGCAGACAGGGGTCTTTACTTCTTCTCAGAATTCTGAGGAAGAAAGTTCCAACGGCTGTGGCTCAGGCGAGAAGCTCTGGCCTTATGTAAGGCTTAGGGAGAAGCATATGGCAGTATGTTGAAGCTCATGATGGAAAATTTTCCCAATTGAGTTTAAGTGAACATGTTGTATACTCCAGACAGCTGGCAAAGAGTAACTGGCATCCTGGCAAATCTAAAGACAAAATGACTTTTTTTTTTTTCCCTCATACTTTCTCTTCTCTGTGTTACTTCCTCCACCAAGTCTCAGCTTTGATCCATCGCTGGCTCAAAAAAAGAGGGGAACATTGCTTCTATTTGTGAAATGCTGTTTCTGGGATCGTCCATAAGTGCTATTTGTATGGATCGACGGCTCTGATCAGTCGTCTCAGGATGCAAGGTAAGTTTCTAACTCTTTGGGGGATGGGTCACCCGAAAGGCTGGGTGGATCCACGTTAAGGAGGACAGGGCCACTGGGGCGGCTTCCCAGGAAGACCGCGCTGGCTGAGGCAGCTGAGTGAGGCTCTAACTCTGAGCGGAACAGGAAACAGAAGGGGAGGCATTTTAGAATTCAGAGTCTTAGTTTATAAGGGAAAGGTGGTATCTATTTGGATTTCACTTCTAACTTTAATTCCTTCCAGGACTTTAAGAAGTGATCCATTGTTCATACCTGGGGAATCAATACTGTATTATTTATCCATTCCATAATCACTGGTGAGCTGTTTTGGCTAATGTGCTTGTGTATCACTTGAGATTAAGAATTCAGCCTAAAACTCAACATGGCCTCTAAAACAACTTAACATCCTTTCAGGGCTTCCCTGGTGGCTCAGACCGTAAAGAATCTGCCTGCAATGAAGGAGACCTGAATTCAATTTCCAGGTCAGGAAGATCCCCTGGAAAAGGGAATGGCTACCCACTCCAGTATTCTTGCCTGGAAAATCTCATGGATAGAGGAGCCTGGCAGGCTACAGTCACAAAGAATTGGACACGACTGAGCGACTAAGCACATACAACATATACAATGCCCTTGTATGTCCCTGTATATCATAAAAGCTGAACTACATAGCTCACTTGTGCCAAGAGATGATCCTCAGCTTTCGTGGGTGTTGGCAGTGGCCCAAGAGGAGCTAGGCTGCCCTGACATGCCGCTGGCCCCCCTTCCTCAGGGGACACCCTTGCCCATGGTTGACCATGGCCTTGACCATTTGTCTAAAGGTTTGAATTGCAGTTGACTTCACTTTGAAACTCTAATTTCAACATAGAACAGAAAGGAGAATTCAGGACTGCCTGGCCACCTCTCCCTACGCATGTGCCTCGGGTACAAAGGAGGGGTCTGCCCTGTTCCATCCTGTGGAAAAGTGCTGGCAGAAGGGATTCTGTTGCTTTGTCCACTCACAACGTTATCTACTCTCTATAGGAAGGGAGGGGAAGTCACAGTCTTACAGTAAAGAACTTGAGACTCTCAGTTTTATTGCACCAGTGAGTGCACTTACTAGGCTCACGCTCCCTCTCCCAGCCTCTGGACCAAGGCAGGTGGGTGGTGGGAGATGCTAACAGATTTCCAAGCTTGCCAGGAGGAAGGCTTTATCATGGACATTGTCTGGAATTATCAGTACATGATGACAATAAAAAGCGGAGGACTTTTGCTCAATGTCATTAATGAGACAGTGCGTCTCTTTTTGGATGGATCACCCCTACCACCTCTTGATACACCCCTGGGGAGGGTTCCCCTCGGCTTCCCTCACAGAAAGCTATATCCCCTCTCTGTTCACCTCCCAGTCTCCATCTCTACGCTCTAGCCAACAGCATCATCTGTTCTTCCTTCTGGCCTTCTGTGAAGGCTTCCTCATGTCCTCTCTACTGTTTATCCCTTCCACTCCACTCTCATCAAAGCAATCAGAGCAAGGTTTTTAAGGGTACCCCAACATCACTTTATACTTAGAATGGAAACCAGCCTCTTAACTTTGGCCCTCAAAGCCCTGTCATCCTGAGCCTGGCTATTGCCTACATCTCAAACTCCATGTCCTTGCTTTTACTTCTTGGACATTAAGCTTCAGCCACACTGGTTGTCTTAGTATACTCAATCTGCAATGACAAAATACCAGACTAGTGGCTTAACCAACAGGTATTTATTTTCTCACAGTTCTGGAGGTTGGAAACCCAAACCAAATGGGTTTTGTTTCCTTAAGCCTTCTTCCCTTGGCTTGCAGAGGGCTGCCTTCTCACTGCGTCCTCACTTGGCCTTCCTTCATGGCATGCACATGCTTAGTGTCTCCCTCTTCTTACAAAGATACGAGTCATACTGGATTAGAGCCCTGAGCTTATGACCTCTTTTACCTTGCGTACCTCCTTAAACGCCCTTTCTTCAAATACAGTCACCTTGGGGGTTAGGGCTTTAACATACAAATTTTGGGAGGACACAATTCAGGGTTTCCCTGGTGGCTCAGTTGGTAAAGAATCTGCCTACAATGCAGGAGACCTGGGTTCCATCCCAGGGTAGAGAGGATCCTCTGGAGAAGGAAATGGCTACCTATACCAGTATTCTTGCCTAGAGAATTCCATGGACAGAAGAGCCTGGCGGGCTACAGTCTGTGGTGTCACAAAGAGTTGGACACAACTGAGTGACTAAACCACCAGCACAATTCCCTACGTAACACTGGTCCTCCTGCCTGCCCAGGCCCGTCACCCATGCCGTGTTCCTTGCTTGGTGGGCCCCTTCCGGGTCTTTGCATAGCCACCTCTTTCCTATCATTCATCATTCAGTTTAAATATCACCTCTTCAGAGAGATTCTCTGGCATCCTATAGAATAGACCTCCAGGCACTCACCACCACTTCTTCTGTTTTATTCCCGCCAAGGTATTTGTCATCTTCTGCTATACATCAGATATATCTGCTTGCTGCTAAATTCCTCCATTAACATGTGCATTCTGTGAGAGCGGAAGCCTCCACTGCTAATCATCATTGTGCCCCCCAACTGTTTCCCCTACTGGCTCATAGTAGATGCCTAATAAACATTAATTAAATGAATTTATTTTTAAAAAAAAACACCTTTAGGATTTCCCTGCTGATACAGTGGACAAGAACCCACCTGCCAATGAGGGGACACGGGTTAGATCCCTGCTTCAGGAAGATTCCACAGGCCACAGAGCAACAGAGCTCATGCGCCACATGTCCCGAGCCCGCTGTCTACAGCCTGTGAGCCCCAGCTTCCGAGCCCACGTGCTGCAAGTACTGACCCCGGCACACCCGCAGCCTGCGCTCTGCGTCACGGGGGCCCACAGGGCGCAGCCCGTGTGCCGCAGTGAAGAGTGGCCCCAATCACGGCAACTAGAGAAAGTCAACAGGCCGCGACGAAGACCCAGCACAATCAAAAACAAATTAATAACAATTAAAAAAAGACTTAAGACTCAAACTAGTAAATCGATCCATAATGAGGTCAGTCAGACAGCCTTTGAAACTGAAAAATATAATCAGTGTCTAAAGGGAAAGTGAAAGTCGCTCGGTCCTGTCCAACTCTTTGCGACCCCATGGACTATACGGCCATGGGAGTCTCCAGGCCAGAATACTGGAGTGGGTAGCCTTTCCCTTCTCCAGGGGATCTTCCCAACCCAGCGGTCAAACCCAAGTCTCCCACATTGCAGGCGGATTCTTTACCAGAGCCACAAGGGAAGCCAAATGAGTGTCCAAAGAGCTTCTCTAATCACGTGTCCTAATCATAGGTCCAGGCCAAGTGGCAGGGCATTTAGGAGTAAAAATACTGACAGAGCTATTGCTGAAGCATCTCCCAAAACAAGGGATGCCTGCCTGCACCAGCACCAGCAGCCCATCCCTGTGCTGGGCTCCCCATCCTCTCCAGTGAAAGGTGGAATCAGGCTTACTGGTAAAATGGTACCTTCTTTTAATTTTCATTTCTTTAATTATGAGGATATTTTATCTTTTTACTTGCTTATAACCAACTCTATTTCTTTTCTTGTTACCTTTACCAGTACTTAGTTTTATATATTTCTCATTTTCTGCCATTGATTCAAAAGAACGCTTTAAACCTGAAATAAAACACTTTAACAAGATAAAAAAAAATGCATGTATTCTATGATGCAGGAATTATACTTCTATGGATTTAGCCCTCTGATAGATTTGCTTTAGTGCACAAAAATATATGCACAAGGATATCAACTGTGGTTTGTTATAATAGTACCAGATGAAAGACATTTAAAGGTTAACAGGGATAGGTTATATAAATTATGTCATTAAATATACATAGAACATTAAACAACTGAATGAAAGATTATAGGAAATCTTCAGCTCTAAAACACGTTAGATGACTCATGTTGATATTTGACAGAAAACAACAAAATTCTGTAAAGCAATTATCCTTCAATTAAAAGACAAATAAAATAAAATATATTAAAAACAAAACAGCAGAATAATAGATACAGGGTATGATACAGGTAATAATAGATACATTTATGCTTTTCAAAATGAGATTTTCTCTATTCAGAAAATATCTGAAAAGAAACTAACCGTGGCTGGTAGAACAGTCAATAAAAAAGGGAAGTGAGTGAGAAGATGATTGACATTCCACTTTAAAGGCAAGTCTTCCTTTCAGGTTTAAAGGGGTTTTCTGGTTGTCATTTCATGTCTGTTTGTGTCTTGTTCTGTTTCTTAGTACACACCTTGGAGAAGCAGATCTCTTCCTCTCATCCCTGCAACTCCCTGCAGATATCAAAGTTGCCAGAAGCCGTCCAGAGATTTCTCCATTACTCATTTCCTTGAAAATACATAATTCTTCTTTAATTTTTTCTACAATTGATCTTAACTCATGAAGAGGTATTATTTTTGCATCAGTCCTTTCCCTTGCCACACATTAAGCCAAGGGTGCGGGTGAAGGGGTGTACATTTTCTAATGGGACTTGTCAGTCTGCAAATGATGTTCTGCCACTAAAGATGCATTATGAGAATTCTAATTTCATCCAAGCATTTCCACACAAAGCACTGGCTTACAGTGTGTAAGCTGAGTGTGTAGGGCCCAGAGACCTTGAAATTCTTACCAGATTTGAAGAGATTTCCATTGGAGTTAGCTGTTCTGAAAGTATTTAGAATCCAAAAGAGCTGCTTTTTCAGTAGTCCCCATCTCTGCATTCCAGGTGTGCATCCCCATAAAAGTATGAATTATTGCATCCTTGGTACACCTCACACCCAGGACCTTTGCTCAAGCCATCAAAGCATGCTGCTTCCTAAGAGCATCTCTTCACTGGTAAACAAACCAAATACCTCCTCATATGTGAACATGCTAGGGGGATGAATGGGGCACCAACATGGAATGAAGTGGTCTTTCTTGCTGGAAATTATACCAATGAATACAACTCAGGTTACAATCACTGGATCTCACAAAACCAAAGGGATAAATGGATACAAATTCAGGTACTTTTTGTATCTCTTTTTTTAAAATTTTTCACTTGCAAGGCTTAAAGAAGATAAGAATAGATAAGTGACCACCCTGTAATAAGATAAGAATAGGTAATAGGCCACCCTGTAACTTTCAAGCAGGGCATAGTTTGGGGTATTGAAATTAAAGAAGCCTTGACTCATCTGCTCTTCAACTCATTTCTGACACCATTTTCAAATACATGCCTCCAAATCTACTCTGATTGGACATCACGGGAAGGAACTCACCCTTCCCTCCACATCTCTCCTAGAGTTCCAGATACTGAGAATAAGGTCACCCATCCCTGGTCTCACACCACCACGCGTGCTAAGTCACTTCGGTTGTGTGAGACACTCCGCGCCCCTATGGATTGTAGCCCACCAGGTTCCTCTGTCCATGGTATTCTCCGGGCAAGAGCACTGGAGTGGGTTACCACTGCCTCCTCCGGGGGATCCTCCCAACCCAGGGACTGAGCCCGCGTCTCTTACACTCCTGCAGTGGCAGGCAGGCTCTTTAGTCCTAGTGCCATCTGGGAAGCCCTCACTGTCGTCAGGAGTAAAAGAGAGGATCTCAGGACCCTCCTGGCAAGACACCCACAGCCCACTACCCTACAATACTCCCAGCCTTGACCTTCATATCTGTGTTGAGCACATCTAGGCAAACCTCATTTTGCCGTGTTTCCTTTTGGGGCTTCCCTGGTGGTTCAGTGGTAAAGAATCCATGTTCCAATGCAGGAGACGTGGGTTCGGTCCCTGGGATGGGAAGATCCCCTGGAGAAGGAAATGGCAACCCACTGCAGCATTCTTGCCTGGAAAACTCCATGGACAGAGGAGCCTGGTGGCCTACAGTCCATGGAGTTGCAAAGAGTAGGATGCGACTGAGCACTGATGGATGCAAGGCCCCACAAGAAGCAAGACTTTCAGTCATCTCTCAATTTCCTGGACTCTTTCCTCAAGTGTCTTGATAGTTCCCCTTTTCTCATCTACTCTATGCCCATCCCCAATTCCTGGAACCCTTCCACACCGTATTCTGAAATTCATGCTCAGTTCTTCTCAGAACTTTCCTTTCACTTCTTGCTCTAAATGAACTGAGTCTCCTTCCAGGAAATTAATTCTCACCCAGCCCTCTGAAGTGGTAGCTGTTGTGCCTCACAAGACTCTTGCAACACCAGGCCTGGAGGCAGGACAGGTGTCCTTCTGATTTTATATCACGTCACATCACAAAAACAATGACAAAAATCCTCATCTTTGAATGTCCTCTCATTAGTCTTTATCAATCACAGCTCCAACTTGCTGTAGTCACCTACAGAACCCCCAGCTACTCTGCTAATTCCTTAAAGATTTTAGCTCCTGGCTCACTGCCATTTCTCCAACATATTTTGTGACTCTAGTATTCATATATATGATCTTTCCAATATGCGAGACCCTCAGTGTCTTGACGCCCAATCCTCCAACTCTCACATTCTCTATTCCACCTAAGCCACTCATTTCAAAGGTCATACCCCAGACCAGTCTTTACCAGCAACATAACCCACCCCTCCATAACTGCAATTTCAAGCATTCTCTCTTTGAAGCTCATTCTTGCTAATACCCCAACTCTTAAGAAACTCTAACCCCATGAGGCGCCATTAGACATTATTCGTGTATTTTCCCTGGGTTTCCCATCTCATCTAGCTTGTGATGGGCCCACCACTGTATTACACCTTTGCATATATTCCTAACAATCTTTTCTCATTATCATCACCTGAAAAATCCTCAGGCCAGATTAAATCTAATCAGCGTGCTCTGTCCACGCACAGAGATGGCCGTGGCTGTAGAAAATCACACCAGATTGCTGACTGATCTCATTTCAAAGGCCTGACCACTGTCCTCAGTGAAGCCCTTCTTTCTACCAATCAATCATATGACATTCCCCAAAGACATGACTCTCCTGTTACCCTGAGCAAGTGGTTGTCAGGCTTGAGACTCCCACAGAAACACCTGGAGGGCATGTGAAAACTCACATTGCCAGGTCCCCTCCCAGTGTTTCAGAATCAGCTAGTTTGGAGTAGGGCCTGAGAAGCCTCATCACTAACAAATGCCCAGGTGATGCTGACGCTGCTGGTCTGGACCACTCTTTGAGGGACACCGCCCTAGATGACTACCCCATGACATTCTCCTCCCCCGACTTCTAACGCGCATCCTCCATCTGTATGCTCAGTGACTTTATTTGCACACACACTCTCTCAAGAGATTTCTGACACTCCTGACGTTGATGTCTCTTGTGATCTGGGGTGGAGCCCCAGGTGCTGTCCGGCTACAATGGGTAAACTCTTTAGGCTCCTCTCTACAGCCAGCCCTTCACATGGGTACTAGACCCCGTCTCCCCTCTCTTAGTCCATCCTAACTCCTGAGACCCCCCTCCAACCCTTCCTTCTCTCGACATTAGGAATGTCGCCCTTTCTACTGGGTCATCTGCACTGGTTTCAAGCATCTTGAAGAAAATCCCCTCATGACCCCACATGTTCTTCGGTCTCCCCACGTATAGCGACATTCCATGAAAAATCTGAGTTTTCCTTAAACTCACCAGGACACTATTACCTCACAGCCTTTAACTTACCATTTATTATCTCTACCTGGAAGATTCTACAAGGCTGGCTTGATCTTCTCTTTCACGATCCTGAGCAAATGTCATCTTCTCAAGGACACTTCCCCTGGCCCCCGCCCCTCCGTCTCTCACAGACCATGAGTCCCTACCCCTCTTCTCTTGTTTACTGCTTGGGGTCTGAGACAGCCTCAGCTGGATTCAGGTAATAATTGACATTCATCAAAACTAACACCGCCTTTCAAACAAAACCACTGTGAACTCACTTTGACCACACCTGAATTGTTAAGATCTTCCCAGACAAAATGTTTCTGTTTGTTTCCACATTTCGTGATGAGTTTTAAGACCAATTCACCATTTTGGAACTTGGTCCTGAATGATATTTAAATGTACTGGGTCTTGGGAACAGGCAGATTTCCCCTGAGACCATTTTGAATGTAGTTTAATTTTCACTGTTCCATGTTTGTGACCATCAATCTAAAACCCAGCTCTCTGAGAACTACACATCATCCTCTTTTTGGTTCAGTCACTCATCCCTATATTATTTCCTACCTAGATAAGCCAGGCAGAAAGAAAAAAAAAAAAAAAAAAGACTGTGACATGTCTTATCCTAAACGAATCACCATGTCAATGATGTAAGAGGAATTCTCATGTCATTCAAAATGTGTTCTAGTACTCTTAGGCAATCCAGCACTGGTTACAAGCAAACTCCCTGGCACGTCACATCATCTGCAACACAGAAAACCAGACGGGAATGAATCTAGTTGAATCCAGCAGAAAGTGTTATGCTGTGTGTACGGGGGGGGGGAGGAAAATAATCAGTCAAAGTGACATGAATGATGGACTAACCTTACAACTCAAGGACATGCAATTTCTCCTCTGTGCACTGCCCAGGTAAAGACGAGGTCATACAAAACCTCCAGCAATTAAAGAAGGAAAGACTCACAACTGAAATATCTGTGGAATTTCCACATAATTAGAACCTGATCATGTTGGCTTATGAAGACAGTTGTTCTGTAATAAGAAAAATAAATTCTCTGTTTAAAGGATGAAAAGGGAGGTGCATTTTAAATATCATGGTTTCTCAGGAGAGATCTAAAAAATCACAGTAAATAAACAAGGCCTCGCTGAGGCTTCAAGTGTCGTGTGTGCCCCCGGGCAGAAAGATCAGGTTCGGTTAAACCATTACATAGTCCATCATCGGTGCGTCATATCACTGAAGGCATTGTGGAGAGAAAAAGAAATGTGTCTCTTCCTTCGTGCTGGCTGAGGTGACAAAATCAGTGTGCAGAGCTGAAATGATGAACCCTTCACATTAGAGGAATGCACATCCTAAACATTTTGCCCTTTCAATTCTCCCATGGTAAAACAAAATAAATAAGACAAAAAACATAAATTTTAAAAAGAAGAAGAAAAAATGCGGGGACAATCTGATCAGGAAGACAGTTTCCCCTCGGGCACTATTTGGGAAGATTTTGCAGCAGAAGTTCTACACCTGTCAGAGGAATCTGTTTTCCGATGTTTTTCTCTCAGGGAGCGTGTGTTTCCCTGGAAGATAGGAGAATGACCTGATTCTCCCAAGGTAGGAAACGCTCAACTCAGGCTCTGCTGAAGTTGCCTGTCGGAAATTTCCTTTCCATTATTACACCAGTGAGCATTGGGCTAATCAGAGCCACCTCTGGGGAAAAAATCAAAAATAAAAGGCACCCATCCCCTAGAGTAAGGCTCTGAGCTGCTTTGAACTGCATTTACAGCCTTAATATATCTCAAGAGATTTCACAATCCACATGGGAAACCAAACCCTTCTTCTAATGGAATATTTACTGAGTTTAGCATGGAGAAAAGAGTGACACATTTTGATAAGCATATTCTTCTATCTATTGTGTTCATTAAAGGTGCCAATGAGAGGTTTCAAAGTAATTTATTTTATTGTTGCTCAGACAAAGCATGTAATTTTCATCATAAACAAGAAGACCCTAAGTAGAATACAATTCTTGCTTCCTGCTGCCCAAGTATCTGATGAAGAGGAAGAAAATGTGTCAAAGGCCTCTTCATGCATCTTAAAAAAATTGACGTACCTTTACTTTGCCAACCTATGCTTGGTGTGGGCCTTCCCCATTCTGCAGTTGAATAAAGGATTTTTATGAGGCCAAAATAATATGACAGGAACAAAGAAAGTGACTAGTGAGAAACACAGGAGATGGTGATCTGACTCTTGGACCCTTGAGAACACAAAAAGTGGTACCCAAGTGCCTCCAACAGATCAGAATCCAACTCACCAAGAACAGGGAAACAGGAATTTAAAATTCCTCCCATCTTAGGGCAACTTTTATCTCCACTGGTATATCTTTACCCTTCATTTTATACTGAGAAAAAATAACAGACTCCTCCCTCTCTTCAGTTCAGTTGCTCAGTTATGTCCGACTCTTTGCGACCCCATGGACTATAGCACAACAGGCCTCCCTGTCGATCACCAACTCCCGGAGTTTACTCAAACTCATCTCCATCGAGTGGGTGATGCCATCCAACCATCTCATCCTCTGTCGTCCCCTTCTCCTCCTGCCTTCAGTCTTGCCCAGCATCAGGGTCTTTTCCAGTCAGTCAGTTCTCCGCATCAGTTGGCCAAAGTATTGGAGTTTTAGCTTCATATCAGTCCTTCCAATGAATATTCAGGACTGATTTCCTTTAGGATGGACTGGTTGGATCTCCTTGCAGTCCAACAGACTCTCAAGAGTCTTCTCCAACACCACAGTTCAAAAGCATCAATTCTTAAGTGCTCAGCTTTCTTTATAGTCGAACTCTCACATCCGTACATGACTACTAGAAAAACCATAGCTTTGACTAGATGGACCTTTGTTGGCAAAGTGATGTCTGTGCTTTTTAATATGCTGTCTAGGTTGGTCATAACTTTCCTTCCAAGGAGTAAGCATCTTTTAATTTCAAGGCTGCAGTCACCATCTGCAGTCTTATTACAGGCATATATTCTTATTTTTTGCTTTCACTTTGGTGTAAAGCCTGCCGATACAGCACTGAGAACTCGTCAGCCTCCAACTGTCACCTCTTCTCCCAAGGGATAAGAAAGCTGTTATCACTTCCATGCTAATAATAGAAAACTTAGCACAACTGTCTTTTGATCTTTCAAACCACTTCAATATTTTGAAAAACAAAACAAAACAAAACAAATCCCTCTTGGCTCCAGGGGAAAAAGAAAAGAAAGATTACAGTTGATCAGATCCAAAAGTGGGTATCTAACACTTCTATGTAACAAGTAATTGTACTGTTTTCCTGTAAGTAAAAAAAAAATTTTTTTAATTGCCCTCTCAGTTTTATTCTATTAATTATGATGACACTGAGAAACCAGCATTATACCCAAGAAGCCTTCCTGTATTTTGTGTTCATCCACCAAGCTATCATTTAATATATTTCTTTCTTGGGTAGCGACTCTTACCTAGGAAATGCTGTTATAAAAGAAGTTTGATTTATAGAAACATTCATGTAAGGAATTTGCTAAAAAAGCAAGTGTAAATCCTGTGTCTACAGTTTACATACCAAGTAAGTAAAGCTTACCAGGTCACAGAAATTCTTTGTTCACTAGTATTAAAAATTAATATTGTATGGAAATATAATCATGATATCATTTAGAATCCAGATAATACATTTTCTCTCTACAATTCAACAAATCTGCAAGCAGATGCCCTTTTTCATCTTCATTATAGTCTTATAAGATAGAGTTTTAATATGCTAAAATTATTCCTACTTTATGAAGGGAAAAAGAGGACTCTAAAAACTCAAGCAGTCTACATACTAGGAATGAAACTAGAGCACCAAAGCTAAAATATTGCCTGGGAAATTCAGTGAACTGAGTCTCCTCATCATTGATTGAGTTGAGAGTTTGTAATGACCCTCAAGTGGTGCCAAAAGCGAGCTGATTCCTCCCAAATACCTTCAAACCCTCCCCTCGCCACAGAACACATTTGCAACGGTGGATTTTCTGACCCAAAGAAAGAGCGGCTGAGCCAACTGAATTAGAGTTCTACAAGATCCAATTAGCTGGCCTTGGTGCTGCTCCTTCAGGGATATCGCGCTCACACAAGAACGTCACCTTCACTGGCAGGATAAGAGGGGAGAGAGAGGAATGGAAGAATCACTAAGCTGTAAGGGTGGAACTCAAGTGATCTGAATACCTACTTCTCATTTCTTTTGCTTCTCAAATGCTACTGTAAATGAAAATAAGTCAGAGTACAGTATTAATGAACCAAAAATGTTTTCCTTAATGAAAAAAAAAAAAAGTTTTCTTACAGGAACCAGGCCAGGAAGTGGGTGGTGGGGGCATTAGTCAAACTGCTTTACTCTGGCTAGCTGTGGTTATCCAACCCAGATTTGAGAAGCAGTGTAGGTATGCAATCATTTACTTTCAGCCTGCAAGTCCTTTTGATAAAAGAAGCCCTTTGCAAGAAGCATTTCTCTCCTGTCCTTATAAATCAAATAAATAAAAATAAAACTTTCTGCCAAGCCATATGCTGCTGTTCCTATCCTTCAACTGGTCTTAAAAAAAAAAAAAAAAAAAAAAAAAAACTACCTTTTTCTGTTCTTTTTCCTATCCCTTTATTAAGAAAAACAAAAGAGCTAGAGAAAGACAGAGAGAGAGAAATCAAACAACTGTCTAAACAAATCAATCCAACATTTCCAAGGGCTTGTGACCTGCGGCAATGTCAATTCCGTCTTTTTTCCCCCCTTTCTTTCTTTGAATCAATATAACCTATGATTCTGATCACTCCAATATGTCAGTGCCTGCTGAGGGCACCTTTTATTGCTCATAAAGCCCCAGACGATAATGAAAAATAAGCAAGAAAACGATAAATTCATCAAGGTTGTGAGAATATTTGAGGAAAAAAGGAATTTCTGGAGGTAACTGTCCTTGACCTGGCTCTTTAATCGAGTGAAATTTCATCACTTTATCTAATATCATGCTTCATGCTTCGGGCACCCAGCAATTCTATTTTAGTGTGGTCTAGTGGGCAGCTGACACATCCACTCAGCCCCAGACTGCATAATTTGTGCTGGCATACTGTGTGGCCAGCGGCCTTGCAGGGGCTGGTTATTTGGCCTCGCCAGGAAAAATGTCATCAAGAAAAGGTTCTTCCTAACAATTTGGGGCTCAGCTTCGCGGGCTTCAGTGGACGTCACTCTTAAGAGGTACAGAGTCCTTGATTTGGGTGACTGTGCATATCTGACTACAGGTGAGAGATTAGAAAAGGCCCCGGTTACGGTGGTCTGAAACCCAAATCGAGACGGTGTAATGAAGAGTGTCATTCTAACTGCTTTGCAGGTGGCTCTTCTCAGAACCCTGATTCAATTTGATATTCTGAGGTTAACGTACTGTATTGGGCCTGAAAATAGGAATGCACACGAAAAGCTTTTACACTTACTCAGTTCACTAAGCATGGCGAACTCATCAGCAGCTATTTGTACACTGTAGGCATGGGGGGGCTTACTTTGATGCTCTGATTTATGATTGCTATTTTCCCCTCAGTATCACTTCGGAGTCGAAATGCACTTTTTTTTGAACGTCAGCTTTTGACATAATAGGACTTCCCTGTAGCTCATACGGTGAAGAATCTACCTGTAAGGCAGGAGTCCAGAGTTCGATCCCTGGGTCGGGAAGATCCTCTGGAGAAGGGAATGGCAGGCCACTCCAGTTTTCTTGCCTGGAGAATCCCATGGGCAGAGGAGCCTGTTGGGCTATAGCCTGTGGGGTTGCAAAGATTCGGACATGACTGAGTGACTATCACACACACCTTTTGACATAATAGCTGAGGATATTATCATAAATAAAGCAACACACACACAAACATAGAAATGCCATAATTTCTAACATACACAAACTTCAAAATTTTCTAAAAGATATAAAGAAAACTAGAGAGACAAGATAAAAACAGAGATCAGATTGGTGGGAGTCAAGGGCAGAGTGGACGGATGAATAGTGAAATGGATGAGGCTGGCTTACTATAAAATAAATAAGTCCTGAGGATGTAATGACCAGCACGGTGACTACAGTTAATAATACTGTATTGCATATTTGAAAGTTTCTAAGAGAGCAGACCTTAAAAATTTTCATCGTAAGAAAAAATTTTGTGACTATATATAGTGACAGATGTTAGATTTGTGGTGATCATTTTACAATATAAACAAATATTAAATCGCCATGTTGTACCCCTGAAACTAACATAATGTTATGCCAATTATACCTCAATTAAAAAAGACATAAGTATATATATCACCTCAGACTGAATTCAGTACTAGAGAATGAAAAATGCCATCTAAAATGTTATTAGAACAACTAACAAAACATGGATTATAGATTAAAGATGAGTACTATATCAAGGCTAAATTTTCTGAATTCAGTAACTTGCCATGGTTTTGTAAGAAAATGTGTTTTCTTTCACAATTCACATTGAATTAAAGTATTAATGCTTATGCGGGCACAGTGCATGCAAATTATTCTCAAAGGGTTCAGAAAAATTTAATTAGAGAAAAAGGGAAGGATAAAGGATTTGTGGCAAAATGTTAAAAGCTAGTGAGTCATCGGAGAGAGGCAAAATAATTCTTGTACATAAATTCTGTCGAGTGGAGGTACAGCTGACTTCCCTCCCACTTTGTGGAATAAGCCAGTTTTGTATTCATTTGCAAATTCATTTCCATATTTCTGATCTTTGAACTGGGTGCGACATTGCCTGTTTCTCTCATTAATAATGAGTTAAAACATCTGACGTGTGTTCATTCAAAACAAAATTGGTGAACCTGGGTAAAAGCATACAATTCTCTTAATCAAAAGTGCTGCACTCCTATAAGGTTAAAATCTTTGCAAAATAAAAAGTTTTGAAAATTACTATGAACAACAAACAACGGTAGGTGGGAAATGGTGTAAGAATGAAGACCTGCTGTGTGCACGTGTCAAGCAGAGATGTTCTTCACAGCAGACGGTGTGTTCAGTCCGGAATCGTGCCCAGGGAAGGTTAAGTAAGCTATCGTCAGTCTATGACTACCGTTCCTCTCGTCATAATGAAGTTCTGTGACTTGCGGTCTCACTGGGACTCTGAGATGTCTGCTTAGATCTCCCTGTATGCTATGCCTTGCTTCATCTCACATCTTTTATATTTAAGAAACTGGAGAACAGCAGCTTCACATTTGGCAAAAAGATTAAATTTAATCTCACATGGATCAAGACATTTTTATCTTGAGAGAGGTGAAAAGTCACACTGGGTCTGCCCTTATGGTCCTCAGGGTCCATCTTTGGAGGAGGGGTCTTTTGTCACAACATGTTGGTGGTTGCAGTTGAGGAAGAGGAGTGCTGGAGACTGGGGTGAAGAGCAGGGAATATTAAGCAGTCGAGGCATCAGTCCATGAGGGACTGAAAGTAGGACATCTTATCAGTGATGAAATAAGGACACTGTCCTGTCTTTGAAATGCCACATCTTCCATTCTAAGCAGGAGTACTTTTAATACAACTACTCAAATGTTCCATCCCCAGTGATTTCCAGCTTTGTTGCTGATCAGTCTCTAAATCATGTCCAACTCACTGTGACCTCGTGGACTGCAATATGCCAGGCTCCTCCATCCTCCACTGTCTCCTGGAGTTTGCTCAGATTCATGTCCATTGAGGTGATGCTATCCAATCATCTCATCCTCTGTTGCCCCCTTCATCTTTTGCCTTCAATCTTTCCCAGCATTAGGGTTTCTTCCCAATGAATCAGCTCATCACAACAGGTGGCCAAAGTATCCGAGTTTCACCTTCAGCATCAGTCCTTCGCATGAGTATTCAGGGTTGATCTCCTTTAGGATTGACTGGGTTCGATCTCCTCCTCTCTAAAGCAATAGGTACCAGCTGAAGTACAGTAACAGTTATTGTAATAACAGTCCATAAATTACACTGAGCCTTTTTAATATCCCAGATACTTCATGCACAATAGCACATTATCTCCTTTAGCTCTCAAAATTCTCTGAGCTAGAGAGTACTAACCCCACTCTACAGATGAGTAAAAAATCCAGGGAGCCTGTGTATTTTGTCTAAGGACACTCAGAGATAACTAGTGTAGTGGCAGAGTTAGATTTCATATCAGGCTCCAAATCCAGAATGCTTAATTAACCTCTATACTAAGCAAACTCTAGAGCACAGGTTTGATGAAAACAAGCTTAGAAATTGCTTTATTAAAAGCTCATTAAAGGAAACAATACGGATTCTGTGTTTACAACATGGTACCGCCTGTACTGTGGCCAACTGTGATCAGATCTCTTGTGCAGCATCATGCTAATGAAACAACCAGTTTAAATAAAGCACTCAGACTATTTAGAGCAAAAAAATGCAAAACGGGGTCATTTTCCTAGATTATTTAAAGTTACTAAGAAGAGAAATGAGGAACTAGTCTTTAACTTTCCATTTTGAATATCTTAAAGCACTAGTTGGCAAGACCTCATACTTTCTAAGAGTACAAAACAAAACTGTCTAACTGTGAGAGATTAGAAATGCAGGTTTTAAGTGGAATTGTTTCTGTGATGGTAATAAACTATATAAAAATTTTCTCTACTAAAGCAATTTTTTTTTACTTCAAAACATTTTAATTTAAATGGTTTCTGATAGCCAAATCATAACTAGAAGTGTTTGGGATCCGATATTTTATATGAACTGCATACATCTTAAATATTAATCCTCTCCCCTATTTTCTGTAAACTCCAATCTCCCTTAATCACTGGAAAATATCAAGTCTCACTAATGAGGCTTTGAAAAGGTAAAAAAAAGAATCTTCAGTCCATTAAAATGGTAACTTTGGGTGCCATTTCATTTTTTATCTGTTGATAAGTCCTTCACTTAGCTAACATTTATTGAATGCATGTTGATACTTGTCCTGGAGAAGCTTAGAATTAAAAGGGTAAGATACACTTCAACAGTGAGTTACAACAATGGGAAAGATTAAAATACTCAATAGAGGATGTAATAAAAATCACTTTCCTCTCAGAGACAGCTTCTTCCTCACTCTGCAATATTATGGTGCATGGCTTCACCTCCTTCACAAGAAGGAGCACATGACTTGGACTGACCAGTCAGAGAACCCAGCTTCCCAGAAACAGTGACAAATGATGCAAACTGGAACAATCCTCCAAAGGAGGATAGGGATGACACTGGTGCAGTGGAAGAGGGTTTCTGTTCTTCTGAGATGAAGAGCTAAAATATCATGTAAATCTAGCACTTCTGAGAACCACTTTCCTATCATTCGGAGTGAAGGGTCTGCTGAAGTCTGAAATCAATGGCATGAAAACAGAGACAAGAAATGAGAACACGAGCTGGGCCCTGCATTCAGCTGGCTCAGTTTTTAGCTAAATGAACCAATAAAAACTTGTACTTGCCCAAATTTATTTGATGCTTCTTTCATTGGAAACGAAATCACCTAACACCAAGGTGATTCCTGAATAAAGTGTGACTGGACTGTAAAACTTATTTCATCTCTAATATAATAATTTATCCAAGTACTACAGGGAGGTAGAGGAAAGAACAATTACCTTCAGCTGGAGAAGGTCCCCCAGTGCTTCATAAACGGGTAATACTTGGGTTGAGCTAGGATTTTCCATGGAAAAGCAGAGGAAGGGCATTTGGGAGGAGGAATGAGTGTCAGCAAAGCCTTTCATGAAGAAATGTGGAAGCTTCTGGTGCATTTGTGGAACTCACTGATACAAATACACATATACACACAGAGAGGGAGAAAGGAGCAGTTGAGGCTGGGAAGGTATTGGGGAGCTAGATGATTAAAAGATTTTGAAGCAGTTCAGCTTTTATTGTGTAAGCAAATGAAAGCCACTAAAGGTTTTTTTTAGGCGGGGGCGGGGGGGGGGGAACCCTCATGGTTTATCCTATTTCTTGGGGAAATAATCCTGCAACAGTCTAAGGAAATAATTAAATTAGGAAAGATAGGAACAGAAGCCAACCCAGGAGCAGCTCTGGTGAGAGGTGTTCAGGACATAAAGACGATGCCTAGGGCAGAGAGAAAAGGGGACATAATCAAGAGACATTTTAGAAATAAAATTAAAAGGGCAAGGTGATGAATGTTAAACTGTCTGAATAGTAATATCTATCCATAGGGAACTTTTAAAAAGAAATGATGATCTGATAAAGTTTTGATGAAACCATTTTCAATGGTTCAAACCACCATCTTTCAGGCAAAGAGGAACGAACCTTTGAGAAATGCTTAGAAATGATCCAAAACACACAGATGTACTACGCTCACTCTAGTATCAGGAAGTGAAAGAATTTTACTTCTAAGTTTCTACTTTATAACACATTTTAAACTGCAGACAAATGAGCTGGCATAATGAGAGAGTCACAAAATGAATTGCAAGTTGAATGTTAAATGATGCTTGCTTCCTCTGGGTTTTTGTGTGGTTGCGCTTAATCTTAGGACAGCAAGCAAATGTGACTGCAGACTGTCTTTACTTCCTTCCTTCCTTCGCTTTTCTTCCTCTTTCCCTTCCTTCCTCCCCTCAGCCCTCTCTCTCTCTCTTTTCTTCTCTTACGCCTCCAATATAATTAAATTTTTAGCTAGGTTTAGAAGGAAATTTTTCTTTTTGTAATGGAAATAAATCAGTATGCTGTTTTAAAATGGCAAAAGAAAAATGAGAACAGCTTTCTATGGTCTGGGGAGTGTGCTAACTTCTAATTTTTAACTCAACAAATAGTTACTGAGCACTTACCACGTGATGGGCGAAGTGTCAACTGTATCTTTTCATCCAAAGTAGCCATTTTCTCCAGAGAGGCAGTGCTCAGAATCTGTGCTTGAGGAATTATGACTCTTCTAATTTAATAATTAGACATTTTCTCTTTCAGCTAGATTACACTTCTAATCAAAATATGAAATTTTAGGATGATTTCCTTTCCTGGATTGGTCATATTATCATTTGAAATCAAATAGGGAGTGTGCAGATAGCCCAAAAATTTCCATAATGATTTTCCCTGAGGGGACACAAATGTTGATTTCAAGTTGTAACCCTTGGGGTGGGGAAGGGGAGACCCCATAGCCTGTTTTAACTTTCAGATGGATGTGACTCACTCATCATTCATGTTTAGTTAGATATTGAACTTAATAGCAAACTCTGGCATTCAGTACTGAGCATGAAATAATGTTCAGTCGTGTCAGGGGAGGGAAAGCGAACAGTGAGAGAGGCATGATAGGCTCTGAGGATAAGGGGAAGGCTAAAGTGGGAAAGTAACGGAAATCCAGTTATCAACGCTAGAAACCAGATGGCAAAAGAATATGAAGCTTACCATCCAGAGGACCTCCTAGGCATTTTTCTGACTATACCCAGATTCACAACCATTTGAAAGGAAATCAGAATTAAATTCTTAATTTATATTACAGCATCCTTTCATGGATTTCCCTGGTGACTCAGACAGTAAAGAATCTGCCTGCAATGCAGGAGACCTGGGTTTGATCCCTGCGTTGGGAAGATCCCCTGGAGAAGGGAATGGCAGCCCACTCCAGTATTCTGGCCTGGAGAGTTCCAAGGACAGAGGAGCCTGTTGGGCTACAGTACATGGGGTCGCAAAGAGTCAGACACTACTTAGCGACTTTCACTTTCACCCTTTCATGTAAATACCACATACCATTATTATTATCCTGCATAATAATCTAGGAGTTTCTACAGGTACTTTTTTTCCATCTTTAAAATGCAAAGAGGGGAAAAAATAAATACTGGTGACCATCTCCAAATCTCCCCCACCAAAAAAAAAGTAAGAAGGTGGAATACAGAACAAAGAGGTATGCAAAAATCTCATTTTATAAATTAAAGGTCAAGTGGAAAACCCAACAGTGAGTAAGGCATCCTTAAGGAGATGTCACTCTTGGAAATGATTCTAAAGAATGTGAATATGGCTTTTTTATGTAAAAATCTGAAATTGGCTTAGCAAAAAAAAAAAAAAAACCTGTCAAAAGCCATTTCCAGGAAAACTTCTAATATCACACAGACAAAAGCACTAATCAAAAAAATAAAAAATACATTTCACGAAATTAAGGATTCTTGAGTTTTCAGACCTTAAAAAAGAGTACGTTCTTATAATTTCTTTTAAGCAATAAAAGGAGTTATCATTGGAACAATAACCAACTTTTCACAATTTAACGAAAAGGAAAGGGAAAGAGAGCTGTAACATACATTAAGCTTTCATTTTTTTTTTCTTTTTTAGCAAAACAAACAGTGAGTGAATGTGCTTTTACCACATCTGCTTAACCTTGAAGATGCACGGTTTTGCTCTCTCTTGCTCTGGAAGCTTTAAATGGCAAAAACATTCCTGGTTTCATGCATAGTCTGACTGAGTAATGCAATGATATCAGTGATAAATCTGAAATACTTGTGGTTTTGTGTAACATTTCCTCCAAAAATTATAAATAAGCCAAAATCATCAAATAATGCAAAGGGAACCCTCCTTAAGACCCATATAAGAAAACAAGACTGAGTGAAAAAGCCATATGTGTTTGCAGTGTAGCCTCATTCATAGGGAAATTCACATGACCTAGACTTGTCCTTTGACCAATCAATTCATTAAAAATAAATTTAATTAAACATCAACGAATTTTCATCCAGGTCGCCACTGCCCTAATGACATTTATTTGGTAATGGGAGAATTCAGGATTTGTTTGTCTTTTACATCTACACTTATGTAGGTTCTACAATATGTTCACAGGATATACAAAATTGGTCATCAAATGGGTTTTTACATAGATATCTTTTATGGAACTGTTGTTAGCCTACTTTTAGGAATAAGGGTTAGGGGGTGGTATATAATATTCTAGTTTAAAAGATATTCCAATAAACTAAGCCTAAATTCACTCATGCTGTATGCAGTTAACCTTCTAAACTGTATATTTTTAGATAGTAAGAATTTATAGTAACTACAAATCCTTTATGAATTAACAAGACCACCAGCCACAATGCCAAAACACTTAAAAAGAAATTTCATGAAAATATGAAACTTGTCTCCTTTACTTCTGGCTAAATGAAATAAGCAAAGAAAAAGAAGATTTGCCTCAAGTTAACACACAGGAAGAAAGCAGAAGACTTCAGAACTCCAAGAGGAACGGCACCCATTTAAAAAATAATATTGGATTTTAAATTAAATTCTTAACTAAAGATGGCTCTAAAAATCAATCTGCTCTGCTTCAAAGCAAGAAGAAAAATTCTAACATAGTTCTAAGTACACAGTAGGTGCAGAATAAACCACTGATTAACAAAAAAGCAGTGACAAGAATCTCACGCTTTTCTAGAAATAGAGGCAGAATCAAGGCTTTCTTTTTGTCTGGAAGTCCACTTCTGTTATGTGTAACATAGAGGACCAAGACAGTGTGACTTTGCTAGTGCAGGAAGCAAGGAGACACATAAAACGGTGTGAAAGAGGAACTTTAGGACTGGCAAAGGCAAGAACACCGGCTCATTTTCTCATTTTCATACATCTCAAAAAAAATTCTTTTAAAATAGAAGGTACTTTTTTCTATTTTCTCCTTAACATAGAGAATAAATCTGAGAAGGGCCTAAGATCTCCCTAATCAATTGGTCCTCATTGTTCTTGGAAGTTGAGATGTTCTTGGTGGGTTGAGATGGCTTCCAATAAAAAAGAATGAAATAATGTCATCACAGCAACATGGGAGGACTTAAAGATGATCACACTAGGTAAAGTCAGTCAGAAAAATACAAATGCCGTATATCACTCATATGTGGAATCTAAAATACGACACAAATGAACTTATCTATGGAAGGGAAACAGAGGCAGAGACGTAGAGAACAGACTTGTGATTGCCAAGGACCGGTGGGGAGGGATGGATTGGGAGTTTGGGATTAGCAGATGCAAACTATTACATACAGAATGGACACAACAAGGCCCTACTGTATACCACAGGAAACGAAATTCAATATCCCTTGACAAACCATAATGGAGAAGAATACGAAAAGGAATCTATACATATGTGTAACAATCACTTTGCTGTGCAGTAGAAATTAACACAACATTGTAAATGGACTATACTTCAACAAAATAAAACTTAAAAAATGAAAGAGATGGTTTCCAGTTTTGAGTAATCATTATTCCTTCATCTCTGCAAATCCTTCTCAAGATCCAAAAAGGAACCAAAAGCAGGTGACAGTGGAACCATCTGCAGAAATCCGCTATCCCTTTAATCTCCAAGTGAATGGCAGCTTACAGTGTCCAGATCATACCAAGGCTCCCTGTGTGTGCTCTGGCTATATATACAGAAGGTATAGCCCTGAAGAGACTAAAGCACAGAGAAGCTAAAGGATGACTGTTGCAGACAATAAAGATTATACGGAGCACTTCTATACAAATTAAGACATGTATTCCAAGTACAGTGTCCAAACAGGTGGACACCATGTACATATTCATTAGATCCTATGCAAAACCACCAGGGACTCTCTATCTTAAAGCAGTCCCATTAAAAGGGAATTAGCCTACTTAGAAAAGAGGGCTGTGTGTATTTGACTTGAAAACAAAATTTGACAAGGTGACCATCTGTTTTCCCTTTCCCACTTAATTACAAAAGGAATGATGCTTGAAGTCAACCAAAATATCCAAGAAGGAATTGATATTATGACCCACTCATTTTCTCTACAAACTGCACAAAAAGGACAAAAATGGCCACATTGAGAAGAGGCAGAATTAGTGACTGATCTTCCACCACAACCATCCGGCTTGCAGTGTCACCCTGAAAACACTGACATTACTCAAGCCATTGGTAAAGGCTTCCTTTGGAAGGGTCAAATGCCCACGGGGTGATACCTTATTCTACCAGCTTGCCCGGAATCACCTCCACCCAAAGTCAGAGTTTCTTCCTGCAGAGATTGTCTGGTATGTGTGTTTGTTTTTAAATAAAATATATTTGAATGCAAAAAGTAGAGAAATAGCTCCTTGTATGGGAAGCACAACAGATTAGAAGTTCAAAGGTCTAGATACCAGTCCCATGTAAGTCACCCAGTGTCTGTGTGACCTTAGGCAAATCACACAACCTGAATCTTAATTACCTCAAAGGTAAAACGGGAATGGTAATACCAGTTCTAGTTATCTTCTAGAACATTTGGAAAAATTTCATAAGATGATTGAAAAGTTTTCAAACCCAGAAGATTAATAACAACATTAACAAAAAAACATCACAGTAGACCTAAGAAGAACCTTATAAGGGACCTAACTAGAGCTTAAGTACCCCATACAGTGGTAAGACAGTTTTCCAGCTTCCCCTTCTTGTTTTAGATTCGCTGACCAGTTTTTTCTCATCTCAAAAAGCCATGACAATAGTCAAGGTGTTCCAGAGAAACAATTACTTAACAGGTATTTGCACTTGTGTAGACCTGACCTTTGCCAAGCACAAAAGTGAACTCTGTGTCCTTAACTCTCTGGAATTTTCCTGAGACCACAGTGACCTTCATTCTAGTGTTGCATTCTCCAGTGTGGGAGCCACCAGACACATGTGCCCATTTAAATTAAAATTAACTAAAATCAAATAACATTAAAATTTTAACTGCTCAGTCATACTTAACCACATTTCGAATGCTCAATAGCCCCAGGTGGCTAGTGACTGCCATGTTGGACAAAGAGAGAACATTTCCATAATTGAAAGTTCTATTGGACAGTGCTAACAGTGCATAAAAAAATAATAATAATAAGGCTTACCAAGAGATAAGTAGGGAAGATCGTATATGCTTCAAGTTCAAGCTTTGGTTCAATTCTGCCTTTTCCTCAGACTAATGACTTACACTCCCCAAGACTCAGTTTTCTTCATCTGTAAAATTGAGACAGTAACAGTACTGTTTTATAGGGTAATTATGAAAATAAGTGAAATAATATAGGCAAGGTATCTAACATATTACACACAATCAATAAATGTTATTTATTACTGTATTTCACCAAGTCTAAGATGCAGAGCTTTTCACATTTTAACATATCTCAAATTCGTATGTAATTTATAGTCTTTGCCAAAAGAAACTTGGCAGAGAAATGTGTTGTGACATAGATGTCAATGCCTGCACATGTGCAAATTAGCATGTGTGTAGAAGGTTATAGATTCATTTAAGTCTCACCTAGGCTGGGAAATAAGCCTTGTTTGCATGGCATGTAGTTGAACCTTATTTTAAGTTTGGGTTCCAATTGTCATTGAAAATGTCATCAAAAAAGAATATGTTAAAATGTAATAGAGAAACAAACAATAATTGTCTTTGCAGAATATTGTCATGCTCTACACAATACAATTAAAAGCAACAGAAATTGCCAAGTCTCCTGGAATAGGCATAGGTTTTTCAAAACTATGAAGAGTCGATGATATATTTTCTTGAGTTCCAGTGATCATTCTGGCACCAGTATCCATCTATCAAAAACAGCTGGGTCTGAAGAACTGTCTAATGTCCATTAGTATGTAATTCAATTAAGAGAGAAAAGTTAATTATGATTTGAATCACACAGGGATTGTTCATCAAGCCTGGAATATTATGACACATCTTGAAATGTCTTTTGATCTTAAATATACTAAAGAGGAACAGATTATAAAAGACAGGTTTTGCGGTGGAGTGGAGAAGGTCACCATGGTGCTGCTGATAGTGTCCAAACCAAAATAGACTCAGAAGGACATTTAGACTTCAAATGTGAAAAAAGCTTAGGCTCAAGCCAAACTTATAAACTGAAGAGAGAACATCTACCAGGAAAAAAAAAGTGTAATTTTATAGGTGCTTTTTTTCTGAAAAGTTGTTATAAAATTTATGATGTATCTATCAATTTATGATACCTTGTATCAAGGAAACAAGAGGTTATCGGCAAGAGATCTATAAGAAAAGACAAATCCCTAATCTCCTAAATTTAGCTCTAGAAGACAGTTTTTCTTTTTCATTTTTATTTTTAGTTTTATTATTGATGTTCAGTCGCTCAGTCATGTCCAACTCTTTGTGACCCCATAGACTGCAGCACGCCAGGCTTCCATGTCCATCACCAACTCCTGGAGCTTGCTCAAACTCATGTCCATTGAGTTGATGGCATCAACTGATGTCAGTGATGGCATCCAACCATCTCATCCTCTGTCATCCCCTTCTCCTCCTGCCTACAGTGTTTCGTAGCATCAGGGTCAATACATTTCATCAAATTTGATAATTTAGCTGAAAAGCACACAATTATTTTCAAAGCAACTAAGAAAGGAAAAAAAAAAAGACCCTGCCAATTAGACTGATACAAGTATCTTCTTATTATTTAGAAATTTTTCACTTATTGGAATGATTTCTTTAAACTTATTTTTATAGTGTTTTATGTAATTTATTACTCCCATGTATTCACAAAAAAAGAAATTTAGTAAAAAATGCCTATGATTAAGATGCTACAAAAAAATCTTCACGTAAAGAATCCAATAGACCTTTCTGAACTCCAAGGTCATCATGAGAATATCATACCTGAGCACTTTAAGGCAAAAATGAACAACTGGAGAACATCCCTCACAGACAGCACCAAAACAGTTTCAGAGTCAGGGGTGGCTGGGGCACTCCCAAAGAAGGGAGAAGGCTGCAGCCTATCCATGGGAAGACTGCCAAGAGCCTGCATGGTCAAGAACTAAAACTCATCTTGCAGCCTACAAGCCTGAAAATCTCACAGCTTCCCCTACAGAAGCCATCACACAATCTGGCTTGTCAATTCTCTGACATAGCGCTTTAATAATATTCACTGGGGCTTTTATTCCCCTTGATTTTAAAAGGTATTCTTGTTCATTGCAAACAATTCAGGAAAACAACATCAATAACAAAATACAGAGGAAAAAATGTATGTCCCTGATCTCATCAATATTGGTGCATTTTGACATATTTCCTTCTAGTCCTTTCCCTGTGCCTTAACTAGACTAATCCTAGTGATTCAATTTTCTTAGCATTGTTTTCACTTAGCATTTCCGAAAGTCAGAAGAATATTCTGGAAAAATAAAAACAAAGAAAAAGGTACCCAACAGGAATCACTTTTATATTCAAAGCCACTGATCACTGTGTTTCTCCACAGTATTTTATTGAAGGATAATATATATGTTGAATATAACTTGAAAGGATGCTCTGCTATTGACTATGGAATTTTCTTCCAAGGAACTGACGCTCCATTGGCAAATGCTGACGGTGGTGTTTCCGTGATCCATTCCAAACACCAGGACTTGAGCCCTTCTCCAAACGTCATCATCTGCTTTGCAGTCTGAAGCATGAAGGGATTTCAGTGTACAGTCATGAATGAATCAAATTCACTCCCTTCTGTTCTGTTTCTGTGCTTCCTGCACTAACAGTTACTTTTTCTTACAACGCAGAATTAGAATGCAATATTTTAGGAAAAACAAAATTTAAATAGTAATTAAACTCAATACACATAATAGGAACCATGCACATAATTCAAGTTATAACCATAGAGTCAAGACATTAAAGAGAGAAAATAGTCAGGACAAGATTGCTCTTGCTGAAGCAATGCAACAAGCATCGTAACTGTCACCTGAAAAGTTATATGACGCCTTTGATGGTAAGATGCACCTTGATTTCAATGTGTAAAAACTGCCATCTTAAAATCAATACTTATTCATATATAGGGAAATATTAAGAATGTGGTAAACTTTAACCCGGGCTTTCCCGGTGACTCAGATAGGAAAGAATCCATCTGCAATTCAGGATTGATCCCTGGGTTGGATCCCTGGGTTGGGAAGATTCCCTGGAGGAGGATATGGCAACCCACTCCAGTATTCTTGCCTGGAGAATCGCTATGGGCAGAGAAGCGGTGGGCTACAGTCCATGGCGTTGCAAAAAGTCAGATCACAACTGAGCGACTAAGTACAAACTTTAACTCAGGAATGCAATCAGCAAAACTCAGACTGCAGGAGATACTATAGGTCAAATAAATCATGAGGAAGGAAAAAGGGAGAAAGCAGGGGAAAACAACAGACTAAAAAGAGATTCACAAGACATTTTAAAATATATCAATCTATCTTAACGGATTACTATATCCCTAGTATCTCAGATGGTAAAGAACCTGCCTGCAATGTAGGAGACCTGGGTTCATTCTCTGGGCTGGGAAAGTCCCCTGGAGAAGGAAATGGAAACCCATTCCAGTATTCCTGCCTGGAGAATCCCCATGGACAGAGGATCCTGGTGGGCTACAGTTCATGGGGTAGCAAAGAGTTGGACATGACTGAGCCATTAACACACACACACAAATTAATGAGACAACTGGAATTCTGAACACTGATGGGATATTTGAAAATATTAGAGGATTATCATTAAATTTTAGGTGTAATAATGGTGCTCTGGTTATGTATTTTTTGAAAGAACCCCTATCTTTTAAGGAATACATGTTGAAACAATTACAGAAGAGATGATATGAAATCTGGGATTTGCTTCAAAGCACTCTGTGAGTGTAGAAGGAATGCAAGTGTGTATGTGTGATGGGCAGACTGCTGAAACAGCCTCCGGTAATCCCCACCTTCTGGTAACTACACCCTTATGTAATTCCTTCCCCTTGAGTGTGGGCTGGACTTGGTGATTTTTTTCACTAAGAATAGAATTCAGCAAGGATGATGGGGTATCTCTTTTATGATTCAGTTCAAAAGACTGTGTTGGACTTCCCTGGTGCTCCACTGGTTAAGAACCCACCTGCCAGTGAAGGGGACACGGGTTTGATCCCTGGTCTGGGACAATGCCTCGGGCAACCAAGTCCAGGCGCCACAACTACGGAGCCCAGACACCACAACCACTAATGCTTGAGCACCCTAGAGCCCATGCTCCACAACAAGAAAAGCCACTGCAAAGAGAAGCCTACACAGCACAAGAAAGAGGAGCTCCAGCTGGCCTAAAGAAAGCCAGTGTGCAGAAACGAGGACCCAGTGCAGCCAAAACTAAACTTTAAAAAAAAGACCATGATTTCCCTTCTTGCTCACTCTCTTGCTCTCGTCCTCCGGGCCATCTGATGAAGCAAGTTCCGTGCTGTGAGATGCTCTGTAGAGATGTCCACATGGGAGGCAATAAACGGAGGCCTTCTACCAACAGCTCTTGCAACTGAATCCTGCCAACCACTTGAATAAGCTTGGAAGTGATAAGCTTCAGGTGAGATGTGTGATGACCACAGTCTTATGAGAGATCCAGAGCCAGAGGATCCAAAGAAGCCCCATCAGGAGACCTACTCCACAGAAACTCTGAGATAATAAATGTATGCTGTTATAAACTGCTAAATTTGGGATCATTTGTTTTACCTCAGTAGATAACTAATGCAGTATGTGACAAGACTGGCCATGGTTTGATGACTTTTGGTGGTAAGTAAAAGTGTATGAGGGCTCATTTACCAGGCTTTCTACTTTTGTATATGTTTAAAACTTCTTCATGATAAAGAATATTTCAAAAGCAATCAGTAAAATAGGGTAATATACCCATTTGAATGCAGAGGTCCAAAGAATAGCAAGAAGAGATAAGAAAGCCTTCTTCAGTGATCAATGCAAAGAAACAGACGAAAACAATAGAACGGGAAAGACTAGAAATCACCTCAATAAAACTAGAGATACCAAAAGAACATTTCATGCAAAGATGGGCACAATAAAGGACAGAAATGGTATGGACCAAACAGAAGCAGAAGATATTAAGAAGAGGTGGCAAGAATACACAGAAGAACTGTACAAAAAAGATCTTCATGACCCAGAAAACCATGAAAGTGTGATCACTCACCTAGAGCCAGACACCCCGGAATGCGAAGTAAAGTGGGCCTTAGGAAGCATCATTACAAACAAACCTAGTGGAAGTGATGGAATTCCAATTGACCTATTTCAAATCCTAAAAGATAATGCATTAAAGTGTTGTACTCAATATGCCAGCAAATTTGGAAATCTCAGCAGTGGCCACAGAACTGAAAAAGGTCAGTCTTCATTCCAATCCCAAAGAAAGGCAATACCAAAGAATGTTCCAACTACCGCACAATTGCACTCATCTCACAAGCTAGCCAAGTAATGCTCAAAATTCTCCAAGTCAGGCTTCAACATTATGTGAACCATGAACTTCCAGATATTCAAGCTGGATTTAGAAAAGGCAGAGGAACCAGAGATCAAATTGCCAACATCCACTGGATCCATCAAAAAAGCAAGATAGTTCCAGAAAAACAGCTACTTCTGCTTTATTGACTATGCCAAAGCTTTGACTGCATGAGGCACAAACAACTGTGAAAAATTCTTCAAGAAACAGGAATACCAGACCACCTGACCTGCCGCCTGAGAAATCTGTATGCAGGTCAAAAAGCAACAGTTAGAACTGGACATGGAACAACAGACTGGTTCCAAATCAGGAAAGGGGTACGTCAAGGCTGTATATTGTCACCCTGCTTATTTAACATCATGCGAAAAGGTGGGTTGGATGAAGCACAAGCTGGAATCAAGATTTCCAGGAGAAATATCAATAACCTCAGATATGCAGATGATACCACCCTTACGGCAGAAAGCAAAGAAGAACTAAAGAAAGCAAAAGTACTCTTGATGAAAGTAAAAGAGGAGAGTTTAAAAACTGACCTAAAACTCAACATTCAAAAAATAAAGATTATGGCATCTGGTCCTATCACTTCATGGCAAATAGATGGGGAAACAAGTGAAACAGTGACAGACTTCATTATTTTGGGGGGGGGCCTCCAAAATCACTGCAGTTGGTGAATGCAGCCATGATATTAAAGGATGCTTGCTCTTTGGAAGAAAAACTATGACCAACCTAGACAGCACATTAAAAGGCAGAGACATTACTTTGCCAAAAAAGGTCTGTCTAGTCAAAGCTATGGCTTTTCTAGTAGTCATGTATGGATGTGAGAGTTGGACCATAAAGAAAGCTGAGTGGTGAAAAATTGATGCTTTTGAACTGTGGTGTTGGACAAGACTCTTGAGAGTCCCTTGGACTGCAAGGAGATACAGCCAGTCCATCCTAAAGGAGATCAGTCCTGGGTGTTCATTGGAAGGACTGATGTTGAAGCTGAAACTCCAGTACACTGGCCGCCTGATGAGAAAAACTGACTCATTTGAAAAGACCCTCAGGCTGGGAAAGATTGAAGGTGGGAGGAGAAGGGGATGACAGAGGATGAGATGGTTGGATGGCATCACCGACTCAATGGACATGAATTTGAGTAAGCTCTAGTAGTTGGTGATGGACAGGGAGGCCTGGGGTGCTGCAGTCCATGGGGTTGCGAAGAGTCGGGCACAACTAAGAAATGAACTGACTGAAAATATGGGAATAGCAATTCACTATCTTTCCTGAGCCCATCATTCAGTGGCAGTATAGTTATCTTCCATATGGCTACACTTGGCCTGTATCCTCTATTTTTCTGTGTTTTCTACTCTCGTTTGTCTGGCCTTCATAATACAGTAAATATTTACTCATTGTCTGCTAAGTGCTAATGAAAAAAATGGTATAATGCACTGATTAAAAAAAAAAGAAAACTAAAGGGAAAGGCTCTTTTTGTATTATATTCAATTTGGGGAATGGTAACTGAATATGTAGTGATGATTAAAAGAATATATAAATAAAGAAGAGGAACAAAGGAGCTATGACACTGGACTAAGAAAAACTAGATGAGGACAAATGTGTCAGTTTTTTTCCAGGCTGTGGCTTAACAAGTATCTCTGCTTTTGTTTTTGTTTTGTTCTGTTCAATTTGTCTGACTTTTGACAATTTCACTCCTTTCTAAACCTCTACCAGCAGGGCAGGAGAGGATGGAAAAAAGGGATGTAGTAGTCAGATATTTCCCTTTGTCAACACATGTAGAAAATATTAAAGATGACAAAAACAAACAGAAAAAATTAAACACTGAGTTAATTAATACAAATTACATATTGAATGGGGATTCAAACTCCCATGGAGCGTACAGCTTGCCGAGATATGAGAGGTCTAAGTTTAAAAGGTCACGTCTCGATAAAATTTAACAAGTGTTTTAGAAGAGATATAAATTTTTTTTTATCAAACCCACACGTAATTTTCTTATCTTCTTTTGACAGGGATAATTTTAAATTAGCCATTTGCCAGTTTGTTCTCATAAAACGATTACAGGATGTGACTCACTGAGACCGAAATTATGTGAAAGTGCTGGAGAGAAATGTGCTGAGTGTCAGCTGTGGACCATGCCATCCCCAGGAGCAGCCGTAACCCAGCCCACAAAGGAAGACATCGTGTAAGTAGCTCATCATACAAGTTCTAGCTGGGATCGCCTGAATTTAAACACAAACTCGGCTTCTTACTAAGGGTGCAAGTTTAGGCAAAGTATCTAAATGCTCCAAGCTTCCACATGCTCATCTGATAAGAGTATGAAAACACAGTTAATGTCTACATGTGTTACAAGGATCAAGTGAAATAGCATGTGATTTAGCAAAAGGTGTGGCACCGCAATTACCCCCACATAAAGAAGAGCTATCGCTGCTGTTATTAACCTTTCTGGTGGCTCAGATGGTAAAGAGTCTGCCTGCAGTGCAGGAGACCTGGGTCAATCCCTGGTTGGGAAGATCCCCTGGAGAAGGGCATGGCAATCCACTCCAGTGTTCTTGCCTGGAGAATGCCCATAGACAGAGGAGCCTGGGAGGCTACAAGTCCATGGGGTCACAAAGAGTTGGACATGACTCAGTGACTAACACTTTCTTTCACTGCTGTTATTATCAAAACGCATAGAAGATAATCTTAGGCCCTTGGCGACCTAAACGATACTTTAAGAACGGCTGAATGTGAATTATTGTATGGAGTGCAATAAACCTCCCACTCCTTTTCGGTTGATATTCTGTTATTAAAACTGGGGAGGTAAAGTTAGGAGAATGGGCCTATGCATACGATTTGCTCCTTTATGATACTGCAACATAAGATACTTCTAGAAACCCAGCATGCAACTAACACAGTGCTTCTCCATCAGGGGGAGTTTTGCCCCTAAGTGGGCTCCAGGGGACGACTGGCAACTGGGGACACTGGGAGACATTTTTTGCTGTCATGACTGGGAAGGTGTTATGGTATCTAGTGGGTAAGACCAAGGATGCTGCTCAACTCCTACAATGCACAGGACAGTCCTCACCACAGAGAATTACCCAATCCAAAATGTCAGTAGTGTCAAGGTTGAGAAACTCTGCCCACGCCAAAGCCAAAAACAGAATTCCCCTTTCATTTGGCCTTCAAAGGTTTGGAGAAAGCATTTAACAATAGCTAAGACTGACTTTAAGCTCTCTTATTTTCAACCAATGGAATTATTCATGAATCTTTCATCATACTGACCAAGACTTCAGAGAGCTTCTTCTTGATGCCATTAGCGAAAACAGACTTCACTGTTCAAGAGGAAGAGATATTCCACGGTAAATAAGAATCTCATATTGGCCCATGATATTGTAGCCTGGAAAACTGATTAATAGTATATTGTATATGATATATAAATATTTGACATAAATAAATATGATGCACCAATTTATATTTCCCGATATTAAGTCTGTGGCCCAAGTGACCTAACATCACGTATGTTAGTAGGGAGGAGTAAGGAGGAGAAGGCAGAAATTGAGCACCGCCACGATTTCTTCTGTGGCTCTGGTCTTCCAACCAGTCTTCTCCATTCCAATCAAAACACTTCTAACAGTCTCTGTGGATATTTCCACTAAAAAGCCACAACTGACCCCCGCCACCATTGGGTACATCTCGGCACTTCACACCATCTATTATTATTTGAAGAGCATGAAACCAGAAGCCCTATTTTTTCCACATTGAAAATATTTGAATGGGCTGTCAAAAAGCCTCTCAGAAATACGTCCCATCCAACAGCAACAAACCCTGTGCAAACAAATCAAGTGGCGCAGAAATCCTTTGCACACGATGATAGGGGAGGCCTCCATGCCGACACTGCAGGCGAGCCAAGTTTTCATGTACTTCGATGGCTGACCTCCAACTTCTGACATACTCATTATATTCCGGCATGTCGGCTGCAGATTGCAGTGAAGTGATGACAGCTACAAGACAGCCAACGAGGAATACGGCCACTCTGGCAACAGGTGGCCTTTCCCTTGTACTGGGAAAGTTAATCCAGTTTATCAGCAAAGTATATTATGTTCAGGAGTGTCATATTTTGAGAGCTCTGGTGACAGATCAAATAGAGAAAGCATTCTTCCATGGAACGTGACATTCCGGGGAGACCAATCCTTTCAAACCCTTTCATTGTTTATGCTTGACTCAGGACTGTTACGTTACTTCATTGTTGCAAGGTTTACATTAGTTTCCAAACTCAGGTTTGTGTGCCCTGTCAAGGCTGGTGGAGGTATCCACAATCTCACTTTAAACAATCAAATGCCTCTATCGCAAGGAATTTTTAATAGCTCTAACTTGACAGCAGGAAAAAAAAAAAAAAGCACATTGAGGAACAGGCCAACAGCTAAAGTATATTCATATCTGTCCAAATTGACCATCACACTGCTAGATGAATTTTCAAATTACAGATGTCTGAAACCAGCTTTGCCTACCCCTACTCAAAATACATTTTTAAAAAAATAATCACTGAAATGAAATCATAGCCAAGGCTCATAATCGAGAAAAAAATGGCCTCAGGGGGATACTAACTTCTCTTTGGGTTTAACCTTGGATTTTGGCAGGAAATCTCTCCCAGCCTCTCTCCTATTCCCACTAAAGCCTGAGATGAATGATGTTAGATGGTAATATTTATTCAGTCATCCCATTCCATGGCTGCCGTCCAAGTTGGATGATTATGTTTTGCTGCACTTTGGACCTCATCTGAAGAACTCTTAAGAGTTCTAAAACATAGGGAAGCAATCAAAATGCTCGTGTGCCTTGTGGAAAATAATTTTAATTTGCTTGAAAAATCTTCTAGTCTATCAGGTCATTCTTTATGAAGGTTTTACTATAAGAGAAATAGAATAACAGTGTTTATATTTTCTTAATTCTTTGTGAACTCCTTTTTGCCCAGGGATAGTCGAAGACATTTAATCTCTAAAAGCAGATCAGTCTCTCTAACCCACAACTACTCTTCTGTACTAGAAAGGATGGCAATAGTCCCATAAACATATATAGAGAAGGTTACCTACTCATAATACTTTTCTCATGTTCCTGGCTGGGCTCTACCTAAGACAGTAAGATAGACATCAGTTGACTCATTTCAGATTTTGATGATTCTAAATCATTAACTCTCCATCCTAGCAATCTGGCAAGTACCTCCTTGGGGACTGGTCAAATTGAGCACTCTTCAGCCAACAATCTGAAAGCATGCAGTTCCTCTGGTTACTGAATACTCCAAAGGAAAAGGAATATTAACACAGATAAGGAAACAAAAGTGACATGGCTTGGCTTTGTTCTATAACTACTTTATCCACTTAATACTTAAAATATGGACCAAGTATTTTGTTTGATTTAAAGAATCACACATACAGCACTTGCTAGACACCATTCTCAATATTTTTCATATATATTAAAATACTTAATCCTCATAAAAACTCCACGGGTAGATCCTATTATTAGATCCCTTTTTACAGATGAGAAAACTGAGGCAAAAGAGGATAAGTAATTCTCCAAGGCCACAGAACTAGTAAGTGGCAGTCAAGGTCTGAACCTACGTAGGTTAGCGTCAAAGTTCACCATATTAACCACCATGTTATGCTATCTCCCCCAGTAGCATAACTGTATAAATAATATCTAAAATTTAATAATCCAGGCTAGACACCATGCTGGATATTTTTAACCCTTGCCATAACCCAATGAGAATGGTACAATTATCATGAGGAAACTGAATATTAGAAAGGTTCAACATTTGTCCAAAAACTGAGAGTCAGAGAGTGGTGGAACTTGGGCTGGATATTGTGGCGATAAAGAGATGAAACAAAATAATTCTATTTCTGAAGTTTCTAATAGTTTATAAAAGGAGATGCTTATTGGTCTAAAATCATTGGGGACATTTTTAGAAGTACAATCTTTATTCTTCCTAGAAAAGGAAAGTGAAACTGAAATTCTGGTTTGTGAGTCTTCCTCAGACATTCAAAGTCCATTCCTAAAGAACTTGGAGATTTAGTTGTTACTCTATGAAGTTAATAAGACTCCAAATCTTTAAAAAAATAATACCCAAAGCAAGTTCACTTAAAAAAAGGAAAGTAAAAACTACTGAGCCTTTTCATAAAGCTAAAGTGATTAGCCTCCAACTAATAATAATAAATGAAAAAAAAAGTTATATTGCATTTAAGAACCCCCAGTGTTCATAATTCTTTGTTTAAAAAAATAATAATGGTTAGAAACATAAGATATTGACTTGAGAAAAATGTAATGATCTTAGGAAATAAATAATACTAGCAAATGTCATTATTTTATCAGGACGAAAATAAGGTTTCCAGGAGAAAAAAAGCATAAATTAAAAATTGGAAGCCACCCATCTGTTGAAATACTATGTAATCACTTAAACTTGCATTTTTAAAGATTTTTATGAGGTTGGCATAATATTTATCTACATTAAGAAACAAAGTAGCATAAAGTCTGAATACAGAGTATAATCCACTTCTTCTTTACAAATTTATTCAGACATTCATATACATAAAAATTTCCAGTGCCACTCCAGTATTCTTGCCTGGAACATTCCATGGGCAGAGGAGCCTGGTAGGCTACAGTCCCCAGGGTCAGAAAGGTTTGGACATAACTGAGCAAACACACAGAGACACAAATTTCAGGTAGTAAATGCACCAAAATACTAACAAAGTATATCCCCAAGTGGTAGGATCACAAGTTTTATTTATTTTTTCTTTAAACTGTTTTTTATTTTTTAAACTTTCCACAAGTCAGTATGTATTTAATGTTAGGAAAAAATACCACTAATTAGAAAAATGTGAAAGAACTATCTCATTCTCCACAGATCCCCACCTCACACACCTATTGTGAATATTGTGCTTCCAACAGCCCAAGATGCAGGTGGACTGGAGACACGTTCTCAAACTGGATTGAAATCTAGCAAAGAGGGCTGTTTAACTGAAGAAACACAAGGGATAAAAGAACAGTGAAAATCATTATCATGAGAGCCAGGAAACAAATGAAGTCAATTCATGGACTTCAAAGTATCTACCCCACAGGTTATGTGGAGCAAAATCTGTGTAGCCTAGAGACCTAAAGCAGAGAGGAGGAGGTTCAGAAAGAGTACTAGACCTTGCGGGAACCAATGGGGCTTCCCTGCGGTGCCTCAGACCTCATTTCTGAGGGGATCACAGTAGCTTACAGAAGGTACGCAAGGTTAGGGAAGCTAAATTCGAGCTGCCTAACACAACCACCCACACAGTAGGGAAGAACAACTTACTGACACCTGGAACAAGGATAACCCAAACTCCTGGTTTCCTTCCACAACAGAAAATGCAGGACAACCATCCCAAGAGCCACCCAGACTCAGGACTAATTAGAACAAGCTTTGCGAATCCACTAGCTGTAGCTACTGATACTTTCAGGATGCTAAAATGATACAGATTACAGGACAACTTTAAAAAGAAAGGAAATAAGGGAGGAAGAGGGCTTCTCGGGTGGTCCAACGGTTAAGAATCCGCCTCGCAATGCAGGGCACACGGGTTTGATCCCTGGTCCAGGAAGATCCCACACACAGCTAAGCCCTTGTGCCACGACTACTGCACCTGTGACCTGGGGCCTCCTCGCCACAGCTGCTGAGCCAGCGTCCTGCAGTTGCTGAAGCCCGTGCTCTGCAGCAAGAGAAGCCAGCTCAGTGAGAAGCTAGTATCCTGCAACTGGAGAAAAGCCCATGCAGCAATGAAGACCCAGCACAACCGAAAATAAATAAATACATACTAGAAGAAATCTTTTAAAAGAAAGAAAAGAAAATCCTGAGATTTAAAGATCCCAAGGTAAGAGGCTACATTTAAGTACATTTCCCAGGTCACAGGAAAATCCTGGAAAGTTTCTAGAGAAGACCAAAATTTACCTAGATCAAAAGGGAACTCCTAAGAACCAGGTAAGATGTATAGACTGTCCCGGAAGTATAACCAAAGACACTTGTCCAGATGTAACTGCAGCTTCTCAGAAAGGACTATTCCTTATGACTAAATGTAATGACTGGGCAGATGGTCCAATTCTACAGTTCCGTTGTGATTCAGATAAAGTATTTAACGTTTTTTTAATATTCTGAATTTTTTCATTTAAATTATTCTTTGAATGCAATGCATTTACCGTGTATTCCTTTGTATCCCATACAACACAGATGATTATTGAATATTTGGTGAGGTGTCAAATTAAAACCTAAGAATAATTTACTTTCCCAATGAATTTCCAATCTAGATTTATTTATAAGATTTCCAAAAAATGAAGCTAATTATCCACTCTAAATGTAACAGTTTGCATCTCCCACTCCCAAATCATAATGGAAAATATTAAAAAAGGAGGTTTGCTGTATAACTGAGTCACTCTGCTCTACAGCAGAGACTGACACAACATTTTTAATCAAGTATATCTCAATAAAACTCACTGACTGATTATTTAACTTAAAATGAAGTGAATTAAAGAACCATGTGGGGATCAAAGCATCTTTATTAGAAATGTTTATCAGTATCAAAAAAGTAAAGTAAGGACAATAATTCATTTTTATAGATAATTTGAAATAAAATCTTTATCTTTACACAAATTGGTTCAATATTTTGGTTTTTGTTTTGTTTTTCTGACTGTGGCACATGGCTCGCAGAATCTTAGTTCTCAGACCAGGGATCAAACCCAGGTACTCCACAATGAAAGCATGGAGTCATAACTCCTGGACCACCAGGGAATTTCCCATTATATTCTGAAATCACTCATCTTTTTGGGGAAAAATTTAATATAACACATATTAATTTGTTAGCAGTTCATAAAATGTATTCAACAAAGCAATTATATAATTCAGTTTATTTATTCAAATTAAGGCATTTTACTATTAAACTTGAAATACCCAACATTTGCTGGATCATAGAGAAAGCAAGGGAATTCCAGAAAAATATCTACCTCTGTTTCATCAACTACACTAAAGCCTTTGACTGTGTGGATCATAACAAACTGTGGAAAGCCCTCAAAGAGATGGGAATATCAGACCATCCTAACTGTCTCCTGAGAAACCTACATGTGGGTCAAGAAGCAGCAGTTAGAACCCTGTATGGAACAACTGATTGGTTCAGGATTGAGAAAGGAGTATGGCAGGGCTGTCTGCTGTCACCCTGTCTGTTTAACCTATACGCTGAGCACATCATGAGAAATGCCGGGCTGGATGAGTTACAAGCTGGAATCAAGATAGGCAGGAGAAACATCAACAACCTCAGATATGCAGAAGATACCACTCTAATAGCAGAAAGCAGAGAGAAATTAGAGAGCCCCTTGATGAGGGTGAAGGAGGAGAGGGGAAAAGCCAGCTTAAAACTAAATAGTTAAAAAAACTGAGATCATGGTATCCGGCCCCATTTCTGCATGGCGAATAGAAGGGGAAAAAGTGGAAGCAGTGACAGATTTCCTCTTCGCGAGCTCTAAAATCACTGCGGATGGTGACTGCAACCATGAAATCAGAAAACAATTACTTTTTGGCAGGAAAGCGATGACAAACTTAGACAGTAGGTTGAAAAGCAGAGACATTACTCTGCCAACAAAGCTCCATACGGTCAAAGTTATGGTCTTCCCAGTGGTCACGTACAGTCGTGAGAGCTGGACCGTAAAGAAGGCAGAGCAACAAAGAATCGATGCCTTCGAACTGTGGTGCTGGAGAAGATTCCTGAGAGTCCCTTGGACAGCAAGATCAAACCAGTCAATCTTAAGGGAAGTCAACCCTAAATACTCGTTGGAAGGACTGATGTTGAAGCTCCAATATTTTGGTCACCTGACATGAACAGTCGACTCATTGGAAAAGTCCCTGATGCTGGGAAAGATTGAGGACAGAAGGAGAAGAGGGCGTCACAGGATGAGATGCCTGCATAGCATCACCGATGCAATGTACATGAACTTGGGCAAACTCCGGGAGATGGTGAGGGACAGGGAAGCCTGGCCTCCTGCAGTCCATTGGGTCGCAAAGAGTCAGACACAATTGAGCAACTGAACAACAACTATTAAAATACAATATCATCTGGCTAATTTTCAATTAAAAGAATGCACTTTGAATTGAATAAACAAAAATTTTAATTTCACCAACATGTTCTACTAAATTGTGATGTAACACACAAATAGAAAAGACACTAGGAATAAGTGCATATTATCCTTTGGCATTATAAAGAAGAAATATTAGTTGGATTATTTTTAATTACAAAACAGCAAAAAATATGTAGATTTTTAAAAAATCAACAAAAGGAAATGATAAAAAGACTATGTGTTGAGACAACTTCTTTTTAGAAAAAATTTTTTCTTCTGGAATACCACCTCAGTCTTAAATTCAGAAAACTATATACAAAGTTGTTCACAGTAGTAGGATTTATAATTATAATTTAGTTGACCATGACCTAAATATTAGCTATGGTTTAAAACATTAAACACACTATTTAACAGAGATGGAATGGTGTATAACCAGAAAAATGTTAACTATATTCTTTTAATGTATAAAATATTTATGATGAACATTATATTTGTGGGATACTTATCCTAATTACTCATGGACCTTTTTGCATAATTATCCAGTTTAGAGCAGCATTCTGGAACCTCTATGGCTTGGTAATATGAGAGCTGATTAGGGTATATTCATATACAAAAACTCTGCTCTACAAATACCCAGAGCATGGAGACTACAAACAGTCTCTTACAGTAGTCATAATGTCAAATTCAATACTGTCAGTTCACATTGAGTAAGGTAAAAATATTGGGGAAAAGGAGGAAAATTTGCCATTACCATAATAGAAAATTTGAAAATTAAATAAATTATAACTGCAAAAAAGACACACGCATACCATTTTTCATCACAGCACTATTTACAATAGCTAGGACATAGAAGCAACCTAGAGGTCCATCAACATAATAAAGAAGTTGTGGTGCATATACACAACGGAATATTACTCAGCCATAAAATGGAATGCATTTGACTCAGTTCAAATAAGGCGGATGAACCTAGTAGCTATTACACAGAGTGAAGCAAGTCAGAAAGACAAATATATATTAGCTCATATATATGGAATCTAGAAGGATGGTGCTGATAAACCTATTTGCAGGCAACAATGAAGATGCAGAAAGAGAACAGATTTGTGGACACAGGGGGAGGGGAAGGAGAGGGTGGGATGAATTGAGAGAGTACCACTGAAGCATATACACTGTCATATGTAAAATTAGATGGCCAGTGAGATTTACCGAATGACACGGGGAGGTCAAATTTGGTGCTCAGTGATAAACTAGAATGGTGGGGTGGAAGGTGGGAGGGAGGGTTTGTATGTATACCTTGGTTGATTCATGTTGATACATGGTGGAAGGGAACACAATATTGTAAATTAATCATCCTCCAATCAAAAACAAATTAATTAATTCAAAAAATTCTAACTGCAGTCCAGAGTCAAAAGTTCTTTTTCATTCCTCCACTCCCCCCCAACCCTTTGTAGAGGTAGCAGAAACCAGTAGAGAGTGGGAATCTTTGACATTCCTTGGGCAGGCAGAGGTTGTAAAATTGACAAAGTACCACAGCATCATCTAAACATCACTATTTCTGTATTGAGGGGTATCTTATTCTGGGAAACACAAGAGGTGGGGAGAAAGGAGCAACAAGCGCTGGGAAGAGAGCACTTTAAAGGAACAAGCTATGGATTGTGGAAAATGAAGGAGAGAAGGGCAGACTCAGAGAAGGGAAGTGTAGGGAACTGCAGACTGCTTAGTTAGTAACCGTCTGGAGTGGACACTTGACTTTTGCTATTAAGACTTATAAGCCAAATTTCTTCAGACATTTTAATCAGCTCTTGGGTCAAGCATAACTCAGTAAGTCCTTTAGGATCTGTGCATACTTTAAAAAAAAAATCAAAATTTCTGGGACTTCCCTGGTGGTCCAGTGGTTGAATCCACCTGCCAATGCAGGGGGCATGGGTTCCATCCTCTGTCTGGAAGCTAGAATCCCACCTGCTGCAGGCAGCTAAGCCCGCGTGCCACAGCTACTGCACCCACGCTTTAGGGCCCACAAGCTGCAACCACTGAGCCCAAGCGCCACACAGCCCATGCCCTGCAATAAGAGAAGCCCACAATGAGATGCCCACACGCCACAATGAAGAACAGCCCCACTAACTGCAGCTAGAGGAAGTCCACACAGCCACAAAGACCCAGTGTCACCAGATAAAAATAATTTTTTTTTAATTCAAAATTTCCACGAAGTTCACTTCTGGAATCTTCAGGATCTCTCCCTTCCATGCAGTCTCCCTACCTAGTGCTTTGGTACTGAGGTTTTTGTATTAAAGTTTCTGGGCTAGTGCGTAATACTTGATCTATCATTCCACCTCATCTTGCCCCACTCTCCCTCTACAGGGCTTCAGTAATCACTACCTAACCCCTGCTTTTGGAGAGCTGCTGGTGAGGAAACATCTAGCCCAAAATAATGTTCCCTTTTCTCCAACAGTTATTAGTTAGTGTTACTCGTTCAGTCGTGTCCAACTCTTGGCAACCCCATGGACTGGAGCCCACCAGGCTCCTCTGTCCATGGAATTCTCCAAGCCAGAATACTGGAGTAGGTAGTCATGCCCTTCTCCAAGGGATCTTTCTGATCTAGGGATCGATGGCAACCGATAAATCTTGACCACACTCTAGAAGATGGTTAAGGGCATCACTCTATGAAGGGCCACAGTCCCTAGAGTGTTGAGGAGTATCCATCCACAGGTGATGGACAAATCTATAGCAAATACAGTAAATTCAGTATTTCTGAATTCCTCCTGCTTCCATGACTCAGAATAGCTAGAAATAACCCTAAAGAACAAAGAGGGGAGGAGGTGTGAATGAATTTAAACTGCCAACAAAACAAAATTCACACAATGACATCATATTCAAATTAAATAGATGTTATTTTAAAAATCTCTTCCTAGGGGAAGTGAGACTGAAAAGAATTATATCCAGATAACACTAGTTTTCTTTGGGTTTAAGACTCTGGGTACATTTTCTATCTTCTTTCATTGTTCTATTTGTTCCAGATTCTCTATGATTACTCACATTGAATATATTTAATAAAATTTAATAAACACTTGTTTAAAAACTAGCTTCTATAGTGATTTGCATAGACTTTTAAAAACTGGTGTTTTAATTTTTTTTCTTAATAAGAAATGTAATTTTTATCTGAATTTCATACATTTAACTTTAAGAAACTGAGATGAATTCTGCCTCTTGGAATGAATGTCTTTGTAGTTTAAACTGAAAACTTCTAAGTGGAATATATTAATACTGAATTTTTTTAGCATGCTTATTTTACTTTGTATAGATATGGTATAAGAAAAGAGTTTCTAGAATTATTAAGAAGGAGCCCTTTTTAAGCATCAAGCATAAATGGGACTTCAGTGATCTTGAAATCAAATGGTGGTTAGTGAACCTATGAGATGCCACAGCCTTACCATGGGACGTTCCTGAAGTACAACCACCAGGATATCCTGACCTATATGTTGTTAAGGCACCACTGTTTTTGAGACAAATGAGCCATCACCTCCAAAGTTCTTTTTCACAGTTTGGGGGAGGCAGCATATTAAGTAGTTCAGCTGCTCAGCCATGTCTGACTCTGCGATCCCATGGACTGTAGCACTCCAGGCTTCCCTGTTCATCATCAACTCCCAGAGACTGCTCAAACTCAAGTCCATCGAGTGGGTGATGCCATCCAACCACCTCATCCTCTGTTGTCCCCTTCTCCTCCCGTCTTCAATCTTTCCCAGCATAAGAGTTTTTTCCAGTGACTCAGTTCTTCGCAACAGGTGGTCAAAGTATTGGAATTTCAGCGTCAGCATCAGTCTTTCCAATGAATATTCAGGGTTGATTTCCTTTAGGATTGACTGGTTTGATCTCCTTGCAGTCCAAGGGACTCTCAAGAGTCTTCTTCAATACCACAGTTCAAAAGCATCAATTCTTCAGTGCTCAGTTTTCTTTATAATCTAACTCCTGCCCTATACTCCTGACCTATAGCATATTAAGTACCCAACCTCCAAAATCCTAATCTCACATTGGCCCCAAGATCTCATATTGGTTTTGCCTTAAGTTTCTTTTTGCCCTTCTTGATGGATTGTTTTGCGGTTTTTTCTATATCATGATTAAGTTTTACTTTCTAAATTTTATTTATTTTTATTATTTTGGCTGCACTGGGTCTTTGTCTTGGCACAGGCTTTCTCTAGTTGCAGCCTAGGGAACTTGAGTCCCCTGCAATCAGAAAGTAGATTCTTAATCCCTGGACCACCAGGGGCATCTCTCAATGTAATGTTTTTAACTCTTGGGGGTGTTAAGAAAATTCAACAAAGCAAAGGATGTAAAGAGAGAGACAGACTTTTTAGAATGATCCCAGAGGCACTCTAGAACATAGTCTCCCCCTTTTTCAATGCCATAGTTCACCCTTCCCAAAGGTTGGAAAGAATAACATATACCTAGAAAATACCCAGAGCTGTGATTTCAGCTATTTGTCTTCATTTTGCAACATTCAAGAGGCATACAGGAGGGATTATCTAATTATTTAAAGTCATTTTGCAGACTTTTCAATAAATTATCAAAACAGAAAATAATAGCACAGCATCCCCCAGAAGAGACTTCTTTAAAGAGAAATACTAAAAGGAACATCATAAAATTAAATAGCCATTAAGAGACTAAATACACAAGACAATGACCAAACCATAAACAAAAGCAGAACTCTGACCCACAACCTTCAGAAACCTGCCCAGAATGCCAAGCCTTTATCTACAACAATCAGCCCAGAAAACCAGACTGCTATAAGTCATACTTGCAGGAAGTTACTTCTATAATATCTTTAGGAACAATCCAGGAAGCAAGACAGTAACACCTGTAAAAATCAGTCCAAAGCCGCCAGGACTTGATAAATAACTGACAGTTTCCCTAATTTTTGCCCTTGCTTACAACTTAGGACCAACCAGAGAAAGCCAAAAACATGCTCCTAACCAGTCACATCATATGATGCCCTACTTCTAGCTATCCCACACCTCCAGCTTTCCCCATCCCAGCAACCACCAGGCAGGGCATACCTGACACCTTCCCTGTTTTACACTATAAAGTTTTCCCACTCCTCTGCCTGCATTTGAGTCACCACCAAACAAGCGATGGTGACTAACTCCCTTACTACACAGCAAGCTCTAAACAAATACCCTTTGTTTTTCTCACTTGACTAGTTTTCATTTATTTCCACACCACAGAAGAACCAGGAAAATGCCATGACCAACTTGTAAAAGAATTCATAAAAAGGCAAAGTCATTTAGTTATTGCAAAGTATGTATCATGGAATTTATGTATATGACATACAAGGCAAGAAACACATGTAAACATTAACGAGCATCCCCTTGAGAATCTCCGTGCCATCTCTTTTTAATACATTCTCACATACTGTTCTCCGGGCATTTTAAATTTTGTATGCTATTAATAAATTTTGGCAAGTCCTCCCAAAATATAGATAACTTGTTTATACATGTAACAGATTTAGACAATTTAGAGGATGAGATAAAGTGAAATAAAACTACTTTTAAGCATTTGGTGAACCATGATGACTTCACACCATCAGTAGCTAATCCCTTTGTTGTGGCTGTAAATTCACATGTAAAAAAGCTTTCTTAATAGCTTCCAAGCTTTACATCTAATAGTATGATGATTAGATTGCTATTGCTTTTGCCTCTTAGATGGCTAAACATGAACTCATATTAGGGGTGGGTAAAATGTCAGCACTGCCATGTTCTAGATGCTTGCCTATGCCTAATCACTGCTATCATTATATTTTATCTCTGTGTCTCTGACAGATTTTTTTTTTTAGTCCACTTTCCGCCTAAAGACTGAAATGCAAACAAGATAATATCCTCTGTAAAACTACTGTAACAGGCCCACATAGACTATAAAAGTTCAAAGGTACAGAGAGCAGTCAACAATCTACCAATATCCAATCATTTGCGAAACACCCCAAAATAAGTGTCAACCAATAAATTAAACATTAGTAAGCTTTCTAACTTTAGATAATATATTAATAGTAAACAAACAGATTTCTACTATTTTCCTCCCACTGCTCAATGGATACTTGTGTGGAGATATACTTTATAGACCAGTTTACTACACAGATGGATTGCCCAGGATTTAATCAACAAACATGGTTTTATTCTTTCTTTTGAAAATAAAGGTGAAGAGGAAATGAAAACACAAGTGTATGCACATCTCCTTAGCTTAAATTCACATTAGAAAAGGGATTATGGGTAACTTTTTGTGACTACTGGCCTTCTGAGTAAAACGGGAGGAGAGGTCCATCTGAAGAATAAAACCACAGAGCTTTCAAATAATTTGTTATTTCAGCTTCCCTGCTTTCCTTATTTGTAAATTGGCAGCTCCAGACTTCAACGTATTTCAATATTTAGTTCATGTTAAATCAGCACAATTATCTTATAAAAATTATGCATCATAAGTGGTCTGGTAAGCACATTAGCTGATTCTCATGTTACCCAAGAGGAGGCATGTCAACTACATGTGCTGATAAATCGAAGTTCAAAATTTCTCAGTACAAATAGTCACTTATCTGCATTTTTAGTAGCCATGTTTGCAATTTCCTCCATTAGTCATTAGTCCTCTAAACTTCACTTCTTACTTTGTGAAGGATTTAAAGTGACAGGATTTAAACACCAATATCTCAACCATATTTGAGTTATTCACATTGTACATATCTCTACTGATTACTGAACTTTTAAAAAACTTTTATCTACTTCTTCTCTGATATATTTGTGAAAGTTCCATTATCATTATCTTTCTCTGCTAACAAACTCCGTTTGCTCTTTGGCTATTATCTTTTCCTTGTCAGTCATAACTAATGGGGCAGAATCTTGTTTAATATTTTTCCATCTATTTTATTCCTGTCATGCTTTTACTTCCCCCTACATATAGATCTTAAAATAAGTCAAAGGAACCAGTTCATTAAAAAATTATTTGAATGCCTCTCACAGCACACAGGCTTTGATTCTGGCATCAGCTCGGATTCTTCATTTCATTCTAATTCTCCCAGTTGGATCTCTTTCCTCATATGGAATACAAGGAAACTCTTTAAAATCATCTTTCTTAAAGTCTGATACCCAATGTTATGATTTGTAGAATCAATTTGTATGATAGTCATTCTTCAGTTAGTCATGGAACCTGGGGAAATAGTGGCCTGTTATAATTAATTGAAAGCTCTTGAAAGGAACCAGAATTCACGTAGGCACAGCTCTTTACCTTCCACCAAACCTGCTCCAATATTGAAGTAAATTATATGCATTTGAAAGGTGGTATCCTGAACTTCTGCATTCATTTTCCAGTAGGCATGCTAGTAGATATTAACTTAATTAAAGGCAGAAGTCTAAGATAATAGCCCCAAAGGCAGTACAGACTACTGACACCAGTTTTTAAAACTGATTACTTCTGGGAAGGAATGCATGATTGAGGAGTGAGAGAGACAGTGAAGGAATATTCAATTTCTGTGTCCCCCCTTCTGCATCAGTTTTTTATAGAAAACACATATATTATACCATGTAAGATGATAAAAAGAAAAAGGGGTATATGAAAAATAATCACCTGTTCAACTTAACTAACTGCATGACCAACTGTAAAAATAAATTAATTGCCTGGGTAAGTAACTAGCTATCTCCAGCAAAGAACATACATTAACATTATAGTCAAAGCATTATTTTATTTTTTAGTTAAAATTTTTTTGAGTTAAATTACAAATGTAATTTAAACATATTACATTTCTATTTTGAATATATTAAGTAGACTTAAAATACATCAAAATGTATGTTTACAAGTCAAATATATCTCTTATACAGTTTGCAAATTATACCTTAAGATATTTTATGGTTGAAGTCTGGGTAGGCAGTAGTTAGAACCTAGATGCCTGTTCTACCCTAGGTATTCAGTTCTCTTCTGATGGTATTCACCTTCTCTATCCAGGAAAGAACAAAGAGGTTTATCCTGAGCACTTAAACAAGCAGCTCTGGAGTTACTGGCCAGGCATAGCTGAGCACTGGGGTCATGCAGAAGGCTGAAAAGTGGGAGATTACAGTGAAAATGTACATTCTATCTAAACAGTGACCTCCAGTCCCTTTCCTGGTTACCTTTCCGAATGATGACATGCAGGCTCCTAAACTGTTCCACACTAGCAGGAAGCTAGAGAAACGCACATGACCCAGTGGTGGTCTCAGAGAAGCCACCAACAGAAGGCCACCAGTTGGCAGAGCTCCATCACACCCTAGAGATCACACTATGCATCCACCTCGAATGCCTGTTCTTAAATATGGTTACTACAGTTCACCAAAATCAAACAGCAAAGTCTAAGATCAAAACAACAACAACACAAAAACTGCAGAAAAATAAGAGAGAAAAACACTTTAAAAATTATAATTACATGTCCAGACATTAGGGAAAATCATACCTATGGACTAAGAAGAGAACACTATTTTTAAAAAGGAGCATCAGAAGAAAAAAAAAACTTATAAAATAAAAATATGACAGCAAAAAATGAATGACCTAAAAAAAAAAATTTAAACTCCCTGTGCTCGTTTTCCCAGAAACCAAGTGGGTGATATATTCCACCAAAATGAAGAAATAAACTAAAAATGAGGAGCACTCGTCAGACAATTCATTCGTATCCTGATTTATATCAATCTATTTATCTATCCAGTATTTTATGTATAATCTTTCAGGAATGATATCACACTTTGCACACTATTTTATCACCAAGCTGTCTCACAAAATTACTTATCAACATCCTGTCACAGCAATCAGTACAGATTTACACCTTTTCATCTTTATTTTTAAGCTCTGTCCAGTAAGGATTATAAACATTATGACTCATTAATCCCACTTTCCTTTATATACATGGAAAAACAGTAGCATATAGATCATGGAAATGTGCTTAATTGGGTATCCTGGTGGATATGGATGTCTGGAGACACAGGGATTACTGCAATACGTCTCTTCCATGACTTCTATGGTCCACACACTGGAAACCACTTCACAGAGAAATACAAGCCCTTCGGCAACAGGCAGGGATAAAAGTCATCAGTGTCATTTATTCATTCAGCAAGTACTCACTGAAGCTTTACTGTGTTGCCAAGCATGGTGCACCTTAAGGACCAACAGTAGAACAAGGTACCATGAGCAGCTTGGAGCAGATGGAAATGAGGGTGGGGCTGAAAGTGGGAGGAAAATGCTAAAATAGTAGCCAAAATGTTACCTTTGTCAAACTTCTAAGACTCAGACATTTTAGGAAGGGCCAAGCCTGCTTGAGACCTGCCAAAAAACCACTGAAACAGATGTCCCCTAGACCTCTCTTCCTCAGAGGAGACAGACTTATGTTTGGACCAACTCTGGTCCAGAAACATGTTCCTGCTTGTGTTCAGGGGACCTATATGCCCTGGACTGAGGTCAGGATGCCTACAGCTCCTCTGCAAAGATTTTACGGGCTGTTGGTATAATCACCAGTACCAGAGAAGGAATTTTTCATACTTTCTCACATATCACTTTTCTCTTCTTTGGGAAATTTTTACTAAGTACATTCAAGGAGATTGTGAGGGGCGGGAGTCAATAAGAGAAACTCTTATTGATGGCTGAGGTTTTGGACAATACTGTCAGAGCCAGTCACAGTCCCTAGACAAATGCTTTGTACACATACTTTTCGGCAAGATAAAATAACAAGAACAAAGCCTAAGTCAGAAGCACCAAGGAGCAAGCAGGGAAGCACTCCTGACTTGGTCGGGAAGATTAAGTTCTGTCAATTCTGTAATTTCACCCTGAAAATGACACCTTCATTCTGATGAGGGACAAATAACATCTTAAGTCACAAGATGTATATGTCCAGAATTAAACTGTTAAAGGTAAAGCAGTTGAGAAAAAAATAACGAAACAAAACATGTGCATCTCAGTCCCATGTCTCCTTGTTAATTATGGTGCTAAGTTTGATGAGAATGGGCCTTGATGTTCTTAGGTAACAAAGGGAAAATTACACGGAGGAGCATCAGAAAAAGATGACAGGGAAAGTGCTGGGCAGCAATATCGTCTGAGCCTTAATAGTAAAAATAAAAGATCTGCCTGCCCAATTAGCTGGGAAAAAGACACTCTGATGATTACAACAGTTTTTAAAGGCTACTGGAAAGAGGCAATGTCTGATCACTCAATGAGTGAAAACATTTGTCCAGTGGAATCTCGAGTTCTGTACCATCATTCCCTCTTTCAGTTAATCGATCAGTCTCAAAATACACCACACCAAGCATTTCACTGAATCCTTACAAATAAACCTATAAGGTAGATCTAATATCCCCATTCTGAAGATGAGGAAAATAAAACCAGAAAAGTTAATTCACTGAATGGGATAAATTCAGGAAAGAGCCCTTCCATATTGCCAGCTTTTCCTTAGCTGCCCCTTGACAATAACTGACACAGATTCCAAAGCTTTTCATCATTTTTCAGCATTAGAAAGAAGGTATTAAGAAGGCAGTAAGGTCTAATTGAAGTCTAATCCAGTTGAAATCAAAACTCCAGTCTCTCAACCAAATAAGAACGTCTCCCCTCCTGCGCCTTCAATCCTAACTCACAATTTAACAGACTATCAGTGAAGAGGGGAAAGTGGCACCGTCTCTTCTTCCCTTTAATTCAAAGCCTTCCTCATCAACTCACGGTCGCCTTACCTCCTCCGTGGTCAAGAGCAGTAGGTGGAATAGTAGTAAAAAAGTAGATGCTTCTTTTCTCAGTTGATGCTTTTCCCAGTCCTCTGTGATATGTCTAATAACATCTGCAAAGCAGTCATCGAATTCTGGCTCTTCTATGGGGTTCAGTGTACATTTCTCCAAGTCCTCCTCAGAGACCTCTCACTGTACCATTTCTTGGCATGGGGAATGCAGTTTCAGGCTAACCTCCTTAACTTCACCTGAATTCCCGTTCTCTTTCTGTCAGGGCTACCGCGTCCCAGCAAACTCTCCTCCCGGACAGGTTTCTTCCAGCAGAGTTCACTCCTAGCTATCCTGTTCATGGCCAACATGGCCTCCAGGAAACACTGTGAATGCCTGTCTGGCACTAAAGTACAGGTCTCTCCCTGTCTTAGCCTAACTTCCCAAAAAGTGGGGTCCAAGATAGAGCTTTGCCTGCAGGTAGTTTATTTGAGAGCAATAATCCCAAGGAGCAAGAGAGCAGGAGAAGAGAGGAATAGAGGAGGCAAAGCCAATACACGTATACATTATCAAGTTGGCCGGCCACAGAGGACAAGGGTAGGGAATCATGTCAGGACAGACTGCAGACCTGTGAGAAATGCATTTCAGGGTTGGGGAGTCGGAGGCACTGAGGAAAGTAGGAAGCATTTATCTACCATTTTTCTTCCTCCATTGGTCAAGTATGGCCCCACTGGTATTAACGCCCTACAATTTCAAGTTGAGTGTAAATGAATTCATAGCTGCTATATTAGAGAGGCCCTAAGGCAGGAAGGGAAGGCTATGCAGTGTGGGCCTGGGGTCAGGCCCTATTTCACCATACCTGTACAAAACACCAGCAGTGATTTCAGTAGGAGGTGAGGGGTCAAGAGAATTCTGAAGCAATACGTGAAAGGTGCCCAACACACTTTCTCTAACATTCTCCTTTCCTGGATGTTAAAAGACAACATTGTGACTCCCATGCAAATATAAAATGAACATTTATTAAAGATAACCTCAAACTTAATAACTAATGAGGGAACCAGTAAGGTGTCAGAACCTGTTCAAAGAAGAATTCAAAGTACAGATATGTATTTAGGACCTTGGGAATACTAGAATGAAATAAGGCATTTGCTTAGTTTATATAAAACTAGCTTCTTTGGAGACAAAAGAGGGGGGAATCAACTGCATCTCCCTCAGATAACATTCACTCGTATCTCTATGAACAGGAGTAATTTCCATTACTATCAACATTCTATAATTTACAGTGTCATAAAGTAGCTCAAATAACCAAGAAGAGAGTTTTAGGCAATGTCTAACTTTCATTTAAAAATACCCAGTTATTTTTTTTTTTTTTTGCCCATTTCAAAGTCCTTCCCGATTTTTCTTGACGAGATCATCATGGAAGACCCTAGCCTTTATTTTCTCATCAAAAATTATCCTAGGAATTTACTTGTGATCCAACCCAAAGAACTAAAGGTAAATCTCTAAGTCAGGGGTCAGCACACTGTGACCCACAGTCCAAGTCTGACCAGTAGAGTTTTGAAGAGAAAGTCTTGTTGGGATTCAGCCACACTGACCCACTGCCTAGGACTTCTTTCACGCCACAACGGCAAAGCCGAACAGCTGAATCTGGGACGGAAGAGCCCGCAATGCCTGATATATTTATTATGTGGCTCTTTATAGAAAATGTCTGCTGACCTCTGATTTAGGTCATCAAACAAATAGCAAGATTGTGAAATGTCAATTTTCTCTTCCATCAGATGGCCCCTGTCTCTAACAATCATTTTCTAGGGTTTGAGGTCAAGAAGGAAGCAGAGGAGAACTATCTACCTAGCATTTTCTAATCTTGTTCATATCCTTCAAAGAATCCCCCTTTTCTCTACCACACCAACTAACTTTCTGTGATGTAGATTGGAGCTGGACAATGGGGGCCAAGAACCAAGCGTTCAAAGACTAGTTTTACCATTTCCTAATAAGGTTTACAAAGAAATGTCTAGACTCCCTTTACAAGGTTATAGGCACTTACAGCCCATTGTCTTCCATTTATGAGTCTTAATTAAAATTCCAGGATCCCAGGAAAGGTCCTGACCCATCACTATCCCAAGACAAAGCTGCTGATAAACCATTAGGGGTGAGATTCAAATCCAGGTCTGACCCAACTCAAAGCTTGTCCTTGCCTGACTCTCAGGATAGGCATGATTCTTAGGGACTTACCTCACATGAATGCCATCTACTTCCAGAGCCATTTTGCTGTTATTTTTAAAGACGTTGGAAGTGGCAAGAGCACTGGGGTGAGAAAACATGTTTTAGGCAGAATGCTTGATACCTCCTTGCTGCTTCCCCAGCATTCGGATGGGGGAGGAAACACGGGTCGGCTTCCACACCAGCCTGGCAGAGGAAACAGACATCTGTCTCAGGACGGTATTTCTTACTCTTGATAGCAGCCAGGAGTGCTTTCTGATCCAAAAGAAAAAATGTGCTTCAGCTAAGAAATATGAGATTAAAATTCAAGCATATTGAAACTAAACTTTGAATAAGTTTCTCTTTTTTTTTTTTTTTCGAGAATGGCTTAACAACAATGAAGAAAATCTTCATATTATTAAAGCACCAGGTAAGGTGTTTCTAATTAAGTCTTGGAGGAAAAGCACTCAGCCCAATTAGTGGAAGGTAAGGGGTGGATCATCAACATGCAGCATCTTCACAATCAGGCACCTGATCCCATCCTTTGAACACAGAGAAAGGTCAGCATAATGCTTCCCATTTTCTTTGGTTTTAACAGGAAAATGAGAGACCCGAGTTTTCATCTCTGATGGTATAGATGGGGATTGTCAATCTGAGTGTCAAGACTGTTTCTTGAGCTGATGTGTGCAGACAGTAAACTGTTTTCCTGACCGTCTGTGACGGTCATCGCTCTGATTGCTGTCACTTACGGAGGTCAAGCGTTATATTTAAAGCAAGTGTGAGGATGTCTTGGCTCTCTCTCTCGAGGCATCATGCAATAAAACAGTTGATGGATACCATACATACTTTCATAATGCACTGGGGAAAAAACAAAGCTTTTGGATTCAAATTTGGGTTCAAACACTGGCTGTGTCCTCTACTACCTGGATGATTTGGCATCAGTGTTTTTCACATCTTTGAACTTTAGATTTCGCATCTGTGAGTTAGGGAGAATAACCACTTCCTAATTTTTGTTGTGAGATTTAAATAAGAAAGCGTAGGAAAACCATAGCACAAAGCCTGATACACAGTAGGTATTTCAATAAGTATTCACTTCCTCCCACTCTACTCTGCTATACTCAGCAGTTACCATGCTTCAGAGAAATTTTATGAGTTCTGATAGTGCTACCACCAAAGATGCACTCCACTATATTATTAATTTCTCCTGTCTATGTTTTATCCCATACCTATCACAAAGGGACTTGTGTTTCTCTTCAGTTTAACAGGAAACTTCTTGCCTAGGCAGAACAAAAGGAAACGCATCACTAGGTCAGGGTGTGATTAAATAATTGGCCTACAGGTCTTTGGTATTAAAATATCAGAGAGCACCTCGGGAGACAGTGTGACACAGTTGAGGATAATTAGGAATGACTGGCATTAGAGAACAGGAGAGCTTGGCTATAAGAAGAGAATTCTAAGCTTTGTAAAAGTTAAGCACTCTTTCTATGCGTAACAGACCAGCAGCTTTGGTGAAAGATAGTTTTAGAACAAAGCCCTTCAGTGTTTTGAATTCAAAAGGAAAAGGATTAAACAGCACGGTGATAAAAAAAAAAATACCCACAAAGTTTAGGGGAAATGGTAGCTTTTCATTTTGATGCAGATGGACCTTTTTTATTTTTATTTTTAAATGAATTGGTTTTTTTTTTTTTTTAAAAAACAGTACCAGTGGGGTGAATGTATCTTCATGTTGACTTTTAAGCTCCTCAGTAGATTGAAAGTAAAAGGTACATGATGATTTCAAATTGACTTTTCTATATCTTTCCAAACCAAATAATTTTGCAAATTACATTAGGGTTAGAATTTGCTGGAAGCCAAGAATGTCCTTCTGTACAATCCAAAATGAGGCACAGTCTTTGCCCAATATGAACATCACCAAAGATGTCTGCTTTCAACTCCATAAATGGTTTTATGGTATTTCCCCTAGTTATTTCTCTGGAAAGTCCTTGTTACCATTACCAAATAACTTCAGTCTGAGAGAGAACACAATCAAGATCATCTCAAGTCTGGAAACTGGCTCACAGTGATCCAGTACAATGAGAGCCAAGGAGACCACAGTAAGATGACACTTCCTAGTTCTTCCCCTCTTGACATCCACTTCAAATACGCTTTCTGCCATTAGTAACTATCGTCATCGAGGACTTCCCAACTGCATTCGAAACAGTGCAATATTTGTCTAAACAGAAAAGTATGCTCTCGTCAATCACGCTACCTTAATTCCAAGGATAATAGATATGTCTCCAAGTTAAGAGGTAGGAAAAGTTTGCTGGCTCAGGCTGCTAACCAGTTACTTACTCTTTCCTAAACATGTGTCATCTTCAGGACACATATGTTAATGTAAATGTATACAATAATATTTGAATTTCTGTGGTGATCACTGCCAGTTGAAAATAAAATTCACAAGCATAAAACCACTAAATATGTTAAGCTATAACCATATCCCCAGCTCTTAGATGAATGTCTGGCACATGGAAAGCACTCAATAGATGTTTGTGGAGTTAATGATGGTCTACAATAAATGGCAGTTAAGCCAAAAAAGGGAATAAGATCATCCTTGGAGAGTGTGGGGAGGGAGAAAGGAAAGAAGAAATGGAAAGAAAAAGGAAAGGAAAGTGGGCCTTGGAAGTAACTGTGGAAATCACCAAAAAGTAAGAGGTAGACGTAAGTAAGAGGCAGCCAAGGAGGCTACCAAAAAATTGAGTAAGAGGACCTGGAGAGAAAGAGAAAAAAACCTCATAAAACATGAGGTTATACAGGAGTAAAGGTCAGACTATTTTAGGCATTTTTAGACATTTCCCCCTTTTCCACCAGTTCTCTTCCTTTAGAACAGTCTTATTAGAAAGCAAATAGATCTATTTTCAACTTTAACTTTCATTCTATTCTTTGTATAAACAAATTCACATATCCATAATTTGACTCCAATATTAAAAGAACAATTATCATGTCAGTGTATGACAAAACCCACTGAAATGTTGTGAAGTAATTAGCCTCCAACTAATAAAAAAAATAATAAATAAATAAATAAAAAGAACAATTAGCAGAACAGAATTAATTGGAATAAAACATTTTCTCTTATACTGAGAAAGACAGATGACTAGATGGTCACAGATCGATAAATCAATAACTGATAGATCAACATAGGTACATGAGAGAGAGAAAGAGAGAAGATACATATGGCTTAAGTACATTCTTAATAGTATAGATTTCATTTTTATAGAAAGTAGCCTGAATAAGGGAATCTCTGTAGTTCAGCTGGTAGGAACCCACCTGTAATGCAGGAGACCCTGGTTCAATATTCGTGTTGGGAAGATCCCCTGGAGAAGGGATAGGCTACCCACTCCTGTATTCTTGGGCTTCCCGGCTGGCTCAGACAGTAAAGAATCTGCCTGCAACATGGGAGACCTGGGTTCGATCCCTGGGTTGGGAAGATCCCCCAGAGTAAGAAACGGCAACCCACTGCAGTATTCTTGCTGGAGAATCACCGTGGACAGAGAAGCCTGGCTGGTTACAGTCCATGGGGCTGCAAAGAGCTGGACACAACGGAGCGACTAAGCACAGCACAGTCTGAATAAAGCAAGAGTGCTCCAGCAAACACTGGGACTCGCCTCTTACGACCGGGCTTCTGAATCCCACGGCAGCTCTTCCACACTCCATTGGTTTAAGCAGTCACAAGACTGCCCAGATTCACAGGAAGAATTAGACTCAACCTCTTGGTAGGGGGAGAGAGGGTCACACTATTGTAGAAGAGCATGGGGGACAAAATATTGCTGTGGCCATCTCTGGGAAATACCATGAGCTGCAATGACTTCTGAAGCAAGTGAGGTCGAAGGTCCGGAGCCATCTTCCCTATATAGGCCTTAATCCTACTGTCTTTCCCTGTGAAGGGCCCTTACTTCCAGACCAAGAATTCTTCCACGGCCACAGACTTTCTTGTTCAGCTGGAGTTACTGTATTCGATACCATCAGCTTAATTCCTCACTCCGTCTCTTGACCACAGGGGCCAGGATGGGGAGGAGAGAGGCTTTTTTTTTTTTTATAAAGAGGTCTTGTGGCAGTGAAATAATGTCATGGACCAGAAACAAAATCTTAAAACTCCTTCCTGCGCCCACCCCTGACTGAATTAGAGCTTCCTTTTCTCAGTGCCTCATTTAATAGCTATTATCATTGTCCTTACCAAATTTTATTGCAAGAATTTCATGACTGTCCGTCTTTCAGGTCCACCTCTCAACTAGCCTTTGGAAAGAGGAACCATTTCATCCAACTGTGCATGTGCTAACAGTAATCAATCACTTCTGTCTTGAAAATCATGATGCTATAATCTAAAAAGTCAGGATTCAGAGACAGCAAACCTGGATTCCCATCCTATTTCTTCAACATTCCAGCAGGATGACACTGGGCAGTTCACTTAACCTCCCTGAGCTTCAGTTTCTTCGTCATTAACATCAGGATATGACAATCTGATCTGCCTATGTCACATAAGGGTTGAGAATCAACTGAGATAATGAACTATAAAGTTACAAGATATTATTATCTACTATTAGTTTCTAAAGAATAGAGATCTTACCCTTTCTTGTCAAAGCTTATTAAATTTCAGTACTTTGCACTCAAAATTCTCTTTATTCCATCAACCATACCAGACCTGATATGCTATTGATTTTAAACGTTTAAACAAATCTAAGCTACATAGGAACTCTTAAAAATGAATTTTAATGAGCCAGGCAAGAGTTTAAAACATATATAAACTGGCTGTTCCATAGAGTATTAACATTCAAAGCAGAAAAAAAAATTGTAACTAGATTCAGAAAGGATTCCTAAAGAGTATGAAAGAAATAAAAGGGTGCAGGGGATCCCTATTCACTTATTAAAAAAAAAAAAAAATGCAATACTTTCCCAAGATTTCACTCAGCATTTTGTATTTAGAAAGTCCTCTTAAAAGGACTTGTCAAGGAAACATGCTATCAGCCCTCATTCATTGTATACTACATTTTTCTCCAGAGAAATAATTTACCCTCAAATCAATGAATTTTTGCTACTTCAAAAGCAAGAAAAATTAAATCACACTAATAACAACTCTTTCTTTCAATCCTCAAATCTTATTTTCACAAAACCAAAACTTAAATATCAAAAAAACTGTGAAATTACTGCATTTAACAAAAGCAAGGAACCAAAGTCTGAATAATCCACATTAAGGCAGGATTTGTGTGATATCTTTCTGGGAGAATTTGCAACTCTAAAATATATGATGGATCAAATACAGTTTTTGTATCATTATCTCTAACAGAGAGAAATATTGGTTTAAAGCTTCAGATGGTAAAGAATCCACCTGCAATGCAGGAGACCTGGGTTCAATTCCTGGGTTGGGAAGATCCCCTGGAGGAGGGCATGGCAATCCACTCCAATATTCTTGCCTGGAGAATCCTCATGGACAGAGGAACCTGGCAGGCTATAGTCAGGGTCACAAAGAATCAGACATGACTGATCGACTAAGCACAGCACACAATTGAGAAAAACAGAAATTAACTAATATTTATGCGTACTTAGTTTTCATAGAGGATAGTTTCCAACCAATTTTAATTCTGTCAAGGAGCATCATCCTGTGCTCTGTGGTGGTATGAGCCTGCAACCTCAGGGTTTACTGGGCAGAAGATCCTGGGAATTGATGTAAGCCATGCCAGAGAGAGCTCCAGCTCATCTTGTCTTGGCTCCTGCCCAACAGGGTAACACAGAAGGGGAGCAAACCTGAGTGGAAGAGGTTGGAAGGGTGTCACTGCATTCCCACAGGCTGAGGCAGGAGTTACAAATGGCCAGCCAAAATAGAGAAGAATCCAGATAGCTAATGGAAGCTGCAGGAGGACGAGTTCAGCAGAGCACCGCAAACAGCGAAGAAAAGCAGCCATGGGGAAAAAGTCTATTTAACCATCAGTAACTAACTCAGGAAGGCAGCTGTAGGTTCAGGAGTAACAAAGCTGCCAGTCTAGTGAAACCATAAGGTTCCCTTCTCTCGCCTGTCTCTGACCTTGGCGAGGAACCAACAGGCAGGAAAAGCGTGAGGAAGGCAGGGTGAACAGGGAGGGGCAGGGGAGGAGGCGTAAAGACGGAGGACCATGCCTGAAGCAAGTCAGAGCTGAAGGAAGGCAAACAACCGAATGCTGTCACGTTCTAAGTTTTGATTAACATCTTCGCCGTGACATTCTAATTACTGGACTAAGATTGTGTTTGCAACCTAAAGTGACCTTGGAGGATCTTTTTTATAAGACTGGAGGCAAAAGCATAAGATCTGCCAGAGTTGACATCCTGGGGCAGAGGAAAATTAATCCCACTGAATCAAGCTTAAAGTATGATGGGGAAAGACTACAATGCTGTGTTTTGTTTATGTCAAAAGTGAAGCTTGTTAAACTCACCAGCGACATATTGTTGAAGCCGAGTTTTTGACTCTTGATGATTGATATACATTTTTTCCGGTCTTGCCCACACTTAGGAGTAGGTGAAATTCTTCTGATTTCAGTCACTAGATTCCGGTTGTGACCAGAAAGAGACTGTAGAAGTTGAGAATCAAAGAAAACATTGGGATCTAAAATAGATAGAGGACACTTCATGCCTCCTTCCAAATTTTTACTGACCACATGGACTGAGTGACATATGCCCACTCCCACCACTCACTTCCAAAGTCCTCTCCTCTTCCGTGTCTTCCCTATCCAGGTGCCCTAGCTGAGGTGTCAGGAGGTGAGGTCAAAGTCGGTGCCCAGGCCCTCATATTTTTAATCTCCATGTATTTTTATGAGATTTACATATCAGAAGCGTTCAATAGCCAAAAATCAGACTGTCTTGAGAAAGTAGAGATGGAAATTGGTATCAAGATCTAGAAACTTGTCTAATACTTTATTCAGTTGGGGGCCCTAATAGATACAGAACATCACCTAGGTTTGAAAACAAATGCCTCTCGCCCCCAAATTAGAATAGAGTACAAGAAGAAGAATCTCTGTACTCACCTTTTATTTTTGAACTATTGGGCCCTGAGCTTAAGATATAAAAAAATGATTACAGATTATTATTTTAAAACAGCAATGTCAAGCTTTGCCTTGGGGCTGGGGAGGCTACTCATTGACCAGCTGATATTACAAGTAACTTGTTGGTTACATTATCCCGACATCTTCTCAGGCCAAGCCGGTCCAAGCCTGGTGGTCAGACCAGAGCTTCCCTCGCAAGGAGGAGGTGGCCTCCGTACTCTGGACTAGGGCTAACAGGGAAGAGAGAGGAGCAGAACATTTCCTCCTGGAAGCCAAAGAGGCCCTCCCCTCTCTGCTGCCAAACCCAACTCTCCAAAGAGCAAAGGAGATGTTAGTGAGACCTTTAAATCATGCCCTCCACCCCCTACAACGAAGGCTATTTAATCTCTGAAAAAGCAAGGACAAAGAGACCTTCCAGTGGGGAAAAATGAGAAGCATCGGTTGCTTAGGAAGGGAAGAGGCTGGGACTGGCTTTCAGCAGAAACATTTGAACCTGCAAATGTCTCTCCTCCCTGGGAGGACTCATCTGCTGTTGCCTCCATCCATCATACAAATCTTAGCATTTTTAGAAATGTTTAACATTCTCAGTTCAGTCTGAGAATGGAGTGATCTTGGATATTTAATTCCATTCTTAATCTCTCCTTATTCGTTTTAAGGTAAGCATGACTGAAGATACGATATACAACTTGGAAACTGCTCCAGAGATGTATCCAAGTTGCATGGAGTTACCTGGGAAGGGATGCAGACTGATGCCTTTACTTTGGAAGGAAACATGGAATGTTCTAGAAGCACAGACTTAAGGTCGGAGACTGATAAAGAGCTGAAACCTGCAGGTGTCTCCTATAAGAGGCTCACTCAGGCCACCTGCTCCGTGGCTTGGAGGGGTCTAACATCAGTGATACCGCCTCACAGGACTCTCCCTGGCCCTGTCTGGTTCATTTGTCATCATCTGAAACAAGCACTTAAAATGCTTAGTGAGCAAATAGTTCAGACCAGACAATTCAGGAAAAAACCCTCTGGAAACTGCCACCCACAAGTCAAAAGCTGCAGAGCCAAAACGATTCCTAGGAACAGAAGGGCATGAAAACGGCTTCACCTCCCTCTGCCTCAGTTTGGTCCTTTGTGCTGAGGGGATAAAATTGGTGCCCACCTCACAGCGGTCCTGCGAGGAATAAATGAGTTAAGGCAAGCAGAGCGCTTAGAAAACAACGCATGGCCCATAATAAGGGTGCAGTACGCGTAGACACAGGATATAGGAATAAAAGGTCAGCCATCAATCTCTCCGCGGCAGCCTTAGATGCAGAATACCCAGCGCCCTGCAGACTGCCTGGCCTGAGCCACCCAGGATGGTGGAGGCCCAGCACAATTCGATCCCCACGTCTTTGCTGTCAAAAAACACCACACACGGAGAGAAACGGGAAGGCTTTCTAAAGAGAGGACCCTCGTCAGCAACAGCTTGTGTCACCTTGCATCTACAACCATCGCTCTGAGCAGTTGCAGGGTCAACCACAGTGACGTTAGAAAACATCTCAAAGGACCACAACCCAGGCACGCCTCACCTCGTGTGCGCATGCTCCGTCGCCTAGCTCTCGACCAGCAAGGAAACCCCGGAAGTCTCGAGAAGTCTCGCGTGGTGTGTGAGTGGTCACACACCTTCAGGGTCACTCCTCTACCCTTTCTGCTTGAAGGGACCACACATCGCAAGCCTGTTCAAGGAAGAAAAATCCGACGTTCCAAATGCCCTGCCTGGGACTAGGATACTTCTCACCCTCCTTCCCTGATTTCCTCGGGACTTCCACCACGAATCTGGAGATTGGTCAGTTTGACCCTTGGGCTCTACAGAGGACCGTTCTAAGGGAAAGCAGAGGAGGGCCAGCCTCTTGGAGTGGCCACCACGGGGCAGAGCCCTCACCCACCCCCACCCAGCTAAATTAATTAACGCAGCTAAACTTCACAGAAGCACATCATTAGAAAATCTCTAGATTTTGATACTTCCAGTTCTGCTTTCTTAAGTGAGTCTGCCTTTTGGCTATTAACAGAACACGTGTGGTTAATCTTCTAAAATCTATTCAGAGACTTGGTCTGAGGGTTTGTTGGCTCCTTCTGACTCATCAGGTGGGCATGTGTATATCCAGTCTACAGATGAAGAAACGGGGGCTCAAGGAGGTAAAATGGCATCTGAGATCTCACAGACACTAAGCTTGCAAACCAGGAGGATTAAAATGGCTGACATTCCACTCCACTGTCCTCAACCCCGGGGGTGCCTATGGTTCACGCAGGAGCTAAACAAAAGGCAGAACAGGAAGTGGTTACCAGCGCTCCCATGCAGGGGTCTGTCAGGCAGAAGAATGCGAGCCGGAAACACCTGGTCCGTGGTTAGGTGGAGTTCTGTTGGTCATTTCTGAAGCAGGGAGAGGAGTTGCTTGATATTTTTCTCATTTCTTTCTTTGTCTGGCTTGAAGATAGATAGAGGCAGGAGATGGGCCAGCAACACAGTGGCAAGAAAAAAAAGTAAGGCAATACTTCAGAAGTGAATCTGAGGGAGTTTTCTCTGTTTCTTTCCTCTAACTGGAGGGCACCGTAGCTCAGCACCAAACATGGGGAACCCAGAAACCAGGGAAGCAAAAACTCTGAGGTGGATGTCCACAGGAGTCTTGGAGCAGCCTCAGAGAACTCTGGGCAGCTCAGGGCTGGGAGTGTAAACCAGCCTTGGGTGAGGCAGCCCTGGAAAAGGAGCCTGTTGCTTCCCAGGGGCAGAGAGTGAGGAGAATGAGCTGGAGAGCAGATATTCCAGGCAGAAAAGTGCCTACAGGTGTTAAGGGTTGTTTATATACTCATGTATCACTTGTATATATGTGTGCTTTTCCTCTGCTAATTTAATTTCTTTCTATAAACTTGTATTTACTGGAGTACTGATAAAAGATTTTCTAATCCTTGACTATCTGGTAATGGAAAAGAAGATAATCCACCTCAACTTGAGCTCCAGTAGTGGTTCTGAATGGTCCACTTGTCCTGGCATGATCCAATAGAGTTGGTGGTCAATGCTGTTTACAAACATTGATTTTCTTGCCTGGTGTGGGGACGTGGACATTTGCCAAGGCCTTTCCTCCCCACGAAGTGGCAGCATGAGCTGCAAATGGGACGAAGGCTGCAAAGTTTATGAGTTATTTAGTTGATGTCTCACAAAAAAGTGGACTTCTGCATAGACTCAGGAAATAGATTCAGAGGCTCATGAAATATGTCACATTCAAATTCAGAAAATGTTCTTCCTGAAGAAAAGCAAGGGAACAGATTGTTAAAGCAGTTTTTTGTTGCAGTTTTTTTGTTTTGTTTTGTTTAAAGAACTCATAATGAAAAGATAGCCCAGATAAGAGGCTCGTTTCTCCTTGTAGACACTTTTTCTATTTCTCTGTGTTATTAGAGGTAAAAACTGTTAAGATGAACCCTGGCCTACTTCATAACCTGAAGGTCTTGCCTTAAGGGATCATAATTATTTTAGTTTCAACTTTCTGTTCTGTCACAGCTACAGAGTAAGAAGGGGAAATGGCTAGACATTTTTTTTAATGACATTAAAAACATACAAGGTATAAACTATAAAATACACAAGGTATGAATTCTAAAATGTGAGGGGAAAAAAGTGTTAAAGCTTATGGTAAAGCATAGCAGGAAGAAATAAGGATGGCTTGATCTTGTGCAAACTAGAACAACATTTTATTCCTTTATTGTTTCTTTAGAAAATATTTCTTTACTATTCTTTCCAGTTATTCATACAGTCTGTTAATGTCAAAGTAGAAAACAATGTTATATTGATAAAATTCCATCTCTTTTATTCAGACACAGAATGGGTCTTTAAGTTTGTGTATCCCATTTTATGTAACAGACAAATTAGGTAAAAAGTTGAAGTAATTTGGATACAGTATTATAAATGTGTAAGAAAATTTCACTATTTTAAAGTATATAGGTATTCAGCAAATTATTTTGTAATGAGCTTCATCTTACAGATGCATTTTTTAAAGAAAAATCACTTTATTTGAATGAAATCACACCAATAACATCAGAAAAACATGTTTAAGAGGCCACACAGACATCTGCCAGCCCCAAACTCAATACCATCTCAATGAACTTCTATAGAGTGAAAACACCCTTTTACTGTAATCCTGAAGCACAAAAGGTATTAATAAGTGAGAAGAGGTGGTTTCACACTGTATGTCTTCACCATCAGTTATATTTTTGATGTTAAATCAACATGATCATGAGAGATGATTTTGCATGTGTTCAATTGGAACTTCATGATTTAGCCAATCTGTTCACCAATCTGCATTGTTTCAGAACCCTGATGAAACCCTCACAAAGCTTAAGGTCACCCTGGTTCTGGACATGTGCCAAAAAGAGTTTCACCTGAAAGAAGCATGGGCCATGCTGCTACTGCTGCTCTTGACAGCTGAGTTCCTTGAAGCTCCTGGTAAGTGACGGCAGGCCTTGCAAACTTCCTCCTCCAAAGCCCCCAGTGACGACCCAGAGTGTGACCCCTCCTCCAAAGCCCCCAGTGATGACCCAGAGCATGACCCAGAGTGTGGCAGAACACAGAACCCACAGCCACGCCAGCTGCAATGGCATGGCCATCAGACCTGGCTGCTAGGGAGCAGCAGTAGGGGAGCCCACAGCAGATGGCGGAGCCACTGCTGGTGGCTGAGCTCTGGGTGCTGGCCTGGGCACAGCTCTCATCCTGTGGTGTCTGCTGGCCAGAGGGGCCATGCTGAAAGTGCAGCTTCTAGAAGAGCAGCACTCTCAATGTATCTGAATTTTCACATACTGAGATTTCCTACAGAAAGGATGACTGTGTTTTATAATCTGATTACTTCTGATTGGCTTGTTTTTTTTTTTTTTTTTTGGTATTGTACAATATGTTCTGCTGATATAAAACACAGGTACAAACCCAATAAGTGAGAAGAGATAAACTGGAGGTACTGGGGTACAATACAGTACGTTAACTCACCCCTGACTTCAATTGTAGCTCATAGACTGAAGTCCCAGCTGGGTGGAGAGAAGAGTGATTTCCTGCCAGTCAGTGTAGCTGCCGAGTCAGAAGAGAGAGGGACCACTTGCTCCTCCCTGCGAAGGAAGGCAAAAGTCCCTTCATGTCACACAGAGCTACAGAGAGCCGTCTGTATACCAGCCCCGTGCATTATTTCAACTGTACATTCAGTTGTGAATTACAAAGATCCGAATAATATGGATTTCAAGAAAGCAATTTATTTCTCACCCATAAACGACAATTCAAGAAGTCTCTCTGGTGGCTCCTCATTTATCTGGGAGTCAGGATGCTTCTAGACTTTCACTGCTCCATCTCTGGGAAGTGGCTGCCATCCTCATGGCCCAGCATAGTAGGCCAGCAATCATTCCATTTTTCAAAAACTATTATAGAGGAAAGACCATGGAAGAAACTTCAGGCTGTTTTCTAGTATCTAGTCTCCCTTTCCAAGTAATTGAAGCCACTTGGACGCTTGGGATAAAAATTCCATTCCCAGCCACTGTTGTAGCAAGAACTTCTGGTAAGAGGAGGTGAGAGACGAGAGATTCTTGGGTGTGCCATTAGAGACCGTGGCAGTGTACCACCCCTTACGCCCTTCGCTCCCTCAGGGACAAAGAGGGCAAAGGCCACCAGGACGTACAGTGGAGTCGCTACACCAGCCTTGCACTGCCTTTTACATGATTTTTATGAGAGAGAGAAGTCAGCTTGGATCTTTTCAGCCCCAGTCACTTGGGTGTCTGTCAAATGCTGCTGAGGCTAAGGTGTTCCTAACACACTCATCTTAAGGGAAATTCATAAAAAAGTCAGTATGTTAATTTACTATGGTCCAAGAGTTAGCTCCAAAGTTTTACCTCAGCCCTTTCTGTTGCACATTTAGTAAACATTTATCAAACATCTGCAGTGTTCTAGACGGTATTCCAGGCCCTTGGGGCAACGCAGCATGACTATGCCCTGAACCTTCCCTCAAGGACGTGTGTCATGTCGTCACTCAGTCGTGTCCGACTCTTTGTGACCCCATGGACTGTAGCCGGCCAGGCTTCTCTGTCCATGGGATTTTCCAGGCAAGAGGACTGGAGTGGGTTGCCATTTGAACTTACTGTCAAATAGAGGAAAGCATGAAGGGAGTGAATATGACTGAATGCTGGTCACATGCCCGGCACCACTGTAGTCGTTTTCACATGTTTTATCCTTTGCATCTCATGAAGTTTCTATGGAATCCTCATTTTATAGATGTGGGTGGACATTGTAGCTCCAAAGGGTGATAGAATTTACTCGGGGCGACACCTGTAACACGTGATAGAATCAACATTTAGGTTGGACTCATGAGTCGACCAGTGACCAGGCTGCTTCTTGGACGTGCATTTGACAAGCAAACATGCAAGGCCCCACGTGACAAGACCCAACCACTTCAAATGCTTCAGCTGATGTGTCGCTTCTTGAGAGGTTAACCAGCCATTAGAGTTGCCCCAATGTCACTGTGTGTCCTAGACCAAGTACAAGCTTGTTCTTTTCCTTCTGTAAGGAATGGTAAACCCACTTTGGACCACCACATCTCCATCATGAGCACAAAATTGTCACTTACAGGCCCCACCACTGTGACTACAGTCTGCATTTTATCTTCTTTTCTTACTGCCAAAAAAAGAAAAAACCCATAAAAACCAAAAAACAAACCAATTCACTGGACAGCTCCCTTCCTGACCATCACTTTTGTCTGCTCATCTACTCTGGACTTTAGTCTTTTCCCTACGGGCATTTCTGTGTCCATATTCCACATACATAAAATAGCATTTGGATCTTGTATCCTCCTCCATCCAATGGGCTTATTGTTCCTAATTGACCCTAAAGCATATAAAGCAGCCTGTCCAGATATTTATAGGATTATATCATCTCTTAAATCATATCACACCTTCTGCTAAAAGTATCCAGCTCTTAAATCATTTGAAGAAGTAATTCAATGTTCAGAGTCAAAGACAATCAGAAAGTCTACGTGGCATAATTTTTTTTTTAATTCAGTTGAAGCATTTATATGTGCTCAAATTATAACAGTAACTCAATGATCGCCCAGCACAGGGGCACAACCTGGTTTGTCTATCCATTTTGAGGGTAGTAAGAAAAGATGATAAATCCCTCCTTTTATGCCAAGCAGACTTGTCATAGATAATTATCTGAGTTCAGCCCAGCCGAGTCCTTTGTCAGCAGTTGTTATGAAGAAAGGGGCTGTGATCCCTTATATTATTTTATGGTAAAGTAAAACTAACAGCCCCCAGATCTCACTGGTTTCACAAAATAAAGACTTATTTCTTGCTCACATCATCTTCTGATTGGGTTTTTAATGGTCTTCAATGAGGTGACTTGGGGACCCAGGCTCCTACCATCTGATTGACTCTTCAGGGTGGTTCCTCTGCATTTATCCCAAAACAAGGGTAGTGACAAAGTGTGGATATCGTGTTACTGGTTTATGGTCAGGTCTGTAGATCATGTCATGTCCACCACGTTAAAGTTTCTAGATCCCAGATCCCATGACCCAATCCTAACTGCAAAGGAGGTTAGGAGACACAGTCTCCCGGTGTATCTGGGATGAGGAATGGGACTGGAGAGCAAAGAGCCAGCCTCTGCCCTACTCCTGGGGACAAGATTGAGGGCTGGCTGCCAGGTGAGGTGGCTGGCATATCATTGCACACTCCCCCAGATTGCCCAGATTCAGGCATGTCCAATTCATGTGAGGCACTGGCATTCTGACACAAAGGGAAGGGGAGATCTTGGCTGTGAATTTGATACTGCTGGTTTCTGTTTTTTCAAATAGGCTTGGGTTTCTCTTGGTATCCCCGCCAGCCATTTCCTATTCGCAGCCACTGCCACCCAAACATGCCTTTTTCCAATTCTGGAAGCAGAACTCTGAGTATCCTTGCCTTCTACCTCCCCAGATACCAAAAAGACCCATAAAACTTCATCCTGAAAAGAGAATTTTATTTCAAGGCTATGACTTTTGTTTGAAATAAATGTCCTATCTTTAGAAGGGATTCTCTCCCAAGACCATCAAGAAAGAAGCCTTCTCAAAGTGCTGAATCCTTAATAGAGGCAAAACGGCAGATGAGCTGAAATGTGTATTCTTCTGGACCTTGCGAGAAGCAGCCGTGAACTCAACATTTGGCTATGGCTGTATAGAAATCAGTCTGGTTGTCAGATCTGTTCACGAACATTCAGGTTCTCTTTCCAGAGACATAGTAAGATTGCACTTCCCTAATACTCTTGATGTTAGCAGAGCCTGACCTGGTCAATAAAATGTGAGTGGAGGTGACCTACCATTTCCAGGGAGCAATCTGAAGTGCTTGACTTGCCCTGTTCCTTCTCCTCCTTCCCCTCCTCCCCTTTGTGATAATCTGGTGATAATTTTTTTTCCACAGGCAGTAGTCCTAGAGGCTCTGAAACACAGAAACTCTGTCACCCCCAGTCACCACAATAACCAAAGACCCCTGGTGATTCTCACTGGACATGTAGCCATGAGAGAAAAATACACTTTATTAAGCCAACTGGAGATAGTTTGTTAGTCCGATTAACTTAATGGAACTCAACAGGCAGATAGAGGTCTCATAGTTTCTTTTTAAGAAAAATTTTTTTTCCATCTTTTTTTTTAGGACAAACTTTTTTTTCATTTACTTTTATTTTGTCATGAAAAGTTCATGCTTGCAAATTATATACAGACCATATTTGTGTGATTTTTAAAATGCACCCATGTAACTACAACCCCAATTCAGAAATAGAGCATTATTAGTACTTCCAGATTTCACTGACTCACTGATTCACCTCCACTGATTGCTCCTCCCTTTCCCCAAAAGATGATAATTATCTTATTTTCTGTTAATGAATCCATTTGCATTTCATAATCATTTTATCTCATATACTGCTTGGTTTTGCACATCACTTCACTTTATTCAAATGAAATAGTATTGTATGTATTCTCTTAGAACTTGCTTTTTTACCTAACTTTATGCTTTTAAGATTCAACCCATGCTGACACATAGAGTTATATTGAGTTATATTTTATTCTTTTATTCTTTTTTTTTTTTTTGCTGCAACTGTATGAATTTCAGGATGAATTGTAACAATATGAATTTATCCCTTCTCCTAGTAGCTGGCCACTTGAGTTTCCTGTTGGGAATTTTTGCCATTAGAAACTACAGTAGGACTTCCCTGGTGGTCCAGTGGTTAAGATTCCACCTGCCAAGGCAGGGGACATGGGTTTGATCCCTGGTCCAGGAAGATTCCACATACCTCTGGGCAACTAATTCTGTGTGCCACAACACTTTAACCTGCCTGCCCTAGAGCCCTGCTCTGCAACAAGAGACGCCTTCACAATGAGAAACCCATATACCGCAACTAGACAGTAGCCCCCACTCGCTGCAACTCAAGAAAGCCCATGTGCAGCAGTGAAGGCCAGCATAGCCAAAAACAAATAAATAAACCACACTAAGGAGAATATTCTGGTGTGTAGCCTAGTGTACATATGTAAGCATCTCTGTAAGGTGGACGTCTAGGGACAGAAATGCGGAGTTGTATTCACATGCTTTACTGCGTAGGATCAAATTGTCTGCCAAAGCAGCTGTACCAGCTCACTCTTACCACTAGCTTGTGGGAGAGTTCTCTTTGCCTTACATCCTTACCAACACTTGGGACTGTCAGCTTTTTTCTTCATTTGCCCCTCTGGTGGGTGTAAGAGTATCTTATTGTGGTTTTAGTTTGCAGTTTCTTTACGGTATCCTTTCATCACATGTGAATTCAAGGAACCAAACTGAGAAACCATGGAAAATGATTTGCCACAGTTATTCCTAACAACTGGATAAACTTCACAAACCAGGCTCCTTCATACAGAAGAGGTCAAATAATTGAAAAAGGCACAATTATTCATTTTTGGACTTAGAAAATACCAAAGGGCTTATGCTACTGTTTGTGTTGTAGGTTAAACAGCTATTTCATAAATGGCTCCTTTTAGAAGGTTAACGGTATTATCTAAAGCCAGGAGGAAAGCAAATACATTTCAAGGAAATTATAAACATTTCTTTTATCTTACCAGATAAAGAGATTCAGTATAAATCCTAATGCACCCACTTGGCTGTACACAATTTATAGCAGATGAAGAGTTTGAAACACTTTCATGTAAACAATCATAGATTTTTTTTTTTTTTGAAGGTTGCTAAAAGGCTCTTTGACACTCTTTGTAAGTGGGGAGCATCTCAGAGTAAGAACTGGTTCTGGATAATATCTGAATTCATTTCCCACTAGCAAAGCAGTTCCATTAAGCACTGCTTTCATTTTTGAAGCCTTTACTTTTATGTAATGTTTACATCATTGACACCTTCTGTTACAGAATCTCTAATATAAACAAGGGATGTAATAAGCCCTAATGTATTTTAATGAAATTTTAAGAGATGTGGCTATGGGATGAGGATAACCAAACGGGAGTAGAGATTAAAGCAAACTTTTTATTAAACACCTCAATTTGTGTGACAATGACAACTCTAAAATCAAGTCCAGGAAAGAATCATTCTCCCTGTGTTTATTCACCCATTACAATTCGATGAACTCCAAATGTCATCTGACTAGCCAAATTCTGTAATACAGCAATTCAGCAGAAAATTAGAAATTCAGCCCTGTTGGAAGAGAGATACAAAAATAAATATACTTTACTTTATAACATCTACAAGCTCATGTCAACTGTGAGTTTCATGAAACACAACAGTAATGCTATATGAAAAGCAAGTCTTTGTAACTCACCATCCTAATGTAATAACATGAGAAGGTGATCCACCCATGAACAAATTTTGCCTGATATGATTCAGCTAAAATGAGTTATTTGAAAGTGTGCTTAGCATTGATACCTGTGTGACCAAATTAAATAGAAGGGGTGGTAGGAACCACCCCTTAACTCTCATATCTATGTCTTTATTCTCTATGAGGCTCACTGGTGTTCTGTGGGAAAGATGCATGCGTTCCAGGCATCAGCAGTGATCATTCTGGCCTGAGAAATACCAGTGTACCAGAGAGTATGGCTTACGTAAGTGTTACTCAATGTGTGGTCCACAGACCAGTACCATCCCACGAATAAACTGTTACCAATCTCCAGTTAAAAAAAAAGTTGACAAAACAAGTTGAGAACTAAGTGTTTAAAAGTTATATAACAAAGGATATCGCTGAAATGGCTCAAGGAATGATTACTGAATTTGTCTTGATGTCTATGATATGTTATAAAAGAATTCAGTTCAGTTGCTCAATCGTGTCCAACTCTTTGTGACCCCATGGACTGCAGCATACCAGGCCTTCCTGTCCATCACCAACTCCTGAAGTTCACTCAAACTCATAACCATTGAGTCAGTGAGGCCATCCAACCATCTCATCCTCTGTTGTCCCCTTCTCCTGCCTTCAATCTTGCCCAGCATCAGGGTCTTTTCCAGTGACTCAGTTCTTTGCATCAGGTGGCCAAAGTATTGGAATTTCAGCTTCAAAATCAGTCCTTCCAATGTATATTCAAGACTGATCTCTTTTAGGATGGACTGGTTGGATCTCCTTGCACTCCAAGGGACTCTCAAGAGTCTTCTCCAACACCACAGTTCAAAAGCATCAATTCTTCGGTGCTCAGCTTTCTTTATGGTCCAACTCTCACATCCATACATGACCACTGGAAAAACCATAGCCTTGACTAGATGGACCTTTGTTGGCAAAATAATGTCTCTGCACTTTAATATGCTGTCTAGGTTGGTCATAACTTTCCTTCCAAGCAGTAAGCGTCTTTTAATTTCATGGCTGCAGTCACCATCTGCAGTGATTTTTGGAGCCCAAAAAAATAAAATCTGCCACTGTTTCCCCATCTATTTGCCATGAAGTGATGGGATCAAATGCCATGATCTTATTTTCTGAATGTTGAGCTTTAAGCCAGCTTTTTCACTCTCCTCTTTCACTTTCATCAAGAGGCTTTTTAGTTCTCCTTCACTTTCTGCCATAAGGGTGGTGTCATCTGCATATCTGAGGTTATTGATATTTCTCCCAGCAATCCTGATTCCAGAAGTGCTTCATCCAACACAACTTTTCTCATGATATACTCTGCATATAAGTTAAACAAGCAGGGTGACAACATACAGTCTTGACATACTCCTTTCCTGATTTGGAACCAGTCTGTTGTTCCATGTCCAGTTCTAACTGTTGCTTCCTGACCTGCATACAGATTTCTCAGGAGGCAGGTCAGGTGGTCTGTTATTCCCATCTCTTTCAAAATTTTCCACAGTTTGTTGTGATCCACACAGTCAAAGGCTTTGGCATAGTCAATAAAGCAGAAATAGATGTTTTTCTGGAAGCTCACTTGCTTTTTTGATGATCCAACAGATATTGGCAATTTGATTTCTGGTTCCTCTGTCTTTTCTAAATCCAGCTTGAACATCTGGGAGTTCATGGTTCACGTATTGTTGAAGCCTGTCTTGGAGAATTTTGAGCATTATTTTAATAAAATGTGAAATGAGTGCAATTGTGCAGTAGTTTGAGCATTCTTTGGCATTGCCTTTCTTAGGAATTGGAATGAAAACTGACCTTCTTCAGTCCTGTGGCTACTGCTGAGGTTTCCAAATTTGCTGGCATATTGAGTACAGTACTTTCACAGCATGATCTTTTAGGATTTGAAATAGCTCAGCTGGAATTCCATCACCTCCACTAGCTTTGTTCAGAGTGAAGCTTCCTAAGGCCCACTTGACTTCACATTCCAGGATGTCTGACTCTAGGTGAGTGATCACACCATCATGATTATATGGGTCATGAAGATCTTTTTTATATAGTTCTTCTGTGTATTCTTGCCCCCTCTTCTTAATATCTTCTGCTTCTGTTAGGTCCATACTATTTCTGTCCTTTATTGAGCATATCTTTGCATGAAATCTTCCCTTGGTATTGCTAATTTTCTTGAAGAGATCTCTAGTCTTTCCCATTCTGTTCTTTTTCTCTATTTCTTTGCACTGATCACTGAGGAAGGCTTTTTTTCATCTCTCCTTGCTATTCTTTGGAACTCTGCATTCAGATGGGAATATCTTTCCTTTTCTCCTTTGCTTTTCACTTTTCTTTTCACAGCTATTTGTAAGACCTCCTCTGGCAGCCATTTTCCTTTTTTTGCATTTCTGTTTCTTGGAGATGGTCTTGATCTCTGTCTCCTGTACAATGTCATGAACCTCCGTCCATAGTTCATCAGGCACTCTGTCTATCAGATCTAGTCCCTTAAATCAATTTCTCACTTCCAGTGTATGATTGTAAGGAATTTGATTTAGGTCATACTTGAATGGTCTAGTGGTTTTCCCTACTTTCTTCAATGTAAGTCTGAATTTGGCACTAAAGAGTTCATGATCTGAGCCACAGCCAGCTCCCAGTCTTGTTTTTGCAGACTGTATAGAGCTTCTCCATCTTTGACTGCAAAGAATATAATCAATCTGACTGAGGTGTTGACCACCTGGTGATATCCATGTGTAGAGTCTTCTCTTGTGTTGTTGGAAGAGGGTGTTTGCTATGACCAGTGCGTTCTCTTGGCAAAACTCTATTAGCCTTTGCCCTGCTTCATTTCATACTCCAAGGCCAAATTTCCCTGTTACTCCAGATGTTTCCTGACTTCCTACTTTTGCATTCCAGTCCCATATAATGAAAAGGACATCTTTTGGGGGTGTTAGCTCTAGAAGGTCTTGTTGGTCTTCATAGAACTGTTCAACTTCAGCTTCTTCAGCATTACTGGTTGGGGCATAGACTTGGATTACTGTGATATTGAATGGTTTGCCTTGGAAATGAACAGAGATCATTCTATCATTTTTGAGATTGCATCCAAGTACTTCATTTCAGACTCTCTTGTTGACTATGATGGCTACTCCATTTCTTCTAAGGGATTCTTGCTCACAGTAGTAGATATAATGGTCATCTGAGTTAAATTCACCCATCTCAGTCCATTTTAGTTTGCTGATTCCTAGAATGTCGACATTCACTTTTGCGTCTCCTGTTTGACCACTTCCAATTTGCCTTGATTCATGAACCTAACATTCTAGGTTCCTATGCAATATTGCTCTTTACAGCTTCAGAACTTGCTTCCATCACCAGTCACATCCACAACTTGGTGTTGTTTTTCCTTTGGCTCCGTCTCTTCATTCTTTCTGGAGTTATTTCTCCACTGATCTCCAGTAGCATATTGGGTACCTACTGACCTGGGGAGTTCATCTTTCAGTGTCCTATCTTCTTGCCTTTTCATACTGTTTATGGGGTTATCAAGGCAAGAATATTGAAGTGGTTTTCCATTCCCTTCTCCAGTGGACCACAAATTGTTGGAACTCTCCACCATGACCCATCTGTCTTGGGTGGCCCTACAAGGCATGGCTCATAGTTTCATTGAGTTGGACAGGGCTGTGGTCCATGTGATCAGATTGGTTAGTTTTCTGTGATTGTGGTTTTCAGTCTGTCTGCCCTCTGATGGTGAAGGATAAGAGGCTAATGGAAGCTTCCTAATGGGAGAGACTGACTGAGGGGGAAACTGAGTCTTGTTCTGATGGGCAGGGCCATGCTCAGTGAATCTTTAATCCAATTTTCTGTTGATGGGTGGAGCTGTGTTTCCTCCCTGCTATTTAACTGAGGCCAAACCTTTTTCATAAGGAATACAAAAGGATTGGTTAGTGACAAATTAAAACAAAATGTGTCTTTCATCATACATGGTTTGAGAAGCACTGATCTAGCAGTATTGTTAAAATGCAGATTCTTGACCACCAGTCCCACAAATCCTGACTCAGATGATGTGAGGTGAGATCTGTGAGTTAGAATTTCCAACAAGCTTCCTGGTGATGCTGCTGCTGCTGGTCAAGACCACATTTTAAGTAGCAAAGGTCTAGGACTTCCCTGGTGGTTCAGTGGCAAAGAATCCACTTGCCAATGCAGGAGACACATATTTGATTCCTAGTCTGGGAACATCCTGGACTTCCCTTGTGGCTCAGCTGGTAAAGAATCCGCCTGCAATGTGGGAAACCTGGGTTCAATCCCTGGGTTGGGAAGATCTCCTGGAGAAGGGAAAGGCTATCTACTCCAGTACTTTCACTTCAGTTCACTTCACTGGGAAGATCCTACATGCCGAGGGGCAGCTAAACCCGTGTGCCACAACTACTGAGCCAAGCCCTAGAGCAAGGGGGATGCAACTATTGAGCCCAGGTGCTGCAACCACTGAAGTCTGCCCACATAGAACCCATACTCTGCAATGAGAGAAGCCATTGTAATGAGAAGCCCGACCACCACAACTACAAAGAAGCCCCCACTCACCACAACTGGAGGAAAAAACCTACACAGCAATGAAGAGCCAGCACAGCCAGAGATAAATAAAATTGGGGGAAAAAAAAGTAGCAATAGTCTACACCCATCAAAATGCAACATGTTCCCCACCATCTGTCACTGGTGATTAACAAACCTGGACACTTTAACTTTATGGTCTCGGAAGGTAACACCTTTTGGATATTTATATTTGGCAGCTTCTGTGCTTTTAGGAGAATGTGAGAGTTACCACTGAGCATCCTCAGAGTGTTCTGCTCTTTAAGACTTTCCCAGGCTATCACCTTCTACTCTCTTGAGGACTGGCACTAGGGTGACAGTCTCCTGAATTTCTAGAGCTTCTTCTTTCACTGTTTGAAATCTTTGCCAGTGTGCTAACAGCCTACACACGCTGGGTCTCATAACCACATCAGGCAATGCCTTCTGGAAATAGACACGGATTATAACTGACATTGGTATTGACCCAGATGTTAAGGCATGCTTATAAAAGAGGGGAGAGACTTGATCTCTGGTACTGAAAACCAACAGTGACTACTGCCAAAGCTGTTCAGGTAACTTTTTGACAACTCACCTGAGTTTCTCTGTTGCACTTTTTAGAACACCAGCCCATCCAAGTTCTCTTCAAAATGAGCAAAGCCTTGCACTTAGGAAATTAACTGCCTCCGAATGCAATAGTCACCTTCTCTGCCTCTGTGAATATTTAGGAAGAACAACCCAGCAGTTCCTGGGCCTCTTCAAGACCTCCATCAGCATCATTGCCGCAGAAACGCAGAAGCTTTCTGCAAGGCAATTCCATTGCTAAGTCAATTATCACAGGATGTGGCAGGCTTTTAGAGAGATTAAACTGCCCTTTCTACTGAAAGAAAATGATGAATTCTCAAATGGGACCCCTCTAATAACCCATTTGCTCAGCTACAGTATACTCCTGTTGGCCAATTATCTAGTTTGATCCACATTGTTTGAATAAATGTCTTAGAATTCTGGGAAGGGATGCACAATTCAAAGAGTTGCTTGTGTAAGGAAAAGGGGCCAGTGGAGGAAAATGTTCTCAAGAGTCTGAGAGATTGAAACCTAATCTCTAAATCTAAGCCATGTAAAGCAAGTTCTAAAAGAGTAAGTTTTAAATTCTGAGTGTATCTCAGTGGCAGTGGTTCCTTTACTTGCATTTAGCTGCAACTAAATATTCATGTATGTACCCTTGGGTCTCAATTTCCCCATCTGTAAAATGGGAATAATAATAGTACCTACCTCATAGAGTTGTGGTAATGATAAAATATCCTTGAATTTATAAACGTCAACAGTTGAAAATAGTCCCTGGTACATAGTAAGCACTAAATAAAATTTCTCAGGATCAGGATCACATAGTTACAAAAGACCTTAGTGAACTGGTGCATGGCTAACTCATCGCAACCCACCCCTGCTCCTGGTAACTTGTATCCCTTAGCCTAAATATGAATATTTTACATGCTGGTATATACTAGGAAGACTACAGGCCAAATCTGTCCAACAGAAATATAATGTAATTCACATGTAATCATTTTATAAATGAAACTAACTTTAATATTTACAATTTAACACATTGCATCAGAATATTATCATTTCAGGGAATTCCCTGGTGGTCCAATGGTTAAGAATCCATCCACCAATGCAGGGGACACAGATTCCTGTTTTGGGAACTAAGATTCCACATGACTAGGCCCTTGCACCACAACTTGAGAGCCTGTATACTGCAATGAAGACCAGAGGCAGCTAAAAATAAATATTTTGTATTTAAATATAAAGAATTATATTTAAATATTTAAAAAATATATCCTTATTTCTGCATTGCATCAATATAAACATTATAAATGTGATAGTTTGCATTCTTTTTTTCACAATAAGTCTTAAAAGTGTGTTTATTGTTATAGTCATGGTACATTCCAGTTTGAATGCTATATTTTTATTGGGAATATTTAGTAAGAATCTAGAATTCATAAACACTACATTTGAAAAAGTACCTTAAAACATCCTTGGAACTTTTCCAGTAACTGAAGTGAGTTTTCTAAGAACTGAATTTAATTTGTTTCAGTTTAAAATTAAACAAAATTATAAGTTCATTTCTTCAGTCACACTGTCTACATTCCAGGTGCTCAAGAGCCAGGTGCTCAAGAACCAGTGGGGACCATACTGGCTAGCACAGGTGCAGACTTTGAAGACAGGCCTGCCACTTAATTATATGGCCCTAGGCAAGTTGTATGACTTTTCTTAGCCCCAGTTTCCTAATTTATGATTTAGAGATTTAGTAATTTACAAGAGAAGAAGATGCAATATCTACTATAAACTGTTCTCTTTAGTACTTCAGGTAATAGATCAAATATGCATGGCACAGTAACTAACAGATTGTAGTAAGTCATCAATGAATGGTGACTGTTTTTCTCCTGAACATTTAAATAAGAATATATTGAAATACCAAAAAAAAAAAAAAAAGCTGAAGAATTGTAGAGTGAATCCTATATGCTCACGATCTAGATTCTACATTCTTAACATTTGATTATATTTGCTTTATTGCATTTCCATCTATATATCCATACATCAGTCCATGTTACTTTCTCATGTATTTCAAAGTAAATTGTAGACATCAGTGCAATTCACCCCCAAAACTCCAACATGCATATATCATTAATTAAAGTTCAGCAGTTGTTTTTTATTTCTTCCTTTCTCTTTGACTTTTTCTCTTCCTGCCTTATATATTTCTATATAATGTATAGAGTGAAATGAACAAATATTAAGTAAATCATTGTATGACAATTGGTAATGCATATGACTATGTAAGCCAAATCTCTATCAAGATATAGAACATGTCTCTTCTCAGAGTTAAGAAGTTCTTCTGAGCCTTCTATGGAGAAGGCCAAACCTTCCTAACTTCTTCAACTCTTTTATTGTTTTAGATTCTTTTATATTTATTTGTTTTCTTGCTTACTATTTCATCTCACTTCACTTCAGTTTAGTCACTCACTCATGTACAACTCTTTGCGACCCTATGGACTACAGCACACCAGGCTTCCTGTTCATCACCAACTCCTGGAGCTTACTCAAACTCATGTCCATCAAGTCGGTGATGCCACCCAATCATCTCATCCTCCGTTGTCCCCTTCTCCTCCCGCCTTCAATCTTTCCCAGCATCAGAGTCTTTTCCAATGACTCAGTTCTTTGCATCAGGTGGCCAAAGTATTGGAGTCTCAGTTTCAACATCAGTCCTTTCAATGCATACTCAGGACTGATTTCCTGTAGGATGGACTGGTTGGATCTCCTTGCAGTCCAAGGGACTCTCAAGAGTCTTCTCCAACACCACAGTTCAAAAGCATCAGTTATTCGGTGCTCAGCTTTCTTTATAGTCCAACTCTCACATCCATACATGACTACTGGAAAAACCATAGCTTTGACTAGACAGACCTTTGTTGGCAAAGTAATGCCTCTGCTTTTTAATACGCTGTCTAGGTTGGTCATAGCTTTTCTTCCAAGAAGCAAGCGTCTTTTAATTTCATGGCTGCAGTCACCATCTGCAGTGATTTTGCAGTCTCAAAGAATAAAGTCTGTCACTGCTTCCATTGTTTCCCCATCTATTTGCCATGAAGTGATTGAACCGGATGCCATGATCTTATTTTTCTGAATGTTGAGTTTTAAGCCAGCTTTTTTACTCTCCTCTTTCACTTTCATCAAGAGGCTCTTTAGCTCTTCTTCACTTTCTGCCATAAGGGTGGTGTCATCTGCATATCTGAGGTTATTGATATTTCTCCTGGGAATCTTGATTTCAGCTTGTGCTTCATTCAGCCCAGCATTTCTCATGATGTACTCTGCATATAAGTTAAATAAGCAGGGTGACAGTATACAGCCTTGACATACTCCTTTTCCGATTTGAAACCAGTCTGTTATTCCAGGTACAGTTCCAGCTGTTGCTTCTTAATCTGCACACAGATTGCTCAAGAGGCAGGTCAGGTGGTCTGGTATTCCCTTCTCTTTCAGAATTTTCCACACTTTGTTGTGATCCACACAGTCAAAGGCTTTGGCATAGTCAATAGAGCAGAAGATATTTTTCTGGACCTCTCTTGCTTTTTTGATGATCCAGGAGATGTTGGCAATTTGATTTCTGGTTCCTCTGCCTTTTTAAAATCCAGCTTGAATATCTGGAAGTTCACGGTCCACATACTGTTGAAGCCTGGCTTGGAGAATTTTGAGCATTACTTTGCTAGCATGTGAGATGAGTGGAACTATCTCATCTATTAAACTACAAATTTCATCAGGCGACGCATGTCTATTTTATTCACCAATATACACCCAGCACCTTTGGGACCCCAAAGTGTTGGACACGACTGAGCGAATAAGCACACATACACACACACACACCCAGCACCTAGTACAATGCCTGGCAATTAGAAGGCTCACAACAAATACTCCTGGAATGAATTAGTGAATAAAAGAAGTAAAAAACTCAACCCTAAGCATGTTTAATTTTGTCTATATTTTAGTACATAGGGGACAACAGGCAAATGTTAAAGAGAGGCAGGAGCAGAAGCTTAAGAAAAATCACTAAATTCCAAGACACACCTCAAGCAATGTAGCAACCAAGTACACTGACTTCATTCCTGGCCAGCAGTACAATCTTGAGCCCTTGTCTCTGTCACTTTTCCAGTGAGCTGAATGGATAACCTAAAAGAAATCTGAAATTGCCCTTAAAAACTGAAATAAATTCTAATTCTAGTTGGGCTTTTGTTTTTATTGCCCAGCCCTTCTTAGATCTTCAGAACTAAGTAGACAGTGCCCTCTTCATCTCATGCCCCAAGTCCAAATGTGTAAGATATTAGTTTAAAACATTAATTTGTTTTGCTCTTCCCTAGTGGCTCAGACAGTAAAGAATCCACCTATGATGCAGGAGACCCGGGTTCTATCCCTGGATTGGGAAGATCCCCTGGAGGAGGAAATGACAACCCACTCCAGCATTCTTGCCTGAAGAATCCCATGGCCAAAGGAGCCTGTCAGGCTACAGTCCACCAGGTTGCAAAGAGCCAGACATGACTGAGCAACTAACACTTCCTGTATTTTTTTCCCCTCTTCCAAGGAGAGAGCCTGGTCTTTGTGTCCAGTCCCTTGCTTTAGATGAGTTTGTAATTCATAAATGTGGAAGCTGCCTTTTGGTAATTTGATGCTCAGGTATGTTTTCCAGAAGCATGGGATTCCTGAAGGAATCATCCTGGAAGGAGAGGCTGGGGGAATTTGAAGGTTGCTAGAGGAAGCAGAGAGACTTTCTCCAGACTGGAAAGGGGTTAGGGTAGACTCCTCAAAAAGTAAAATGCACACCAGCCCTCACAGGAGGCAGGCGGTGGGACCCCATAAGGGAATGACTGAGGGGTCCTGAAGGGGTTGGATTCCAACCACCAGCCTCCCAGGAGCAGTGATGAATGGGTCCCAGCTTTGTGAGGAAGCTGCAGAACTGGTTACCTTCACTGAGTCCCTCGGCTTGGGACACAAAATTTCGGTGATCGACCTGAGGTCCTGTCGTGTGAGGGCCTTTTGATATCTATGTAAGCTTCCTGGTTTGCGACAGGACCCTAAAGAAAGAGGAGGATAATTGCACCTTCATGGCCTTCTCCTCCCTGGCTAAGATGGGCTTTTCTTGCCATCTGGGAGATAGGGAGCCTCAGAGATGGATTTGCTTTGATTTCCCCCAAATAAAAAGATTGCATTTATTAAGCATTTGAGATAATGCAATAAGACTTAAATTGAGATAAAGCCAAAGAGGAGAGAAGAGAGAAATTAGGAGAAGTAGACGCATATCAAAAGGAGAGACAAAAAGAAGGAAGAGTGAAGGAATCAAGACAAAACTTGGCAGGTATTCAAATGGAAACCCACAGGCATAGATCTAAATAATTATAAGACTTAAAACAAGTTAACCTGTTTGATAATACATAGCCCACCCCCTTCCTGGACAAATACATATTCACAGTAATAGGGTGAAAAACTTTGTTTAAAGCTATGGTTTTCATATGACTGAAAGCCAACAAACTCTCATAGATGACTGGATATAATTACATTGTACATGTCTGAGTCTTGATGTGCTAGCAATGTTTGATAAGTAAGAGCACTGTCATTAACTCACAAAGATATTCCGTAAAATTTGCCTTCTTATGTTATAATCAATGTTTTTATATATTTTATGTTCTATTGACAGTAATTATAAAATAGACACATTTCTTGAAATATTATAGTTCTATGGCAAATTTTTAATTGCTAATTTCTATGTAGAGAACATTCACTCTGTAAGGGCAGGAGTAATGGGCGTTTTTAATAAAATTCCTTTATATATGATAAGCAAACATTGTATTTAGATGTGTATGATAGATTATTGCTACCACAAAAAATTATAGACTATTTTCATTTCAGTATATAAATTGGCATGTCATGGTTTTCACCATCTTTTAAAGCAATATCTAGAGCCATGTAATAGTATAAAGAAAAATACTTTTCACATTGTACCTCGATCCACATTCATACAGACTAGTAGTCATTTGGATTATTTAATTTTAGAAAATGTTCCTCAACCTTCAAGTGCCAGTGCTGTGAACATTGAGCTAATTTGTAAATACCTCAGGAACCACAAAGAAAAAAAAGTGGATGGAAAAAAAAAAGAAGAAAGTGGATGATCAGCACCTCTGGGAAATGATACTTGATCACACAAGACTCCGTCATATTCATGCTATCAGAGAAAAATTATTTGACAAGTTAATTAATTTGTCTTTTTTCTTACCTAAGCACTTGTGCCGCTCAAATCTTTTCCCACATTACTCCAAAGCAATGTTTGCCTCCAATGTAAGCAGCAGTGGTACAGCCTGGAAGACTTCATAGTTTTGGATGAAGTCACTTTTTTTATTTTAAGAACAAAGGAAAAGGAATGAGAAGTGATTTCCTGGGGACTAAACAGTGTTCATTCTGAGGGTGGATGTTTAGGGTGATGCTATCCCAGCATGGACCACTGGGTCTCCATTGACAGAGATGCTCACGTGTTCCTCAATGAGTTCATTAATGGCTGTGATAAGTTAGGCTCTCTAAAGTGTGAGGGCAGGGAAGGTACAAGCTCAGAACTGAGAAGAGGGGGAAATGAAAAGAGGGAAAGAGACTAAAAGAAACTAGATAAGACAGAACTGAAAGCTACTTCTCAAACCCCCAAGAAATTAAAGCTTCTACTCTTAATAATCTCAGTAAAAATGCCTCTAACCTCAAGATGATCTGTAGGTTGGGAGGATCCCCTGGAGAAGGAAATGGCAGCCCACTTCGGTATTCTTGCCTGGAAAATCCCATGGACAGATTAGCCTGGTAGGCTACAGGTCATAGGGTTGCAAAGACTTGGACATGGCTGAGTACACATACACACACACCCAACTAATGTAGTAGATAATTACATTACATGTAATTTAAATATATGGGCTTCCCTGGTGGCTCAGCTGGTAAAGAATCTGCCTGCAATGTGAGAGACCTGGGTTCGATCCCTGGGTAGGGAAGATCCCCTGGAGAAGGGAACAGCTACCTGCTCCAGTATTCAGGCCTGGAGAATTCCATGGACTGTACAGTCCATGGGGTCGCAAAGAGTCGGGCATGACTATGTAAATATATTTTCTCTTCTTGAAGAGGAAAATATATTTGCTATATAATATAAAAATATATTTCTATAGCAAATGGGATTTTCTTCTTCTTCCCAATTCCTTCTACTTTAACCTTAGACTCTCTCTGTTGATGGAGTTTGGAGATGCAGGTCTAGGATGGTAGAGACACAGATATCACACTTGGCATGACTGTTTCCCAGATTTAGGATTTCAGGGAACCTGAAAATTCATTAGGAAATTTGAGGGGGAGGGTAATTATAGGAAATCATATGAAATTGACCATTTGCTGAAGGGGAAGGGTAAAATGGGTCATTGAAAACAAACGTTGACCATCTATCATTTCCATCAATTCAGGAAAAAGACATTTCTAATACACATGTACACAGTCATGAAGGACCTAAAGATGATTTCTTTAAATTGATACATTTTTTAAAACTTATGTTCATTTATTAATTTGTTTGTTCATTCACTCGTTGCCAAGGTCTGGTATAAGCCTCACTGGAAACAGTACCATGTCCTTGGACCAACTTTTAGGATCCAGTGCCTGGGTGTATTCAACCAGGTTGAGCCAATGGCACTCTTGTAAGGTCTCTGCTGAAGGGTACTACAGAGTTCTGATTCTGCAAGACGCTTTTTTTTGGTTTGTTTGTTAATAGGTTGGTGAGGCATTTTACTACTAAACTGACAGAAGTCTAGAAATAATTGAATACTGTCATTGGATTAGCTTTAAACCATCCCTATGATTGCATCAACTCATCAAGATGTTTTTGGCTTATTTAGACACTAAGCGTAAGAAAACAGTAGTATATTCATCCCAGTTGAACCAGGGGCTAGGGAAGGAAAGAGAAAGGAGCACAATGTTGCCGTGAGAAATGTGGCCTGGTGAGCAGCACGAACCCTTGTGCTCCACGGGCCCGTAAGACAGTCAGACGACGGCAGTCCCAGAGGGGTGAGTAAGGACTTTTCGTTCAGCCTGAAAATTGAAAAAGGCTGACAAAGTGCTGACAGGTGGTTACAATCCCCTCCACAAAACAGGCCTGGTGTGGGACTACGTGGCCTCCGGACAGAACTGCCAAAGGGTGCGGGCTACCGAACTCGCATCTCTCCTCTTGCAGAGGTGTGAAGACCTAGGTGAAGCCCAGCCACACGGCAGACGCGGGGCACGGGTCTCCGAGGATGAGCGGGCTCTGAGCCCTGCACACAGGAGTGCTTTCCTCGCGGGGAAGAGGGGACGCAACGGCTCACGGGCAGTCAAGGTCAAGCTGGGTAGACTGATCACACCACTCACTGGTTTTAGACTCTGAGCCAATCCCTCCACTTCCCGGAACTTCCATTTCCACCCATTTAAGTTGGGCTATGCCACCTACAGAATTGTGTTACTGTAAGAATTAAATAAAATGTTGCAAAGGCAGTAACCTACTCAGTAGATATTGCTCTTTTCTAAGGATATGTATTCCTATCTGAATATGGACAGCCCATAATTCTCAAAATTTCTATGGACCCCTCATCTCATGAAATAACTATCAACATCAAAGAACAAGAAGGAAGTACCTGCCTGTCATCGTGGAGGATGGGCTGTTACCAAGCAGCTACAGGTGCGTGTGAAACTCTGATCCTCCAGACGCCCTTGGCCTCCTCTGTGACGCTCTAGCTGGCCCCAGCACCCGAGGCCGAGCATGAAGAATCCTGCTACAGGAAACATCCCGACTCATCAAGGAGAACGTCAGGGAATCAGATGTTCAGACTCATCAGAGAATGGCTCTTTACTGGGCCCCCTTTTTCCCTTCTGTCACTACTTGCCAGCTGAGCTGTCCCGTCAAATACACACTAGCTGCCTTCACACACGTGCAAAACACCAACCCAAAGCTCCCACTCAATGGTGTGAAGCAGATTCCTTCTATTTATAAGCAGCAGCCCAACAGGCAGGCTTCAGTCTGTAACTTGCAATTCTCAGCAAGCTGCACTAGAATAGAGATGTGTTCATAATTTCCAGTCACCCAGATTGTCACTTCAAAAAGAGAGTGATAGACAAATATGGTGCAACTCATTTATAACATTTTCCCATGTTTAACTTCCAAATTCGAGAGTCTGAAGCACAGTTGCCAAAAGCATTTTTTTTTTCCCCTAAAAGCAGTATTTTTTTTTTTTTTTCTTTCTTCCTTAGTCTCTTAAATGGTAACTGAATTTTTTCCCCTACTCTTTCTTCTTAGAGGCCAAGAGTTTTTCACTCCCGGTCTGCAATACCCTGCCTGGGCTATTGCCCAAATGGCTTTCACACTTAAAGTGAGAAAGAATTAAGTGCTTCTGCAATTGAAAAATGGTTCTGTCTGCCTTGGAGTCACAAAGCTGTCTTTACTGAACTATTGCTTGGAGACTTCAAAGCTAAGTGTACCAATGAGCCTATGATGGTGCCAAGAAAGTAACTAGAGAATGAAGGAAATCCCTTTCCAGAGCACACCCAGGTATATTCACCTAGTTTTCCCCACAAATGTTTAGGGGGGTGGAGGTTTCAACAGCTGACTCTGGTTTTCCTGTGAATTTAGCACAACCTCAAATAGCTGTCATCTTTATATCATTTCCACATAGTAATAGTCAGCTGGTTGTTGACTAATAAATACAATAATTTAGTTAGACGATTTCAATGTACTTCCAATATGATATTGAACTTATCCAAATGCCAGGAGAAAACACTGATCTCCAGTATTGATTATTCTTTTGAGAGCTAAACAAATCCCTTGCAGGACTTGGTTCTGTCCAAAATGTCCACTGAGACATTTGGCCCATGACTCATTACACAATGCATGTGTGCTGCATGTTAAGTCATTTAAGTCGTGTCCAACTCTGTACAATCCTGTGGACTGTAGCCCACCAGGCTCCTCTGAACAGCAAGAGGGATTCTCCAGCAAGAATACTGGAGTGGGTTGCCATGCCCTCCTCCAGGGGATCTTCCCAACTCAGGGATTGAACCTCTATTTCTTATGTCTCCTGCATTGGCAGGCAGGTTCGTTACCTCTAGTGCCACATTTAAATTGGTTAAAGTTTTATTTACATTATCTTTACTGTAATTGATGATGAAATTCGGATTTCACACTCATTCTTGTTCTTCCTCATCATAAAGTTCAGCAAGGTTACTCTTAAAGGATGAGCAACTGCTCTTAAGTATGAAAGTGAAAGTGAAGTCGCTCAGTTGTGTCTGACTCTTTGCGACCCCATGGAGAGTGTAGCCTACAAGGCTCCTCTGTCCATGGGATTTTCCAGGCAAGAATACTGGAGTGGGTTGCCATTTCCTTCTCCAGGAGATCTTCCCAACCCAGGGATTGAACCCGGGTATCCCGTATTGAAGGCAGACACTTTGCCATCTATATATCTACCTGATTACTGGCTTTGCATTTGTCTCTCAGTTATATCAATTTGATTGTGTATTATCGTGAAGTTGGTGGCCATATTTGAGTGCGACCACCAAGAACCTGGGTGATAAATTGTTCACTGCTTTGCCATTCACAGTTTAACACTTCAGTAAATCTCCAAATGAAGGATGATGTACTACCACCAGCTTCTGAAATGAGATATGTCAGTCTTCCGGTGCATTGCTTGCCCGTGGTTCACTACTGATGTATGAACATTCCAGGTTTCTGGCAGAAATCTTGGAGTTTTTGATCTTCTACCTCCTCCATGCCTTCTGTGAACACACATTCTCTCAACGTAATCTATGGTCATCTAAATTTTCTTCTGCCTTCTCCACAATGCACTCAAAAGTTTCATTTACATCTTCCAAAGGTAAAAATAGAAGTTCAAACAACTTACACACACTTCTGGGTGTTAGTTTCCACTCTCCTATATTTGTGTGCTAGACCCAAAGAAGATATATTTCTGGCATAGTGATGATGAAAAGTGAAAACAAGCATCCTTTTGCTTGTGCATGTGGTAAGAGTCATCAAATCACATTCGCATTTGCAATCTCAAAATCCATCGTGCACAACAAAGGGTTAGGGTCAAGATTTCTTTCCCATGTAAACACAAGTACTTTTTCATCTATGTGTTGATATATCTTGAAGTGTCTTCTCACTTTTCATTGTTAGTGCATAAATGATATAAAATAACCCAATATCACACTGTGCAGAGGAAATGACTGATCTGTGATAGTGCTGTCTTAAAGATGCCATTGCTGAATAACATGGAACTGGCCTTTAAATATGGAAAAGGCTGAGTGTCAAAGAATTGATGCTTTTGAACTGTGGTGCTGGAAAAGACTCCTGAGAGTCCCTTGGACAGTAAGGAGATCAAACCAGTCAATCCTAAACGATATCAACCCTGAATATTCATTGGAAGGACTGATGCTGAAGCTGAAGTTCCAATACTTTGGCTACCTGATGCAAAGAGTCGACTCTTGGAAAAGATCCTGATGCTGGCAAAGACCGAGGGCAGGAGGAGAAGGGGGCAACAGAGGATGGGATGATTGGATGGCATCACTGACTCAATGGACATGAATTAGAGCAAACTCTAAGAGATGATGAAGGACAGCAAAGCCTGGCATGCTGTAGTCCATGGGGTCCCAAAGAGTCAGATATGACTTAGCAACTGAACAAAGAACAACAAGAACAGTTGTCCAAGTTGTGTAAATGAGAATTCTTGTGTTATCTTGAGCACCAGAACTGTGCATAAGAAATAGTTCTCCACATGTGGTGTCTTTATGCACCTCAGACATTTCAATTTCATGCATTGAAGTTGGGTTTGGGGAATGACATCTGCTTTGAATTGTTTACTTGCCTTTTTAATTAATTCATTTGTGGTAGCATTAATAAGACCTCTTCATTGTTAATGTCATGGAGACTTCTTCAAAATACCTGTGATGATGTTTTATTTCATTCTTTTCTGCACATCTTTTCAACCTATTCTGGGTTTCTCTTACTTTCCCTTCAACAGCAATATTGTGCTTATGTTCTTCCATCTCACCTTGGATGACAATGCTATCCAACTCCTGACTAGTTGTACATTGGGCCTTGCAGAGTCTCCTCTGTTAAAGGAAAAGAAATGGGAAAAAGCCACTATAAGGCAACGCTGGCTTTTCTTTTTGTGGGTATACTATTTATGCCATGTTACAGTGAGAATTTTCAAAGATGTCACTTTGTCAAGCAAGTGTGTGTGTGTGTTTTCTTTTGTGACTGTCTGACCAGTGGTCACTGGTTTAATTGGCAGGGGAAATCTTGCTGATGTCTTATGGATTCAATTAGGTGGCTGATTGGATCAGCCATAGGAAGGCACCAGCTGAGGGTGTGGTGGTAGTCTGGCTGTTGGATAGTCACTCCCACTAAAACTGTACAAAGAGAGGTCATGCTCCTTGTGGTCTACCAAGGTTGTACCTGTATAGGACATTGATTCATGGGAAACATCGCCCATTAACGCTGGGCAATGGGATAGCTGTGGGGGAGTTCATCAGATGCCCAGTATCTTCCTCCTGCTGGGTTCTTATCCCCGACAGCCATATGGTAGGGAAGCACACCTGCTCTCACTCCTCCTGAACATGCTATCTGCTCCACAAAGTGTTTATATCAACACATTCTCTGCCCCTTTTACAAAGCAGCTTGACCAAGCTCCTCCTTTCAAATTCTGCCCTCACTGAACAACCCACGCACATTCAACCCAATGCCCTTAACGGACCATTAATGTACCAAACATATCAACATACCTTTCATTGTGAGATTCATCCTTCACTTCTCGTCCTCTGTGCATTTCTGTAACTTAGGACTCCTCCTCGGTTCACACGGTCAACATAAATCGTGCTCCTCTGCAGGATATGAACCCTGACCCATCTACCGAGCCTATGTGCCGTTACCAGCTACACCGTGGAGGCAAGAAGCATTATTGTTGGCAATACAGTCACAGCACAATTATTGGACAAGTAAAACATGATAGTATTTTTTTATGTATTATGTTATAAACCAAAGTATCAATAAACATTACGGGATATTTGAACCCAGGAACATGTTCTCAGTGTGGATGTTTTGACAGGACCAAGTATCAAGGACCATTTGGCATGAGCCAAATACACTCATGGATATTTTCAATAGGGACAAATTTCAAGGACCTTTTGTCATGGGCCAAATGTTTCAATGGGCATTTTGGACAGGATCAAATGTCTGCTAATCAACAAATCTCTTTATATCTCAAAAGTATATATTATCTTATAATCTGTTATGTCTTTTACAAAGCAAACTTGCCAAGGTGAAGAAATATTTGAATCAGTATCCTTAAACATCCTTTACTATCTCACTAAGCATTACTTACCATTTTGCCCCTATAATGGTATCCTTCTAAATTTCAAATTTTGTTTAAGGCTAACCTTAGAGCTGTGGGTAGTGGTCTAGTAAATCTTTTAAGAGTTTGCCATCTGTAAGAAATTCCAGATATTAGTTTTTTATTACTGTATTTTCTTTAAAAAAAAAAAGAAAAAACAACAAAAAAGCAAACTGTAAATATTTAAGCCATCATTTCCTCTAAGTGCTTCCCCTTATGTAACTTTCAAGCAAGGAAGCCTAATGATGTTTTACAAAAGTAATTTAAAGATTTCGACAAGGATCAGTGAGGCCACTAAATAGTAAAAAAGTAGAGATGAGATCTATATTTGAAACTGAGAAAGGGACAGCCCTGAAAATCATAGAGTAGTCAATTTAGTTTTCATACCTGGAAAACACTAGAACAAATCATCAAAAAATCAATTTGCAAACACCCATATGATCACAGAATACTAGGTAATAATCAACATTGCTTTGTGAAGAACAGTCTTGTCAGAACCATCTAATTTCCTTCTAAAACAGAGTGACAGGCCTGGTAGATCAGAGGGATGAAAAAGATGTAACAGAGCTTGAATTTTACAAAGCTCTTGAATCTGCCTTCCATTTGCTCATCAACAGATGACTGCAAATCAGAAGAAACTTGCTGTGCAGATTTACTGAACAGCACAGCTCTCAAGGGTTTCAGCGTTCAGTTGGCAGGGAGGGGAATGGGTAGCAGAAATTTGGTGCATATTAGGCACAGAAATAAGTCACTCGTGGACCCTTCACTGTGCTCACCAGTCCCAAACATAGTCCTAGCCTGTGTTCAATGACACTTGTCCAGAGAAGGAATAGTAGGTAGGGAAGCTACCGTTTGGGGAATAATCACAACTCTAAGAGGAATGGATGGTCAGAAACTAGAATGTTGGAGAAGACGTCCCCCCCCTAAGCAAAGTCAACTCTCTAACGACATCTGAGACAATTTAGGTATGGAATTTACATTGTTTGGGATGTTTCATTACAAATTATTTTGACATTTTTTATAAATAAGCAGAAATGATGGTATACATTTGGAAGAAAATAAAACTTCATAAATTCAAGCTTTATAAAATGCAAAAAGAATGGTGTATTAAGCACTAAGTGAAAGACAAGCCATATCTTTAGAATGTCTTGGGGTAAAATTTTTGAGAAAGGTTAGATGATATAAGGAGATAGCACATACGAGTCAGGGTTTCAAAATTGGCTTGAGTACTTGCTAGTTATAGAACTTCGGGTAAATTAGATAAATTTGCTCAGCCTTCCATGTCCTTCTATTAAAATGGGTCTACTGAGTTGAAATCAGAAATGAGATTTCCTATAAGATGTGTGTATATGAATGTTATATATTTATATGTGCAATGTATTCAGATACTGAGGTATATAGGTAACTTCCTCAGAGTTAAGCACACTGCAGGCATGTGATAAAAGTTCCTGAGACTTCTCTGGTAGCACAGTGGCTAAGATTCCATGCTCCCAATGCAGAAGGCCTGGGGTTGATCTCTGGTCAGGGAACTAGATCCCACAACTGAAGATTCCACATCCCACAACAAAGATCATGCATGCCCTAGCTAAGACCCAACACAATCAAATAAACATACATATACCTTTTTTAAAGTTCCTCACTTTCATTCACATGCAGAAGAGTCCACTTCAAGAAAGTAACTTAGGAGATTCAATGATACACCTACAAGTGTCCTATCTTCTGCCATCAACCGGAAGTCACCAATGGTTATCTGATTTCACTCCACTTGCTCATCCCCACCTCCCATTTCCATAGTTTGGACATCATACTCCATCTAGTGTCTGGCTTATGACATGGGAAAGTTTCCATTGGCGGGGTTGCCTGCCGAGTCACCACACCCCTCCTCCTTCTCCAAGACCACACAGCTATGACAGAAATGACCATGTTTTCTCATATCCTTGCCATCTCAGACACAACCAATCCATCTAAATTGGGTACATAAGTCAGCAGACGCCAATTGTCACCACTGCGACTGACTATTCCACGGGTGAGCTTCTGATCCGGACTGAGCCTTCAGAGTCTTCCCACAGAATTGTTTTGTACTAGAACTCACAAAGTTTGAGATTAGTCATACCTTCCCCTTTGTTAAGAACATCCATTGGATCAATGTTTCCCACTGTGAGGAAAAGCCAGTCTGTCCTAAAAATAAAAGAACACCCAGAAAACAGCAGATAAGGGTGATGGGACAAGACATGGAAACATTCAAGCTCTGATTCCAATTGTTTCTGAGATCCGGTTGCGTCTGCCTTTCTGTACCTCAGTTCTTAAAACCTTTAGATTTCCCTAACCAATAAACTCTGTTTTTGCTTATGCCTTTTCAGGTTGGGTTTCTGTCATTTGTATCCAGATTTCAAAACAACAATAATAGCAAGAAATACCTTATTTCCTCAGGTATTTTCTTAATGCAAAATCATAGAAATTGTATTTTTGAATCAAAACTAATATACATTATTAAAATGACTGAAGTACATTTCCCTAAAGTGTTTCAGAAAAGTTGTATTAATTTCAACTCTCATCTGCAGTATATGACAATGTCTCTAACACTGGATTTTGAAAAAGTATTTTCCAGTTTGATAGGTGGAAAATGTTAGCTTTCTTTGATTTTTATTAGTAATTTGGAGGGAGATCAGAAATGAAACGTGATGCAAAGAGAACTGGAGAGTGGAACTGAATCAATGGAGGAGGAAAAAAAGCAACAAGATCTAAGCTACAAAGAGCCTGTTATTTATTGCTGTATAATTGCCTCAAAAGTTAGTGGTTTAAAGCAGCAAAAAATTTACCATCTCAGTTTATGTGGGTCAGAAATCTGGGAGCAGCTGACCTGGGTGGTGAGGGTTCGGGGTCTCTCACAACTTTACAAACAAGGTGTGACTTGGGCTAGAGGATCTACCTCTAAGGTCATTCACACAGGGGTTTGGCTGAAGACCTGAGATGCTCATCATAACGGACCTCTTTACAAGGTGCTCACAAACATGGCAGCAAAACGGGAGCCCGTGTCTTCCATGACCGCCCATAACCTGCACATCCTATGCGTTACACAGATGGATTCTGGCAGTGTGGGAAGGAGGCTACACACAAGTGTGAAAACCAGGAAGTGGGGATCATTGGCACCATCACAGAGCTGGAATACGGCCCGTGTTCAGCTTATTTCACCTCTTTCCTTGTAGACTCACCCACCTCAACTTTGTACATTCTGCCGAGCCTCCCTCCGCTGCATACTACACCATCCTTACACCATCTCCTCCATCCCCCTGGATTCTACTACAACATGATACTGATGACTACCTCCTCAGCCTAGACATTTTTCTCCCACTCTAGACTTGTATCTTCACTTTCTTTGTGTGTATGCCCAGTACTAAATGCCACTCCCCATACCGCTCCTTTTCCTCTCTCAGAGGAGGTACCACCATCATCCCCATCATCCACGCCAGGGACCAAGGCCCACACTGGACATCTCCCTCCATCACTCCCTCCATGCCACTGGGCTGTCCACTCCTATGGCCCTGCCCCTCTTTCTTCCACTGTGATGCTAACAATACACCAACCCTGGCTGCACCCTGAAATTGAATTCTGCATGAATATATCTGAGAGGCAAGAAATGATTAGAACAAACACATTTTATGGCAGAACTCTAGGAAAAAAGTGGCTGCTTGGACTTTGGTAGACTTTGAAGAGATGAAGTTCTCTGCTTTCTGGACCCCAGGCTGCTGTGGCCTTTCCCAACTGCCTTCCAGGAAATCCCTTTGTCACTTACATTAGTCAAGGTCACTTTCTGTTGAGTGCTAATGGAGCAGAAAAATATTTGAATAACCACCATAATTCAGCATTCAATAAATCACCCAGTCCTGGGCAAGTCTATCCCCTTCAATGTTCCGGGAACCTGTTCACACTCCCAGCGTCACCATCCTTGTTCAAGGCTGGCCTCCTGTTTCACCCGAGTCGCTGCTGTAGCTTCCTAAGTAGTTTCTGGGCTCAGCCCATTCTCCTTCTGCTTTACTTTTCATGTGTACCTGGGTGATCCTCTCAAAATAAGTACCTGACAATGTTACTCCTCTGCTTTGAATCCTCTAATAGGTCCTCGCTGCCCTTAATGAACGCTGAAGATCCTTAAGTGGCTGATGAGGGTCTTAGGGTCTAGCTGCCTTTGGTTATTGAGCTCCCACCCCCACCCCTGCACCCTAATCACCAGCCACACCAAAGGGCTCCCACAATTTTGGAAGTCTCCATGCTGTCTGTCACCTCTGGGCATTTGCATTGGTTTCCTCTTGCATTATTTCGCACCCCGCCCCACCCCCACTCCCCCATATACACAAACTACCTATCTGACCAATCCTTATGTACTGTTCAGGTTTGGGCTTAGATGTCACTTCTTCCACAAGCCTCCCTGACCCCACCCCAGTCTGGGTCATGCTTCCCTCCATATAGAGTCCTATAGTGTCCTAAACTCCGCTGGGTGTCCTAGCCACCCACCCATGCTGTCTGTCATCACTTAACTGCCTACATGCAGGCCTATTCCATGCTGGAGTCCATGAGGTCAGGGACCATGTCTGTATCCCCAGTGCCTAACTCGGTTCTTTAAAACACAGAGGAGCTATGTAATAAGCACTTTCTGAATAAATGAATAGATATTTAACTCCTCTCAGATTTGTTCTCAATCATCTACCAGCCTAATTATAAAGCCTATTTTCCTAAGTCACCATGATGGTACACACACGTGCAATAGGACTTTTACAACTCAGCATTAGCAAACTTTAGGTTTTAAGGAATTTAACTTGAGCCACATGGATAATGCTAAAAAAAAAAAAAAATCTCAGAAAGATATGTGGCAAAAAAGACCAACTTTCCCATCAACATCCCTTTAACATTGGGAGCCCCACACATGTCTGATAGGGTATTTGCTTAGAGATTAAGATTTGGTCTTAGACAACATTGGATTAGAAATTTTTCTTTTAGAAAAGTCTGTACCTGCATTGTAAAAAGTTGTAGAAAAATTTCAACATACTTGCTAATCTGCTTGATTATTGCCACACTTTACAGGGAAACTTCTGTACATGTAAGTTAGTCTTATAATAGTCAAGAGAGCAAATATCCACTGGAAATGCCTGAGGGGCGTGGGTTACTCAAGGGAAGAGTGAACATTCACTATTGCCTGATGCGCCTGTCACCAGCATTGTGTACAATCCTTATCTCCAGAGAGAGGGTGATGCAAGGCATCAGTGTTCAGTACTGGACACAGTGATACCTCCCTGGATGGCTGGAGATTTCAGGAGAGGTTTGTCAGGACCACATAGATAAACAAGATTACCACTCTGCAACATCCCTAAAAGATGACCCTGAGAACACCCTTAAAACATTCATAGCTGTGCAATTCTCCTCAGGGAATCAATTATACATCGTCTAAATAGCTATACATACCTGCACTGGCTCTGGGCAGCCCTTGTTTTTTCACAGGAAAGCAATTTAGACAGTAACTTTTTGGTCCAAATTCTGTGATGAGACCCTAATTAAAATACTGCAAACTTATCTCTCTGAATTCCCTAAGAGTTCCTTTGCTGGTGATGGAGAGAATCAATGTGTTTCATACAGGCGTCTGAGAGCAAGCATGCAGGGTACATAATCAAACTGTCCCCAAATTAGAGCATTGGATCAAACGCCTTTGTGGATTCGGAATAGTGGCTCCCAGGATTTCGAGCAATCTCTGTCCTTTGCCTCGCAGCTCAATCCATCCTGTGAGCAGGGCCTCCTGTTATCTCAGTGCAGTTATAACACGACTGTAAACAATTCTGTTTTAACCGCTGTGGTTGGGCTTTTATGAGCTCACGAATCAAAACACACACTAGTAATCAAAGAAAATCTTCCCGTGTGACCCATCTTTCCAACAAGACTATTGTGTACATACTACAAAGTACTTTTCAAACAGAGCAAAACAAAACAAAAATAAGGCCAAAATGAAATACACCATTTTATCAAAAGAGTAATATTAAAAAAAAAAAAGCTATGGACATTTGAGGTTTAAAAGAGAAAAACAAAACATGGATTAGGACATTTCCAATCAGTAAGTTCTTTTAAAGGTATTTTGATGCTTCATGTTTTTTGCTGCTGTTTTGATGTTTTTGTTATCATTAAAGTACATTGCTTTTTCAATAATGGCTTTTGTCTAAAAGTCAGATTCTGTCAAACAGAAAAATAGGACCAAACCAAGAAGTAAGCTTCTCAGAGATGAGGATGTGGTAGCAAAGTTCAGGCCCTATTTTTTTCTTTTTAAAGGAAAAATGTGGTATTTTTCTTAGGCATAATGGGTAATTTTCAGTAACTGATTAGAAGAAATGCAGAAGGTTTGGAAGGGTATACAGGGGTGAGCAGCAGTATAATAGAGGTAGCCAGAAGAACACCTGGGCAACCTTGTTCCAGTCACTGATCTGCTGACACGATAGAATAACCTGCTGTCATTCAAGCCACTTGACCTCTGTGGCTCTGATTTCTATCTGTGAAACGGGGACAACAGGAATTGTTGTCATGTCCGGCTCTGCAACCCCATGGACTGCAGCACACCAGGCTTCCCTGTCCCTCACCATCTCCTGGAGTCTGCCCAAACTCAAGTCCACTGAGTCGATGATGCCATCCAACCATCTCATCCTCTGCGCCCCCCTTCTCCTCCCGCCCTCAATCTTTCTTAGCTTCAGGGTCTTTTCCAATGAGTCAGCTCTTTGCATCAGGTGGCCAAAGTATTGGAGCTTTGCCTTCAGCATCAGTCCTTCCAATGAATATTCAGGGTTGATTTCCTTTAGGATTGACAGGTTTGATCTCTGTGCTGTCCAACGGACTCTCAAGAGTCTTATCCAGCACCACGAATTGAAATAATCAATTCTTCAGCACTCAGCATTCTTTATGGCCCAACTCTTATATCTGTACATGACTACTGGAAAAACCACAGCTTTGACTATACAGACCTTTGTCAGCAAACTAATGTCCGCTTTTTAATATGCTGTCTAGGTTTGTCATAACTTTCCTTCCAAGGAGCAAGTGTCTTTTTATTTCATGGCTGCAGTCACTGTCCACAATGATACAGGAGTACAGGTCCACAAATCCTTCACTTCCATTTCCAAGATGGAAAAATCAAAGAATACTAGACATTTTTTCATGATGCATCTGGGGCAAAATTACCCTGAACTGAGGTGTAGAAGTATAGTCGTCACTTACTCCATTTAGCATGAACATTTGTTTTGTCCCAGAAATATTAATATGCTTGATTGTAGAGTGCCTCTGGGTGGAATACAATGAAAATAAATAAAATGCTTAGAAATAAATTTAACCAAGGAGGTGAAAGATCTCTACATTGAAAATTATGATCAAAGAAATTGAAAAGAACACAGAAAAATGTAAAGATAGCCTGTGTTTGTAGATCAGAACACTGTCAAAAAATGCATACTACTCAATGTCATCTACAGAATCAATCCCTATCAAAATTTCAGTGGCATTTTTCACAGAAATCAAAAAACAATGCTAAAATTTGTATGGAAACACAAAAGACCCTGAATAACAAAAACAATCTTTGAGAAAAAAATAACAAAGCTAGTAGTATCATGTTCTCTGATTTCAAACTATACCTCAAAGATAATCAAAACAGCATAGTACCAGCATAAGAACAGAGGCCAATGGCACAGAATTGAGAGTCCAGAAATAAATCTGTATCTATACAGCTAACGAGTACACGACAAGGCACCTAAGAATACACAATGGGGAAAAGACACTAGTAGTCTTCTCCATAAATGGTGTTAAAATTGGATAATCACAAAGTCAAGTCTACCTGGGGTGGGGGCAGTGGCGATGGTTGGAGCTTCCTGCCTGAGGCAGTAAGATACCGGGGTCAGGCATGGGTAAATCTACTAGGCCACAGTGGGTGTTTGCCTCAAGTACACAGTGACTACTCACATGCAGGAACTCAACAGATGGTATGCGATTGACTCCAGGAGTTTTAAAGATAGGCTGTGACGCAGAAGTCTCCAGGCTGGTTAACTCATGGGAAAATGGACAAAGAGGAGCAAGGTGAGAGCATCTGGAAGACTCCATTTCCATCCGCCTTCCCACCTGCCCCACGAGGCGGTGGCCCCAGCTGCAAGTCCAGAGCCTTGGGGTTCACACTGACTTATCTTCTTCAGAAGACAAGAGTTTGGGAAAATCACTTTTCTCCTCTGAAGCTCTGTGCCCTTCTGTGTAAATTCAGCATCCAGCCTGTCTAGGCCTGCTGTGAGATCAGCCAGAGCAACTTTGGTGAAAACACTTGCTTGTGCTTTTCCTCTGGACTGAAGGTAGCCCTGTGGGAACTCCCCTTCCCTGTGGGCCAAATAGCTAAGATCCCAGCTGAGAATCTCCTTCCCTGGGGAGAAGTAAATGAGAGCTCAGCTCCGCTACTAGTTCCTATCTGGGACCCAAAAAATTCTGTCACTCGCTGCCAGAAAACCAAACAAGACTAAAATCCAATGTTCACACAAGCTTATAAGCAAAGCTAGTTCCTAGCACCAGAACAGCCCTAGTGTTACAGTGTTATGACACATGAGAAGCTTTCTGAAGTGCTTGGGTTGTTAAAAATGAAAGTATTTCCACTGTCAGCTCTGAATGGAAGCTTGAACTGAAAGGCAGATAAACGCAATTAGCTCAAAACAAACAAAAAACACGGATGGTGGCAAGACTACTTTTTGCTGCTGATGCCCCAGTGGGAAACTGAGGGGTGGTCAGACCCTAGGCTCACTGCTGACATCACTCTATTGGTAGCTATAGAAAAGTACACCAAAGAATGTCAAAAGAATTTCTTTGGGTACCCACATCTTTATACTTTTTTAACTGCTTACTTAATGCCAGGCAAGGCATTCCAGTACAAATTCCCTTACAACTGGCAAAAATATCAGTTGACAAGTCCCCGAAGTTATATGCTGCCAGTTCAAGAGTGATCAGCTGAGGATACAAAACTGGCTGTCTTGACAGCGGAGGGCATTGCCGGTGGTCTAGTTACTCAACGTCTTGGTGTACTGTGCTTCTGTCCAGAACGCGGCCTTCTGAAGGTGCCATCAACATCTCCTGCTCTCAGCTGTGGGGCCCCAGGACTTCATGGTTATGAGACAGCTTGAAACTGGGTTCCTGGATATCCCATGGCTGCAGAATACCAACCACTTGCAGGATGTTATAAGCCTGTGGTTAGTTTCAGCACACACCATTCCTGGGTAAGAGAGATCTTTTGCAGCTCACGGGTTACAAAGCCAGAAAAGTAGCAGCCACAAGGGAGGTGTTTATCTGCATAAACTTGAAGATGCGAGCATCTATCACCTTATGTTTGACCTGCCAGTCTTGAAAGGTCTTCAATCTGGGATTTTCCTTATTTCTAGGTAGTTCTATGTAAGTCAACCTTCCAGTCCTATACACCATTCTCTTCTTTCACTGAAACTAAGTTTTCCTTGGTTCAGGGTGATTCTATCTGTGCCCCTCTTCAGACCCTGCAAGGCCATACATGGAGTAAAAACTATGGAAGACCAAGTAATTAAAACATCAATAACATCAAGACTGCTATGCAATCAATCTAGGCCTGAGACTGATATCAGACACATAAAAATCTAATCTGATAAAACCTCAGCAATGAGAAAAAAAGATGCCAATTTATCTTAAAAAGCTAGGATTGATTATGCATTCATCTCCATTTTTAATCCAGAATAAGGGCCAGTGCTTTGGCTCCCTATAAAGAGGAAAATTGAAGGCATCACAGATTGACCCACCAGGCACCAAACAATAACTCTGACTCCTTGAGGCAAGCACTTTCTTCCACAAGTGTCAACATAGTAGGCAAGTGTCATACTATTTGTGCCAAAATGATTTTTCTGTTACTCAAAAAATTGCTATTACTTTTAAAGAAATTTTAAGAAGGATAAACATAATTAATTAAGCTAAGAATACTTTAAAACATTATCCTATCTGATATAGCAGCACTCATACCACTCACATTTGAAGTGTTACTTCCACGATGAAAACTGCTGAATTCTTAGCACCTGACCACTTAACACCTCATACAGCTAAATCACTGAGACACTCCAGACCACCATGAGGCTCCCAATCTTCAGCCTTCTTTCTACCCAGTGGATCTATAAAATGATAGGTTTTTGAGTCCCAATGTTTAGAATTCTTTAAGTGCTTTCTTATGCTGAAGCTTCACACGCTCAACCAGGAGCAGCCCAAGGGATCTTAAGCTTTCAGAGACTTCAGTGTATCATGTTGGGAATGTTTTGCAAAGGCTGGAAATAGCATGCATGTGCTAACTCTAAAGCACCACTGGTCTCACAGAACTTTCTGTGATGATGGAAATGTCCTACAAATTTATGGAGTCCAACATGACAGCCATTAGGCACATGTGGCAAGCTGAACATCTGAAATGTAGTTAGTATGACTGACAAATTGAATGTTTAATTTTAATCAAGTTAAATGGCCACAACTGGCTAACTAGTGGTAACCATACTGAACGGCACGGCACAGTACAACTCTAAGACATCAAGACTTCTGAGTAACAAGCCAACTTTTTGACAAACTAAAGAGGCAATCAATAAATATTTGGTAGCAACCTGTCATCAGTAACTTCTATCCACTCTCCCTTCTAGCTCTTCTCAAGTAAAAACAAAGACAGAATTAAAAGAGCAACAATAAAAAGCCCACATGACTTTTTAGCAATCTCCCTTGAATAAAACTAATAAGTCCTCATATATAGGAGTGGCATAGTAAAAAAAAAAAAAAGAAAAAACTAAAGTCAGCAAAACAAAGAATTAGAAATAAGCATACTAGAAGTTACTTATGTTTAATGCTTAAAAGTCTGAATGCACAAACAATCTACCATTATAGAAGTACTGGTGGTCAATACAATGCATTAGAACTATGTACAATGCACAGTTTAGTATCAAAATCTTTCTACACTGTAGAGTTTTACGAAACTGTTAATGACATCAAACACGAAGCACTTAAGACACCATTTTGTTTTCTGCTACCATATTAGGAACGTCAATGGACAGTCCGTTTCAACTTGCAGCATCCATCCATTTCTAGTATGAAATTAAGTAATTTTCTACTTATACAATAAAGTTTATCTACACAGTTCTCTTGATTTTGATCCATAGCAGCAAAGGCACTGTACATCAGCAGATCCACAGACTTAAAAGATTTTTTTAAAGCATTCGAACAAAATAATAATAATTAAAAAAAGGAGTCACATATCATAGTTTAACACAACAACAACAACATAAAAGATAACAACAATGTTTCCGGCACAACGGCACAGCCTGTGTCCATTTCAGGGACATCCAACTAAGACATGGAAAGAACCGGAGGTAAAGAAAGCAAGTCCTCATCCCAGGTGAGAGTCCATTCTTCCTGGTTTTCAGAGGGAGGCCCTTGCAAATCCTCCTCTGCTGTCCTTGTCTTGTAAAAGACCTGATCTGCACAGTGGGAGGACTCCTCCCCTGGATCTGTGCCATTCCCAAAGAACATGCCAAAAAATAGCCCCTAATTTCTCTTAGACAAAACTGCCCAAAGGCATACATCTCCCTTTGCAAAGAAATGTGGCAAAAATATCCAGAAGGGATTAAGTTCTCCCTTTGAGGCCAAATTTGATTTGTTCATCTGTCTATTATACAATAAAAAAGGAATTAAAAACATATTACAAAGACATTTGTCAACAAGTCAAAAAAAGAAAAAAAAAAGTCCAAGTACTTTTATCGAATATAATCTAAAGCTATAGATATATTTGTTAAAGTTGTCCGAATAGACTCGAATGAATATGATGTGGTCTGTCACATTCTAATTGTTTAAATTTCTGAACATCTTTTAAAATATGTAAAAACAAAAACAAAAAATCTAACAACACAGCAACATATTGCTTCCATATGTAATTATACATTTCACATCTCTATACAGTCATTAGTCTACATTTAGTGACATTTTTAATCAGTTATTTTAAACCTTCCTTTCCCCTCCTTTGCCAAAAAAAGGGGGGGACGGGTATCAAGTACAACGCATCTTCATTACCAATGCAGGAACAGACAGCTTTATTTAGTCAGTCATTGTTAGAAAGCCTTCTTTAAACAAAATAAATATATTACAGATATAATACATAATTAAAGATTCCTTTCACTGTTAAGTAGGGTTATCCATGATCTTCCAAGTAGATAGCTGAAGATTTTGATATCACAGGTTCTTAATGAGTATTCACAATTCAATAGCAGGGAGGAAGTGGGGGAGGAGGGGCTGACTCCACAACTGTAATGAGTAATAGGAAATCCTTGGTTTTGGATGCGGGGGAACAGAAGGATGAGAGAAAAAAGTGCTACAAGGAGAAGGAGTCCATTCCGCATGAAGGTTTGTCCTTAATAAATAACTTCATAAACCGTGGCCTTCTTATCCCCAGAGCCAGTGACGATGTATTTGTCATCCACAGAAATGTCACAGCTGAGCACCGATGAGGATTCTTTGGACTGGGAAAGAGACACACAAACACGTTAAAGACTGAAAGAGAAACCCATGAATATTGAGAGGCAGGACTGGAGGGCTCAGAGCAAAAAGAAGCAGAGCATGTTCCCTTAACTAAAATAGAAGCCCCAGGAGGAACAGTCCCTTAGTCCCTTTAAGGTCTATTCTTAGAACGGCTGGGCCAGGTGCCTTCCCACTGACACTTCCCTCTGCCCGTCTGCAGGCTCCCGTACTGGGGCAGGGGCGGGCAAGACTGGGAGCTGAGCGCCAGGCAAGTCCAAGGCACAAGCCCCCCCGCTGACGACGGACGGCTTTGCTTCAGATCCTGGTCTCCAGCGAAGGGCAGTGTTCTCAGCGTGAGCACCCTTGGTCCACTCAGATGGCTTGGGTGTAGGTGGGGGCTGTAGAACACTAGCCACTCACTCAGCCTGTCTGGCCCTATCTTACCCATCTGCCACCTCAGGGGGTAGTCTCAGGTCTAGATGAGGTTAAATAAGGGGGGACTGCACTGAGAGACAAGGAATGCAAAAATACTTCTAATATAAATCCTAGTTGACCCTCATGTAAAAACAGAACGTAAACTTGCAAGTGGGAGTGAGTTCAATAGTTAGGAGGAAAAATGTACCCCTCACAGAATTCCAGTACCACACCCAACTACACCAATTGCAAAGCATTCACGGTTAACTTTTAACTGTGCTAAATAAACAAACAAATCCCACAAGATTTTACTGGGGCTTTGAATAGTTAAAAAAAATAAATAAATATTTGACATGTAGATGCTAACCTACTACCAGCATTTCTCAAACGTTCAGATCGCAACCTGAATTAAATACATTTTACTCCCCAAACCAGCAGATACAACACGCTTATGATAAAAAGATATACTCTTAAAATATTTTCATTTTTCAAAAAAGTGCTGGTTGGGGACTTCCCTGGTAGTCCAGTGGTTAAGAATCTGCGTGCTCATGTGGGGACATGAGTTCCATCTCTGGTCCAGGAAGATTCTACAGGCTTTGCGGCAGCAAAACCCGTGTACAGCAACTACTCAGCCCACACTCTAGGGCCCCAAAGTCGCAACTACCGAGCCCAGGAGCCTCGATCCCACACTCCGCAACAAAAGAGGCTACCACAATGAGAAGCCTGCACACTGCGACTAGAGAAAGTCCGCACACAGCAGCAGAGACCCAGCACAGCCAAAAATAAATACATCTTTTAAAAAAGTGCTGGCTGGGACTGTCCAAAAGCTATGATACAAAAACTCCTCGATTACATTATAAACTCCAAGACAGCATGAATATGCTATTTTTGTTTTATTACCTTGCACAATACTTGCACTCAATATATGCAGTTTTAGATTCAAATGAATTAATCTCCTCTATGATGACTTAATACCACGTGGTCAAGAAGGTTGCAAATCTATTATGCTATTCCTAAAACCACCTAGGAAATAGCATCCCAAATACATAAGGTTAAAAAGGAAATCTTTGACTTGCTTATGAAATTCTCACATACTAGCAAGAGAGATGAGACGTGTGTGTGTGTATCATGCCAACAATCCAGTTCTCCTACAAATAATTCCACAAACTACACAAAGTACCACTGAGTTAATAAAAGTTTATAAAATTAGTCCAAATTCCTTAGTTTCCTATAGCACTCTTTTTGGGGTAGTGGGGACAGAAATATTAATAAGATGCTAATTAGTATTAAAGCAAAATGCTCAAATTTTACACAAAATTTTTAAAAGCCACAGTGCAAAAAATGAAATTTCAGAGCAGACATGAAACTTGTAGCATGTAAACAGGAGAGAGAACCAGAGCACAGAGAACCATGCGGCGAGCATACTGGGAGTGAAGGCTACACACGCGAAGCGTTACCTGGAATATACTGGCCCCATAAGGTGTTCTCCAGGCATTCAGAAGGTTGTCCTTTCCCGTGCTTACAAACCATTTGCCTAAAGAAATAGGGTTTCAAAAAGGGCAGTGTTTATTACTCTTTGAGAATCCCAAGATTTGTGTTACAGAGCATCAATGATACACAGAAAACTTACCCAATCTGAAACAAGTAAGAGTTTCTCTTCACTGGAAAAATAAAGGCCACTCTCACACTGTGTACATGAGTTATTTATACTTAGGACAGGGATGAAGGAGATAGACACCAGAAAATGACACAGTATTAGGGAAGCAGGCGTGTGTGAGAAAGGAGGAGGATTCCGAGGAGGGACACACCCCTGACTGAAGCCCTGACTCAATGCAGCAGCAGGACGGCGCAAGGGCAGACGGCCGACACGGCGCGCTTACCGCAGTGGGCGAACTTGAGCGACAGCACGCAGCTCTCGTGCAGATGGAGCTGGTACTTGTCGGGCTTGGTGACGTGCAGCACCTCCACGTTGCTGTTCTCCATCCCCACGGCCAGCCACTCTCCAGTTGGGCAGTAGCCCAGAGAAAAGATCTAGAATGGAAACAGGTGACAATGACGGTGCTACAGAGGATGCACTTCCTTTAACAGGGAGGCGAGGCACTGCTTCCTCTGGGGCTACTACTTATATGATGAAGGACATCAAGACAATGGGAATTGTGCAGGAAGAAATCAAAGGCAAACGTGTAACCCCAAGTAATGAGTCAGATGTCCACAATCTAACTTACTAATCAATTGTGAGAAATGCAAAGGTCTACAGAGTAATGGTCATAGAAATAAAAATTTGCAAAAAGCTTGTAATAAACAAGATAAAAAAAAAACCTGTCAATAAAATATACACCATTGTATTTTGGCAATAAATAATAAAATTTCCCTTATCTAATTCAGCGTCAAAAGTGAATGTCACACGGTAAAGGCACTGCTGTTGAAATCTCTCATGTATCTCACAAAGTCATGTGCGTGCTAAGTCACTTCAGTCGTGTCCGATCCTCTGCAACCCTATGGACTGCAGCCCACCAGGCTCCTCTGTCTATTGGATGTTCCAGCAAGAATACTGGAATGGGTTGCCATGTCCTCCCCCTCCAGGGGATCTTCCCAACCAGGGATCGAACCCGCATCTCTTATGTCTCTTGCATCAGCAGGCGGGTTCTTTACCACCCGTGCCACCTGGTCACGTGGTGAACGAGCTGCTGCTCAAGTCTCTCCCATATCCCACACAACCCAGTCTCTAAGACGGCACGTGCTGGGGCCACACCTGGGAGGTGAAGTCGTGCTGCTGCAGCTGCCGCCCCTCGCGCAGGTCCCACGACCGGACCGTGTTGTCCAAGCCGCCTGTCCACAGCTTGGTGCCATCGTTGGAGATGTCGATACAGCTGGCCCCGTCCGTGTGGCCCTGGAACTGCCTAAGGATGCCAACACGGAGAAAAGTCCTTGAACTTTGTAAGTTTTTAGGTGAACTTAGTTTAGAATTCCTCAGTCATCAGTTTCACTGCAGGCCTGATTGGTAGATGTCCTTTTGGTTTATTAGGTTTTCTATTATTCAAAATAATAACAGAGCATATATGTAGAGAGATTAAAGTTTAATTGAGATGCTGAATCTCCTGCACTTTTTATTTATGAAAACTTAGGAAGTACTCTTCAAATTACTCATATGCTAAAACATGACTGAAATAACTGATAGGAAAAAGATGTCCATCTGAAACAAGAGAACACAGCTACATGAATATGAATTAATCAAATATACCATCTGAGACCTACTCTATCCTTGGGATATGAAAGAAGGAGAGAAGGTAGGAGGGTGCAGCAGATCTTTCCCTTCGGAAAGCTCTGGGGGTGGGGGGAGGGGGGGCATAGGAAAGGGCAGGACAAATTCTGCCATTGAGCAACAATACAACCATATGAGGCTGCCCAAGGAGCACATAAAATGTGTAAGAAACGGGTGCTGGGGATGGGGATTAGAAGCAGTTCCTCATAAGAACCTTACCCTAAAGGAAAAAAAGTCATGACTACTTTGTTTTTGGAATCACTCATAGAGTTGCATCCTGCAAAATAAGTTACAGATGGACGGCAGGGGTGTCTTCTCCTTCACCCTGTCGCTGGGCTCCATCACAATCTCCGCAGACCCTTCAGCGGTTCACACCTCTTGTTTCCTGCTCTCCCAAGTGTTGACGCCTGAGGATCACATGTGCTTCAGGGTTTTTCCTATCAGTGCCAATCCTGTATCACCTCATTTCTACACAAATACCATTACTTCTATTCGTTCTGAAAGGTGGGACTAGATCATCTACACCATTTCAGGGTGAGGTACACCAGACGCAACACCTGGGTCCAGTGTAGAAGCTCGACAATTATTTGTCAAAAGGAAAGAATGTGTCAGCTACACATGGCACCAAGGAGAGAGCCACACATGGTGAACCTTCTCAACAAGTGTCTATCAACAAGGATGGTTTGTTAGCACAGATGGCAAATTATAGGTGTCTAATGAGCTCATGGACACCTTACATGTATTAATTATGCAAAATCGACCTCATATTTTAAAATATGAATTGGATGTGCTTAGTATAATTCAAAAAAAAAAAGAACAAAGAAATCCTTATCCAATAAAGTTCAAATGGTGCAGAAAACAAGATTTTACGGCATCTTAAAATGGCTCTCTCCTCTTAACAATTTGAGTAAGACAGTTGTATTTCATCTTTTTGAAAATACACACACACAGCTCCCTGGCACAGCACAGTTAAGTCCTCGGCCCTGGCGCGGGGTCCTGCTGACTCACCTCACCAGCGTCTGGTTGTGCAGGTCCCACACGGCGATGTTGCCGTCGCTGCAGCAGGAGAAGCAGACCTTGGAGTCGGGGCTGATGGCCAGGGCGTAGCAGGCGGGGGCCGAGGACGTCAGTTCTGCCTTGATGCGCGGGGTGGGAGCCGCCAGGTCCCAGATGGACAGGGTACTGGCTTCCCCTCCCACAATTAGGGTACGACCATCAGGGAGCAATCGGCAGGAACGGATGTAGTTATCCCTGTTCTGTAGAGACAAAACCCATCAAGAGGTTACTCATGAGGAAAGGAAAACAGCATTAACATGAGAGCAGAAATCCATAAAAGTATTGTGTTCCCTCCTGGCTTTAATGAGCCATTTTCACTTATGACAATGATAAAGTGGATTAATGCTAGCAAATTACATGAAATTAAGGAAGTACTTAAACTTGATCTACAAAATTTAGTACTGAGATATTTAATCTTAATTAGCATGAAAATACAAAGATCTAGACCCACTCCCACCACCAGCAAGTCAACCAGCCGCCAGAGTCATTTGCACCTACAGACTCAGCAGCCCTCATCACCCTGGAGCAGCCAGGCCTGGGAACTGGGTACAGAGATCTGGCTGCTGCAAGGCCCTGCTTCTCTGCCGCCAAGAAAGTGCCAAGGACTCAGACACCTTGCAGTCCCTTCCAGTCGCCAGGCCCGGCATTACCTGGCCGAGGGACACTGTGGGCTTCATTAAGCAGGCCCAACCGGAGGCAAGGCTTGGCCAAGGTGTGCTAAGTGGCAGGAAAAAAGACAAGTCCTCAGCTCATGAGGCTAGGGGAGTCTTGTGTAACTACGGTGAACTGATCTAGCTCTGTGCTGCTGCAAAAATTCTCCTGTTTACCCAAGGAAGAAAATCAAACTGAAATTTCTTAAGTAACTGAAAGACGAATACCCATGAGACAGATAAGGGGGTAGCTAGCGTTTATCACCGGAGAAGGCGATGGCACCCCACTCCAGTGCTCTTGTCTGGAAAATCCCATGGATGGAGGAGCCTGGTGGGCTGCAGTCCATGGGGTCGCCAAGAGTCGGACACGACTGAGCGACTTCACTTTCACTTTTCACTTTTATGCATTGGAGAAGGAAATGGCAACCCACTTCAGTGTTCTTGCCAGGAGAATCCCAGGGATGGGGTCGCACAGAGTTGGACATGACTGAAGTAACTTAGCAGTAGTAACAGCAGCGTTTATCACATGAAGTATTAAGTTGCTTGTCTTCAAAAGTGATGGATTTTGATACTTGGGAGCACTCTCACAGAAACCACCATGGGCTCTTAGTCTTTATTTTGGGCTACCGCCAAGTGGCATATGGAATTTTAGTTCTCCAACCACAGACTAAACCCATCCCTCTAGTGCAGAGTCTAGTGCAGACTTCAAAGGAAGTCCTGTCTTAGTTTTCTTAAACTTTTTTAATCGGACAGGAAAACAAGTAAAGTGCCTGCTCCCAGAAACTGGGGAGGGTGAAAGAAAACTACTGGAGTACATGCCACATGTGACAAACCAGATGAATCTACCTGGAGTCACTCAAAGAAGACAAGAGGCGAGTTAAAAACCACGAACCACTGAAGACAGCCACCCACTTGGGATCAATCTGCGTGCTGTTGGTACATCCAGCCTATTTTGTGAATGAAGGCTTAAAACATGTTCACTCACCAGACAGTCGAGCTGAGAGACGGGGCTCTTGTTGCCAGGGTGGCTGATGTCCCAGACCTTGACGCAGCCCTTCCCGCCCGTGTACACGTGTCGCGTGGGGTTGCTGATGGTCACCGCGCACACCACCTCCCCATGGCTCAGGGTGTTGATCTGGCGAGCGTGTCGGGGGATGCCGGGGCCGATCAGGGCGTCTGGGGGGAAGGGGACGGGCTGCATCTGACCGTCTGCGGTAACGTGGAAGGAGTATGCCCTAAGACAGTGGGGAGGAGACAAGACAGGAAAAAGGAGAATGTGAAAACTGTTACTTAACTGATCACTGCAATGAGATGAGAAATAAAACATTTTCAGAGCTACTCATGATTTGCAAACCGGTCAAATTTAATGAATATGGTGGAAAGAACTTAACTTTCAGAGCTATAGAGCCAAGTCTCTGACCAAGTGTCAGGTCAGCTCTTCGCTACCTGCTGTATGACACCAGTGATGACGCAGTCTCTACCTTTACAATGGAGTGAATGCTACCTATACTTCTCAGAGAACTAAATAAGATTACCAACGCCCAGTATACTATCTACACTTCCAGTCGCTTTGCAAATGCATTGCCTCATAATTCAGGTGATTCAGAAGCCTGTGATAAAATTTTAACCTATAGATCACCTCACTCCAATCAAGTGACTTACTAATGAAAATCAATAAGCTCAAATTATGAACTTTTAACGCATTACAATGCTTTAAGCCTACATGGTGAAACAGCATATGAGCCACCAAAAAGAATAAAAACGCTTTTTTTTTTGGATAAAGTTCCATCAGACTTGACAATAACAAATCCCAGTAATTCCCAAAGGAATCAGAACCTAAAAAGGCCTCCTGTGTGACTGCCCCAGATGCCCACCTGTTAGTGCATATCATCAGCTCCATTTCCAAATCATTTCCAAGGAAAACCCTCTAGTTGTAAAAGCATTTAGTTCACTTAAGTTCAAGCACCTCCCTCAGTAGACACCTCTATTCTTAAGGCACTGAATTCAGGGAACAGATGACAAGTGAGCCTGTTATGATGCAAGTTGGGTTCCAGGAGGTGGGAGATGTTGGCAGTGAGCAGGAGGGAGCAGGGCCTGTCTCGGGGAACGTCATGGGCAGCAGTCCACTTTGGAAATGATGTCATGTTCCTTGGCATGGAGCTTTAGAATGTGCTCTGTTTACGGAAAGGAGTTTATGAAAGACATACCAAGGAAAAGCATTTATGGATAGACAAAGGACAGGAGCCTGGATTTATCAGGAAGTTTTAGAATCAAAACAGTTTCTAGTTCCTTAGTGCAAAAGTCTACAAAATAGCCACACGCATCCAAATCTGACCCATTACTGAGAGAATATCATCAACAACGTCTTGATAGTCCCCAGAAAGGATAAAGCTGTGAAAGATTTAGGGACCAGAGGGCAGAGGGCTTTCTCTTGCTCTGTAGACTACACTGAGAACTGGGATATGGAAGAGAAGCAATATGTCAGATTGCTGAGGGGGGAAGTGGTGGGAAGCTGGGAAACCAAGAAATAGATTTCTTTGGTCAAAGCAGCAGGACTTGGAGATGTGTTGGATGTGTGGCCTGGGAGAGACAGATGCTGAGAAGGGTGCTCAGGCTTGGAACCAACTGACTAGCAAGGCTGCAACATGCATCAGTGAGGGTGACAGGGAGGCATAACCAAAGGGGAGACATGTGGGGAGGTAAACAGTATGGTTTTCTTCAACTTGAGGGCAGGTGAGGAATCAAACATCTTAACCGGAAGTTGAGTACTGTGATTCAGAAGAGAGGTTATGTCAGAAAGATCACTGTATGCTCATTCACAAAGTGGGGAGAGCTGAAGCTAAAGGAGCAGAAAAGGGTAAACCTGAGGCAGATTATGCAATGAGCAGACTAGACACAGAACTTAAGAAAATGCTTACAACATTTAGGGGACCCCAGCAAGAGCAGTCAGAGAAAAAGAAAATCAGGAGACATGATAACATGCAAAGGTGGCATAGATGGTCAATAACTTATTTCTCGGGTATCCCAGTACATGATGCACTTGATGCAACGAAGAGAAAAAAACCCCACATGTCCCCTGTTCTCCTAAAGTTACATTCTGGGCGCTGGGGTAGTTGGCAGATGGACTGAGGGGCTGATACACTGGTGCATCAGTGAGATACTCACATAAATAAAGCTGTCATATGGTCAGTGCTATGAACAATGGAGAATTTGACAAAGTGAGAAGAACAGGGAAAATTGCCCCATTTGGGCCAATTGGGCTGCGATATAAAGAACAGGTGTTAAATTACCTTGGCCAAGAAAGGAAGATGATCTGAGGAGGAAGAGGATGGTCAACTGAAGGCCAGAGGGAGGCAGAATGTCTACACTACTCAGTCAGAAAATAGTTACTAAATAAATACCCAGTATGTGCCAAGTACCATCAGATGGTGGGGAATCAGAGGTGAACAACATAGATAAAGTCCCTATCTCCAGAGCCTACATCCTAGAAGGAAAGAGAGAGAATATATAAGCAAATAAATAAATAACCTCAGAAAGCAGCTCTCTCTCTCTCTCTCTCTCTCTCTCTCTCACACACACACACACATAGAGTTTCAGATAAGAGAGACGAAAGGTGCACAGTGAGGTCTGAGGCAGTGTACAAGCTGAGGCCTGAAGGCAGGACGCAGTCTCACATATAGAGAGGAGGGTATGCCAGGATGGGAACAGCAAATCTGAAGCTCTAGAAGAAGAGCCATGTGAGGAGGAGGCCAGCAAGCACTCCCTGGAGAGTGAGAGGCTGGAGGAAGAGGCAGGACCCATGCTAAAAAGGCCTCAGAGGCTGTGCTGTGGACTGTGGGCCGTTACTCCGAGCAGACGGAAGTCACTGGAGACTTCTGGGTAGGGCAGGGAGTGATGCAACTCACTTCATGCTTTCAAAGGGTCGTTCTAGCTGGTGGGTGAGAATGGACTGCAGAAGGAGGAAAACCAGTCAGGGGACTAACGTGGCAATCTAGGGGAGAAGCTGGTATCCTACGCTTGAGAGACAGTAAGAAAGCTGGGAAGAGATTTGCAATTCCAAAGATTTCTGTGGCTGCACAGAGGCAGAGAACGCTATTCTCGATGGCATGTGGGGCTCATGGAGGTGACACAGTGGAAAGTGATGACAAGGTCTTCCCTGGGCTCTATTAAGTAGATAAATGATGTCAAAGAGGACAGAAGTTCATTAGAGACGATGTGGTCCAAGGCCTGAGATAAGGTTACGGAAGGGCTGATCTTGCGTACCACTGACACCCAGGATGACGGTAGCCTCTGAGTGGAGGAAGACCCCAAGCCAAGTGTAAAGTCTTAATAACGGAGATATCTCCCAACAAGGCAGAAGCGGGGGTGGAGACTCAGGCACACATCTGAGATGGGTTGGGTTTTCACGTGAAGGCAGAGTGAGTTCAGTTCTGGAAGACACCAGAATGGAACGGGAGGTGGGGAGGGCGGCACAGCCTTTGTAAGCCTGCCACTGGCTCCGAGGAAGGCTGACGGGAAGTAAATCACAGGGCGGCCCGTGGAGCGCTGCAGGTGGAGAGTCTCCTCAGCAGAGAAATTCTGAGGGGAGACAAAGGCTAATGGATTTAGCAATTAAGAGGCCATGAAGTAAATCTTAAAGAAAGCAGGAAGATTATTCCAAGTTTAGAGATGGTGTTATACATTCTTAATGATAATCTCCTTGAAAAGATATCCCTTCACTCCGCTCCAGAATAACTAGTGATTTTTAAAGAGCCTTGAGAATTTAGTTAAGAAACCACATAATTTTTTCGAGGTTTTCACAGGACGCCCTTCACCTCAACCCCAACGTCTCTGGCACCTACTATGTTCCTGGAACTCCCTGAATTAAGAATTTCAAGAGTCTACTTGCATTAAGGGTATAATGCAGCCCTCTGTTTACTATTAAAAAAAAAAATATATATATATATATAAATGATACTTAAGACTGGAAAAAAGAAAGCTATAGTACATACTTATTATCAAATTTCAACAAACTCTAATGTGTAGCTAGCAACAAGTACTGGAACGTGTAATGAAAGCCAACCTTTCTAGAAATGAGAGAGGTGCAGGCTTAAAAATCCACTTTTTTCTCTATCTAATTAAATGCATCAATACTCCTTATTCACATATATTCTGATACGGATGTCATGCCGAGATACAAAATCAGGTAAGATGTTGGCCTTGCCCGTAAGTGACTTATAATCTAGGAAGTATGATGAGAAAAGTATAAAAGTGGTTACAATACCAGGTGCAAGATGGAAGAATGAAGTTCTGTCATGGTTCAAAAAGCAAAAATAAACTTTATGTTTCATGAGACATGGTACTGGAGATGGATTTTAGAGAATGGAAGGATTTCACTAAAGAGGGAGGAAGATGGGAAAACCCTTCCAGGTGGAGGGAAACAGCTCTGAAAGGATGAGGTGAAATGATTTTGGGAAGTCCTGGATTGGTTTTAATTCAGGAATTCAGCAATGACACAAAACAGCGAAGTGGTGAAGGAGCCAGCTTGATAAAATCTCTCTCTCTCACACACACACAATGTACGGAAGGTCAGCCTGAGAATTTCACAGATAGATTTTACTGAAGAATGCTTGTAGGAGGAGGAGCAGAGTCACTCAGAATAAATTTGGTGGCTAGGAGTACAACAGATAGGAGGAATAGGAGACAATTATTCCAATAATCTAGGTGAGAGGCAATGGGGCACCTGAACCAGGTAAGGAGAAGCATGGCACAAGAGAAGTAACAGCGGATATAAAATCCTATAGGACCTAAGTGGAGAGAAGTGAGGAAGAAGCCAATAATGACAGCGTCTGAGCACAGGGGAACAAGGAACAGAGTACGCTGAAAACTGGGTAAATCTGGAGAAGCACTCTGTGAATATAATGAATTTGCACTGCAAGTAATACACACTCAAGATGCCCAGCTGAGATGTCCAACAAATCACGAAAATACAGGGCTGGAAGTAACAGGTGCAGGAAGCCAGAGAAATACATACACTCAGCTCTCTCTCTCTCTCTGCCCCCCACCCTCTCTACCCCATCTGTCTCTCTTTCTCCCTCTTGGCAGATGAAGCTACAAAGAGCTACTACAAGTGATCTCCAAAGGAGGTGGTCAAGAGAAAGGAAGTTTGGACTTCCTGACGGAACTATATTTCAAACAATTCAGACATCTGCAAATCGACCTGTTTAAAACATGTGTGTTGAGGACGCTATTTTACTTGGATCATCAGATTTGGATGAAAACCCAGCACAGCTCAGAAGGCTCTGGGCGTCCCCACCTGTACCTCCTCCTCCTCCCTCTGAGAGGGGCCTGGTTCCGTAACATCATACTCATCACTTTCAAGCTTCATGACACCTTCTCCAAGTATCTGATGTCTCACAAGACTGAACTAGACCCTAAATTCACAAAGAAAGGTCTGGCTGTTGCACTCCATGTAGCATTCAGTAGGACAGAAGATTGGGTTCTGCGAGCACATGAACCCACCGGTAGTAGGTTAACCAGCCAACAAATAAAACTTGAGAGATTACTATGTGCCAGGAACTTTTCCTATTTTGAAAAATCTTGCTTTATAAAAGCAAATAAAAACAACAGCAGAGAAGAATTTCTGAATTGTGAGCAGCTTAAAACCCATAAACCTGAGACCTTTTGTTATGGCTGAAGTCACATGCCATTTCCCACAATATAATTAGCGCAATGGTTTTAATTGAATACTTTTATATTATTTATAAAAGCCTCATATAAGTAGCATGTGAGGAAAAAAGTCCACTTTTGGCTGATGTTAAAATTAAACTCTGTTGTCATTTCAGTTACTTATTGAGAGGAACTTCTGTTAATTCACCAGAATAAACAAGAGGACCCAATGTGAATTAGCAAGTAAATGCTATTTTATTCATTAGTTTGGAACACACATTTAATTATAATTTGTGATAATATCTAGCATTTTTTCTGTAAAAAACAAAACAAAACAAGGAGAGAGAGGCACAAATGTTTCAAGTCCTTCTAAAGAAAAGCAGTGCCTTTGTGTATGTGATTAAGAAGGCCGTTAGGTGCTCTGTTATGTTTTATATTTTAGCACAGAAGATAGTTTTCCTGTTGAAAAACATGCACAAGTGTCGCAACTCTCTATCCTGTGATCTAGAAGCCATGTTACATCATCTCTTCTGTAAAAATCTACAATAAAAGTATTTCTCTCTATATGCATACTGAGTGCTAATTTGTATGTCTTGGTGCCTTGTTAAAGACACACAAAGATAGGAAGAGGGAATCTAATATACTCAGTCTAATCTTCTTGTAGTATCTCTGCCTCCCACTATGTTCTATTGCATAAGCAATTGAAAAACTGATAATAACCTGGGCAAAGCTCAAGGGGAAATGATGCAGCAGGTGACTGAATAGTCACTGCAAACCAAACACTGTACTAAGCCTCTATCATATCATCTCATCCTCATGCCCTTCTTATCAGGGAGGTGCCAGCCCCGTTTTTAAGATGAGCCAACTGAGGCTCACAAAGTTGAGAAACTCTGAATAAAGTCAGCTCCTTCCTAGTGTCAAGCGGTAGAGTCAGAATCCAACCTTGGCTCTATCACACTCCAGAACCCAACCCCTGGTTGAACACACCATGCTCTCTTTGGGGTTTCCTGATGTCACTTGCCAACTGCATTAGGTGTGACCTGGTAATTCCAGGAACAAAAATTCTTAGCCATCCTGTTACCCACCAGCCCTACCGAAAGGGTGATGCACCACCTCACCTGGAAGTGGTTACACTAGGTACCCCTGCCTGGTGACTGGGTACCCCTGGGTACCCCTGCCTGGTGACTAGGCGGTAACTCCACACAGTACCTGGAAACAGACCACACTGCTCCCCTCAAGAAACCTCTCCATTTCCACAGGTTTATATGAAACTTGGAGGCATTCAGTTTATTTGATTAATCATTGACCTTGTTGTTTAGTCACTGCTTGAAAAAGACCAAACTTTCACCTTCAATTACACCAGGGTTCTTGGTCAACAAGACTTGTCAGTCAATCAACAACTATTTACTGAACACACACAAATACACAGAGTTTTATGGTAATTGATATTTATACCTTCAACTCTCAAGGAACTCAAAGTCTAGTTTGCCTTGACTCACTTATTAATCAGTCAAATATTTACTGAGCAATCTGGCTATGGAACCAATACTGTGCATGACGCAACAGGGAAGTTTAGGGTAGAGTCTGCAGAGAAGTTGCAGAGGAAGAGCCAAGAACATGAGACATGAGGTGGAGAGTGAAGGAGGGGTCAAGGTCAGGCATGTTTAATGCTGCGGGGCCAGCAACACAGGGAAAAAAAGAAGATAGGAGGGAAACAACAGGGTGACAATGAAATCCTAAGAGTGCAGCAGTGAATAAACAAGCAAGAGGGGGTCAGTGAAAGGGGAGGCTGGCACACATCTTCAATCACTTCTTGAACAAGCATAAACTGTGAGCCCCCAAGAGCAGAGAAGTGTGCATAGGCAGTAATAAAAATCAGGTGCAGTGGGTTAAAATGAAGGATAAGGAATGACACACGAGAGATCAGCACGTACAAGAAGAGGAACAACCGCTGCGTGTGTTTCACCTTCATGGCTGGAGGGGGCCATGACTGCAGAGGCTCCAAATTCCCGGTTCACAGGACAGGAAGCCAACTCAGCAAGCCACCTTTTCCAGAAACACAAATGAGCTTCTTTCTTTTCAGCCTTTGAAGTTTGGCATGTCTTTCCCTAACATGCTCTAATTTTAAGCATCAAGGTTTGCACATAAGATGACTTTTCCCCCCAAGACAATGAAAGAATTGCCTTGAAATCAGTAACAGGTGTAGAGAAGATCTGACTACTAGAGATGCCCCAGCAATTTGCATTTCCACATCAGAAGCTTGAGATTTTAAATTGAAAATCTAAAACCCCACCTCATTACCTCTTGCCTTGTGCTAAAAAAAAAAAAAAAAGAAAAAAGAAAAAAATTCTGAAAAGAAAAACCAAAACCCCACAACAAAAAACCCCTGCAAGCTGAAAGAACTTTCCAACACTGCCCAGTAGCTCTCAGAGTCTAAAGGGCCAGTGAGGGCCCAGACACACAGTGAACACGAGACACAGGGCTTGGTACTCACGGCTTTCCTCCTGGAATGCCTGTCAGGTTTGGAGGTATCGCTGGCACACGCATGTGATGGTGTGGATCAAATCCAACCTAAAATTGTTCCCAAGCAAGGCAGCAGAAATAAACATAGTTACATTAACTCATTTCATCCTACTCAGTACCTTTCCAAATCCTAGGAGAATAGATGCTTTTAAATAGGATTTTAGAGATAAATATACAAGTATTCACTGATGAGATGACAGGAGGATGTACACGATTTCATGGTCACATACTTGGGGGTGGAACAAACATTAAAAAAACAGTATTATTATTGAAGCTCATGATGCAAATAAAGGGGACCTATATTTATTATATTATTTGCTCTATTTCTGTAGGTTTGAATATTTTTTTAAAGGAATATAACACACAAAAACTGCTCCTATCTTATGAAAGAAAATGAATCGTACAATATAATGACATGCAGTTTAATTTATAAGTAAGCACAGGTTGCTCCATAGATACCTCAAGCTATAAAAACTACCCTAGGTAAAAATACGCATGGCCATTTTCTGAGCTCTGAAATATTTCTATTCTGTAAAAGTTCACAACATACCACTGGTGATCTCCCGTAGGCGGCGGCCGCCGCAGCAGCAGCAGCAGCCGCGCTCATCTGCGGGGAGATGTTATGTAGTCCCGCATAGGCAGCTCCGGGGCTGGTCAGCTCCCCATTCATCCCCGCGTGTGGCACGATCCCAAACGGGGTTGGGTATGGACAAGGTACTGCCATGGGGGTTCGTAGGCTTGAAGCTGCAGACCCAAACAGAAGGGAGGAGAAAAGCCAAGGATACACACAGGAAATAATAATGAGGGCTAATGAATACAAGGAGTAACATGCTCTTACATATGTTAAGAAATAGGATCTGTAATTCAAATAAGCTTATTTTAATGTTCACAAAAGTCATTCAAGCTTTCGTCAAGGTTCAAACATTCGCCTTAATTTATTGAACACCTACTATGTGTCAGACAGGGTAAGTGCCAGGTGCTTGATTCGGACTAAAAAAACTCACAGCCAGTCCATGCTGACCACTGTACTCTTAATGTATTACACTCTTTAAATTGCTATAGTTTCTTTAAAAACAGGAAGCATAAATATGTACACAGAAACTTTTTTCTGACTAACCCAAGGGGTCGACTCCTGGTGGTTTTCCGGGAACCGGCCTCAATCCGGGAGTGGAATTACTGCCTGGGGTGGGTGCATCGGTTCGTGGAGTAGGGGTATTGGACTTCGACACAGGAGTAGTAGATTTTTCATTCTAACAAGAGACATAATGGAATACACTGGTAATTCGAACACAATTTTAACAATTATGTTAAACATTTGAAAAGGCAGAGAAGAAGGAGAGGAAAAAGAAATGGAAGATTCTTCAGCATGGGCCTCTCTTTTTATTAGTAAAGAAGAGCTAACAAAGAAACAAAAAGTGTTCCCTGAGATCACAAAACCAATGTTTGGGAGGACATAAATCAGAGCTGAATTTGGGGCAGAGGAGGCCATTTCCAGGAAACTGGTCTGAGTCAGACAAAGGCTGACAGTTCACGATGTCCTGATGTGACAGGCCACTTGCGGGTTGCTTTAAGACTGAGTAGTTTCGTTGGGTTCCTGATGGATTGTTCATGCCACAAGAGGTGTTCCTGGTTAACAGGTCCCCTTAAAAAAGAACCAAGTCTGAATCATCACAGAGATCAGCACAGATGAGCTGTCATTAACAGGCTGGAAGGCCAACAGAAAACAACAGAAATAAACTAAATCCAGCCCTGTACCAGACACAGCCTCCAAATTTGCAGAGAAACTGAGGAATTTTCTTTCTTTCAACTGTGAATTCAAAAGGCTATTTGAAAACTGATTTTTTTTTTAAACACTATGTTATAAGGAAACAACTGGTGAGGAAAAAGGAAGACACATCACATAAAAATGCAATTAACTACACAGCCACAAAAGACGGGGCTACAGGGAGATTATCCTGACTTGCAAGCAGTCTCATTTTTTGCATTTGTGATTTGTGGTGTGACTCAAGACAGTCTTTTATAAATGACAGATTACTTTTTAGTTAGGAAGGGAAAATTATTGCAGTCATATAGCTTGATGATTCAATACAAAGCTAGCAACAAAATCACATCCAAGCCAAAAACTAAATTTACCATAAACCACAGATGACAAAACCATCTCTGTAACCCCAATGTGTACATCTTCATCTTCGCTGAGACATGTTTCACTACATTTCCCCATGTCCTTCCCCCATCCTTACAAAAAAACTCACAAAACAAACATCCATCACCAAGTCAGTGAGCCCACTCTGTTTCAAAGTACCTTTGCCAATTAACTTGAATACTGAACATACACATATACTTAGTGATCAAAGTCCTATGGAAAAATGAAGAAAAATAAAACTTTAGAATTAATTACAACTAATCATCTGGAAACAGGCAATGCAAAGAAAGACAGTGAAAGTGAGGAAAGTGTCAGTCTCTCGGTCGTGTCCAAGTCTCTGCAACCCCACAGGCTGTAGCCCACCAGGCTCCTCTGTCCATGGGATTCTCCAGGCAAGAATACTGCAGTGGGTTGCCATGTGTTCCTGGGAATCTTCCCGACCCAGGGATCAAACCCATGTCTCTTATGTCTCCTGCACTGGCAGGTAGGTTCTTTACCACTAGCGCCTCCTGAGAAACCCCAAGAAAAATGAACAACTGCTTACAAGGCTAAGTTCTTTGGATTTGGAGGAAGGAGTACTGCTGGAGGATGCAATCGAAGCTGGACTGATAGGGGCATCTTTCTTGAGCAGGCGTGTCTTGTCCAGGCCATTCTCTCTCGGGGAATGTGCTGGGCTCCCTCGAGGTGATGACGGATCCTACAAAGGAACATCAAGGGTATCAAATACAGCACAGCACATTCACAATGCCAGAGTACTTGGTGTGGACGTTTCAAGCCAAAAGTCTTCAAAAGCTTAGGAGCAAAAAAATGTTCTGGAACAGACCGTAAGACTCATTAAATTGCTGTAGAAAATATTCAGTATCGAGATCAATAAAAATACTACAAAATTTATCATATTTATTTTAAAACAGCAACAAAAATAAAAACTCTACAAATTTGCAAGTAACTTGTCAAGGAGACCTGTAGACTGACCACAGATGTCTGGTGTGCATTCCTGTTGGTAACAGAACGTATGTGCACTTCATAGACAAGAGTGACAATAAAAAAGGATGTGTAATACACAAATTTTTCAGATAAATTGTGGGTCCCTTTAGAAATTAAGAAAACATTATGGACACTAACTGTTGGGACACTAGTCATTGTTAAAACCGGGTAAGAGCAGGAAGTCAAATGAGCCACAAACATACCTCATTGGAAACGTCAACCACCAAGTTGTCATCACTCTTCTCACCATCGCTGTCCTGCATTGACAATTGAGAAGCATTATCTCCTCCCCCAGCAAAAAAAAAAAAAAAGCAGCCAGATTTACCCTAGATAAAGTTCAAAGTAATTAATTCCTCACACGTTATAAAAACGAACTGCATCAAACAGTGCTAAACACTCTACAACGTACTGCGTTCTTTACTCCTCGTGATGATGCTATGAGATAGGTAATGGGATGATTCCGTTTTAGTTGAAAAGTCAAAGCTTGTGGCTTGTTAGTCTAGAATATCAGGTGCCACCTGGCCTGCCCATGCTACATAATCCAGCCTACAGATGGGCGGGATAGTTCTGTCAGTGTCTTTTAAAGACTGGGTAAGAAGCCACAATTTTGAATTCAGGAGGTTTCACATGAAAATTCAAGTTCTTGGCTTCTTTCGAGCCTGCAGTCTTGCAGGGCACCAGCACCAGAAGTGGAAGGTGGTCTGCGTGCCTCCACACCAGGGGGTCCCATCCCGCTGGCTCCTTCACTGATCTGAAGCAGCAGTCACTGAAGGGAAATGAGCTTTGGTCCATGCTAGGAACACATCTGGATGTCTCTGGAAGTAACATTCCACCAAAACGTGCTACATTCCTCAGCACAGGAGGTCATCCAGACATTTTAACAGGTTGTCTGTGATTTTACATTTTCCCTTAACATTTCTAGCTGGCCACAGAAAATTCTACCACCTTGAAATGTATGGAGGGAAGCAAAAACACCTAACAGAAGTAATACGGAACACAGGTCCTCTATTAGTTGCCAGATGAAATGCTGTTTCCTGGCTCATTCACCTGCAAACACAGGCCTTCAGTCAGCCAACTGACACTCAGCTACAACTGTATTAACTATTTTTCTCTCCTAGAATGTTGCTATCTTGCGGTCTAGTTTTGGTTGGTAACATTAAGAGGGTAAAAAGGCTGTTGATTAAAAAGCAGGATAAACTGCCTCCCCCAAAGCAAAGGCGAGTGAACCTACATAACGAGCTGCAATGTCCTTGTCTTCAGTTTTCTGCTTCTTGCTATCAGAGGAATAGTCTGTGGAGTTTCTGTGCTTCTCAGCACCGCGGAAACTGGCTGATGGGGATACCGAAGAGCTCTGGAATTAGAAAGGGAAGCAGAATTGAGAGATGACCAGTCATTTAACCTTGTCATTTTTAAAAATCACATGAGACTTTATCTCCTTTTTGCTCTTAGTATATGCTCACCAAGCTGTTAAGAGGATACAGGACTTTCCCTACCCACTCTGGGTTGATGCATGCGTGTGTGCTATGTCACTTCAGTCGTGTCAGAATCTATGCGCCCCCATGGACTGCAGTCTACTGGGCTCCTCTGTCCATGGGATTTTCCAGGCAAGAATACTAGAGTGGGTTGCCATTTCCTCCTCCAGGGGATAGTCCCTATGCAAGGATTGAACCTGCATCTCTTACATCTCCTGCATTGACAGATGGGTTTTTTACCTCTAGTGCCACCTGGGAAGCCCACCCTGGGTCAGTACAGCTATGAAAAGATCACTCCCTAGTGGTCAGACGTGACGATGGCAACTCCTCCACTAGCTCCAGAGGCAGGGGTGCAGGGTGGGAGTTTAGAGGAGGAAGACTGAGGGCTACTAAGTGGGTTCCCATTGGCAGGGGATGAATAACTCTAAACCCTTCCTTCCTGTATCAGTCCATCTCAAGGTTTTATATGATTACTCTAAATGCAGGAACCACACATGTAACTACTGCTACTCAAACATTCACTCTTAGGTTTGGTGGCAGAAAAGATGGCAGGCATTATCCATTAAAGGCTGAAGACAGAAGCAAAACAGTACAAGTCAAACAATTTCATAATGTGTACCGATAGCTTCTTGACTCTCATCTATGTCCACTGAGTTCCAATCCTCATTCCCAGGCCATAAGACTTGCTTCAATGCTTCTGCTTTGCTTTCCTACCATGACCCAATGCAATCAGGCTTTTACAACCATTATGCCATTGAAATCATGCACACAAACACCATCTGTGAGGCACTACCTACCAATTTAATGCCAACTCCTATATCTAGTTTTTCCCCTTTCCAGTCTATCCTCCACATTTCTGGGATACTCAAACATATCTCTTTCCAGAGATTCTCACCCTTCCTTAAAAATGACAAACGGTGTCCCACCATCCACAGGGGAAAAACACCCCAACTTCTGAGTGTAGCTGTCTTTCAAAGCCCTTCTCTCTGCCCCACTTCAGCCCGGGGCCTGGTCTCAGAGCTCTCAGCATGCTGCCACTCCACCCTATCCCGTGCCCGTTGTCACTGCACTGGGAGCCTTTTATCCCCCCGGCTTTCAAGAATGTCCTTTCTCTCAGATCTTCCCTTTGAAACCCTCTTTCATCACTCTTAAGAACCAGCTCTAGCTTCACTGTTGGATACCCCCTCAGACACTGTCAGGCAGGTCCTTCCCACTCCAGGCTGCAGACCCCCGATGGGGGGGATACCCAGCACAATGAGTGGCACTGAGCTGCCAAGAATTATTTTTTACGAACAGAAATGACTGCACAAACCCTCAGCACATCTCAATCGTGATCCAAAATTCATGTGGTACATTCCTTTCCAGAGGGCCCCTTGGCTGAACAAATCCATAGGAGGTTGTTCAGCAGAGTAGGATCTAAGGCATGATGCCCCTTAGGTCTGGCAACGTGGTGGCTCTGCCCCTTCTTTGCCTTACTCCATCATATACTTCTACACCCCTTCATTCTACTAATGTGGTGTTTTACAACAAGAAGAAAAATAAGTACATCTGTGTATGATTCACTGAGTCTTTTGATTTTGATACTCTCCACTGAACATTACTGTTACTGGGTCAAAAAGGAAAACTTGATTTTTAAACAATGATAAGATATTTTCTTAAAAATTAATACTAAATGGTAATGTTTATTTATTGGCACACATGGGCAAATAGCTTTTTCTTCTTAAACTGGTTGTTTCAGGAACTGTGGGTAGCACTTTATCTGTGAATTTTACTGTAGAACAGAGTTCTACATGTTGGAGTTTCCCAGTAGAATGATAAAGTAGTTAATTACCACTAGCATTTAAAGGTTAAGCTGAACAATAGGCACTGGGGCAATCAGCAATGTTCTAATAACATAATTGCTCTAGAATCAAATTGGACTTGGCATGGACTCTCATCATGAATCTAACAATTCTACCATTCTGCCACTGGAAGTCCATTTGGACTTTTGCTAGACATGTGAACAGGAGAAACTGGACATTGATAAAGACAAAAATCAGGATTTTACAACAAAAGCTTATTTTTATTTCTCTATTGTTATTTTTTTTTTCTCTACTGTTATTTTAACAGCTTAGTCACTTTAGGTATTTCCTTAACTTATTACATAAGAAACTTACCAGAGTTGCATTATTATGCTTTATAAAACTACAAACTTAGAAACATTAAACACAGATCTTTTTTCCTTACAGTTGCATCATGTAAATTAGCAAAACTGTTATGAACAAAGAGTTACACTGAGAAAGCAGTGGTTGATTTGGAGAGGGCAAAATATCTTAAATGTGAATGGTTAGTAAAAACTTCTAAAAAATAAAACTAATAACCTAGAATTAAAAAACAGAAATCTAATTTTAAAAAGTAAACACATATTGGTAGATTGAAAAAAAGGATGTAGATGTCTAATAAAAGATAAAGAGGAGGGAAACAAAATGAAAATAAGAAAAAATAATAAAATACATGAATCCTATTAGATGGAAATCCTAACTGCTTTGGTAATAAAAGAGAAGCATTACAGTCAGTTATTCCTAACATTATAAATCAGAGTAGCTCAAAATGAGAAAAATTCTTGATCCTAGTCTGAAACCCAGCCTGGACTTTACTAAGGTTTTTGATCAAGTCAGTTGCAAAACTGCTACTCTAACTATAGTTCATTCAGTGTGGAATTAGTCTGGGTCAGGGACACTCAGGGGGAATCTGTCTATGATGGTGGGGGTGGGGAGGACAGAGAAGACAGGCTTAAAGCCAGAAAGACCCTTTCCTGATGTCACAACCAAAGCCCTCCAGCAATTGAAAAGGGTGGCCCCACCCCTTCATCATGACTCTTCTGTCACCTCAAGATCAAAGATGACCAAGTATGAGAAAGAGTTCTATAAAGTATTCCTCCACCCCCAAAGAGGTGGTGGTGTTATAATCAGCTAATTATAATAACAGGTAGCACAGATTTTACCAGCAGGCAAGAGTGTCTCTCTGGAGTCAGACTGCCTGGGTTAAAAATCTTCTTAATAGCCCTGTAGCCTTGGGGATGTTGTTCAGTCTCAATGTGTAGTCAACAACACCCCACTCACTTTCTCAACCAGGGTGCTCTGAAGGCTAAGTGAAAGAAGCCACATAAAGCATAAGGCACAGTCCCTGGCATGTAACTGAGCCTCCACATTATGTACTGTGGGGTTAGTGTGGATCTTCTGTTTGAAGCCTCACATAAGGACTATTCTAAGCATTTGGGAAGAGCTTCCAAGGGGGCACAGTGGTGAAGAATCCACCTGCCAACTGCAGGAGATGCAATCCCGATCCTCCTGGGTCGGGAAGATCCCCTGGAGTACGGAAAGGGGAACCTGCTGCAGCATTCGTGCCTGGGAATCGCACGAGCAGAGGGGCCTGGCGGGGTACAGTCCGTGGGGTCACCGAGAGTCGGACAGACCAAGCGCCCAGGCACACACCAAAAAGCATTTGGGCGGCACTGTCTCTCGGCACAGACACGCCGATGGCCCGTGAGGGCAGGGCTCCCACAGGCTGCTGTCAACTAAGACACAGCTGCCAACAGTCACAGTACTGTTCTGCAGTAATACTTCAGGTAAGACTATAAATACCACCTCCACACTGGACTTTCTAATGTGACTTCAAAGGCATTTCAAGCTAGCTTCACTTTCCAGAGGCACAGGTGCAGTGCTCAGATGTCCCTGCCAACTTACAAAATCCCAACCAGCAAGAATACGCCAAAGGCTGAGCAGACAAACATGATCAAGAACTCTAAAACTCATGTTATGGTTTGCTTGCTCATCAGCTGATACCCCCATCTACTTGGTACCAAAGGGTAAATCCACTTTCAAACACATAAAGAGGATAATTACAGGGCAGAGGGAACCACGAAAATCTGGTCAGGGTGACCGCAAGTCCTGGACTGTCCCCACTTTTCACCTGCTCTCCAGGTATCTTTACTCTCAAAACCAGCCCACTTGAGAGGATGAATATACTTCTACTCTTAACTGTAGTTCTTTCAGCACAGGAATTAGCTTAGGTCAGAGCAATTCAGGGGAAGTTTGTTTATGGCAGTAGGGGTGGGGGGGGAAGAGAAATCAGGCCCCAGAGCCTTGCTGACTCTTTACTGTGCCATGACGAATATCCTCAATCATCACTTCCTCTGAAGAAGACTGATGTCTCAGAAACAGATTACCAGTGACTTTCTTGACTACACAAAGGCCAGATGGAGATCAGCAGGGGCTCCGCCCACCCCTCCTTCTAAGGAGAGGGGCCTTCAGGAGGAGCCCTACCATCCCAGTCACACAGACTTAATTAAGCGTGGCTCCTGGTCCTCAGAGCATTCCATGGTTGTGAAACAGTTTCAACAAGTTCTGAAGCCAAGGGACTATCCTGAATAAACTCTATACCAAACTAACCATACCATCTCTCAGCACATTTCTGACTGAGGTTTTACTGTACAGCATTATGCAAAATCTTTCTTTTCCTGTTCACAGAGCTCTTTTAAACTAATATTTTAACATTTATCTCATTTATAAAGAAATAACCAGGAGAGACAGAGAAAATAATCCTCAAATGGGAAAAATTAAGTATAAAACTTTAAAATGAAATTTATTTGATCAAAACACACGTCTTACCTACTGACTCATAACACATGCAAATTTATGTAAACTAGCTTAAAATTTATAGCATCCTGGTAGTGAAAAGCCTGAATATGGTAGGGCTCTAAGCCAGTCATTGGTTGTCAGTTTACTGCTCATTACAGTAAGACTTTTTTTTTTTTAATAACCTGCCTGATTAAGGAAGTCATTAAAAACACAATCTGTATATAACCCTTATGGAACTTGCTTTTTTCAAATTAACATAAATCAATTCACCTTCAAAAATGACTAGGACTTTTGGAAGACTGCCCTCGTTAAACAAGATTTAATATAATCTCCATGTAAAGTAATGAGTCAGTTCGTAATAAATGTTTCACCTTCTGTAACATTTTGTGAACAACACTTTCTTTTAAAATGGTCTACTGCCCTCTTTGTCTTTCTGCCTCTCTCCTGATAAGAAAAACTCGATTCCAGACTCTTTTGCAGATAATCAAAATTCCATCGAATCGGAGGAATAAGTAAGAAGAGAGGCAGTAACCACGACGGTCATGCTATGGGTAACCGAGTCAAACAGCTATGGGTTGGAGGCCACTTGCTGTGTGACCTTGGACAAATTACTGAACCTCTCCCAAGCTTCCACTTCCAGTGGGCAAAACGAGGATAACAGGAGCTCCTCCTTGAAAGGTGGCTGTGAGGATTAGGGGAAAGTACGTGTTGTGAAACATCTGCAACTCCATGAAGAGCTATTACGTCTTTGGTAATGCGGAAACCACCACACAATCTTTACTCAGTTCACATATGGACTCATTTGAACAAGTTATTTACTGAAGACCCACTAAGTACAAAATACAAAGATAAATAAAATACCTCCCCTGCCCTCCAGTAGGGTTCCATGAGTTAAAAATACTTAGGATACACAGAAGTCCTACATATTTTCTCCTTCATGCAGCAGAATCTATAGCAATTCAATACTTGGTCATTCATGTTTTGCTTCCAAGGTTTCAGCATTATGTATTACTTGGTCAGGAAAAAAAAGCCATAATAATTTATAAGGTATCAATAAAACTGATTTTAAATTAGAACATTATCTTGATGTCCTCTTGGGGTTTCTGGACTGTTATTTCCTCTTCCTGGAATAAAGCTGTTGGCTCCACCCCAGAAATAACATTAAAGACAGCTACTTTAGCTGGCCAGCTAAGCTGCTGGGGCATGATGCTTTGACACCAAAGGTACAGGTTTTATACAGGCACCTAAGCTTCCTCTCTTGACAGCCACTGTCTGCATGTGGTCCAAATTATAGGTCACATGTGGAAGCAACTGGGCAGATGACAGGGGCCAAGTACATTCCATGACCACTGATGGAAACAATCCAAAGCACAGGATGAATTTATTACCAGAGATGGCACAGGATGAACAATCTCCCAGAAACCATAATAAAAATTACCAAGTACACACAAATATTGCACACAAGTAACAAATGTCTTTTAAGCTGTCCAATCACTCCAAAATCATTTCATGCCCTTCAGATTTAATGAACTGCCTCAAGGCTTGCAAGACCTAATATTCCTATGTGCATCTGTCCTCCACCCAGAATTTGCTTCCCCTCATTTATGTAGATTCTATACATCTTATATGCAAACAGTATATAAATTAGTCACATGCAACTGCCACCTTCTGAGATTTGTTTCTCAGAATCGTACCTATAAAATATACCCTAAATAATTCATTCTCCAAATGCCTTATAATCAATGTTACTAGGTCTTACTGATAAATATGATGTGGTACATGAGTCTGATTGCCCTAAACACAAACGTGGGGTAAGTGGTTGGCAAAATTTTCCTTCCTGAATTTTCTGGGAAGGTGAATTGGCTTTAGACCCATTCCTGTACTGTGTTCTTGAATCAAAATATCAACACACTTCTAACAACTGCATGGAAAGAAGGTGAAATAGGGTAGGTGCTCAGAGAAAAAAAGTGACTCAGATTTAAGACTTGGCAAGCTGTATCTTAATGGACCAGAAGCCTCATTTAAGCAACTATTAAAATTTATTGGAAAAGAAAATCTTTTCATGTTGCTGTTTTTTCCCAGTAAAGTGTTTTAGTCTATTAGAAAGGCTAAACATTTTTTCCTCCGAAGAGTGTTAACTCCACAGAGCCTCATATATATTCTCATATATTATGTATGCAAATATACTCCATACAATATCAGAGGGAAATTCACCGAGAACAGAGAAGGAAACAACAGTGTATCAATTTAAAGGTAGGCTTCCTAACAGTTTCAAGGTTGCTAATCAGAAATACAAAATCTAGGTCTTCTTCATACCACTTCAAAAGGGCAAAACAGTTTCAGTGATCACTTAGCCAATCTGGTTAACATCCTTCATTAAAATATCAAAATGGATTGTATTCTAGAACAGAACTAAGAGAAACATTAACATTGGCCATATGCTTCTTGGAAGAAAAGCTATGACCAACCTAGACAGCATATTAAAAAGCAGAGACATTACTTAGCCAACAAAGGTGCATATAGTCAAAGCTATGGTTTTTCCAGTAGTCATATATGGATGTGAAAGCTGGACTATAAAGAAAGCTCAGAGCTAAAGAATTGATGCTTTTAAACTATGGTGTTGAAGAAGACTCTTAAAAGTCCCCTAGACTGCAAGGAGATCCAACCAGTCCATCCTAAAGGAAATCAGTCCTGAATATTCATTGGAAAGACTGATGCTAAAGTTGAAACTTCAATACTCTGGCCCCCTGATGCAAAGAACTGACTCAATGGAAAAGATTTAAGGGAGAAAAAGAAAGGGACAACAGAGGATGAGACGGTTGGATGGCATTACCGACTCGATGGACATGAGTTTGAGCAAGCTCCGGGAGCTGGTGATGGACAAGGAAGCCTGGCATGCTATAGTCCATGGGGTCGCAAAGAGTCAGACAAGACTGAGCAACTGAATTGAACAGATATATATATTTCCAACTTCCCTGGTGGCTCAGTGGTAAAGAACTCGTCTGCCAATACAAGAGACTAGGATATCATCCCTGGGTCAGGAAGATCTCCTGGAGAAGGAAATGGCAACCTGTTCCAGTATGCGTGCCTGGGAAAGCCCATGGACAGAGAGGCCTGACCAGCAACAGTCCATACGAGTTGCAAAGAGTCAGACACAACTTACTCATGTACCTATATGTCTTCAATTTTTTCCCAGTAGCCAGAGTTTTACAAAATTTAAAAGAAACAGGTAAGACTAATTTTAACCAGATTAATTAAACCCAATGTATCAAAAAGTATCATGTCAACTTATAATATCAAAATTATTAATGAAACATTTAATTTTTTTAAGTCTTTAACATCTGATGTGTATTTTACACTTACAGCATATCTCAATTTGGACTGGCCAGTTCTGGTGTTCAATAACACACATGGCGTTTGGCTATCATTAGATGACACAGGTCTAAAACGTCTTCAAGTCACAATAGGAATTAATCCCAATAACTACAAATTTCTGATCTGGCTGCTGTCTACCTTCTTCAATCCAGTTGAAAGTCACCTTCTCCAATTCAGTTGAAAGTCACCTTCTCAGAGTATTGGACATTCCAAAATCTTTTATCCCTTAATGCAGGCTTCTGCCAAAAATGCCCTTCCCTAACCTCTGAGCAGCTAGTGTTTTTACACTTTTTATTCCTCGGTGTAAGTATCACCTTCTCAAGAAAAAGTCTTGCTGGGAACACTATACAACAAGATCCCTCCCAAAAATCTCTATCATAGTCCCTGGTTTACTTCTTTCCCAGCATCTGTATCACAGCCATTCAGTTCAGTTCAGTTACTCAGTCGTGTCCAACTCTTTGTAACCCCCGTGGACTGTAGCACGCCAGGCTTAGCTTTCCATCACCAGCTCCCAGAGCTTGCTCAAACTCATATCCATCAAGTTGGTGATGCCATCCAACGATCTCATCCTCTGTTGTCCACTTCTTCTCCTGTCTTCGATCTTGCCCAGCATCAGGGTCTTTTCAAATGAGTCAGGTCTTCGTATCAGGTGGCCAAAGTACTGGAGCTTCAGCATCAGTCTTTCCAATGAATATTCAGGACTGATTATCTTTAGGATTGACTGGTTGGAACTCCTTGCAGTCCAAGGAACTCTCAAGAGTCTTCTCCAACACCACAGTTCAAAAGCATCAATTCTTCAGCGCTCAGCTTTCTTTATAGTCTAACTCTCACGTCCATACATCAGTTCAGTTCAGTCGCTCAGTTGTGTCAGCTTCAGCATCAGTTTTTCTAATGAATAGTCAGGACTGATTTCCTTTAGGATGAGTTGGTTGAATCTCCTTGCTGTCCAAGGGACTCTCAAGAATCTTCTCCAACACCACACTTCAAAAGCATCAATTCTTCAGCACTCAGCTTTCCATACATCCATACATAACTACTGAAAAAACCACAGCTTTGACTAGAAGGACCTTTGCTGGCAAAGTAATGTCTCTGTTTTTAATATGCTGTCTAGGTTGGTCATAGCTTTTCTTCCAAGGAGCAAGTGTCATTTAATTCCATGGCTGCAGTCACCACCTGCAGTAATTTTGGAGCCCCCCAAAATTAAGTCTGCCACTATTTCCCCATCTATTTGCCATGACGTGATGGGACCAGATGCCATGATCTTAGTTTTCTGAATGCTGACCTTTAAGCCAACGTTTTCACTCTCCTCTTTCCCTTTCATCAAGAGGCTCTTTAGTTCTTCTTTGTTTTCTGTCATAAGGGAGGTGTCATCTACATATCTGAGGTTATTGTTATTTTTGCCAGCAATCTTGATTCCAGCTTCGGCTTCATCCAGCCCAGCATTTCACATGATGTACTCTGCATAAAAGTTAAATAAGCAGGGTGACAATATACAGCCTTGACGTACTCCTTTCCCAATTTGGAACCAGTCTGTGATTCTATGTCCAGTTCTAATTGTTGCTTCTTGACCTTCATACAGATTTCTCAGGAGGCAGGTCATGTGGTCTGGTATTTCCATCTCCTTAAGAATTTTCCACAGTTTACTGTGCTCTACACAGTCAAAGGCTTTGGCGTATTCAATAAAACAGATGTTTTTCTGGAACTCTCTTGCTTTTTTGATGATCCAACGGATGTTGGCAATTTAATCTCTGGTTCCTCTGCCTTTTCTAAATCCAGCTTAAATATCTGGAAGTTCACGGTTCACGTATTGTTGAAGCCTGGAGGATTTTGAACATTATTTTGCTAGTGTGTGAGGTGAATGCAATTGTGTGGTAGTTTGAACATTCTTTGGCATTGCCTTTCTTTGGGATTGGAATGAAAACTGACCTTTTCCAGTCCTGTGGGCACTGCTGAGTTTTCCAAATTTGCCGGCATACTGAGTGCAGCACTTTCACAGCATCATCTTTGAGGATTTGTAATAGCACAACTGGAATTCCATCACCTCCACTAGCTCTGTTTGTAGTGATGCTTCCTAAGGTCCACTTGACTTCACATTCCAGGATGTCTGGCTCTAGGTGACTGATCACACCACTGTGATTATCTGGGTCATGAAGATCTTTTTTGTACAGTTCTTCTGTGTATTCTTGCCACCTCTTCTCAATATCTTCTGCTTCCATTAGGTCCATACCATTTCTGTCCTTTGTTGAGTCCATCTTTGCACGAAATGTTCCCTTGGTATCGCTAATTTTCTTGAAGAGATCTCTAGTCTTTCCCATTCTATTGTTTTCCTCTATTTCTTTGCATTGATCAGTGAGGGAGGCTTTCTTATCTCTCCTTGCTATTCTTTGGAACTCTGCATTCAAATGGGTATATCTTTCCTTTTCTCCTTTGCCTTTTGCTTCTCTTCTTTTCTTGGCTATTTGTAAGGCCTCCTCAGACAACCATTTTGCCTTTTTGCATTTCTTTCTCTTGGGGATGGTCTTGATCACTGCCTTCTGTACAATGTTATGAACTTCTGTCCATACTTCATCAGGCATTGTGTCTATCAGATCTAATCCCTTGAATCTATTTGCCACTTCCAATGTTTAATCGTTAGGGATTTGATTTGGGTCATACCTGAATAGTCTAGTGGTTTTCCCTACTTTCTTCATTTCAGTCTGAATTTAGCAATAAGGAGTTCATGATCTGAGACACAGTCAGCTTCTGGTCTTGTTTTTGCGGACTGTATAGAGCTTCTCCATCTTTGGTTGCAAAGAATATAATCAATCTGATTTCGGTATTGACCATCTAGTGATGTCCATGTGTAGAGTCTTCTGTTATGTTGTTGGAAGAGGGTGTTTGCTATGACCAGTGCATTCTCTTGGCAAAACTCTGTTAACCTCACAGCCATTATTTTGATTATTTGCTTGCCTCTTCTACTTGACTACAAATTTCATGAAGACAGGCATTTTGCACTTGGGTTTGTTGCCTCAATTAAAGGCTGCTGAACAAATGAACGAATGCAAAACTTGATCTCTTCAAGTATCAATACTCATGCATACATCTTGTTTTCGTATTATTTTTATTATCTTGAGAGCAGAAATTATACATTCTTAAAGGTTGCGTGTTTTTGGCCTTTATTCTCAGCATTCAGTATAATGACTGTCATGGTCAGAATAACAGCTGGGGGTAGGGGTGGTTGGTTCAGGTGCACACAGTAGGCACATCCAAAGGAGACAAGTAGCCTTCGTAAGTGATAATTCAGAAAACAATGTAGGTGTTAGGGGAACCAATGACCGAAACTCCCTGCCCTTGCCAGGCACGAAAGCAACCACCTGCATGAGTTATTGTACAACAGGAGGTCCTGGTAAGGAACACGGAGCTAACAAGTTACCACCAAACCAAAGAATTTGGCAAAGGTCCAAAGAGGAAACGCCAGTCCATATGTCCTACCAATCTTCAAGAATCCTTCTCACAGAAGTCCACCTTGGCTGAGCAATGCCTGTGCCACCGAGAAGGACCCTGAGTCAGAGTGGTTGATTAGAGACAACCCAGAAACTAATCCCATCTCGTGAGACTTTGTGCTAAGAGACAGACCACTTCTTCTGGGTCACCTTACCCTCTTGCTCTCCGCCTAGGCACCCCTTTCCCATATAGTCTCTTGCTTTGTCAGCATGTGTGCCTCCTCAGATAATTCATTTCCAAGTGTTACACAAAAGCCCACTCTCAGGACCTGGAAGGGGTCACAGTGACAGGACAATTCTCAGGACAATGCTAGAAAGACAGTAAGAGAAAATATAAAACCTGACCTGCTCATATGGTCAAAAGTGGTGCCTTTTCCCTGCTGCTCCCTGACCAATCAAGGGCAGAGGCCCCCTCCTCCAAGGTTAGCATGAGGCTTGACCTCTGGGTAAGCAAGCAAGAAGTATTTGTTGCTGCATAAATGTAACAAGGCTACCAGTTTTTTTTATTCTATAAGAGATAAATCTTCACCATAAGGGAGACATTTTTCAACTGGTTCCCCTCTTCCTGTCTCTCATCATGAACTCATCAGCTGTCTGCAGCCAGGGAGAAACAAATCTTACTCAAGTCTGACCGCTGAAAAGGCAGGATCTAAATGAACCCTGCCTGACAGACCCACCACGTGAAGAATGCAGGCATCAGCAGTTCTTTCTGTGGCCACTCATTTAGAGAACAGTGATCCCTGGGGATCCCCGTGAAATGTTTATCTCCCAAGGAGGTTGCGGTCAAGGAAAAAACTCAGTACTGCCATTTTTGTTGTTGTTTTCTTAAGAGTACCCACATAGGTGATGAAAGAAAATGCCAAATACAGGGCAGATATCATACTTGTTTTATATCAGTTGGTTTTTAAGACAAAGATGACTACCTAGAGTTTTATGTAAATTTTTAGTGTGTAAAGCAACATAAAACATTAATATCAATCAGTTTAAGACACTGACTTCAGTATACTGAGGAATAAAAACAAATGAGACACAGATACTCAGAGACACAACTTTAAATCGGTGCAAAGACATGATTTCAAACAGCAGCTTTTATTTGACAACCAGGTCTGAAGATGCAAGGGTTGACCAAATATGCAAAACACTAGAAGCAGCAGCATGAACGAAGCTAAGAAATCTCTAGGCTAACCAGGAACCAGCATTCCACTAACTGGGGATGAGATGCTGAAGGGGAGTCAGGCCCCAGTGTAATCCCATCCTGAACCCCGTCTCAAATGATCCGAGGTCAGAGAGCTAAATTATAAGGGAACCACAGCAGAGGCCTCGGAGCCCCGTCTCTTGTCATCCCTGACAGCTGAGAGGGCTCCGCTGTGGCTCTGGCTGACCTTTCCTCCTTCCAGTTCCTCCTTCTCCCGGCCACCCCCAGCCCTGCCCCGGCAGGGGTATCTCTGTCAATTCTGTCTTCCCCGTAGCACTAGAGGCTAGAGAGGCTGTTGACCCTTATTCTAACATGTCCTTTCAGGTTAATTACTTCTGTATACTTGGTGTACCCGGTGACATTTAATCACTACAGCGTTACTCGGGTAAACAGAACTGAATGGAGCCAAGTGTAATTTGGCATTGAACTAAATGGTGCGGTAATAGCGGCATGCTGAAGACCGGAAGAAAATACTTTTCCTCATCACCCTGAGACATGAGGAGAATGCAATTCTATCTGTCACGATTGTATTAAAAGGAAGAATCACATCTCAGTAGTATGCTTTTGCTATTTAATACTAAATACGGCTTTAATAACGTAAGAATGGCCCAGAAAAGTTTTTGCTGAATGAATGAAGATAAAATTAACTCGAAGCGTAGTATGACTTCTGGGGTATGAATGTCTCCCCCATCTGCCTCTCTTCACATGTGCCCACACACACAAGCACACCAAGGCCATCTCAGGACAGCCCTCTGCCAACGGCCAGCGGTCTATCATCTCGCTAGTCTGTGGGGCAGGCGTCCAGGGCACAGGAACCTAGATGCAGATGATCCCACCGCTGAGTGTGTACAGAGCGCCTCCAGGAGCAGGCGATTAATCAAAGGTCACGGCACACACCGCGGAGCCACTGAGAAAGTCTGCCCACACACACAGCCATGGACTTCCTTCTGGGGGAATGGAGGAGAGTGTACACAGCCAGCCAGACCACGGAGGCAGAAGTGCTTCCGTGGTGGACGGAAGACAAGGTTTGACTCCTCTTCCAGAAGGATAACAAAAGACTTCACAAGCAGAACCTATAGAGTTTGACTCTGCTGCAATCCTACAACTTGAGCTGAATGGCTGCTTCCGTGTTGGCTGTTCTAGGTTCTGAGGACACCAAGGGAGAAAGGCACACAGTCTTGGAGTGCTGTGGAGTCTGGAGGGAAGAGTGGGGGATGAAATCATCACAGGCTGCAGAGTGAGAGCGCTCTGGTTTCAAGTCTCAGCTCCACCACATACTAGCAGTTCGATTCCAGCATTTTCACCACCACCCCCACCCCACCTCAATTTTCAAGCCTGTATGTAAAATGGAGATAAGGATATCTTTCCCACAGGATTGTACTGGAGATTAGATGAGCTAACCAGAAGAAGCGGCAGCAACGGCAGACTGTCCTTTCTTTCATGCTTACTTCTGGAATCTGCCCCAGAGGACAAAGGCCAAGCCCTTGTCAGCAGCCCAATCTGGGCAAGTCTCCTCTTGCCTTCCTTTGAAAGAGTTCAAAGAGAGTTATGGGCAGTTTCTCAAGCCTCAGATTCTGGGGAAAAGCCACCCTATTTGTCCAAATTTGAATATTTCCGACAGCCTGTTCTCCAGTTTGGGCATCTACTTGCCCCCTTGGCTTGCTGCTCTCTTGAGAAGTTCTACTCTTTCCCCTGATTTGCAGAATTCATGCCAAACACACCTTCCAGCGTGACCTGGAGTTAGGGTTAACAGAGTGAAGACCAGACTTGCAATTCCAACTGAAGTGGAGCTCCACAAACGACTCTCCAGTGATTGAGGCGATGGACTAGTGGGGTGGGGGGAGCACAGACACTCCCACCCCTCCATTAATGAGAGGATACCACCAGTTACTACTGACCTGATTACCGACCAGGGGGCAGGCACTCTGCTGGGCCCCACAGCAGTGACTTGAACACAACAGAGAGGCTGGCTGAGGACCCTATCCTCAGAGGGCACTCCCATTAAAGAGACATTATTATTAAGAAATTAATAAATCAGTAATGCAATGAGTGAAAATGGCAGTGTTTTACAAAGGAGATAAACTGGATGTTAAGACTGAGACTAATGAGAGGGTGGTCAGGGCCTGCCTCTTAAAAGAGAGGACATGCAGGCTGACATGGGAATAGAGCCAGTCCCGCGACAGCCAGGAGACACTGCCACAGACAGGCAGACGAGATGCACGGGCCCCAAAGCGGACGGGGGGGCTAGCGCCCGCAGCGGAGGGAGCGTGGGAAGAGCCATGTTAGGAGGAGGGAGGGCCTGTGCAGGGCGCAGCAGGCCATGGTGAAGCCAGTGTTTTATTCTAAGTGCCCCTGAAGGGGAGCACAGTCTAAAAAATCGCTCAGGATATCTCTGAAAAGTTGTGTTAGAGGGGGGCCAGAGTCAGAGTTAAGACTCTTGAAAGCACTTAAGAGGAGAAAGATTATGTTGCCTACTTCCACTCTCAGTAATTAAAAATGAAAACAATACTAAGTGTACAACAGAAACCTTACATGAATGCCAAAGTAGCATAATTCTGAATCAGATCATCAAAGCTGTGTATGTGCTAAGTCGTTTAAATTGTGTCCGACTCTTTGTGACCCCATGGACTGTACCCCGCCAGGCTCCTCTGTTCATGGGATTCTCCAGGCAAGAATACTGGAGTGGGTTGCCATGCCCTCCTCCAGGGGAATCTTCCCGACCCAGGGATTGAACCCATTTCTCTTAAGTCTCCAGCACTGGCAGATGGGTTCTCTACGAGAGTCACCTGGGAAGCCCCCTCAAGGCTGCGCTTTCATCATTTTTGGCATCCCTGCTTTATGACTGCTGATGGATGGGCCTAAGTGGGTCTGCCAGGTAACAGGGCTTTGGAGCAAAACAGTGGTCCAGGGGAAATGCTGGTGGCTTGGACTGGAGGGAGCAGTGAAGAAGGGAAAAAGAGGATGGATTTCAGAGAGATGCTGGGGTATAACCCAACTCAGTGTTTTACTTCATAGTAACACGTGTGTGTGTGTGTGTGTGTGCACCTAAGTATGTGTGTATTCCTGAGTGTACACAGGGATAGATAGATGTATGTGTCTAATTAGAATGGAATCAAGTTTGTTAACACAGTGATGTCATCCTTATCTATCTGTAATCTGATCAAGGTTAGTACTGGAAAAAGAAAAGCATGAGTCAGGTATACCATGAGAACGCTCCTAACCTTAAGGGCCTGGAGGGCCCACGTGCAGCATATGAAGAGCATCTTCCAGGCTTATCACAGTGAGGGAAAGGGGAGGGTTGGAAACAACTGATCTCATCCATCAGAGCTAAATTCCTACAAGGTGGAGTGTCGGTACTTAAGACAGATGCTAAAGAATAAATACTGATTCTTAACTCAGAGAAACTTTAAAGGAAGGAAGGTAAGACCCATTTCTGTGGTCAGCTGAATGGATTATGCAAGAGCACAGTGACCGTCCCAGAAGGACTAGGATTTATCCGTTGAGATGCCCCATGGGAGAGAGAGACTGGGCACTGTTTGGGAAGGAGGAGAAAGCACTGTTAGGGTCCAAACCTGTGCTAAGGCCATCTCGGGCACGTGAGGAGGCTAGGCCGACGTGCAGGAGAACAAGCACAGTGCCACAAAGACTCCGGAAGGTGTTGTCCTCTCTGGGGTGATGTCACGGGCTGGGATGAGACAAGGGGCAGGGAGCAACCAGTTCGGGGTCTGGCGTGGTTCTCCCCTCTGGCAGCAATCACCAGTGTCACAATCACCCGTGGAGCTTAGAGAACGCCCCACCTGGGCTGCACCCAGCGCTTTCACTGGACGGGTGCGACTAGGCAACTTAAAAGGCCCAGGTGATTCTAAACTTGAGACTTTTAGAAAATCAGCAGCAGCTGTGCTTCCTGTGATTGGAACTCCTCATGGACCAGACTCGCCTACGCATTAGCTAAGTCACCTCCCAGAGCACAATTAACTCAGCAGTAGTGACAGCAGCCTAGACTTTATCTCCTTGTGGCTGCTCATGCAAGGAAGAACCACGTTTAACTGGTAAAGAATCATGTCTTTCAAAATCCTAGTCTGGAGCTGAGGGAGAGAAAAACCACGACCGTGTCACTAGATGAGCTTCGGAGCTCTCCACATCTCTGAACGCCTGAACGTTGTGTTCCCACACACAGCTCTACAAATGCTGACAAAGTGATCTATTCTGAGTGCCATAATTAAAACAATAATCTCAATAAAGTGGGCATTATGAGATAATTGGCCAACCTCAGGTATTAAGCAAACTGTGGTAAAAGCCAAGGATACTCATCACCAAGGTCAATTATAATAATTGCTTATCTGAATTACATTATTGCTATTATAAACCCCTGCTTGATTAAAACAAAAACAAAAACAATAAAAACTGATACCACGCGCACCATAGGGAAATGACCTGAGAAGGAGTTCTTGTTGTTCCTGTTGCTTGACTACTGCCATGTTGCTTAGTCATTCGAGAATTCACATAATCAACTTAGCAGTGCCGCCACTTACACCCGATCCCTTTAAAACAGGTACGTGTCCTCAGCTTTGCAGTCAGAGCTTACTAAGGAAAAATGCCTATCTGACATCTGAGAAGTGGCTCTGAAGGGCAACATATGGTAGCAGATAGGAAAATGGAGGGGCTCTAAGCTAACAATAAAATGGGAGGGCACAAGAGAAAACCAAGTCCTCATTTCTGTGTTCGTTGCCTTCTCCCTCTTCACTGCCTCTCACAGAGGCTGAGTCTCAGTTCTGTGGTTTATAGCTCGTGGGAAGAGATTTCACCCTCCACATGCCTCTGTCAGCTTGTCTAGATTAGCACTTGGGTTCAAGTAACCAGTAACCAACGGTCAACGAGAAAAAGAGTCGGGAAAAGCTTTGAAGACCAGAGGAGGGAAAACAGAATTTCTGACCTTCCTCAGTTAATTGGAATGTGTTTGGCAATCGAAGAGTATAAAACTTCTTTTTTAAGCTGTGATTAAACATCAACACTTTGATGTTTTATACGGTATTCTTCCCCCATAATTAACTGCACTAATGAAGTTAATTAGTGGGGAAGAATGCTATATAAAACATCAAAGTCTTGATGTTTAGTGTCGCCATCAGTTCAACTAAACAGTAATAAAGAAATCATTTCTTAAAGCGCATTTATGCATGCTCAGCACTTCTATTTACACACTCAAATTGTATGATAGGAACATTTTTTAAAATATCCATAGATGCTATCCACACTGCAATCCAAGTGCACTGACAGCAACAACGTACCATTTAATGTAGTGTAATTAAGTGTCCACGAATGCCACATAAAGCAAAAGAACTGAGACATTTAATCACAGTTATGAGGACGGTTATAAATCTGCCATTACTGTGACAGTAAATGGGGGAAACCCAAGGCAAAGAGCCACAGAAAGGACTGTGTAACCTGAAGGCTGGTGCTAATTATGCATCAGATCGTGGGTTTGGCTTCAGTGAGAGAGAAAAGAAAACAGGTTAAGCGATAAACAAGAACTGCAGACATCTGGCTCTTTCCAGCTCTACCGGACGGCAGGGAGCATCCCCGGTCCTTTCTGTTGGATCACAGTGTGGAGAGGCTGGAAGAAGACTGGGTGGCAAGATCAGCGGGAGGCCTTCTGGATGTGAGCTCACAGATATGAACCGACTCCCTGAACACAGCAGGAAAGCTCTCAACTTTAGCGGGGAAGGACCAGAGACGTCATCTCGTCCCCGTTACTCAGGTATAGTTCACTGCTCAGCAGCCATGAGATCTTCTGAGAGCTTGTAGGAAGTGCAGCATTGCAGGCCCACCCCCTACCTACTGACACTGCTGAGTCCGCACTCACTACCAGTTTTGAGAAGCACCTGTCCACTTCAACCTCGTCACTTTCTACAGGAAGAAACCTGAAACCTGAGGGCTAAAGTAACTCAGGCAAGCTAACACAGGGCACATACTAGAAAATGATCTTCTGGTTTTAATAAAAGGCACAGGGAATGATGCCTGCTTACTGTGAAAAGAAACCAAACCTGTATACAGAGAAGCAAGACATCATCAATAAAAGAGGATACAAAAGGAGTTAAGGGGATGACAAAGGGGCTTGCTTCATCACATCTGACAGATCAGGCTGCCTTCACACCTATCTGACTTAGGCCAAGAATTCCCTCAAACATGTGTAAAGTGAAAACTCACCAATTCTGTAAATAGGAAAGATGAAAAGGGCATTAGAATGCATAAAAACAAAACAAAACCCCAAACCCTGAGAAGAGAAAGTTCCGAGTTCTCCAATTCGTTTTCTGAAGGGCGATGGAGACAAGACAGAAAATGTGGCATCCTGGGGCCACCTCAAGTGAGTGTACTCCAAGGAGTGCAAAGTGCTCTGCACACCACGCGCGGCCAGACTGACCCAAGTCCATGAGGAAGTGGGAAGAACTGGCAGGCTTGTTGCATCACATAAGACTGGATTCAAAGGTCAATTAAGATTTCAGAGGATGCAAAAAGGGGAACAAGAACATAGGCTACGTAAGAGCCACTGAAGCAATTTCATCACTGTTAATCCTGCAATGAATGTGTCTCTTCCCCAATAAAACGTGAGCCCCAGGACGGTAGACATTTCTGTCCTTTTCACCACTACATTCCTCGAGCCTGAGCACAGGGACTGTAGCTGATTAGCCACTGAATAACACATTGTTACAGAACATGTAACAGGTAAGCTTTGTGGCTTATTGTATGTAGACTGTCACTATATTTAATATCACATGGCAGTTACTAACTATACTGATGATGAAACAAAACTGACAGATAAACTTAACTCTTGGGAGCTATATTAGTTTACTAGGGCTGCCAAGCAAACTCCCACAAACCAGGTGGCTGAAACAGAAGCTCATTCTCTCTCAGGTCTGGAGGCTGAAGGGTGAGATCAAGGTGTCGGCAGGGCCATGCTCCCTTTGAAGGCCCCGGGAAGAATCCTTCCTTGTCTCTCCAGCTTCTGGGAGTGGCTGGTAATCCTTGGTACCGCTTGGTTTGTGGTAGCTGGCTCCAATCTCTGCTTCTATCTCGATGTGGCCTTTCTCTCTCAGTCCATGTATTTCCCTGCCCCACCCAAATAATGGTGACAATGTCGCTGACATGTCTCAGGAATTACTTCTAGAAGACTTTCCCACCACATCCATGTGGCCTCAGTGTTAAGGAAGAGGCACTGGCTTTTTTAAAGCTAAGATTTCCATACAAAAGTTCTCCTACTCCCTTTTCGTTTCTTTCAGAATCCTGCCTCATCTCCACCTTTCGAAATACCAGGGAATTCAACCTGTAGCCCTTATCCAAAGGAAATATATTTATAATGTGAAATGATGAACTTGACCCTCCAAAACATTCTCTCTGACTCAAGACTCTGAATGAGTGAGGGCAGCAGGAGATAGGATGTAAGACCCACAAACACACACCTTCTGTGCTGGGTGGTCCCTTGAGACAGGGCTTCTGGGTCAGGGATAAAGTAAGAATACATGTGTTTTTTCATTAAAACAACAACAAAGCTTTGAAAAGATTAATGATACGCTTAAATGATGTGATACACACATTTTAACTGTTCGGAAGTACACATCTGAAATCAATAGTCTCTATCACGAAGTTGCTTCTGACTTGAAAACACTTTTTGGGTAAGTAATAAGCAAACACAAGACATTTTTAATCCAAGCCAAAGTAGCTAAAAAACAGAAATCACACTCTTACATCCTAATATTCTGCCAAGTAGTTAAGCGTGATAATTGACATTCAGACATATGACCTTCTGTTAAATTCAAATGAGTTATCTTTAGGTATTTTGTGACTCTTCTTATCATTTAAATACCTCAAAGTACAACCCATCTTTCGTTCTGCCATTGTTGAGGAAAGGTCTGAATAATCCCTCTACAACAGTGTTCTGGCAAACACTCTTCAATTATGTAATTCACCAGGTTTAACTCTGCTGGTACAATCACTTTCAAAGATGGTTATAATACATTATCATTACTGCTATACAATCCAAGTTGAATTTTCCTTGGCTGAATTCCTAACATTTTAATGCTGAAATTGATCTGTTTTAAAAACATCATGTGAAGGGTTTTTAAATACCATACATGCCCAAGCTCTTTATTTTAAATGCTTTAGAAATGAGCTTACATAAACAGGAAAAAAAAAAAAAAAAACTGCTCTCTAATCTAGCATTAAGCATATTTCAAAGAACAACAGGCATGTTTTCAAACAAAACTACTGCTGTATACAAATTACCCAGCAGGAACGAGGATAACAATGCTTCTTATGTGGATTTAGAACCTAGAGAAAGCTGACATTTCATCAAAGTTGTCTTGGAAACAATATTCTTTGTATTATTTAAAACATAAGAGGTGCACATTTGGGTGTGGGCTATTCTCTGCCGAAGAGTCAGATCAAGAGGCTGTTGCAGTTCTGGTACAGTGATGAGGAATGGGGAGTACGTTAGCACTGAAATTATGCAAGGTGTTCTCAAGAACAGAAACCACCATGACAAAAATGCCAGGCTACCATCTGGTTCCCACTTGAGCTGATTTTTCTTTACCCCTGAGACCCCTGAGTAGACCGACTACAATAGTGGCCACGATTTTCACATGTCCCTGTGTCCACATTTGGTCATGCGACTTGCTTTGGCCAATGGTACAGTAGCATGCAGTGCAAAGAGAGGCTCTCTTGGACTCTGCTGCTGCCAAAAGAACAAGCCTTAGCCTGTTGGAGGGGTGGGTACACAGATACATGAGGAAGAGCTGAAGTCAGTCTAAACTACCCAGCAAATTTAGCCAAGATCCGCCCAGCACAGGTCAAAGAACCCTTCCCAACTCCACAGCTAACACAAAAACTAATGAGATATAACAAATAGTTTTCACTTTATACCATTAAGTCTTGGAAGGTTTATTACACAGCATTGCTAACTGACATAATCATTTAACTGAGAATATGTACTGTAGGAAAAAAATGCCCCTTTCTCCTTTTCAAGCTACCCATATTGGAATAAATGAAAATAATGCAAAATAAAAAATAAACTCATTCCTTTATGGTTCTCAGCCTGATAACTTCTAATTAAGAAACGAATTGGCATGCATAAATGGTAAACTATCATAAATTCATTATTGCGGCACCAGCTCCAACTAACATATGAAAAACACTATAATTTTCAAGTAATTTCTACTTATATCATTGTATCTGCCCTCCCCTAAACTTTGTTAGGATAGTATTAACACCACCATGTTAGTGATGAGCAAACAGAACTCTAGTGAGGTAAGTGACTGCATAAGGTCACACAGATAGAAAGAAATAAAGCTGGCATTACAGCACAGGGCTTCTGACTCAAGACCTCAAGTGACTGTCACTAATACCCTGACAAAAAATAAGGAGACTATGACAAGGTCAATGAGATTATTCACACTTTATCAATTCATGGAGTAAAAAGACAAGATATAAAAAACTGTATATAAATGCAGCTGAAATAATTTAGGAAAAAAATAGAATGGCTCACAGTATGAATTCTAAGTTACAGTGATACTTCAGGATTACACAATTTAGATATGGTTATTTTTAAAATGCCCTATCTTTAAAAAGCAATAAATATGTTCCCAAGTCAATATTTTTAAAATAATTCTCAGTATTCAAATTATGTACACAATTTTGTGAATCAAAGGAATTTTTGAAGATAAAGGGATCAAAGAAATTATATCTTCATGTAATTAGTCGGGACAGGTACCGAGGAAGCTCTGTAATTGGTTCTCTCCATTTGAGAGCATTAAAACAACTCTCAACTTCATGTTTATTTATGCTCAGATTAATTCTACATCTTGTCCTCATCTAAATTTCCTCCTGAGATTTTGAAAGGTGGATAAAAACTATCTTTAAGGGGGTTATCATTTCATGAAAACAAGTACCACCTAAGACCTAGAAGAACAACCATTGAGTCAGTAGACTCCTAAAGGGAGAACAGGGATGAGAAAGAAGTCTTTCTAAAGACAGGGAGAAGTAAATTAGTGGTCTAAATCAAAGGTTAGTCAACTTTTTCTGGAAATGGCTTGACAGCAATCAGATTTTTTAGGTTTTGCAGGTCACATAAGATGTCTATTGCATAAGTTTTGTTTACAACCCTTTAAAATGTATATATCACCATGGGGTCTCACCAAAAGAGTTAGACATGAGCAACTAAACAATACCAACCAGCCTTACAGCTCATAGGTCACTCCCCGCCAACCCCACAAACAGAATCAGGATATGGATTTGCCCTGTGGGCCAAAGCTTGCCCACCCACTCAGTCTGGTCTATATAACTGCAAGGAAATGTGTATTCCCGTATTGTCCCCCAGGGTGCGCTCAAAAAAGCCGAGAGGAGAATGGAGGGTCTGCATGGTGTGATCTGCACTCCACCCGAGAGGCAGTGCACCACTCTCAGATGCTGGAGCATTTTGACTGTACTGATTTTTAAATGCAAGAGAAAGGTCATAAGTTGTCATCTGATAACCTCAGTTATCAGTCGGCTCAGTTTCATGACTTAACCTGTGCTTACGACACTGGGCAAGAAATTGCCGACTGACTGGTTTGGAGGAGAAGGGACTAAAGTTATCCAAACATTCTTCTCTCCCCTCCCTGATTTATTCAAGAGTATAACAAATGACTACTGTAACAGAGGCACCCTGACAGGAATACAGGAGTGTTCAAAGCTGAAAAGGACAAGGGCTTTGCCCTCAAAGCGTTCTGTCCATGAAAAAGTTAGAGATAAGATAAGTACAGGAGTCCCAAGGCTGTACTTAGACACTGCACGTCAGGAAATTCTTGGGGGCCAGATGAGCTTTGGAATTTAGTGTTTCTGGAATTTGAGAAAGGCAGTAAGATACATTTACTGTAGCAGGATGTGGGACAGCACCCCATAATTAAATATTAGTATTTCCATAGTCAAAAGAACACACACCCCAAACAAAAACCCTCTTTTATTTCCATAGATTTTTGGATTTCAGAGTAGTGGATAGGGAAATGGGGGCCTGCCTAATCTTTAAGACTCTGAGAATTCATTGGATCTTGCCCTGTCTTTTAAAATAAAGGTTTAATTTAATAAAAACCACAGAATATGATGATTCCTGATCCAAACCAAGCAACTGCCAGCTTCTGCACTAGGGTGGCCTTCCTCATGGCACCGTCTTGACAGCAACAGGTTACCTCAGACCCAGGGAGGGTGAGCTCAAGCTAACCGAGATTTCACTAATAACATTTTCTTATGCCACCCAAAAGTCATTAAAAAAAAAATCAAATTTAAAAAATACATAAAATAATGTCTAGTAGGCAGCTAACGAATCCTTGGAAAGTATGCAGTATGACTTTCTTAATAAATTGCCCACTGAATCACTAAATACCTATAGCTATGTGGCTAGAAAAGGCAATAAGCTTTTAGAAGGGTCGCCTTAACAGAGACATTACACCTCCAATTCCCCAGAGAGCTCCACCACCCGGTAATTTGAAAGTAGAGATCTTCAGACCTTCTCAGTGTGTATGTCCTGTCACTCGAAGAAAAAAGCCTGTGCACAAGAGACCTTTGCCTCTGCTACAGCACCCTGCATGAAGCAAGCACTTTATCTAACAAATAACCTAAAAATCCACCAAGTATATAAGCTATTCTCATTTGTACACATCAACATGAAAAACAATATAGTGTTTATGGAACTGGCAGATGAAGAGTTCCTTTCAGCACAGTGGATAAAGTATACTCAGAGACTTATTTTTAACTCATCAACACACAATTTTCCCTGGATTGAATCTGAATTTTTAGATGTAGACACAACCTTGGAGAGCTCCTGGTCCAACTACTCTGACATTAATACAAAGTAAAAAAGCAGGTGTGGGACTTGTCCAAGGTACTGCAGCTAGCAACAGGAAAAGCTAGGATTAGAACAAGGTCTGCAAATGGTTTCCCATTCAAGTTTGTAACTGAATTCTGCTGATAAATAAGTATGTTTATCCAAGACAATGTATACAGATTAAAGCCTACACAATATTTTTGGCCTTACCTCATTAGCCTCACAGAGTCAGAATTATAAGGTTACAAAGGTTCTAATTGTCAAAGACACTAGTTTACACCTCTAACTTGATGTTTCCTGGATCTTTGATAAATACGCATAATTTCTTCTCTGCATCGTATTTCATGTATTTCTGAATATACTTCACACAATTCCTACTAATTTCTATAAGAGACACAGGGACTGAGTACAGCACAAAATAGTTCTCTCACTTGTATCACAACTGTATTGCTCAGTACCTGCTGTGCTAACAAGTTACTGACCTGGTGATGCTGCTGCTGTTGTTGTTCAGTTGCTAGGTTGTGTGTGACTCTTTGGGACCCCATGGCCTGTAGCCCGCCAGGCTCCTCTGACCATGGATCTGATACTCACCTTTACATACAAACAGGAATTCGAAAGAGAAATTTCACTTAGAGCATCTGGTTAGGTTAATCTTTCAATAATCCTCCCTCTGAAATTTCTGAATTTCATAAATGTAAAGAACTTCTTACACTGCCCACATCTGATTCTACAGACAAAAGAGCACCCACAATTGTACAACTACACAGGTATAAATTTAATGACAAGCCTACAAAATTCAGAAGTAGGATAATTGGAAGGATGACTCATCTGTAAACTTCTGGGATAGTACAGGCTCTATGTAAGTTTGTTTACAGAAAAGGAAATAAAAGATAAATCAATAATTATATATAAATTCAAAATACAGTAGTGTCTTATAAAAAGCCCAATGAAGATATAACAACAAGTGATCAGGACCTGTGATTATCAAGTTCAAGAGTCCCTACCATGTCATCTTATCCCTTGCTATTATCAAAGTTCAGTAGTTACAGGTAATTGAAATGAATATCTTGAAGGAAAAGGAAAGGACACCCTGAAAGTGAGGTAAGATATGCAGATAACATGGACCTAATGCTGGTCTGCAACATGTGGTCTGGATGCTCTAGTGGTCTAGCTATTGCATTACTTCCACCGTGGATATCTTCCAAAAGATGCCACAAACTTAATTATTTCTAGGCAGTACAACAATAGCATGCAAGTAATAATTCTGAATTAGCTAGAATACTATTTTGAATACATGATATTAGCATTTACTGAGAAATGACTAGAAGCCAAACACTTTGCAAGGTACTTTAAACACATTGTCTCATTTAATCTTGTAATAACCCAATGAAATGGATAATATTATTATTATAAAGAATCTAACTGGGAGAAATGGAGTAACTTACTAGTCTAAGAAAGATTCTGATTTGAACCTAGATCTATCCAATTTCAAATCCATTCTACTTCCATTATACCACTGTTTGATTCATGGCTAAAACCATCACTGTATCATGGATTTATGGTAGAAAATGAAGATGAAGTTTGAAGATGAAGTTACATCTTCAAACATAGGAAGTAAATTAAAATACTGAACAAGTATTGATCAACAAGCCTGAAGGAGCTCCAACATTTCATTCGGAACACCTGAGTGTATAAAAGCATAACACCTAGCTCCAATTAACACACTGGGGCTTTTGCACACTAATGCACTGCTGTTAAATAGTAAGTCAACAAAATACTTCAGAGGGTGTATCACACAATACACCATAAACTCTAGGTTCAGAAAAACCTGAGTGGTCATGCGACCCAGTGGGAAACCTGAGGCTGAGAGAGAATAGAGGGCATGGCCAAGGTCAGATAATCTGGCAGATTCCCCTGAATCTGGGGCTCTTTCTACCATATCCCTAGTTGGCTTTTTTCCTCCTCTTTCTATATATTTTATTTTAAAAAGCAATGCAATGCACTCAGTAAGTTAGACTATTGACCCCAAATGGTTTCAGTGGTAAGAAAAGCAATAATTTATTTATTTCTCGATTGTGTCCTTTGCTGGAAAGGCCCTGGGGAGCTAAAACAGTGAAGCATCTTATTAATCAGAGTATCTAAAACAAACATCAGTGGTGATTAACAGACTATCAAATATGACAGTAGAATAAAATGAGCATAAAATATGGTCTCCTTCCTGCCAGTCCACCAGAGCAATCTAGATTTAAGCATCCTGCATCGTGATGCCTGTGATCCAATGAGATCATAGTGACTGTTACAGGAGTCTAAGGTACCATCTCTCTCACCTCACTTGAGCTCCGTAATGTAAAGCTGAGAACTATGTTTGAGAGAGAAGTAAATGGCTAATCAGGGTGGTACTGACACTGCTTAGGAAATGAAAGAGAGAGGGATGGTGAAGCCCACCCCCCCAGTCACAAAAGAGCTGTTAATGACTATACACTGTGAATTTACAGGATAGCCCGATATCATGCTTTTTGTTTTAAGTTAAAGTGGTTTGTTCAAGGTTGGATAAACAAGATTTAATTTCTGTGTAATCAGTTCAGCTCAGTCGCTCAGTCATGTCCAACTCTTTGTGACCCCACGAACTGAAGCATGCCAGGCTTCCCTGTCCATCACCAACTCCCGGAGTCTACCCAAACCCATGTCCATTGAGTCAGTGATGCCAATCAACCATGTCACCCTCTGTCATCCCCTTCTCCTCCCGCCCTCAATCCTTCCCTGCATCAGGGTCTTTTCAAATAAGTCAGCTCTTCGCATCAGGTGACCAAAATATTGGGAGTTTCAGCTTCAACATCAGTCCTTCCAATGAACATCCAGGACTGATTTCCTTTAGGATGGGACTGATTGGATCTCCTTGCAGCCCAAGGGACTTTCAAGAGTCTTCTCCAACATCACAGTTCAAAAGCATCAATTCTTCGGCACTCACATCCATACATGACTACTGGAAAAACCATAGCCTTGACTAGACGAACCTTTGTTGACAAAGTAAATCTCTGCTTTTTAATATGCTGTCTAGGTTGATCATAACTTTCCTTCCAAGGAGTAAGCGTCTTTTAAAAAATTTCATGGCTGCAATCACCATCTGCAGTGATTTTGGAGCCCAGAAAAATAAAGTCAGACACTGTTTCCCCATCTATTTGCCATGACGTGATGGGACTGGATACCATGATCTTAGTTTTCTGAATGTTAAGCTTTAAGCCAACTTTTTCACTCTCCTCTTTCACTTTCATCAAGAGGCTCTTTAGTTCTTCTTCACTTTCTGCCATAAGGGTGCTGTCATCTGCACATCCGAGGTTATTGATATTTCTCCCAGCAATCTTGATTCCAGCTTGTGCTTCTTCCAGTCCAGCGTTTCTCATGATGTACTCTGCATATAAGTTAAAACAAGCAGGGTGACAATATACAGCCTGGACGTACGCCTTTTCCTCTTTGGAACCAGTCTGTTGTTCCATGGCCAGTTCTGTTGCTTCCTGACCTGCATACAGGTTTCTCAAGAGGCACGTGAGTTCGTCTGGTATTCCCATCTCTTTCAGAATATTCCAGTTTATTGTGATCCACACAGTCAAAGGCTTTGTTTTGGCATAGTCAAAAAAGCAGAAATAGATGTCGCTGTATTAATTCTTTTCAAGTAGACTCACAAATCAGCAAGAAATGCTTTTGTCAAGCCACGGGGCCTCAATTTGGTATTTTAAAAGAAAAATCTCCGTCATATGCAGGCTTCAACTTAAGTTTCAAGTTATCCTCAACAAATTGATTCAGCACTGGAATCAAGCATTCATTCCTCTGTGATTGCCACCCAACTCTCCTGTGTGTTCCATTCTAAAGGTACTAAGCTGTCCTTTTTGGAGGGGGAAGGGTAGCAGAAGAGGGAGAGAATAGAGAGACTGGGAAGGAAAACTCAGAACAGTACACAGGGGCCTTCTAAGTTATGAAACACAAGAGGTCCCTCCTTCAACCCTTGTCCTAAAGCTCCAAAAGTCAGCTGATAAGAACAACAGCCAAAACACGGGAAGCGTAAGCATTTGTTTTTTCATCAATTAATGAAGAGCAGGAAGCATAGACACAAACATCATAAATGATTATAGACACTAAAGGTAGAAAGTATTATCACTAAATGCAGTGTTATAAAAAAACAAAAAATCTACCCTTGCTTCTTCATGAAATGACAATGATATCAAACTATAAAACCAAAATTAGGGAGTTTTGTTACTCTAAGAGTATTCCTACTAATCTCCAGCAAGTGGATAAAGCTGCAAGTTAAAATCTGTCAGATTTTTCATCTGCATAATTTTTAATCAGACAACAGATTCCGAGCTGTAAGAGGAGAATACATCTGCTGGATATGAGAAATTTGACACAAAAACACACACAGGATTGTGTGATGACATTCCAAAAGGCTGTGAAATAAAAATGGCCTCAAAGCATCATTTTAGAAGTCCACACAAAGTATTAAAAACACACACCACCCATGCAAAGAGCTTACATTCTAAGGACATATGACAGACAAGTCACACAAAGGGATATATCACAACACCAGTATTATAGGTACACAGAATCAGCATCCATTGAGTCTGAATTTTTATGGATCTGACAGACAATAAAGATAAGCTCATACACAATTTATTAATTGTCTTCCTAAGTGGAAGACACTTCACTGGGTCTCCTCATACGTGTCTCTAATCTTCTAAAAACCCTATACCAAGCGAGGCATTAATACACAGGATGATGTTTCCACTGATCCCAGTGTAGAGATGAAGAGGACAACTCTGGGGACTAGCTTAGTTCTAATCAGCTCATCTGCTTACCTTCCGGGTGACTGCAGCAAGTCACTTAACCCACTGTGTTCCACTTTCCTCAATCTAACTTGGAGATACTAGTAAACTCCACTTAGGAGGCTGTTTTGAATAAACAGAAAGATGGTTGTAAGGACTCAGTCGGCGCAGAATCAATGCATCCTCCATGTTAATTATTTTTTATTATTATTGTCCAAGATCACAAAGAGAGCAGGTGGTAGAACTGTCTAGAACCCTTGACAGTGGCTACCAAGTACACGTTTTCATCCTATACTAAGCTGCCTTCTAGAGATTTTCATTAACTTCCAGGAAAGCAGCAGACCCTGCATGTGGCATGCAAAAGGACTGCAGAAGCTGAGGGCAATGAAGAGGGAGACAGGGTGCTGGGCCCAAGGACACCAGAAGCAGGAGCCCCCAACCGGAACTGTCCATTCTCTCAGCTGCATCCCTCTGAGGGAAGGCAACACAGGAGGGATTGTAAGCAACTGCCAACCAGGGCGGGGGTCAGCCGGCACTGCTCACAGGCCACAGTGACCAGTCACCACAGCTGGGTTCTGAGCCCGTGGCCTCAGTGTCTGCAGTGAGTAAAATGTAAATCACACGAGAATTTCTCTTAGGGGAAAGTTATATATGAGATACTTTCCAGATATAAAAATAAGAGAAACCAAAATAAGCAATGTAGGGGATCAGACAGAAGCATTTCATTTGGGGTGGACTGCTCCCACAAAAGCAAATACTTCTTATGGACTTCTACAGAAAATAATCTGAAAAGGAAACAACACTTTAAAAATCATGTAACATATTCCAAAGGTAAACAAACATTTCCAAAATCACTTACTGCCAATTCATGTATATGGATTCCAGGAGGTTAAGTAAATCATGAAGGAAAAACCTCCAAGACTAACCCACTTGTTTTGCCTTAATGGAATTGGGTTTCCTTCAATATTGTTCTTAAGTAAGTGGATTTTTGGTTGGGGTCTAGAAATTGCGTGGTTATAGGGATGTTTGTGTTGTAACGGTGCTTGTTACAGTCAGGTCTGATTTGTACATCTCCCAAAACAAACGTTGTGACAGTCAGAAAAAAACTTGGGAATCTTAGGCCAACCAAAACTAGGGCTTTAAAAATTTCATTTCTTGTAAGATGCAAAGACTATACAGTTCTCTCTCATATTTATTCTGAATATCAGTGATACATCCTCTACATTTTTGAAAGGCAAAGGCACGTAATTTATAGTGGGGTTTCTGAAACTACGCCCTTTTCACTGGTTGCTGGCATTTAAGGTATGTTTTCACACATCTTGTAATGTTCTAAGACTACCCAAATTGATTGGAATTACATTTTTAAAGCATTTTTAATTGAGTCCCTGGGCTGAGTGTTCTGCAGCCCACCTGCCCTCACTTGCACTTGTTTCTGTAACAGAACTCTAATTGCGGCTGTAGAAACTTTCCACTTAGTCTACTCCTCCTTAGGGTTTTTTGAGCTAGAGAGATGTATATTCCTTTTCCTTATCTTTTAAACAGAAGTAAATCTCTACAAAGAAACACAGTCGGTATCTAGTTCTGATAACCAGAGCAATGTGAGATTCCAAATCTGAGCTAATACCTTCTCAAAATGGCATCTCGGGTAGGAGAAGCAAAGAAGAAACAAATACTTCAGAATTCTCAAGCACAGCTGACCCCATGAAAGCTTCCTGGGCCTTCAGAGGAGACGTCACTTTCCTAAAAACAAAGGCCTGGCGACTAGTAAAAATGGGCTGCCCCAAATACAGCCTGGTGCTTTTCAGGTACTCTCTCTCACAGAAAAGGTGATCACTGATCACCCAGGAAGACGGTTCTAAAACTTGAGAAGAGGTAATTCTTAGAAAACAAGAGTCATTCTGAAAAGACACCTCAAAGGCCTTGCCAGACAGGCCCTGGCACCCGTGGGCAGCTGACTCCTGCCCGCCAGGGCCCCTCACTGCCCACCCCGTGGAAGTCTAGATGCGCCAGCACTCTCCCTGGAGGGAAGCACCACCCTATGCCCGGCGAGAGCCTCCCTCTAGAACTCTGGCCTGTCATTCCCACTAAGAAAATGTAACATTTCCTTGGACTCTGTTGGCACTGACCCTTTGAGTAATCTAACTGCGCATTCTGGGCACCCTCTCCCCAAAGGGAGGGGCTCCTTAGTTCTGTAACCCCTGCAGACAGCTTTGGGGCAGTGTACCTGTCACCCCCAACAGCACAGGCCATAGGACATCTTCCAGATTGACATTTTTAGAGAGAAACTGAGGCTAACCTTGCTCTTGGAAACACAGCGGATGGGTGGCACTCTGAGAGAACCCTTTTTCTGTCAGCGGTCACCTTCAGAAGCGCACGCTCAAAGAGGGGCGGGGTGCAGGCCCTCGCCTCCTCCGCAGGACCCAGGCCCGTGACCCCCTGCACCCCGATGATGCCAGGGTCCTTGTTCCCTCAGACGCACCCTGCCAAGCCCGAGACCGACGGACTCTCACCTCATGACACTGCTGTGCCCTCAGCCTGGAGAGAAGGAGCTGCAGATAAATCAGCGTTAGCGCGCAGGGATGGGGGTTCCTTCCCCAGGCGGCCAGCCTTCTGACAGGGGTGAGGTCTGTGAGCAGTGAAGTGAGGAGCAGGCAGAGTCCTGGCTGCCCAAGAAGCGCCTGTTGGGTATGTCCCCCTCCCCACACAGCGAGAGGGGCGCGGGGCCGGGATGGCCTACAGCCCTGGAGGGAGACGGCCGTTGTACAGATAATCTGACTCGAAGATCAAAGAGGCTCCCAGCAACACTCGAGGTAGACCAGAGGCCTCGATCCTCAGGTCACTCCTCCTCTAGTAAGGAGGTCACCATCAGGCTAGAGAGAAGCTTCTCCAACTGGCACAGCAGGGGAGTGGCTTTTAACACCAGGATACAGGCTGATAGGAACCCCTAAGGCTCTCTTCGTTTGGTCTCCAATCTCAACTGTTAGGAGTAGCAAGTGGTTTTGTCTCTAAAACACATAAAAGTCACGTTCTCAAAAAAACAAAGAATGAAAAGGTCACATGTCACATTCTCAGTCGAGGTTGAACTATCTGGAATCACAAAATTCCCTTTAGATTTAAATATGTGCTCAGATCAGGTAAAGTTAATTCTCAACCATCTGCACATACAAAGGTCCATTTTGTAGATTTTCTGCAGCAAAATTTTAATCTCAGAATACTTTCCTCCATAGCCTGGCACATTTCTAGTTTTCTGCTTTCTGCTGTCGAATGCAAGTTAAGTTAAATGTGAAACCCCTCAAAAATACATGGACTCAAGTTACTTTTTTTTTTTTTCAAGTTACTTTCAAATTATCCATACTGTACACTAAAAAAAAAAAAAAGCAAGATTCACTGAGCATCTACTAAGTGACAAGCATCTTTGAAAATGTACATTACCACTCTTCATGGCAGAAACAGAACACGAGGGATCTAGCCTGCCCAAAGTCACAGAGCTGGCAAATGGCAGAGCGCAGGGCTTGAACCCAGGCCACCTGAGCCTGCAGCCCGCCTTTCTAGCCGGCATTCCGGCATGGTCTTTCACCCGCAGGCTGGCTGGGGGTTCACAGGCTGTCATGTGCACCGATGTGAAGAGGTCCCAACACCCACCGGCTTCCCAACATTGAGCAATGTGGTTCAAACCAAGCGTACAAAGAGACGACTTGAGTCATCCTTTACAAGGGTGTTATTTTAGCTTTAGGAACACAGCAAACATGAATACTGCTCCAGGAGTGAGTGGGAAAAGAGGAGGAGGAGAGAGAGCTGTCTGCAAAACGAGTCTCTTCCAAAACATGCTCAGCCTGTGGCCCTGACCACAGCCTGAGGGGTGCAGTGGGTCCATTTCTTTGTCTTGGCCTAAGTGAGGTGCTCTAGAACTCATTCCTTTCACTGGTAAGTCTTTTACTGTATTTTTGCCCAGGGTCTTTTATAATTTTGGCATTATGCTAAGTCAAGTCTGTGAAGTCTTAATCTCTCTCACTCCTACTGGCTTGTTAACAATGAAGACTTCTTGCCTTACTGTCTTTGCATATATTCTAACTTGCGAAGTTAGAATGATTTCACTACCACCTCCCTCGGGTACCATCTTCTGTCAGACACATCACCTACTTGGTCACAGAGATGCATTTATCCCCGACTCAGTCTTTTCAGGGATTTCTTCCTTATGAACTTCAGATCTAGGTCTCTACACTTACTTGATCACCTAGTGATAAACAAAATATCACTCTGAGTTGCAACTTGCAGAGCATTTGAGTTGCAGTTCTTTTTAACAAATTTGCCCATGAAGTTGCCACCTACCTCCCAACTGATTACTAATTTCTAGGACTAGAAATGTTGCAAAGATTAAAACAATCTAACATTCCTTCTATTAACATAAACTCAGTAAATTCTTCTCCACTAGAATTCCTTAAGATTTGGTCAACTGAAACCAAAGAACAATTACACAAACATACATGTATTCCTTTTGTCACTGGCAGAGGAGGAGAATCCAACAGATAATGCCAAAGAACAGAACACAGTGAAGAGGAAACACTGGCCGCCCTTCTGCCCCGACACTGGGTGAACTAGTACCAACAAAAGGACATCTTATTGATGGTACCCAGGGTGCTCTGAGCCAAAATGGAGACCAAACATAAGACACGGCTTAGCAGAACCATTCAAATACATTTCAGTACAGTTTTCACTATCATATCATGGAAATGCACTGTCCCAGAGGGTGTTTTAACTTCCTAATAAATGCAGCTTCTGTCTATCTTTGCCCAGGTTTTATAAACATTTTTCGGGCCTTACTACATATTCCAAATCCTTTACTTGCCAGCAGGCAAATTCTTTGACAGTTATCCACCTCATGCATTGTGGGAAGTCTTGCCAGTTGGTGCTTTTAGACAACTCCCAAAGACCGATTCAGAGGGACCTTTCTCCAAAGGCCACCCACCTCCACTGACCATCTGTGCAATGAAAACACACTCTGCAGCCTTTCAGTCAATACACAAAGAGAGAAGCCTTCACTGTGAGGCATTTTAAGGGAGGGAATATGCATACAAGCCTCAGCCAAAAAGATCTTATATTTTGGTTTATGATAGGGAAAATATGGGAAAATACATGCACAAATGAAGCCTGAGGAAGACCAAATGCAAAATAAAATCATCGAGCAGAAGGACAGTGGCTTCTCCGACGCTCAATCATTTTCAGTCACACTATGTTGTCCAGTAACCTGCACTGATAATTCCTCATGAATAAAGTGCCAGCATTATCATCTGCAGCTATGCTGTTGACATGCTTTTGCTATTTCACTAAAAATACCATTAATTTTCTGGCTTCACAACAGCTGAACTACTCCCCATTTGAATATACAAAAGAGTATTTTGTTTAAACCAAATTAAAAGTGTTCCAGTAAATGACTTCCATTCTGGTAGCTATACTATTTTAGCATATACTGTTTTTCTTAATCCTCCCTACCTCCACATCATGCCTGTCATCTCCCCAACCCAAAATACTTCCATTATTAAAAATATGTATTTTTTTAAGCTGGGGAGGAGCAATCCAGAAATGATTTGTTATAGCATTCCTGGCCAGCAACACACCTGAAGGGCATAAGTACAGTGCAGCTTTTTTAAGGTTATTAAGACACGGTGGCCTTCTTAATTCTCTCACCTCTGTAAGCCAAGGTACATAAACAGCAAGCTAGTTTCCAGGTACCTGAAAAGAAAACAGTTCTACACACACACACACACACACACACACACACACACACACGGACACGACCTTCCATTTCCCATCTAGATAAGTTCCGACATCCCCTATTTAAGTCAGAATGAAAACCACTACTCCTGCCAAGCCCTCCTGGCATCTCACCACTTTATTTGTTCCCATTTGTATCTAATGCTTTTGTCAACAGTTCAACAAAAGTCAAAGCAAACAACCCACTGCAAACACTGGGGGTAATAGCAACAAGCAGGAATTCTTCACAATTATCCAGCCCAGCTGCTCCGAGCTCCTCCGGGCTGCTTTCATTTACAACAATGTCAACAAAAGGCTGAAACCCAATAACTAGATGGGTCAATACGGCCACTGTATACCCTCTGGAGGAGGAAACGCCACACTCCTCCTCCTCTGCTTCGGCAAACATGCAGAATAATTCAGTCAGATGGACAAGTGCTTGTCTAACCATTTGTTATGTGAATTATTCAACGACTTGCCGCGTAAACTGCTGAACAGGGCTCTTCAGGTATTTCTGTGGCACGCCCAGCTGTCCCACCACAGAAGCACAGGAAAGGGTCAGGAGTTGATGAAAACAGAAACCACGCCCAGAGCTGGCTCCAAGTGATCATCTTTAGTCTAAGAAAGCAGAGTCTTTACAACTCATCCTTTTAGGTCGAACCTACAGAGCCACGCGTCCCTGCGGCCCAGCCTGGGGGTGGCCCAGTGAAAAGCCATTCAGGGCAACCCCTGACCCTGGGGCTCCACTGTCTCCTACCTCACTCAGCTTTAAGTTCCCCCCTGCCTCTCAGGAGCACTGTGAACAGGTACAATGTAACTGCTGATTTTTAATGCAGTGTTTAAAAGCCTCGCTAGGCACGTCCTGCGTGTGTGTGCTCAGCTGTGTCTGGCTCTCTGTGATCCCGTGGACTGTAGCCCACCACCACAAATTCTGTCCGTGGAATTTCCCAGGCGAGAAGACTGAAATGCGTTGCTGTTTCCACCCACAAAGCGAAGTTTAAAAGTACCTTTTGTGAAGATATTTGACAATGTCAATTCTCTGGCCTAATTTTGATCAAAATGTCGATGTTTATTTAACAAAGAATTATTCTGAGATGTAACAGTCTCAAATCCTCACTTCTCTTTCATTTCTCTTAAATGTATGGCTTGTGAAATCACATACAAACCAAAGAGCTGGATAAGAGGGGACTAACTGAGGGCCTGGGCACTCATTCAGTCCTCTCTTAGGACCAAGAGGACACACCCACCCACACCCTCTGCCTACATCGCTCTAAACCAAGGGCTGGGTATCAGGACCCTGAAATTTCCTACCCAAAGGCCCATGTGCAAAGTCTAATCAATCTTTTTCTCAGAGTCTCCAAGAAAAGACTGCTAGTGTGGGCACACCCAGACCAAAGCGGTGCCACTGGGGTGTAACGAAGCTTTGACATGAGAGTTGGGGCATCAACAAGAAAGTATGTGAAGGCCCACGTTGTCCGACAATGAACTCCTAAGGGAGCCTGAGAATTGTGAATTCAAACCTGGCCTTTCAGACGATTATGAAGGTATATTTATTAACTGAATTTATAACTTTAAAATACTTAAACATACGATTTGAGGGACTCTATTTGTAATCTTTACCAGATCCCACAAAGGCTAGGGGTTGGCCTAACAGGAAAGTATCATGTACAGTTTTGGGAACCCCATCTTTTGAGATTGTCCCATCACCAAACATTCCACTGCAATACTGTGTGTGTATAAGGAAATCTTGTGAGAAAAATTTTCCCTTAAGTACCATTTGTTTTTATAGGTCCATATATCAACAACAGTAATGAAAGTATGATTTTATTTCTATTAATACTTTTAAAACATAATAAGAATTAAAAAGTTAAAAATAAAATTCAAGGACTATTCCTGATTGCTGGACCAGTATATACAGTAAGAATAAAATATCAGGAGACTGGAATCTTTTCCCTTCTATATTATTTGTGTTCTCTTTCTTTCCCAGCCTTCCACATCCAGATTACAAAATTACTGCTTTTAACACACTTAACATCTGTCAAACACAGATGAAGGAAACAGTAGAGATTCAAACTCGTTTCCTCTCCTCACTATAGCCAGCTTACTCACTGCCATTTACTGCTGTAGAATGTTCATTTCTTACCATGAGTATCCAACAATTCTTAGTTTGGGGCATAAAGAATTGTGCTTTCAAAAAACAAATACTTGTCCAGGACATGAATGCTACTCCCTCCTAAAGGTCTTTCATATTTCCTGTAACTGTAGTATTTCAGAGGCTGCCTTCAAGTAACAACTACAAAGTTGATAAACTTTTAAAAAGACTCTTGAAAGAAGAAAATTCCATCTGAATGGAAAAAAGGCTATTTACTGAAGACAGCAACAGAAAACTTTTTTTTCCCCCAATCAGAGAAACTACTTGAAAAGCAAATGAGTGGAATTCAAACATCCAGAAGTCTGATGATAATATTTTAGCTCTATGGTCCAACTGTTTCACTGATACAAAACAGTATCTGAACAAAAGTAAAAGGCACCATCAAGATGGGAAGCCTACAGAACTTTGCCACTGGCACTGCCCTTGGAGTTTGCCAAAGGTTCCTTTTTTGCATGTATTTTGCACACTAGCCCTGGCAGCTTCCTCAGAAGATCGCCTTTAGAAGCTAGTCCTCCATATAGCACAGACTAGTTCTACATGTACATTTTAAGGGAATTTGGGACTAACTGGAAGCTCAAAGAAATGAAGGGGAACGATTCATTAATGCATTTTATTCTACTCAGAAGGCAGCATATCTCAAGTTGCATACTTTAGCAGGAAAACAACTTGAGGGGTGGGACTATACCTAATTTTACTATGCATCCAAATGACCCAATGCAGGCCTATTTGCCCTCCAGCTGCCAAACTGACACCTACTAACTAAATAATTTAGAAGCCATTGCTCAATTTTCAAGTTCATCTGTCGAGACCAACAGGTTGCTAAGTCAGAAACCATTAAAATAATAACCTTTGTTTAGTGTCTAACAGGAAATCAGGAAAGTCTCTCAGCTACAGAGGTACAGTTGTGCCTTTTTAAGTCACAGGAGAAGATACAAATTGACAAAGAGTTCTTCCTACTTATATATATGCCCCTCAATATTAATGACCATCAAGCAAATCAAATGGACTATCACGAAGCAGAGTTTTGTCTTAAGACATTTATGAACAAAATTTCTCACTCCACATGTTATACATGACAGGCCACAGCCAGCATGAGACATTTTATAGTAACAGTCTTTCTTCATCCCCAGTAAAGAGGGTTGACCCCTAAGGGAGAATGGAGGCTGAGAAAAAAAGAGTAGGAGAAAAATAGGTAGAGAAGGAAATTGAAAATGAGGAGGATGAGCAAAGCAGTTTACAAGGGAGCATCTGTCGTGACAGGAGGAAGGGAATACACAGTCTGCGGAGGGTGCTGCAGCGCGCGCAAGAACTGAAGACAGTCCTGTCAGCAGCGGGGGAGTAACTGCAACTCCAACAACACCGAGGTACTGTTCCTGAGTGTGTCTACTGACTCACAGTTTGCTCTCTTCTCCCGAGGACAGAACTGGCACCAGCTCAATGTAAAATTGCTCTAAATAAGGTCAGACCAGGTTACTACCAGGTTTTATTATCAAAACAGATTCCAGCCTAAACGTCCAATTCAGGAGTCTCATTCCCACTAGTCCAACATGGTCTGGTTCTAATCCCTGGAGCAAGGACTGGGGCTGGGGCAAGTATGTGGAATAACTCAGAGGCCTTTCAGGTCCGGAGAGCTGTGGTATAAACAGAAGTGACTATTTAGTTTTCTCTAAAGATTATTTTTTCAGGGCGGTCCAATAAACCCAGGAAGGCCCAGATTCACTAGGACATTTTTCATTCATTTCCCCATATACCCGAAGGTGCGAGCACCGAGCCTGCTGTCAGGCCACAGCTCCCTTCTTCACTTGCGGCCCCACCACCCACGCCGGGGCCAGGCCCTGGGGAACGCTCCGGATTACCCCTCCACACAGTGTCACAGGCACAAGCCCACGCGGGCCAATCAGTGCCAAGAAAAGAACAAACTAAAAAAGATTAATTCACAGATGCTCATGCATTTCACACACACTGTGCCCCATGGCCCGTTGCTAGGGCAACGGGAGACCACCAGCGCGCGCTTTATTGGCTTTATGAAGTGCGTCTCAGGGCCTACAGCCCGAGAAACGCTGCATGATAACACTGAGGCTTTCCTGAAGCCTCGTTTTCAGTGTTGATCCACATTTAACCTTCTGAGTATTATAAAGAGCATCGTTATGCACAGCCTTCAACCACGCCTACCACCACCTCAACTTTCTGTTTAGAAACATTAAAAAGTATCTCCTGGGGGTCCATTTTGGGAAGATTCACATTAAACTGCTCAATCAATTCCACCAGGGGAAAAAAAAAAAAAGGCCTACAACCATTTAAAAGGTCACTATATTAATGCAGTCGACCATATCAACCATTTCTGAACAGTAAAGCTACAAAACCAAGTACACACATGCCCCTTATTTTCTATGCATCAGGAGAAAGCTTTGCTTTTGAGTACCAGGCGTCGGTTTTAACCAGATAAAACTGCTGAACTAGTTAGCCTTGATCAGGCTGAAGTCTCTCCCTGGCCGACAGAACTTTCTGCAATGATGGTGCTCTCCCACGGCGGCGCTGGCGTGGCAGTTACAAGAGCCACACACGGCTGCCAAGGACTTGAAGTGTCACAAGTGCAACCGAGGAGCTAGATTTTTACATTTTATTTCATTTTAACTGATTTAAATTTAATAGCTTGCTGTGGCTAGTGGCTACCATATTGTACAGCGCAGTTTTATTGGCTTACCAGACAACTACAGAGGTGTGGAAAAGTTCATAAAAACACTGTCTCTTCATGCTTTTAGTTTCTGCTTAATTCATAACACACAACTACAAGTAAATGTACACAGAACAGTATTCAGGACTAGGGCTGCCTCTTGCTGTGTGGCTCCAGACAGCCCCTGGTGCTCATCAGCCCGGTTCTTTGTCCCACAGGCCCCAGGGATGGAAGAGTGACTTCCCTCCTCCCCCACCCAGGGTGGGAGGTTAAAATCACAAATGTCACAAGTCTCAGAGCAGTAGCACAGATCAAGTGTTAATCTAAAGGGAAGGGGTGGGTGAGGGGGGAGAATACAGGCTGGCGGGGGTGAGGGAGGATCTGGAATGAAGAGGAGAAAAATAAAGCCAGTGAATAGATCAATAGAAGCAACAGCTTACATTCAGATTCACAGGAGAAGGAACACACCGAGACAATCATTTCCTGGGAAAAGCTCAGGCCTAATGAGAATTTACTCTGCGCCTTTATGTGACAACCAGCCCTTTTGTGGCACGGGCTTCGTGACTGACAGGAACCCGGGGCCCCTTAATAGGATTTCCATATTATTTCTAACACCTGCCCAGAAGTTATTTGTTTACATTGAAGGAGGCAAGATTCTCAAATCAGACATCTGCTTCTAGTTCAGGCATATCTTAGGAAACCATCTAGAAAGCAGCTTTGTTACCATGGTGACATTTTTATTTTCCTCCTTTAGATGGCTCAAAACATTAGCATTTCCAATTTTATTTTGTTGTTCAAAAGGCCAAATGTCACTCAAGAAAACAGAAGTTTAAAGAAAGATAAATGAATTCTCGAAAATTTCTAAAATAATTAAAATGGCCATAAGGAAGAATAAATAAAAATGAGGTGGTGTTATACTGCCTACTGGCTTCTCTCACTGGGTGGCATCACTAACCTGTTAACCTCCCTTTCCCCTCCCCTTCTCTTAAATATGAACACTCAGCAACTTGAAAAGTACCGATCTGGGAGGGGAAAAAAAATTCAAGAATCCTTAGGGTGTGATACAATTAAATAGGGAGTCCATTTTCCTGAAAAAGAATTCCTCAAGCTCACCCTACAGTCACGGTGAGGGAGAGGAAAGGATAAGCTTGTCGTGAACAGCAGTGGCTGGTGAAGGGATGGAATATTAAGCAGTGTGAGGGAAGAAGGCAGACTGCTTGTGAGGAGACTTCACGCAAGTGCATGTTGCTGCTTTAACCCATTTCTAGTGAAGCAAAACCAGGGCGTCACTGAACCCAGGGATGGGGGGAGGACGGGGCTTAGCCACCCATTACAACTAAACACAAACTGGAATCACAACTATGCACGTAAACAGGAATTGAAATGACCATACGAGCTTTGTTTTGTGTGTGTGTGTGTTTGGCCATATCATGTGGCACTCAGAATCTTAATTCCCTGACCAAGGATGGAAGCTGTGTCCCCTCAAGTGGAAGCACAGAGGCCCGAAAGTCCTATTAGCTGACACTTAAAATGCCTTCTTAAAGTTGTAAAATTTATTACACATAGATATACACATATTTGGACTGGTTCTGAATAAGGAATCTGATACAATCTTATTTTGTTTGCCATATTTACTTTGTTCAGTTTTTAGATTCAAAGTAAAACAACTAGGTATTCAACTCTTAAGATTTAGTTGTGATTTGCTAGATCTAAGCAGCATCATTTAGTTCTGAAATATGATTTCGTTAGTTTCCTCCAACAGCAAGTTTGTTTAAAAGAATCCAAAACTCTTGCAGCAGGTATCAGCCAGCCCTCAGCAAACTTCCCTTCCTCTTTCATGAAGCTAGAATTTTGCTCAACCATGTCCCACGGCAGCTGCCACGGTAATTATTAGATATGACTCCTCTTCACGTTCAAAATTACAACCCTTGTTAGCGGCTGGCCCCCAGGTGCAGGGAATCTTTAACCCAGAAGATGTGAGGTACTTCAAAGCACCATAAAACAAAATATATAAGTTGGATAGAAGTAAGTGTTGCAGCAGAAATAACTCAAGAAATAGAGAAGTGAGGATACTGAGCATCCCTGTAGGTAATTCTATGATTTTTCCAGAGTGGGTTATGGTAAATCTCACTATATATGAATGTAAAAAAGATGGTCAGGCATTCTTTTAAATAATTCTTTTGGAAGAATTATCTACATTCTGAGAAACAAGAGCTTCTAAAATTCAAATGCCAGTTTAAACAAATAAATATTGAGCCCCCTTAAAACTTAAAAAAGATATGTTGAATAAAAACTATATGATGTGATATTTCTGCAAGAGATGAAATGCATTCTAATTAAGAAAATTAAGAGACATTAAACTTCAGGATGAAAATGCTTGTCTGGTAACTAAGAGGATTGATTTATGGAGGAAAAGAATTAAAATGCCCTTGCCAAAAATCATCTGGGGAAGGCAGATCCCACAACCAGTCTGCCCCTGTTAATTAATATTTGTTCTGCCTCAGTGATTGGTGGAGGAGGGTGCAGCCAACACAGCTTCCCCAGTCTCATCACCAATCCATTCATGCTTACCACCTGAGGACCAGCTATGCCCGAAAGATATTTATTCATCTGTTCAACAAACAAACAATTACAACATATTTTCTGGAATTAGGGCACCTGTTACATTTCACACAGCTTACATGCCTAGAGGCAGGTATCAATTCAATATTGAACAAATTACTACATCATAATCCCATAGACAGTACTAAATTCCTGATTATTCTATGATAAGGTAATCCCAAACAGGAATATGGTAGAAACAAATGTCTCCACAAAGAACTAAAACAGCAAGCATAATGCTAAAACACTTACTTTTAAATTACTGTCTTATTTTGGAAAATCAAATCCTTGAAAGGTAAACTTTAGAACATTAAATTATTTCCCTACCACTCGATACTCAAAATGAAATATAAATACCACTGTGCTTATTTGGCTAATGGTATGGCCAACTTTATTGTTGAAATACATCCCATGGTATAAGATTTGTATTGTAAAATTCACTTCTGGGACAGGACTGAATAACCTAAGAAAACAGTTACATTTCAAACTCTTGGAAAAAATGCCTAGAGTAGTAAGTAACTAACTGCTTTGAAATCCAGAGAAGTTAAGTGACTTGTCCATTGACACACAGCTGACCTAGAGAGATCCTAATTCTACCAGTTGGCCAAAAAGTTTGTTTGGGTTTTTCCATGTTATAGAAATGCCCAAACGAACTTTTTGGCCAACCGAACATTACAATTTCCTTCCTACTCATCCTTAATTTGTCCTCCCACACAGTTCCACAAAGAAGATAAAATTCTTGCCCTTAAGGAGCTGATAATTTGGTGGGAGAAACCTATGCTCTGCTGAAGCACAGGGCACCTAGGACACTACCCACCTGAAAATATATTTTTAAAAGTCTATCTTAAGCAATTACATGTATGTTTGGAAAGTGGAGTTGGATTGCAAATACATGATAGTCTGTGTCTGAAAGTAAAAGCATACAAATAGAATCCTATCAACTGATCATCAGTATACATTTCTAAAAATTTTACTCCCTTGATCATTAGTAAACTTCATTGAACTGTTTATCACTAACATGTACATGCAAACCTAGGCGTCATTCTTCTACCCATTCCTTCATCATAAGACAGATTTTCTTCTTGGTGCAATGCAGCAGAAAGTCTTCGTGACACCATTGGGAAGTACACAGAGACATTCAGAATATGGGCCACCCTATAGGAAGGCTGGCCCAGGTTCTTTCAACAAATTAGTGCCACTGAAAAAATTTTAAAAGGAGGGAAACTCTTGCAAACCAATTATTTGAAATAATCATAGAAATCTGCTTGGAGGCTAGATATTAAAAGCTAGAAGCTATCAAGGAATTATCAAGTGATTGAGGGCATTATGATTACCAAAAAAATGTCCATTATTTAGAGAAAGTGTTCATTTTAAGTACTGAAGTACACAAGGGTAAAATGCATGCTGGAAATGCCTCCTTTGAGGACAGCTATGGCTATGTAACCTTGGGCAAGGTCTCAACACCTCTAAACCTTTAATCATATACAAAATAATAAATAAAGCTTTCCTCACCAACTACCTTCACAATGAAATCTGAACTATAAGCTATGCATGCTCAGAGATCAGTGGGGTTGACTGCATAACTAGGGTTTCACATAATTTTTCAATAGGTTAGAGTGGACAGAGTCAAAGTTACAGCCCTTAATGACACACTCTTTCTCAGATTACTGATGTCTAAGGGGACAGCATGAAATAACACAAGCCCTGCTACAGTTTAGTTTGTTGGTGATGTTTGTTTTTTAATTATATCCTCTCTTTATAGTACTTTATGGATTTCAACTTTACACCTTTGTCTTTTTACAATGTGTCCTTCTAAAGTCTATAGGCAATTAATTCCACCAAGCTTTCTCAGGAAGGGTATGATTACACAGGTGCATGGGGAAGGGAAGTGAGTGTTAAAACCCCAACTGCCTGGGTTAAATGGTTATTCCCTCTCCTACTGGCCCACCCCCTTCCTCCTCAAGTGGCTTCTTCTCTGTTTTCTCCCACAAAGGACACGCCAAGGGGTTAAACATATTAAAGGCACACTCTTTTCTGATGGATATTTCTTTGCAACAGTAAAAAGAGGCAGAAGGGAACAAAAACCAAGTCACACAGGTCACACAAGACCCTGGAACAGAACCTTTCACCATTAAATTTTGATGCATAAAGTGAACCAGCCAACAGAAGTAACCATTCTGTTAATCCAAGCTAAAAACCCACTTTCACCTGTAACACTCAACTAAGGAGGCTAAAGGGCTTTCTTGGCCTGAATTATACACTTCAATTTGAACAAAACAACCTTAGTCTAATTCTCCATTAATAAACCTTTACTGACAACAGAGAATAACCAAAGAGACAAGGAAAAAAAAAAAAAAGCAAAATGTGACGTTGGAGTCATCTACACAGAATAAATACCAAAATCTAGCGAAGACAGAAAAAAAAGGCATTGCCACAGATACAACTAATATGCAGATCATTATGCAGACCCTTAAACAAAAACAAGAAATCCATTCAGGACCGGGTAACATAGCAAAGAGACCCAAAGAAAAACATTTCACTTGAAAAATATCTTTATGTAAAAAATTTTTTTGAAGTGCACTATTCATACTTACTATACCAGCAAAAATTACAAAAGCTATTAAGTTCAGGATTGGCGGATTGTGTGAAAACATACTCAAATATTGCATCTGGCATTTTTAAATGTTGCAGTGCTTCTGGAGGTTCATTTGGCAATGTACAAAATCACTAAAAACGATCATACTCTGATGATGCATTTGGTACTTTGGGAAAGACAATCCAATGAAATAATGAAAGTAAAATCACCACCACTTAGAGGAGAACAATGTAATTATGCTATATTTTACAAATAAAAAACTGCAAATTCATCACGAGCTTGACTTGAGGAGGTTACTGCATGCTGGAGAAAAAAACAAGAATACATAATATATTTAAGAAGGACTTAGGAAGTAATAAGGTTAGCACAATAATACCAACTTGGGAGAGGCGATGGAGCTAATCAATAGTTGGTGATAGTGAATTTTGCCAAGTTGGTCTTGATTTTGGTGGCTATTTGCTGCTAGGAGGTATAGACATTTGGGGTGTAATAAAACGAATTTCTCAATTTCAGATTCCTACTAAGTTTTAGGCAATCTGGCCTTCACAATTCTGAATCCTCACCCTCACACATCAGTCAATGAGGTGGAAACAGAGTGATGTGAGGAACCTAAAGATTATCTCCTCATGAACTGGGACCTCCAGCAACTGGGAAGCTCCTGGAAGCAGATGGGAATGTCTGCTCTGTCACCACTCTGGCGACACCAACTTCTACCCTTCAGCATACAGGAGGGAGGGGCAGAGGAAGGTTTTATCACCTCAGAAAATATTTCATTGGTTTCACATGGATCTTTTCAAGAGAAACTCCAGAAGATGATGAAAAAGTTCCCACTGAGGAAGGAGAAGTAGGAACCTCTTTTGTGCTTTCTACCCTTCTAAGAGTGTGAGTGGACTACGGTCTTGTTTCCTGCCATTTTCAGCCTCTAAATCCAGGGCTTACAATGGGAACATGAACGTGGGTACTGGATGGCCAAGTGACAAGCAGGTGCCTTGGATCCTTCCTATAAAAGCCCCAGAACACACACCATTCTGGTTTCTCCTCACCAAATAAAATGGTCCTTGGGGGCCTACAGTGCTTTCTCTTTCAGGTTCATATTTACATTCTCCATCCTTGTTGAAAAACATCAGGTACAAGTCTGCAAATAACAGGCTTATGAATGAACTTGGCTACTGGAGCTATAGAAAACAAGATCAAAAAAGCCAACAGCACTTGGTTTAGTAGCCACAGAACCTTCACGAAGAGAAAAGGAAGAAAAAAAGCCCCACACTTTGACAAGCGAATTTCTTTCATTTTTACTTGCCACCTAAAAGTAAAGCACCTTAATTACTTTAATTTTTACAGTAAGTTTAAATTTATATTTCATCAGCTATTCTGAAATCTGTCCTGTTTAATAATCTGTAACATCAAGAAAACATTTTAAAGTTGTCTCTCACAATTAAACCCATCCACAACCTCATATAAATCAAAATTTTGCTACCATATCAAAATGTTACACTGGGACTGTATAACATTGCCCACATCCTCATTACATGCAACACTAATTACTACCAGCAGATTCAGAATTTTCTGCACATTAGAGGCTTTTAGAGAGCTATAAAAAATTTCAGGCACCATTAATTTAAATTTGTATTGAAATTTCCTTTTGACAGATGGCCAAAAATTACTTATTATTTAGAGTACCACAGCAGCCTGTTTGCACATTAGAAGAGGAAAGGGAAAAATTAAAAGCAAGAAGGAAATTTATGTCACGTTCATTACCTGTTAAATGTTAAGGAGCATTATCCTGCATGAATAAATTATTTCATACAAGCTTGACTCCAGCTGCAGGCAACTGGCATGCTCCGGCTGATAAAAACCATCTCCAGTCACACAGCAGACAATAATAAAAAGCCCCTCTTACCCAGGAACCACTTATGGGAGGATGAAGACGATCGATGGAACAAGCAACTAACTACTTTTCTGAGTGTCACAGAACACATTTATAAAAATTAGTGAACTATTTCACCTAGCAAAGCCACAGGAGAGCCCCAAACCAGACACAGCGAAACTTCAATTCAAAAACGGCACCCAACAAAAACATCTATTTATAGCTACCATGCCACAATAAATCAAGGCAAAATCATCCGCCTCTATTTCCTTTTGCTTTTCCCCTGGTTTCCAAGCTACATAGATACTTACTCCCAGACTCATCTTGAATGATTATGTATGATTTCAAAATATACCCTACTCTGGCGTGAGGAACTATAAAATGAAACTGACACAAAAGTGTGCGCTGGAGTATAAATATTTTCAGTCTTCTGGGAGTGGGATGAGAGGAGGCTTCTGTTTAGCTCACTGGCCTGCCTGAAGGTATGTATTTATCATATGAAGGCAGGGAATGGTTAAGTCACCGGCCTCAGAATAACTAGGCAGGCTTTCCAAGGGCTGCTACCAGCAAATCCTGGCCAATGCCATTTACTTACTACTTCCAAAGTACGTATGTGCGGAGAACGTACTACACTCTGATTAAGAAAGCTTTTGAGTTTAGGTGTTGATGCTCATACTACACAACAAAGTACACAACTGTAAATGCAAAATTAAATAATTCAAAGTGTGCAGTTCCTATTTGTCAATGTTGACATTCCTATGGGTATGCAGATACCCTTCCAAATTACAAAGATTCTTTAAGGGTAAAATAGATATATTTTATTTTCTATCATTTAATGGCTTCTGGGAAAAACTCTACTTCCTCTCTATTATTAAAAAATAAGGAATATAACTCCATGACTGATTCATGTCAATGTATGACAAAACCCACTGAAATGTTGTGAAGTAATTAGCCTCCAACTAATAAAAAAAAAAAAAAGTAAAAAAAAAAAGGATTAAAGCAGCATTCAGAGTGACAGCACAGGTGGTTTCAAGGGAAGATTTTAGTTTCTGTATTTGTAACTTCATTAAAAGCTCCAAGAGATGTAACTGCATATGCTCTAAAACATTCAACTACTGTAAAATACAACGAATTGACAGCACCTGTGCTTGAGAACTTCCTTTGCTTTCTAATCTATACAAAATATAAATGGCATGCATAACATAATTATCCACAAAACAGTAGCATATTTACATTGTGCATGATCCAAAAGTTATCAAGCAGTTTCATATTTTACTCATTTCCTGCCACAGTCTCCTGTTTTTCTTGTTTGCTTACTATATAAATTCAGGTATCCTTAGCACACCCCATTATGGTATTACACAAGCACATCCAAATCATTAGGCCCTAGAATACTTTTCCTCTTTCCCTATAACTTCTCTATAAAGACACAGAGGAGGCAAATAAGACAGATGCAAAACCCAAGGAGACTAACTTGCTATACTGGAAACCAAGATGTCAATAAACTAAGAAACAAAACAAAAAACAATTCTTTCTGGTGAAGAAAAATGCTCTTAAATGTTTTAATAAAGAATTTTGCAGGTTGGAACTGTTTCCCAAAATGTGTATTTCCTTACAAACCGATTTTTTCCCCATCTTTACCTATCTTACAGCCAAAGCTTAACTCAAGAAAAGCAGTTATTCTTTTTCACACGGCAAAGATATAATAAAAAGAGCAACACAAGCCAGATCTTATAATTCAATCTTGGTCTATAAATCTTGATTCTGATAGAGAAATGGGACCAATTTTTTCAAAAATCTCAAATGCACAACCGAAAGAATCTAAAAATGCAGTTCACCACTATTCGGTGAAGCCCACCAAATCATCTTGGTAAATCTCAAAGAATCCACTACTAAATCTATTCAAATTTTTTAGAGCCTGATGGTAAGTCATTCCTTCATTTGTAACTTTGAGACATACCTTGATGGAGTCTCTGTCTATAGGCAAAACAGCAGCAACAAGGGCAGGTCAAGAGGGGGGAAGAAAGCAAAAAAAAAAAGTACCAGTTAGTTTACATAAAATCATACACTTGTCAAATTTGATCTCTACTAAATAATGAATGACACAGATGTCAACTTTTCTGTAAAGTTAATTAATTAAAGTTAATTACTACTTGGCCAGATCCACAGAGCACCAAGCTACCTTTGACATAATTTGAGAAACCAAAGCTGGACATTCTTGTTATTTATACTCCTTATTGACTTTTCCACTTAAGTGTTTACAGACACGCCTCAGTTCTGGACCATAGCACTAAGATAACTGTATGACAAACAGTACAGAGTTTCTAACATCAGAGAAGGGAAATTTATGTTTATGTGATAAAAATCATTTACCCAAGATTATAATTCATGGTAATGGCAGTGAAACAAGAAGAGATACGGGGTTGTAATTCTAACCACACCCTTCCGACCAGGAACCACCCATTGTAGGACTAAGTAAATTCCCACAAACAAATGCTGGGAGAGACTTTCATTTGCTTTTCTGTCATTAAATAATAAAAGCTACTAACAAGCACCTTATAAACATATAGTTAGATCACAATGTGTCTGCATTATCATCTATTTCAGTGGACTGAAGAAACCAAAATAGAAAGAACACAACTTAAAATCATTTACATCAACTGTGTTGTTCTCATACACAGAAATGAGTTACTTTCATCTAAACAGACTGGGTGAGAGAGCTAGCTAAACCAACTTCTCAATCACTACGACTACCTAAATTATTCTCTTACCTGCAAGATTTTCACTGCATTATACAGACTGACCTGATTTAAAAATATTAATTAGGTCTGTCAAACTATGAAGTGAGACTTTATCAGCAAAACCTCCCCCAAAATGGATTCGGTCAAAATTAGCTAATAAATGCCACTCACAATTTCAAACACAGAGCACTGTGGCACTTCATTACCAATTTAGACTTGGGGATGCAGCAAAGGAATAGAGGCAATAACCAGGAAATGCATCCCCCTATACCTTTGGGGAGCGTATTAACTCTTGCCAGTCAACAGGGGATCACTGCGCAAAGACTGCTTCTGATCGTTAATTTGCCTTCCAAGGGAAATCCTGTTTAGTAACCGGGAAAATGAAATCCAGAAATAGGACAAAGAAGGATGACCAGACCGACCCTCAGCGGCAGCAGGTGATACCAGACAGACTCTGAGAAAATCACTCACCTCTTTGGTGGTCACTGTCATGGTGCTTCTTCTCATCTTTAATTGGAAGGTGGGACTGGCCTCCCAGGGCACTGGAGAGGGCCAGGAGGCCGGCACTGCTGCCGATGGGCGGAATGGCAGGAGGCTGAAGCCCCGAAGGGTGTGGGGTCAGAGGCACTGGCAGACCATGTCCATGTGATAGATGCTGGGCCTGGAGTTGCTGCTGCTGTGAGAAACGAGACAAAGATATTGAACTTGTTCCTTGTACCTCAGTCACCCTCAACAACAGGAGGAGAGGAAAGTGGTGCAAAAAGACCCTGCAAAGCCCAGCACCCATGAAGGAAAGATCTATCCTTTATAAAAACACACAAAGGGTCATACATCCCATTTATATATATATAATTTTTTTTTAAGGGAGGGAGATGAATAACAGAGAAACGCTATCTTTTTTACTTGGATTTGTTGGTTTTGCAATGCACTGTAAATAACCTAATTTTTAAATAGTGAAATTATGTAGGTTACTTTTAATAGCTGAAATTAGATTTCCTCAACAAAGCGTCTGTATTTTGGTCTCCAAAAACACGGAGCCTCACTATTATACATCTCTAATCAAAACATATATGTGACTAACTGTTAAAGCAGTTATGCTGAAGAAAAAAAAGCTGAAAATTGAGAAAATTAGTGTTAAACAGTTCTCCCAGAACCACTGCACAGCATGCGGCCAGAGTTAATTTGAAAGAGAAAACCTGAATTAACAACCCTGAAAAGGGAACTGGTTGCAGCCACCGTTTTAAGCCCTTTAAGTGTCCTCAGCGGTACTTGAGCAAATTACTAAAGAAAATCTAATGCAGCAAGGCTTGGGTCCTCCTGTAGGCTTGCTCAATAATGCTGAAATAATTGGGCACTCTGCGCACGTCTAGTGATGCTCGAATGGAAAGCTAGAGGCCTGCCCTTGTACTCTTCTCCCGCGGCCGCCTCCGTGTTGTGACAGGTTTATCTGAGTGGGACTGTGATGCATGCACCAGTAACTGCTGACAAGAGTTTCAAGTCATTTTTACCAGCACACACTGGAACACATGAGAAAGCCCTCAAGAGGCTGCAAGGGGGGTGCCTGACCTCCGCCGAAGCAAAGTGAGGCTCCGGGAACCTCAGTGGGCAGGCCTCCCTGCCTCTTCCGAGCGGAGGAGCAGGCGCGCGGTGAGGTGAAACATGTCCCTCAACAGGAGTCCCGTCAACCAGGACTCTGCTTAACAGTGTTCTGTGAAAACAAGTGTTGAGAAATTCTCAGACTAGCTTCTGTAGTGATTACATTTTAATTAATACCTTGAGAATCACTTCTCAGGCCTATCCTGTAATACCTAAACAGTCTTCTCTATAATTTTCTTTCCAAGCAGGACTGCACAAAACAGCTTTCTCAAAAATGTCTGGGGTGGCACCTCCTGCTTCCCTTCACTGGTAAGGATGATCTTAAAAGACTTCAGAGAGAGTGTTGTTTCCTCTCCTCCTCAAATCGTCAATACTTTTACTTCCCCGATCCTCCCCTGTTCTCTCTTCCTGCGTCTGACTATGTAAGTCAAAGTATAGCTCTGCTTAGTTCTTTTCTCCTCTTAACCTACACCTACTTTCTGGCTATTTGTATTTAAAATACAGTCAATGAAATTAAGTACTAATTTTCAAAGCCAGTTTACATCCATGAAGTAGCAGATTAGAGCAGTGAGGCAGACACCCCAACAACCAAGGCTCACGCTCAAGTCCTGCCAATGTGCTACCTAACTGGGTAGTTCAAAATAATGTCTGTCTTCGAGTGGACAAAATCACGTTCATAATTTTTTATGTACTGTTACTTAGTTGTGACCAAAAATATGAGCACAAAATATTTTCTAAACATATGGAAAATAGGTCTACAAAGAAAGAAGGCCTTTAGGTAAACATATGGCAAATTTATTTCAAAACCTTTTTCTACTGAAATAGCCAGAAAATTGCTCCAAATCACTTTCTCCTCTAAATCTTCTAATACTTCCTTGTGTGCACAGGATGGGCATGTAGCCACTTTCTATCTCAGATCAAGAATCCAACCAGCAAGCATTTATTAAAAGCCATGATGTTGCCTGGAGAATCCCATGGACAAAAGAGCCTGATGGGCCCATGGGCTCACAGAGTCGGACATGACTGAGTGATTAACACTTTCACTTTATGTCCTCTTACCACCTTTCCTAGGCTCTAAGCTTTGTGAGAACCTGCATCTGACACACAGCCTAGCTAACTGCAGACACTGAGATTCACATACATCTGAGCAATTAAAAATGTTTATTTCATTATAAGACATTAAAAACAAACAAACAAATCCTAAGCTAAAAGCAATGCCTCAGTGACCCAAGTGTTTCACTTCTGTTTTTGTCTCAAAGGACCAAAAATAAGCAGTAACAGCTTCATTTTCCCATTCAACCAGAACTTTCCAAAGGCAAAAAAATTCACCCCTAGTCTGCAGCACACGCCATTCATAGTGAAGGCTCACCTGTGCTCTATCCTGTCTCATAATAGCTCTCACACTGGTCTTCTCCTCTTCTCCACTGTGCCTGTCTTAGCAGAGGGAAGTTCCCTTTTGCCTTCCAAGGCTTCGACTCCTCGCCTGCACCTGCCATCTCTTCCCTCTCCCTTCGCAGCTCCATCAATTTTCCAGCTCTCTGCTGCTGGTTCTGTCACTGATTTTGTTCTTCTGCTTGCAAGCGTCATCTCTAGCATTTTAACACTTGTCTAACACTAAAAGAACTTGAAGTAGCACTTTTTCAGGAGGGGGAAAAAGCACTATATTTTAATCACTTTTTGTGTTCTCCAATGTCCCTAACACAGTATCTTCCACATAACTGGCACTGAATAAATGTTTATTAAATTTAAATAACCTTCCTTTACTTTCTTCAGCTAGGTCCGTAAGTGTATATCCTTGTCTGTGCAGAGCCAAACATCTTCAAAAACTAAGGTCAACAACCTCCTCCTGTACATACACACACTCCTTACTGCTTAATTCCCTATATTTCAGGCCCATCAATCTGAAAAACTGATGACCACTGAGATAGCAATTTTTCAAGGTTTCATAGTCACTTTTCCCTCTGACATATCCTCCTTATGAGACTCTCCCCTACCTGCTTTGGGAACCCAAAAGTGATCACCATAGCCTCTCTTTGTTACCGCTCTGAATGCTGTTAAATTTCCTTCTAGACTTTTCCTTCTGTTCACTAGAGTCCTAAGCCTTCTGCTGCATTCCTATGCTCCAGTAGCCCTGGTATAACTCCTTCCCATACAATTCTACTTGGCAGTCCAGCATTACTGAAAATGTTTAACAAAATCCATCCCCTAAGTAACTTTCGCTGCCTCAAGTTACCAGTCACCACCTATTTGTTTTCCTTTTGTGTTTCTATATCCATCATCCTGGGATCCTGTCAGTTCTCAGTCCCACCAAATCAGTTAGACCCTCAGCACCCCATACTTTGATTAGTACAAATCTCCACCGGCTCAATTTGACTGCAATGAACCCACACTGCATCATCGCTGCCAATACTTTTTTTCTCAATCCATGGCCGCTCCTGTCTCTTAGAACCACCTCTTCATTACTTATCGAAGTTGTACTCAGCTATCCTGCTCAGCTCATGTTTCACGGGTTCTGCAAAGGCCTCTCCAAACACGCCATGTGTCTACTATCTCACAGGACTCCCTGTATCATTCACTGGCACAGGCTGCCTCATAAATGTACTGTTACTCATCTGTTTATGGAGAAGACGACCTTGACTTGCCAACAAGACTGTGACCTTCTAGGGAGAAGACAGCAGCCTCCGGACTCTTTGTACCCTGGCACCTGGCTCACCACTGTTTAGTCATACGGCCGCAGATTTAAAGCTTTTGGTAAATCAATTTTCAACTAAATATAAAGAGAGTTCCTATATATCCTCTATCCAACTTCCACTAATGCAATAAAGTCTTACATACCTGTAGACTTTATCAAAACTAAAAACTTTTTAAAATTACACACCCAGAGAACTTATCAAACTAAAAAAATTAACATTGTACCTTACTATTAATCTAACACAGAATTCATTCCGATTTCTCTAGCTTTCCATTAGTGTCATTTTTCTGTTCCAGAACGCCACACTGTACAGAGGTTTTAATTTTTCACTTGTTTTTATATCAAAATTATAAAGTCCTTTCAAGATTTTATGAATGACAACATCCAAATTATAATCGTAATGTTGAATAATTATGCCTTGAATTTAGAGAGAAAAAAATGAGAGGGTGTTACCCATAAACCCATTTTATAAGTCATCCATTATACATACAAAATATTAAACAAAAAAGCACACTTGGGGCATCCTATAGAAAGGAGCTATTTTTAGCAAGTGTTTAAAATATAAAACTGTAAAATAAAAATGAGATTAAGTTACCAAAAGATGGATGATAAAAATGTAAGACAGATATACTGAAATACTTTAGTAGGTTTTTAAATGTTTATATCAATAAAAGAAATCACTTTCTAAATTCAGTGGTCATTTTTAAGCTTCTTTGTAAGTCTCTCCCTAGAAACTAGCCTAGCTGTAGAGTGACAGGTATAAATGATAATGATTCCTGGTTAGTCAATAAAACCAATGTATTAGCAACCATCTTTAAATAAAAACACCACTCTAATCACAAAGCAATGGGGTAAAAAAAAATGTTTACTTTATAAGGAAAAAATAAAAAATAATTAAAAAAAAAAGAGCAGGGAATACACTGTAGTACCACTTGAACATTAAAATAAAATAAAATATACTCTATGTAACCATAACTGAAAGAAAACACTGAGAAAAATATACACATTGGAAAAATTCTTCTATCTCGGGCGCCTTATTTAAAAAAGAAAACACTCTCTTATCTCAAACCACAATACAAAATAAAGATCTTTTTTTTTCTTTTCCCTTGATAGGCCATTCAAGAGAATAAACACTAAAATGGAGTGAACTTTAAGCTTAAACAAATAAGTACTCCATTAGGATAATTAATTGTGAAAAAGAGCCAGTAATTATTTCTGAAAATATAATAGCAATGAGGTAGTAGATACAGCCTCAATTCTGTTAACAGTTTTTACTGAAGTTTCTAAAACAAAGAATTATCTCCTCACAGTTTCAAGTTTGGAATGAAGGCAAAAAAAGAACTACTAACAGATCAAGTTCAGAGGAAATGTCTTTCTGCCAGAAAAAAAGAAATTCTTTTTAATCAAATGTCCCCAACTCCTTGACCAATCAATGCCTGAGCAAGATCAGTGTGAGTGTAGAGGCTCAGTCTACACAAATCCCGGGAGACTCTGGACAACTCCAACTGGAAAGCAAGCAGAGGCTCTCTCGTCCAGCACCCTTCACTCTACAATGCTATCAACAGGAAAATCCTGCAAAGGTTAAAAAAAACCAAAAACTTTCTTAGAAGTAATGACACCCTAGCAGCAATGACCACACCTGGTGCCGTATCTTGGCTTCTTTAAATAAACAAACAAACAAAAAAACAGAGGGAGCCTGCTCCATCTCTTGCCAGAAAGCAAGACTAGCAGGTGTGACAAATAGGACAATGGATCAACCCTAAGGGATGCTCACTGGCAAAACTCGAGATAATTCAAGCCTCATAAAGAATAAAAACTGCAATAGATTGCAACACAATTTTAAAAACCGTTGCCAGGAGTACAGTCCATGGTACCCCCAAGAAAACAGATGTAATGATGGACCGGTCATGTCATGCCAAGAGGTCAAGAATCAGAGAAGAGTTCTCAGGACCACAACCATGCTTCCAACCAGCTGACCAAGTTGGGTGCACTGATCATGTGTGCCCTGACTCAACCAGAAGACTTTATTCTGTGAACAAAGTAAGAAAGGGGCCAGACACAGGAGCTGGGCAAGAGAAGGCAGCAAACGCTCAAACAAACAGCAAGTGCAGAAAACACCCGAGACTGGGCTGCTATCTACATTCCCTGGGTTGTGAAGATGCCCTTTCACAGGGACCCTGTCTGTGGCGGCTGAGAGGAGTCTGAGAAAGGAGATCCTGGATGATACGCGGGGATGCACCATAATGAAGGGACATCAGAGCCACTCGGCTAGAATCCTTACCATCTCTGTGAGCAAGAGCAGGTCACTTCATGACCTCAAGTTACTTTATGTAAAATGTAGAAACAGGTATAAAACCTACCTCTCCAAGGCTGCTGGGAAAATTTTATGAGATTGAGCAAATAAAACCCTTAGCATGATGCCCAATAACTGATTGCTGCTATCACTGGAAAAAAGTATCCCAAAGTCTATATTTACACACATATTCACTCACTCACTGGGAAGGAGCAAGGGGGAAGGCAGGAAAGAATATTATTTTAAAAGGAAAAGAATTTAGAATTTACCATTTCATTACTCCAAATCTATTCACAGCATCAAGAAACACTGAAACCACCGGGTGAAATGTTGCTGGGGAACAGGTTATTCAGTGTCAAAGAATATCCACACAGATGATTAGCTTCAACAACAATGTGATACAACTGGGAAATACACAACATCAGCCAGGGAGTGTTTTTACTAAAAATACTTAACCTGAATCTAGGTGGTTCAGATGGTAAAAAATCTGTCTGCAATGCAGGAGATTCTGGTTCAATTCCTAGGTTGGGAAGATCCCCGGGAGAAGGAAGTGGCAACCCACTCCAGTATTCTTGCCTAGATAATCCCATGGACAGAGGAGCCTGGGATGGCAAAGAGCTGGACACCACAGAGCAACTACCACTTTCACTTTCAAACAAGAGAAAACAACCACACAAGCCCAGACTGTAGGACACAGACTGGCCTGGGATCTTCAAAATGCCAAAGTCATAAACTGAAATGTTTGGGAACTGTTTCTCAGCAGCGTGAGAAAAGACTGAAGAGAAAGCACAGCGACAGCGCTCCTGAACGTGCGGGACAGATTGAGGGACAGGTGCTGTGAAGAAAGATGTGGCATCAAGGGCATTTTCTGGACGAATGTGCATATCAACGATACACTACATAGATGGCTGTCTTAACTGCATCGTGCTCATGCTGGAAAACTATAGCAGATGCACACTGATGTTTTCAGGCGTGAATATTATCAAGTCTTCCTCTTACTTTCAAACAATCCGGCACACACAAAGTATAAGTCTTCGGTCTGCATACGGTCAATGTACAAAGCACAAGTGACAAAATGTTAATTGGTGAGTCCAGGTCTAGGTCATGAGTTGTTGCTGTTGTTTAGTTGCTAAGTCGTATCTGACTCTTTTGCAACCCCATGAACTGTAGCTGCTCTGTCCATGGGATTTCCCAGGCAAGAATACTAAAGTGGGTTGCCCCTTTCTTCTCCAGGGGATCTTCCTGATCCAGGGAACAAAGCCACATCTCCCACACTGCAGGCGAATTCTTCATCACTGAAACACCCGGGAAGCCCAGGTGATGAGTACACTCTGCTTCACTGTTCTTTCCACCCCCCTGTAGTTGTAGAGGTGGGGAAAACAGGATGCACCCTTCTAGCCAGAAAACTGGCAGTTCCTGCTCTGAATAAATATCTCTAGCAAAAGCTGAAAGTTAAGTGAATACACAGAAGTAAGAATATAAAAAAGAACAAAGGAAGGAAATTTACAATCTAAGCTTATTCTTTTCTGATGATTTAAAACATGAGATTTACTGCAGGGGAAAGATGGGCATTTACAGTAACCCAAGAAAGATTATCACTGCAAGGGTAAGTTTCTCACGCTAAAACCACAGATCTTCTTGTCCTCAAAATCTCTGGAATGACCTTTAAGGGGAAAATAGGTAACAAGTAAAGAAGAAAATTCCATGAGTCCTGTGCCAAGGATTCTACAGTCTTAACTTGCAATTTTAACTCAACAAAGTAATAACAGCGAGAAAAGGAAAGGAAAAAAACTTGAATTGTTATAATATTAACTTCCCCATCAGAAATCTTATTAGAATTGTTTTTTTTTCTGAATTGGTCCACAGTTTACTAGGAAAAGTATTTCTAAGCAAATCAATAATTGAAATAAAATTTCATGGAGGTTTTTGTTCAAAAACTATTTAAAGAATTTTTTGAAGAGATTTTACATATACACAATGGAATATTACTCAGCTATTAAAAAGAAAGCATTTGAATCAGTTCCAATGAGGTGGATGAAACTGGAGCCTATTATACAGAGTGAAGTAAGTCAGAAAGAAAAACACCAATACAGTATATTAACACATATATATGGAATTTAGAAAGATGGTAATGATGACCTTATATTCGAGACAGCAAAAGAGACACAGATGTAAAGAACAGACTTTTGGACTCTGTGGGAGAAGGTGAGAGTGGGATGATTTGAGAGAATAGCATTGAAACATGTAAATTACCATATGTGAAATAGATCGCCAGTCCAGGTTCGATGCACAAGACAGGGCGCTCAGGACCGGTGCACTGGGATGACCCTGAGGGATGGAATGGGGAGGGAGGTGGGACGGAGGATCAGGATCGGGGACACATATACACCCATGGCTGATTCATGTCAATGTATGGCAAAAACCACTCTAACACTGTAAAGTAATTAGCCTCCAATTAAAGTAAATTAATTAAAAAAATAATTTTTTGAAGAGATTTTAACATATTATCTTACTGAAATCAAAGCTTCCATTTTGTGTTGTAGTCATTAAAGTTATCAAGCTAAAGGATCCTGCTCCAAAAAGTTTTCTTTAGTTACTTTAGAGTATTTTTTAAAAGTAAAGTTGTATCTGAAAAGCCTATCTGCTTTAGATTCTTCAGTAACCCTGCAGTTGACATTAGAACTTTAGAAGGAGAATGAACCTCAGATGACAGATTAGTTGCTTTCCAACATTTCTGACCACAACTAGGGTGTGTGCCTGTTGTACATCTGCACAGAAAACATAAGAAAATGAAACAACAGTTTAACAAATACCAAACACTATGTGTGGCACACGTCTGTATTTTCCATTCTCTTCTTTTACTAAATAAAAAATGTTCACTACGGCTTTCACTACTTAGTCAATCTAGGAACTGCAATTTGAACACCACTGAACCAGGCTGTGATACTGAGATTTACAATAAGAAACATATATTTGGTCTTAGTTACAGTTCCAGACACAGAGCTCCAAAAATCCCTGGGATTTCCGAAGCAAAGAGAACAATAAAAGGTGCTTTTTATCAGGTTAATGAGGTGACTTTTGGAGGGCTCTTAGGAGTGGGAGCTGGTTGTTAAGCTAACCAGCCACTAAACTGGAAGGTTGGACCTTTCCGTCTCACCCACCAGATCTTCAGGGAGAGAGGGGAGAGTGGCTGGAATTGAAGTTAGTCACCAGTGCATTGCCACTGATTTGGCAACTATGCATATGTAATGAAACCTCCGGAGCAACCCGAAGGACAAGGTTTGGAAAGCTACCAGTCTGGTGGAACACTGGGAGATGTGGGAAGAGTAGAACACTTGGGAAGTGCGGGGAAGCTCTGCGCCCCACCCTCATGTCTTGCTCTGTGCATCTCTTTCATGTGACTGTTCCTGAGTTACACCCTTTTTTTAAAAAATGGGTGATTTGGTTAGGGCTTCCCAGGGGGGCACAGTGGTAAAGAATCTGCCTGCCAATGCAGGAGATGCAAAAGATATAGGTTTAATCCCTGGGTTGGGAAGACCCCCTGGAGAAGGAAATGGCAACCGACTCCAGTATTCTTACCTAGAAAATTCCATGGATAGAGGACCCTGGAGGGCTACACTCCAGGGGGTCGAGAAGAGTTGGACATAATTGAGCAACTGAGTACCCACACAATTTGGTAAGTTAAAGGTTTCTCTGAGTTCTGTGAGCTGCTGTGGCTGATTAATTAAACTCAATGAGGAGATTGCTAAAAATACAGGATAATCTGGATTTGGGGCTGGTGTCTGAGGTGTAGGGAGTAGGGGCATTCTTGTGGGGCTGGCCCTTAGCCTGTGGGATGTGATGCTATCTCCAGATGAACTGTACGGCACACCCAGCTGGTGCTGAATTGCTTGGCCATCTGACCAACTGAACCACATTGAAATTGGGTGCAGAATTTTACAGGCCAATACCTGTAGGAAAAGTATGGAACACAAGTCCTCACCATCCAGCCCAGTGAAGTACCTGCCGCCCCAACAGGGCCTTCCCTCACTACGGAGGCCTTAACTTAATCGCTAAGTAATGGTTCATTCATAAGAATTGGAAATAGCCCCTTTGAGGAAGTGACCTTTGAACCAAGACCTGAAGGATGAGAAGGAGAGCGTCTCGCAGAGAGCTGTGAGAAGGGAACCTGGGATGAGAGGGAGCCTGGCTGCAAAGGTCCAGAACTGGAAAGGAGCCTGCGGTGACAAAGGAAGAAAACGAAATCCGGTGGGAATCCAGCGAGCAAGGAGGAAGTGGGGTCGGATGCAACACTATGGGAATCAGATAATAGACAGAAAGGGCTTCACACTTTCACTTAAGAATAATGAGAGCTTTAAGCAGTAATGAGTTTGTTTTGTTAAGTTTGAACTTTTAGCTTGTCCATAACTGGTATAAGCTGGATAACTGTATGTGTTAACCTCCTCAACCTGGATAATTGTATGTGTTAACTTCCTCTCACTTTCTGGCTTATATATTCATTTTCTTTGAGACATCTTCTGATGAACGGATGCTTTTAACTGAGTAATATCTTTTCCTTATGGTTTGAGCTTTCTGTGACCCATTAATACATACCTCTCTATCCCAAGATAAAAAGTCCTCTTGGGTGTTTATTTTAAGTTCTGTCTTTTTACATTTTTCAGGTTGACTTCTGCATATGAGACAGGTGGATCCAATTTCATTTTTTCCACCAAAATAACCAATTAACCCCCTAGTGACCATCTTTTTCCCTACTGATCTGCCTGCCCTTTTGACATATAAATTGGAACAATTTCTGAGTACTTTACTCTGTTTCACTGTTCTATATCAAGACATAGAAAAACATCTATTTTTGCTTTTTGACTATGCCAAAGCCTTTGACTGTGTGGATCACAAAAAACTGTGGAAAACTCTGAAAGAGATGGGAATACCAGACCACCTGACCTGCCTCTTGAGAAACCTGTATGCAGGTAGGGAAGCAACAGTTAGAACTGGATATGGAACAACAGACTGGTTCCAAACAGAAAAAGGAGTATGTCAAGGCTGTATATTGTCACCCTGCTTATTTAACTTTTATGCAGAGTACATCATGAGAAACGCTGGGCTGGACGAAGCACAAGCCAGAATCAAGATTGCCGGGAGAAATATCAATAACCTCAGATATGCAGATGACAACACCCTTATGGCAGAAATTATGGCAGAAAGTGAAGAAGAACTAAAGAGTCTCTTGATGAAATTGAAAGAGGAGAGTGAAAAAGTTGGGTTAAAGCTCAACATTCAGAAAACTAAGATCATGGCATCTGGTCCCATCACTTCATGGCAAATAGATGGGTAAACAGTGGCAACAGTGACAGACTTATTTTTTGGGGCTCCAGAATCACTGCAGATGGTGACTGAAGCTATGAAATGAAAAGACGCTTACTCCTTGGAAGGAAAGTTATGACCAACCTAGACAGCATATTAAAAAGCAGAGACATTAACTTTGCCAACAAAGGCTTGTCTAGTCAGGCTATGGTTTTTCCAGTAGTCATGTATGGATGTGAGAGTTGGACTATAAAGAAAGCTGAGTGCTGAAGAATTCATGCTTTTGAACTGTGGTGTTGTAGAAGACCTTTGAGAGTCCCTTGGACTGCAAGGAGATCCAACCAGTCCATCCTAAAGGAGATCAGTCCTGAGTGTTCATTAGAAGGACTGATGTTGAAGCTGAAACTCCAATACTTTGGTCACCTGATGTGAAGAACTGACTCATCTGAAAAGACCCTGATGCTGGGAAAGATTGAAGGCGGGAGGAGAAGGGGACGCCAGAGGATGAGATGGCTGGATGTCATCACGGACTCAATGGACATGAGTCTGGGTGGACTCCGGGAGTTGGTGATAGACAGGGAAGCCTGGGGTGCTGTAGTCCATGGGGTTGCAAAGAGTCAGACACGACTGAGTGACTGCACTGAGCTGAATAAGCATTCTGAGCTAGAGTATTATATAACCTAAACATTCATAATGGTATGTGGAGACTAGGTCTGACAGTGGCCAGGAGGAAAGGAGAGATCAGCAAGAAGGTAATACAGGGATTCAAACCAAAAAATAATGATGATTTGGATTAGGGTTGTAGCAGCACATGTGGCAAAGAGAGCAAGGACTTGAGAGCTAGTCTGGAGATGGCGCTAAAAGACACGGTTATGAAAGTAGAGGGCATCCCTGGTGGCTCAACTGGTAAAGAACCAACCTGGGCATGCAGGACACGCCAAGAGATGCAGGTTCGATCCCTGGGTCAGGAAGATTCCCTGGATAAGACAATGGCAACCCGCCCCAGTATTTTTGCCTAGAAAATTTCTTAGACAGAATACCCTGGCAGACTACAGTCCATGGGGTTGCAAAGAGTCGGGCATGACTGATCAAGCAGGCACACACACACGTGGAAAGAGAAGGGGAGGAGAAATTCAAGATACCTAGCAAGGATATGTGGAGAGTGCTCAGCTGTGCACACCTCTTTGCAACCCCGTGGACCCACCAGGCTCTGCTGTCCAGGAATTTCTCAGGTAAAAATATTACAGTGGGTTGCCATTTCCTACTCCAGGGAATCTTCCCGACTCCAGTATCAAACCAGCATCTTTTGTATCTTCTGCACTGGCAGGCAGATTCTTCACCACTGTGCCACCTGGGCTTCCAAAGCAAAGATGGGCCCCAAGCAACTGGGTAGATGGTTGTACTATTTATTCACATGGGTCAGAAGAGAGGAGAAATGAACCTTTAAGTACAATCCTTACAATTTTTAATTAATAACTTTATAGTTTTAGGTTCACAGTAATAGCTTTTTTAAGATTAGATAAGTTTTACATATAATGTGAACAAGCAGAATGGAAAGAAACTTAAAGTCGCATATAATCATACCACCCAAAGGAAACTAGAATGTTAATGAGTCCATCCAGCATTTTTTCAATGCATATATAAGCATTTAAAAAAAAAATAATATCACGCATCTGTAGTTTAAAATGATTATTTTCCTACTCAGTGTATCAGAGAACATTTTCCCAGGCCCCTAAATAATGCTTTGACTCCATCGCTTGTAATAGCTGTATAGTACATGCCATTGTATAGATATTAGAGTTCATTTAAGTGGTCCCCCAACTGGTTAAAGGTTAGGCTGCCAATTCTGTCTGATATGTATGGAGAATCACCATGGTTCAACAGTATATTAGTTAAGACAGTTCCTCTGCAAATTATAGACTACCCAGATGAAAGTGGCCTAATAATAGGGGTTTTTATTTCTCACATAACAAGTTTAGGGTTGGCTGGATGATACCAATATCAAGGCTCTGGGTCAACATCTCTGGTTTTCCTGATCCCTCTCACATGCCATTTCCCCCAAAATAGCTGCTGCAGCACTGAACATTAACTTGCCCTTACAAAACCAAGGTAGAGCAGAGAAAGAGAGCAATTTTCTCTTTATGGGTCTTTCTGTTAAAGAGGGAAAAAAACAAAAAGGCATCTCTTTACATCTCATTGCCTTCTTGGACAGGGTTAATGCCCCACAGCTCATCTGTGAGGAAGGCTGGATGGAGCACCTGGATGTTTTAGCTTCCAGAGTAGGAGACAGGTTCAGCCTGAAGAAACAACCAAAAGAGTTGCCTTGACATTATCTTTGCTTGTAGACCATTTGAAGATACAAGCTGAAAGAAACCTCAAAACAAAGTTTGAGTTTTCAATCCAGGTAGACAGCAGCTTGAATTGTACTCCTGCCCTCAACAGTTTCTTTTCTCAGATATTAACTGTGTCCATAAATTGCTTTGGGTCAACCTAGAGAAACATCTGGGGAAATAAAAAAAATATATACACATGATTGCCACTTTGCTCCGGGATCACAATGGCCCTGGCCCCGTCAGTCACAGAAGACAGCCTGGACACCGAGATAAACTCTCCCCCTTTACTTGAATCTGTCAAGGAAAAAAAATGCATGAGACTCACAGAACAAAATAGCCACGGAGCTGCCTTAAAAAGGATTCAAGAACGTGCCATTAAATTTTACTTAAAAGTTTTAGGAGATAGGGTTAGCTCTAGGCCTTGTTTATTAGATCAACATCATCATTTAAGTCTGCAATATTACTAGATCTAGTGAAGCAGTTTTTCCCAAGTAGGATGGATAAAATTTTTCTGAAGATAGAGAAATGAGAGAAAAAGTACACGGTTTCTCATAAAGGAATGAGATAATTTCAAAAATAGGAGTCTCCCAACTCTCCTGGCAAACTCTATGCATTCTAAGCTACTTATATCCCCCTTGCTGGCTTCCCTGGTAGCTCAAATGGTAAAGAAATCTACCTGCAAAGTGGGAGACCTGGGTTTAATCCCTGGGTCAGTAAGATCCACTGGAGAAGAGCATGGAAACCCACTCTGGTATTCTTGCCTGGAGAATCCCATGGACAGAGGAGTCTGATGGGGTCGCATGGAGTCCATGGGGTCACAAAGAGTCAGACTGAGGGACCAACACACACACAGTACTGGTCCAGCCCTCTGCTGTGGTCCTGCAGAAGTTATCCCCCTCCCTCACCCACCACTTCCTCTGATGAGCTTATTTGTAGGCTTTTGCTTTCAGTGGTTAACTGCTATCCTAATTGGTGTCCCCATGTGCTTGATTCGTAACTTCACATCAACATGATTTCTCCATCTATGCATCTACCCATCCCATGAAATCACAAGCACAGGGGCCAAGAGGCAGTGACCGGTTCTTAGTCATCATTGAGCCTCAGAACTTTAAAAGATGCATGTATGAACAAGAAACTAATAAAGTATCCTCAAAGATTTACATGCCTGCATTTTCTTTTGATACAATTATGTGAAGGTAGCTGCTGGCTCCAGTTAATCCCTTCTAATAAAAAAAAAAAATCCCAAGCAGTTATTATCATTAGTTATTCAAGATTAAGTGTTTAATGTGGTTAACTTATTTTCCACAATACCTGTGACAATATCAATACAATGCAGTTTTTTTGTTTTTTTTACCCACCAATAGTTCGAGAATCTCCCTCATCCCCTGGGCACTATTTAGACACAAAGTAAGTGTAACTTCTGATTTACAAGTTTCTGAACAATTATGCAGCAATGTCTCCTTATGATGCTCTAGATAACTGCCTTCTGTCTACACTCTTATCAAAAAAGTAAAGTACTGTATCAGGCTCTCATGCAGTTTTTGATTCTTGCTAAGGCACAGGCTCAAACACTTTTTGTGTCGTTAAAGATTTTTTGTGAACCTAAGACAGAAATTTCTTCTCTGGACAAGGTACATCTTTCACACACAATTTTGCCAATACTTCAGGGAGCTAATGGACAGCTTGATAGCCAAGCATGAAATCCAAGATCCAAATACTTAGGTTAAAAATATTTGTCTTGGTAGTCGTGTTTATGACAACTTTTGGTTCTTATATATGACACTAAGTTACAACACCTGATGTTGTAGATGTTGTAGATAAGTTGGCCACCTGATGCGAACAGCTGACTCATTTGAAGAGACCCTGATGTTGCGAAAGATTGAGGGCGGGAGGAGAAGCGGACGACAGAGGATGAGATGGTTAGATGGCATCACCAACTCAATGGACATGAGTTTATATAAACTCCAGGAGTTGGTGATAGACAGGGAGGCCCGGCGTGCTGCGGTTCATGGGGTCGCAAAGAGTCGGACATGACTGAGTGACTGAACTGAAACTGAAGTTACAACAGACATGAAGAAACATAATATGAGTCAGGAGTATTCAACCAATATGTGGAACTATACACAGTTCAACTTAGCCTAACCAATTAGTATGGGCATCAGGCACACCCAATTTCACTTCTCTCATTGAGGTCTGGACACTAAAGACTGGACAATACTGTACTGGATCTCAAGATAAACAGCCTATTGATCCCAGAGTCAAAGAACAGAGTCAAGGGAACGACTAAGGGGCAAGTGTAACAGAATGGTTAAATGGGTGAGTTCTGAAATCAGTCTTAAGTTTGGTCCTCAGTTCTGCCATTTCCTCCCTGTGTGGCCTTCAGAAAACTATTTACACCTTCAGAGCTTCAGTTTCATTATTTGTAAAGCTAGGACAATAATACTCCCTTCCAGCTGGGGTGGCTATGAAGCCTAAACAAAATCACAGTCTGCAAATGCTAAGCACAGTACTGACACAAAGCGAATACTCCATAAATGACTATTTGTAATTACCCTTTGAGGGAGAAGAACATAAGGATAGGGATGTAAATCTAGAGAAATAGCTGACACAAAAGACCCTCAAGTTCTAAAATAAAAATGTCACAGTCATCAAAACAAACCGGCTTACAAACCATACAATGTTAGAAAACTGGACAGCACTTTTGTGGCTATTATCTCCAGCCCTGAATTCCATAGATGAAAATACTCTTAAATGAAATTCCTAAGAGTCCCTACAAGTGACACACAGCATTACTTATTTTTAATGAGCCCATACTCCCTTCTTCTCAATCTTGGCTCAAAATTATGGGGCAAAAAACCAAAACGCTAAGTCAAAATAGAATATTTGCTCATTTAACAAATATTTACTGAAGTTATTAAATAAAAAAATTATTTCATGTTTACTGAACAGTTATGAGTATTATACAAATATTTATTGAAAACAATAAGCTCCATATTGTTCTAGGCACCATAACTCTAAAAGGGAACAAGATCCCACCTGCAAGTGAAGGGAAATTCACAAACACACATCAACAATAAATGGTAAAAGTTTTGAGGAAAATAAAAACAGGCTACTTTACAGAGAATGAATTGGGTGTGAAAGAGCTACGACAGTTTGCCAGATACGGAAGTCCTTTCTCAGGAGGTAACATTTAAGCTGAGATTTTAAAGAAGAGCATAAGGAAGACCATGTCAAGACGTGGAGGATGGGGGTTCTAGAAGGTAGAAGAGCTGATGCACGATCAGTCAGGAAGATGCCTGGGGTGACCAGGGATGGAAGAAAGAGACCAACGGGGCTGAAAGACAGTCACATAAAGAGAGTGAAGAGTATGTGAAATCGAAGAGGTGGGTGAAATGTCAGCTCACACAGAGACTTGCAGGCCATGGTAAGAAATTCAGACTTCATTCTAACCAAAATAAACAGCCATCAGAGACAAACTATAACCAGGGGAGCAATAAGATTCAATTAATATTTTAGAAGAAGACCACTCTGGCTGCTGTGTGCAGGACGAAGAAAACAAAGACAGATGCACAAACAAGAAAACCGATCAGGAGGAAGTTGCAGGAGACCAGCACAAGTACTGGGGACAGGGGCAGATGGCAGAAGCAGGCATCTTAGAGACGGAAGTCTAGATGCACAACAGACGCCATTTTTAAAATGAGATAAAGTTGTACTGTTGAGCTTGGATTCTTCCCATCCATCCATCAGCCAGTCTCTCAGACACTGACAGTTAAAGACTACAGTTCTGAGGGTCCTGGGAAAGAAGGCAATCAAGAAAAAAGAGCACAAAAACACAAAATGGACTAGGGAATTCCCAGTAGTGAAATCTACAGCAATCAAGACAATGTGTCATCACTGGCAAAAGAGATCCCCAAACAGACACTCAGTCTAACAGAACAAAGTAAGAGTCCAGAAAATGGACCCACACGACAGTCAACAGATTTTCGACAAATGGTGTGGGAACAATTGAATTAAATATTCACCTAGGGAAAAGAAAAAGAAAAGAAACTCAACCCAAATCCCCGTATCTTACACCATAAACAAAAATTAACTAAAACTGAATCATGGTTCTAAAAGTAACAGAAAAACATAAGAGAAAAATATTTGTGGCCTTGAGTGAGGCAAAGTTTACTGAGAAGCAACATCAAAATTAAGACTCGTTAAAAAAAAAGTCATAAATTACACAATGTTAAAAACTCCTGCTCTTCAACAGACACTAACAAAAAAAATTAAAGGATGACTACAGATTGGGAGAAAATATTTGAAAAATACATAAAGTTCTTATTTGAATAATCTTTTAAACTCTCATTAATGATTAAAAAAACGGACTGAAGAAAAATAGGCAAAGATTTGAACAGATACTTATCAAAGAAGATACAGAGATGGCAAGTAAGCACAAAAAGACACTCAACATCTTTAGTTATTAGGGAAATGCACAAAAACACGAGTACTACTATACACCTATTGGAAATGGCTAAAAATGCCCCAAAGCTACTATTCCAAGTGCTAGAGAATGTGGAGCAAAGGCTCTTTCACACATATTAGTGAGACAGAAAAACAGGATGCTCATTTTGGGAAATTGTGTCAGTTATAAGAACAACAACATGTCAGTTACTTTAAACATATACTAACCATGATGACTTCTGAGGAAAACAACAAAATTTACAAAACTCTGTATGTTAATTTACTAGCACTTCATTCATAATACCAAACCCTGGAGATAAGCCAACTGTCCCTCTCAAGGGATGAGTGGCTAAAACAAACCGGTATATTCATACAATGGAATATTATTCAGCTATACAAACGAACTAACTGCCAATATAGGAAACCACACAGACAAATCTCAAACGTACTTTGCTAAGTGAAAATGAAAACTCAAAAGGCTACACACTGCATAATTTCATTTATATGACAGCATCAAAAAGGATCACTTTGGGAGAGAAAAAAAACCATCATGGACAGTTGCCAGAACTAGGGTAGGAAGAAGGACTGACCACAAAGAACAAGGGGGTTTGGGGTGGCAGGAGAGAAATATTCTGCAATTTGAGCGTAGTGGTAGTCACATGGATGTACTAGATTGTCAAAATGCATAAGACTTAAGATTGATGGGAGAAATATCAGTAACCTCAGATATGTAGGTGACACCACCCTTAAAGCAGAAAGTGAAGACACCACCCTTAAAGCAGAAAGTGAAAGAGGAGAGTGAAAAAGTTGGCTTAAAGCTCAACATTCAGAAAACTAAGATCATGGCATCTGGTTCCATCACTGGAGAAACAGTGGCTGACTTTATTTTTTGGGGGGGGGGGGGGGGGCGGCGCTCGAAAATCACTGCAGATGGTGACTGTAGCCATGAAATTAAAGACGCTTACTCCTTGGAAGGAAAGTTATGACCAACCCACACAGCATATTAAAAAGCAGAGACATTAATTTGTCAACAAAGGTCCGTCTGGTCAAGGCTATGGCTTTTCCAGTGGTCATGGATGGATGTGAGAGCTGGACTATAAAGAAAGCTGAGCACAGAAGAATTGATGCTTTTGAACTGTGGTGTTGGAGAAGACTCTTGAGAGTCCCTTGGACTGCAAGGAGATCCAACCAGTCCATCCTAAAGGAGATCAGTCCTGGGTGTTCATTGGAAGGACTGATGTTGAAGCTGAAACTGCAGTACTTTGGCCACCTGATGCGAAGAGCTGACTCATTTGAAAAGACCCTGATGCTGGAAAAGATTGAGGGCAGGAGGAGAAGGGGACAACAGAGGATGAGATGGTTGGATGGCACCACCGACTCAATGGAAATGGGTTTGGGTGGACTCTGGGAGTTGATGATGGACAGGGAGGCCTGGCGTGCTGCAGTTCATGGGGTCGCAAAGAGTCGGACACGAATGAGCGACTGAACTAAACTGATAAGCTTTAAAGGGTAAATTCTACTTTACGTAAATTGTATTTTGATAAATTTTTAAAATATACATAATAATAATGAGTAGGTAATGCTTCCTATTTCAAATATTTTAAAGAATACAAATTTATAAATAAATACAGCCTAATTTTTACCATGTTTTCTATTACTTGTTTCTCTATTTTGCTGTCCTTGGACACTAACATTTTATAGAAATTAAAATGTGCTAATAAAAGTTGATTTACATGTGGTAAAATGTGAAACCAAAAAGTTTACAAATACCAAAATCTTAGTAAGATGATTTAAATGTAATCTGAGTATCTTTTCAGAACACGTTCCAGAAAACATTTAAAAATATTCAAAGTAAAAATGAAATGTGCCTCTTTGATAGGCTGCAACGAATGAACAACTTGATGTAATGATTAAATTATTCTTACTAGTCTATAAAAGGTTTCCATCTTTTCACAAAAGTCCTTATAAGATCACAAATGTATTTTTAAGTAGACTGACATCCTAGAGAGCTCTGAGGAGGACACACGCCAACAGGCCGTAAAACCTGGTCTAAGGCCTCTTTCCTCCAATCGCCTGTTTGGTGGGGAGCCTGTCTTCTCTCTCCCAGCTTTGAGAGACACAAGGCACGCTGGGTCTATGAGGGAACAGCCTGGCTCCATGGGAGTCAGCTGGTGATGCTGCTTGTAGAAACATTACTGGGAAGAAGTCAGTAAGGGAACTAGAAAAGGGGAAGCAAAACTTGGCAGGGGGAGGAGGGGATCCAGGGTGGAGAGAGGTTTCCCTCCTGGTTCAGATTGTAAAGATTCTGTTGTAGTGAAAGAGACCCTGGTTCAATCCCTGGGTTGGGAAGATCTCCTGGAGAAGGGAATGGCTGACCACTCCAGTGTTCTTGCTGGAGAATTCCATGGACAGAGGAGCCTGCCAGGCTATAGTCCCTGGGGTAGCAAAGAGCTGGACATGACCAAGCAACTAACACTTTCACTTCTCAACCAATAAAAAAAGGAATAACAGTGTGCAAGCTTGCAAGCTGCCTTGAGTGAAATTTTTTCTGTATAACAGTTCCACCCAGTACTCTGGACCCCAACACAGGCTCAACCTGCTGTGCACTGGTGTGAATGAAAGGCAGGTGAGTAACTCCTTTGGCTTCTAGTGGAAGCCAAAGCCCAAGTGCTTTAAGCTAAGTCACATGTACCCACCCAGACACATTCTGCAGCTCCTCTAACATTGTTTGCTTAACTCTACCTGGAGCTATGGAAATACATTTATTAGGGAAAGGAGGGAGTGAAGGGCTTCTCTTGCAACAAGAGCAGAACACTAGCATGTCAGGTTAACAACAAATAAAAACAAACCCGACTAACTTCTAGAAATTTCTTCTAGAGAAGCTTTGTAACAGAAATCAACAGAGTGCATATCATAAACACAAATTAGAAATTCTGCTTCGTATCTAGGTTTTTTTAGAGAGTTCTGAGGTAGAGACAGAGTTAAAAAAATTACTTAAATATATGAGCGTCTTTGTTATGAAAGGAAATTACTGCCTCTTAGAGCCTCATCAAATTATAGCACAAAGATTAGATTATAGCTACATCACTCAGTAACACAATCCCCTGATCCACAATAAATGAACAAGTTTGAAAAAAAAAAAGTGAGGGCAGACATACCAATGTAAGATGGAAAAATGTGTAGAATGATGTTAAAACTGCTTTCTTTGACTTAGATACAATCATGTTTATCATGCTTTGTAAGAGCAGGTAAGCAAAGCCCTACAACTGCAGAAGACCAACCCCCTACCCCCAATCTTTATCCCATCAATCTGTGTACATCAGGTAGCCAATGGCCAGCACTTTTGTAAAGACTTGAAGCTCCAGGCACACTGTTTAGTAATGACAAAGCTAGAATAACAATCTCTGATAAAACACAAATCTATTTTATAGCTTGTTTTTAAGTTTATTCCGTATTATATACATTTAGAAAATACCCAACAGTAATCAGATAGGAGAATAACAAGAAAGGGAAGCTCATTGAAAAGTAGCTTTCAGTTACTGTCAGTTCATTGAAAAGTAGTCATTTAAAAAATAAGGTAAAAGCTGAGATGTTAAAAAAAAAAAAATGTTTCATGCATAGAACTCACATCAGAAAACAAACTATGATTGTGGCACTTCAGTTCAATTGCCTGCCTATACCAAAAAGTCCCCTTAAAGAGGTTGAGGCCTATGAGGTCAAATACTGAGCTTCTTAGATCCTCCAGGACAAGGCATGGCTGCATCTGGAGAAGTGACTGCAGAACGGGAGTGGCTCTGGGCAAAATGATCAGGGAAGGAGGAAACCTCAAAACAAGGTTCACTAGTTCAGGCAACTGAGCTCCATCCAGCTGGAACCTTCAGTGAAGGAATGTATGCAGAATGCACCTCAAAATCACCCAAAAAACAGAGAGGAGGGGAGCACTCCACTGCCCGAGTCTGGGATGATCCCACAGTGGGGAGAAACTCCCTCGCACTCATACGCAGAAGTGAAATGTGGATCCCCACAGTAAGGACCGGGGAAACAGAAGAGCCTCCCAGTCAGCTGAGGAGAGGTGTTGCCAAGCCACAGAAAAAAACCTGTGATGGCAATGACTAGAGAGAAAGGTAGATAAGCAGGGTATGAGGGTAAGGTGGGCCCAGGAAGGATAACAATGCTTCCGCATTGCGGAGATATCTGTGCCCAAAGGGTTAACAGCATAACCACTGCAAGATTAACAATACCTCTGGAAAGCCCTTTATTAGCAAACACAGAAGAGAGAGAGTACACTCTCAGATACTTCTAATTTTGCTTTTGTGAAAAAAGAGTACTTGTATTTCTATCTCAAATTTTGTGCTACTGGAGGCTGTGATGTAAAGGCGGGGAAAACACATATTTTTCATATATACACATATTCTTATCTGTCGGGGTGTTTGTTGCCTAATGGCTAGTTAGTTCATAAAGACAACAAGGGAAACTATCATAATGGTGGATCTAAATGTCTCTGAAACTTAAAATGGCTGTTTTTAAATCTGTAATGGAAAGAGAAGGACATACCATTTAAAACTGTCATACTGCAAGGGGTTGGGCCGCAATGCCAATCTGAAATGCACATGGGGTGTGTGTGTGATTTAAGAGCCAGTCACATGACAAGGACGAGAACACAAAATGCCAAGAGAAGGGAAAAACCCCAAGGGCATTATCTTTATTTTTTTTAAACTAACTCAAATACACAGAATGGTAAAGGCAGAGTCATTTAAATCATTTCCTTAGTAATACAAGTAATATTTAAATAGATTTAATAGTGCTGCTCCAAACCAATGAATTATGGGTTTAAAACCTATTAAAATGTAATGTTTTTTTCCTGAGCTGAGAGGAGAGAGATTTAAATCCACTGAATTTTAATATTTCAGCTTGAGCTGCAGGAGGTAGAGAAAGTCCAAATGAACTATTCCATCAGCACCATTCAAGCATGAACATTTTAATCAGTTTTACTTCCTTGGAGTTCTCTAACACAGTTTACGCTGTCATTCTGAAAGCACTTAACACAGAGTGTGTGAAAAACCACCAAGGCTTGTTATTGCCTTCACAATTGATGGCAAATAATTTTGCAGACTTCCTATCATTAAAATGTCACTGCTAAAAATTGAGGTTCAGCATTTCTTGGGCTAAACTGCATTTTCCTACAACACCATGGCATACCTGCTCTTAAGGATTTTTTAAGGGGGTGTGCTTTTTTTTTAAAAAATGCATATTTATATCATTTCTTTCCTCAAAGAGGTTAAAAAAGTGAAGGAAGGAATCCAGAGGAACCCCAATTCCTATTTTTACATGCTAAACATTTCCTTTTCCAATGTCCATACTGACAAAACTTTTTTTCTTAATGGTAGTCTCTTTGGTGAAATTCTTATGTGGTTCCAACTTAGCCTCCTTTATTAAGCATAACCACATTCACACAGCATGTGCTGATTATATAGTGTAATGGATTTAAAAAACATTTTAAGATAGTCAGATGACTCAATTTAATAATACAGGAAATGAAAACATCATTTCTAATTAGATCATATTACTGATTTAAAACTACAGTTTGTGTGTTGTTCCAACAGTGTGATCTTACAGAGATTCTAATTTAAAAACACAGTGGCTAGCAGGACACATGACATGATTTAACTAGATGCAGAACATTCCCACAGCCCATTTGGAGGAACTCTGGGAAAGCTTCGAGGAAATAGGAAAAATGAACAATTTAAAGCAAAACAGGAAATATTAACTATAGAAAACAACATAGGCCTTTCCCTGGGTTTTTTTCCTTATAAATAAAAGACAAAAGATATTTAACTTATTTCAATCTATCAACAGTTTTAAACTGAACATGACCTGTGAAAGAAATCATTATAACTGTGTTTCATTCCATTAAACACAACTAGCTTATTGTCAAGAGAACAAGCCGCCTCTCCAGGTTTCAGGCTCACTTCAGCTTTTTGCATTTAAACTGCATGGATCACTGGTTTGGCTCATTTACCAACGAAGGTAGAATAATATTGCAGAGTTAAAAAGGTGCTTCATCAGATTTCATTAAATTGGGGAACATTTGTGCTTGTCTGGATGGTGTGCCTACATATAAAACAGATACATATGCAGTGGCAAATAAATGAAGGTCCGCAGGGGCTTAGATGGGTCTTTGCCTCTCAGGAGGGCAAGTTCCCTTGGTGCAGAAAATCACTGTAGACTACCTAAAAAATTAAGTCACAAAAATCTAAAACTGACCCCTCGTCACTTTTGGCAGCAGGTCAAAATATCACCACCTCACAACACAGCCTTGCCTAACAGGGTACAGAACGTAGGTGCATAGAAAGGTACACAATGTTGTAACTCCAAAAGGTGGTGGACACGAGGTGCTAAGAGGGGCTGAAACGAGGAAAACGAACAGTAGCCTCAGAAATGCATCAAGTGAGTCGGTTGTGATGGGGCTCTTCCCTTCGCACTTGGTTTGCGATTTCCCAAAACTGCTGGTTTTGTTTTTCTATTTCTGCAATCTGTTTTTCAGAACAGTCAGATTACGTGATTTTGATTCCATTTTCAGCTCAGATACAAATAATTTGGAATTGCCACCAGATCCACAAACTATAGCACACAGTGCTTTGATAGCGTGCAGCTCTACTGACTTAGTTCTTCAAATAAGTTTTGAGGTAGGTCACCAAATGAAATTAGCTTTAATAATTAAACCCATATATGCACAATATGTCTGTCAGTTACTCAGCTACAGTCAAACAAATCATCTTCTGCCTGAGAAAAGGCAATCTCCCATCCCATTCAAAACAAAGTATGTAAAAATGAAATAGATATAAAACAGTGTTAAAAATATACTTGATGTGATGAAAGAAAGGGAACGTGTTCTGCTTTTATATCTTCCCTCATATTTTTAAGCAACATCCAACACAAAACAATGCAGTTCTGATTTAGATTAATCTCACCACTGTACAGACAGTAACTAATAAGACTCAAAAAGAAACAAAAAAGCATTCCAGAAAAGGCTGCCCACCAGACATGAGGTTGGCTAGCTACCTCTATTTCAGGAGTTCATATAAAAATAAACACCACACCAGAAATGCCCAGGAGGCTCTCCTATGGGTCCTCACCCACATATTCTCTCCTTCAACAGGAGACAGGATAGCAGGTAAGAAAAACAGGTTCTATCCTGAGTGACCTTGAGAGATTTGGTAACCGAACTATATCCCAACAGGAACACAACAAGTGCTGCAAGCAAATACAGCTGGTATGTACATATATGCTAACATGAAAATTTAAGCTTTCTCAGTGTTTAAAAAAAAAAATTATTACACTGCCGTTCTCTGAATTTCTGGAAAAAAAAACTAATTGTGAAATGTAATCATCTCTCATCTCTACCCTACCCCCAGAACACAGAAAATGTACAAGAAACGAGTCTCTACATGGCTTGTTGTGATGTTGTGATTCATCCTCTTCTTTCCAAAGGGCACTTCCAAGGAAATAAAGGTTACTCTTCTCCATTTACTATGCCTTCTAATCTACTACTAGTATTTTCTTGTGGTCAGAGGAACACAAAATAGAGCTCAAAATAGCCCATTAAAAAACAAGCTGCAATCAGACTATAGCTCCACAACCATCAGCAGCCATCCCAGAGTTCTGATTTCCTTGTTAAAAGACAGAGGCATAATTGAAGCAATATCTTCACTTCAGATTGATTATCAGGCGACCCTTATCCGCATCTTCACTCAGCAATTTGAATTTTAATGAAAGTAAATGGAATAATTAGCATTTCAAAGTGTGTTTGATACACTGAGGGCAAAAAAAGAGAAAAGACTTTTGTGTATTATCTATACACAAAAGAAAGTATTGGGGGGGGAGGCAGAAAGAGGAAAGTACAGTTGACATGTCTTCATTAAAATAATCTACAGAACTACTCCTAACAGCTGCATAAACAGACATGTGAATATTGTGCTTTTTTTCAGCTTGGATTTCTTGCCTTTCTAAGTTTTAGCACCTCTTTTATTACTGGTTACCTTAACTGAGGAGAACAAAAATTTAAGTGGAATTGGAGTAACTGCTCAAACCCATGAATTCCAGCAGGATTTCTATGCAACATTACTGGTACTGTGAGGGATTTTCCAACTGGGCCGCTGATTTTGCAAAAAGCTGTATAGTTCATCTATCATTTTTACTACAAATGGACACTAGTCCTTAAGAACCACTCACCAAAGGTGAGGAAGAGTAGCAGAGAGATGTGAAAACGTGTATTTTATTTCACTAAACATGATATTAAGACAACCTATATTTGAGGAAAGATAAAAGAAATCAGGTCATTTTAACATTAGGGCAATCTGTGTCTTTTGACTGGCAATAGGCTAGCGATAGAGGCTGATTGCGAAGGAAAGAAATACTATGAAAAAGAACTACCTACTCTCCCTACGGGGAGAATTTTCAGGAACATGTCAACTGGAATTGGTGAGAATGTGTCCAGAGTTTCTGAGGCAGCCATCAAACTTGGCAAGATTGAAGGCCAAGTGCTCCATTTCACTATGGGATCCTCTATTGCCTTTACCTCTTCGACTGAACAAAATTTAGAGAGCGCGCGCGAGAGCGCCAGCGACACACACTGAGATGATCAGAGCCAAAAGGGAAAGGCCACGTACCCCGATGATGGCGTTCAGCTCCGCCATGGTCACCTGCTTGGCCCGCTCCACAGCCTGCACCACTTGTTGCTGGTGCTATAAATGAAGATCAGAAACAAAATACAATTATTTGTCTTCTGGTCAGTCAAGAACAGCTTTTCCTAACATGTCCTCTAACTTTAATTACATGCAAAACAGGATTCAAGGGGTCTCCATATTCCAATAAAAGCCCCAAGTGGTGGAAGACTGTCTAGGGCACCTCTGTGTCTACAGAGCTGAGGAGTAACTGGACATCCAATCGCAGGGATCATCCCTGTGCCCCCATGAAGGATGCTCGCTTACAACTGATGGAAGCAATTAAATTGTACTTTCGAGTCAGTAGTACACTGCGACCCAACATCTTCCAATATACTAACAAAATAAAACCACCCATCCCACCTGCTTTCTCTATATCCCCTTACTCTCTGCCACCAACAAAAAATATGTTTTGAAAATATTTCCTAAAAGCACTTATTTTTAAGTTTCCACCTGGTATTTGCTAGAGAAGACACTAGAAGGACACACAGACTTCAATGTTTATGTTTCAGCGTTCTTATTTTTACTTTTGTCAGGAAGGGCTGCATATTTAAAAGATATTAAAAATGTACAACTCTTGCCAGCAGAGCAGTAAAGTTTAAGGACTTCAGGTATTTCTTTTAAATGCGATAGGAAAACTAAAATCCTAAAGTTATTTTTCTTTTGAAAACTTAAGATGGAGAATATAGGAAAACCCCTATGACCACGATTCAATTCTAAAGAGAAAGAGCAATATCTGATTTTAGTAATTTTTCTAATATAAGAGAAGTTAAATGTCATAGAAGTCTCTGCCTGGAGGCACTCATACCTGGACATACACAAGTACTTATAAAGTACCCCCAAAATGTAAATATTATTCCTAACTAAATACACTTGAACACTCTAGTACATACTCAATTCAGTCTAAAATAGGTCTTTCCTGTACTTTTCTCAATTCGGTTTAGTAAACGAAGAGCCAAAGAGACGATGCTACGAAACAGGTACTCCTGTGTGGCTGGGGAGAGTCTCCTTTTGGTTGATTCCAGTTGAGAAATGTACTAATTTCTCTACTGGTCTGAAGTGCATATGAGGCTCAGCTATCATACTACTTAATGCACAGAAAGAGCAAGGCCATCAGTCATATGTGACCTACCTAATACTATATTCCAAAGTCCCCAAGTACACAGTTACTGGGATAAACCTGGTGACCACTACTTCCATCTCCCAGCTGTGTAAGGTGGTAGCAGGAGAGGTGATGCGGGAAAGGAAACTGCTTCAGTTTATCTACATGTGGTGTCTTCACCCTTGATTTCCTAATCTTTATTTTATGCCCATGAATAAAGCAAAGAAAACTGTCAAATAATAGATCAGTGCATTATACCTTGATTCTTTTAATTACAAGAGTTTATTTCCAAACAAGAGCTTCAGAAGCAATCCCTCAAATCTTGCTAGCTATTTCCATCCATCTTTAAAATATTTGCCAAAGTGAAATAATTCACTTTCCTCTTTCTCTGAAAGTAAAAATCCTAAAGATTCATGAAAACACTGGAGGGAACAGAGAGGCATAGGTAATAGAAATGGCCCATCACAGTTCTTCTCCTCTGAAGACTACCTGACCATATCATGTATGTTTACTGAATAGCTTCCATGTGCCAAGCACAGAGCTCATATTTAGATTTAGGACAAATCTGGTTGCCAGCATAGTGAAAACTAGTAGCACTCAGAAAGTAGAAAAAACGAGTCAACAAAAACCCTGCAGAATATCAATTAGCTAATACTCAAAGTGAATTTATGGACAAAAATTTTTATGGCATTTTCTACCTTTTACTTTCCAACACCCAATAATGGCTGTTCAAAACTTCTAAGAAACTGAAAGTCAAAGGAATACATGGACCCTTATCCAACACACACATCTCATTCCATTCATGCACCCATTCGTTAAACTCAAGTTTTTAAAAGCTCTCACCCTGGGCCATTTCTGTACATTACTTCCATGTAACTGAAATATCATCTCCTTCACATTAAGTATTCAAAGAACAGTTCCATGAGAGAGAGATGCAGAAAATACATCTACTTAGGGCCTTTCTACCATGAAGATCACTCAACTCTTGCTTCATAAACTGGATTCCAACTGCCAAGATGAGCAAAGATGCCTTAGGCAGTGGGGATATCTTTCTGACTTGGCATTAAAATCAGGTACGTTTACTGACAAAACCAGAAACACACCAGTGAACCGTAACACTGACATCAGATGCTTTTATAGAAACTCTTGCTAAAAAGCTAAAATGACAATGGAAGTCATGATTCAGCTCCTTCCTTTTCTATCATGGCAATGGCCATGGGCTAATACCACAACTGAACTTTACCTGTAGTTCAGGATTTTACTTCCCTATTTCTGCTTACAACTGTGAATCATGTGGCACTTAAGGACTTTTTCAACAGGAGCTCCCTAAGACAAAGAATGCATCCTCCCCATGAGTTCTGAAAGCACCAGAAACACTCCGACATTGCTCACTCAGCACATGGTTAACGCTGTATCACACCCTGAAGCAGCAGCAGCAAGAGCAAATGATCATAAAAGAATGAACACTGGAGGAAGAAAACCCAAAACACTCTCACAAGTGCACCCAAAGAGGCATTGTTTTTCCATTTTCAAATTTTAACATATAAGCTCTCTGGCTCAGAAGATACAGCAAGTTTTCACATCTTAGAACCGTGATGGCTTTCCCATTATGTCTGCTCTCTCTTCTTCTTCTCTTCCCCTTCCCCATCTGCTCCTCTCCTCCCACTCCACCCACATCTCATTTCCTCTCCCACTTCCTGCCGATCTCTTCTGTGGCCTCACCGCAAGTGGTGACAGCCATCTAGCCCCAGTAAATCTGGAGGAGGAAGAGTCCTGTGACCAGTCTCACTGCTCAAGCTGCTCAGATACAAACTCCCAGTCTGAACTTTCTATCAGTATCACCAAGCAAGGAGCCACTAGGAATGTATTAATAAGCCACAGGTCTCTGAGAGAGGAGCCTCCAACTCGGATTTGGAAAAGAAAAGAAAAGGGGGGCGGGGGGCTCAGATATTTATTCTTTAAAATACTGTGATTTATCATTTTCTAAAAAAAAAATCCAAAAAACAAACAAACAAAAATACCTCAATTTTGATTATGGCTGCACAACTCTGGAAATTTACTAAAAATTACTGAATTGCACACCTAAAATGATTTTAATGATGTGTAAATTACATCTCAATAAATTCTGTGATTTAGGGAATACATGCATGGTTGTAAAAAAGGACTAGTAAAATGAAACTCTATACATTGAATCACTTGCCTACTTACTTTCATCATCATAAAATTACCTTTGCACTTAATCAGTTAAAGTACTGAAAACATTTTTTCCTACAAGAAAGAGACTAAAACAATACAAGCTTATAATAAGTCCAATAAAGCCTACTGAAAATCAGGCATTTACAAACCACTAGAATATATATTCCTTATATGTTGAACATACGTTTCTCAGAGGGCACTATTAGGGCAATACCTGCCATGGCAATACTTTGGGGCATGACAATAAAAATTTTAAAAATCTAAAAAAAATTTAATTTAAAAAACTATATCACAACTTAAAATTATTTTTTAATCTCTCTCTTTTTGATAGGGGTAGTAAGGACAGACATGTACAAGGAGCTAGGTTTCATCTCCAGATTTGTGGAAATGCAAAAGTGAGCAAGAGATAATGCCACTCCGCCCCCCACACACATATATCTTCCACAGGTGGCACAGTGCTAAAGAATCTGCCTGCCAATGCAAGAGATACAGGAGACGCAGGTCCGAGCCCTGGGTCAGAAAGATCCCCTGGAGAAGGAAATGGCAAACCACTCCAGTATTCTGACCTGGAAAATCCCATGGACAGAGAAGCCTGGAGGGCTAGAGTCCATGGGGTCGCAAAGAGTTGGACATGACTGAACACACACACACACACACACACACACACGTCATGTCCCTCCCCCACACATGCGCAATTCACACAGAGCATCTTATAATACAAGAATTTAAACTACAAAGGAAGATTATTAGCAGGAATGGTCAACACAATTCCTGAGGCAACAAGGAAAGGCTTTGTTTTCTTATTCATTCATTCAATTATTTATTAAGCACCTACTGTGTGTGGAGCACTGTGGTAGGAACCGAGATTAATCAACAAGACAGTGAATACTCAAGAGGTTTTGTAATTACAATTGCAAGACAGTTCCCACAAAGATGACTACAGGATGCTAAACAATTGCTAATCAGAAAAACAGCTTATCAAACCTTAGAGCTCTAGAAGATTCTTTAAGGAAGTGGCCCTAACAACTGAGACTAGGAGAATGGGCAGGAGTTCTGTGAGTAAAAAGCAAGGAGAAACGAAGGCCGAGGGAACAGCGTGGATAAGGTCCGGAAGCATAAAGAAGCATGTCCATCAGGGAAGAGAGAGGTGTGGCTGCGGCAGGACGGTGGGCGAGGGGACGAAGCTGGAAACAGAAGGCAAGGCAGGGTTCTGAGGTCCTTCCTGCACACAGCAAAGACACATGTGGAAAACTCCTTCACGTGCAAGAGGTGTCCACAAAAAGGACAAGAGAAGCAGGCATGTGGAGTCGTCTGAGTGTGGTGCGGACATGCTCCACAGAAGCACACACCAGTGGGGAGTGAACTCTGCGAGGCAGGAGGCGGCCAGACGGGGAAAAGCTCTGCACGACAGGCAAAGAAGCCGGACTTTACCCTGGGAAGATACTTCTTATTTAAAATTCTTAAGCCGCTGAGTGCTATCAGTTCTGCATTTTAGTCAGATGGATCTGGTAATAGTGACGAAGCTGGATGACAGAGGGGTGAACCAGATTAGAGGGAGAGAGCTAATGCAATATTCTAAGGGGAAAGATACTGAGGCCTGAACTCACAACCTCATGCACAAATTTTCTCCACTTTGGGGCAATGGGCTCTATTACTGAGTAGAACTCGACCTCCCTGTAACTTCTTCCCACCCAATTTGCCTCTAATTTCTCTTCCACAGCAGTGCACCTCAAAGATTTGAAAATGGCATGATGCATGTTTTCAATTTTCTCCATTCCAGGTTAAACATCTCGAGGTCACTGTCTCTCAGAGACCCATCCTTCTAGATACTCCTCTGGTTGTGCCCAACTTGCCCATCCAGACTCAAGTGGATCCTAAGCAGATCAAACCCCAGTAAAAGTGTCACTCCATGTCTATTAAGTCAGACTAAAACCCACTGAGCCTTTTTCAGCAGTTTACTAACACAAATAAGCTTTATATTTAACCAAAATCCTTCTAGTCAGTCTTTCTTAAATATTATTCCAAGAAATGTTAGTCCGTTAAGAAATTAGGTATTACTTACACAAAACAAAATTTTAAAACTCACAAGATTTAACTCAACTAACACCAGACAAACTGCTCATCTGCTCAGTTTCAAATCTCAAAAAGAGGGCAAATACGTATGCAGGCCTTTCCAAATAATTTTGGCTGTGGAACTTGGCTCTCAGGACACACTCTGGAAACTGTCACCTGTGTCTTTCTGGTACTGACCATGTGGCCTTGACGTCTTCATTCTCACTCACATGCAGGCAGGGCGTTCTTTACTGGTATGTCCAATAAGTTTTACAGGTCCAGAGCCTTCCAACACAAAACTCTGCAATGCTGGAAATGTTCTAATCTGTGTTGTAGTGACTAGCCACATATGGGTGGATATTGAGCACCTGAAACGTGACTACTGTGACTGAGAAACTGAGTTTTTAACGATATTTAACTTGGAAAAGTCAAAGGGAAAGCATCAGTCACTCAAGTCATGTGCACTCTCTGCGACCCCATGGATGGCAGCCCTCCAAGCTCCTTTGTCCAAGGGATTCTCCAGGCAAGAATCCTGGAGTGAACTGCCATTCTCTTCTCCAGGGGAACTTCCCGACCCAGGGATTAAACCTGGGTCTCTCACATTGTAGATAGATTCCTTACTGTCTGAGCCACAAAGCCACTCATATTTAACCTTAATTTAAATCTAGATAGTCATTATGGCTATGGCTACTATACTGGACAATGCAGCTCTAACCTAAGGTACCTTAAAGCTTAGGTCCAGTAATAATCCAACTGCTATCTAACAAAAAGTCAAAGAAATGAGTCAGGTTCTCAAATACGCACCAATTTTCTTGGACACATATTGATAAGAGCTGGCACTGCTGCCTTTGGAAGGAGGCCCACATTTGATTGTGTTCAAAATAATGATTTGAATTATTTTTTCTTGTTAATATTCACAGATGCAAGGCAAAAAAAGCCTACCGAAAAAAAGGTCTCCCTCTTGAGAACCATGTTTCATTTCCTAAGGGGAAGCAGGTCATGATGCTACCATAAGGATCTCACCAAGTATCCAACTGTCAATCCAAATACACGACCATGCAGAACAAGCCAATTAGTCAACCATGGAACATGGGACAGGATTATGTTCTGATGCCTTACTCAGTGTTGTTAAGAAAAAATGTTTTAAATGAAAGGTTGCCCAATGTAAAAAGTAGAAAACTGGTCCAAATCCGCTAAAGTCCGAATCCAGGTGTGTTAGTCATTTTAGGACATTCCTTAGACATAACAGCACTGTCACAACACATTACCAACACTGATAAAATGGCACTGACTGCAAAGCAGACATGTCCAGTGAAGGTTGCTGGCACTTAATGAATGATCTCGGAAGATGGTCTTACAGGTGTCACTGCATACTTCTCAGGGGATCTCTGGTGATTTCAGCCAGGCTCTCCTACATCAAACCGTGTTATCCACAAGCCATTGATTCCTTACAACGTTAACAAGGAATAAGACAAGTTAACCTGGCCCATTATGAGGCGAGAACACTGCCACCAGTGCATGTAACCACTGCATTTTGTTCATTTCCTCCCTAAGGCGCAATATGAAAGTGACTGATCACGTTTTTCAACTTCTATTTTACAATGATTCTATACATGCAAAATGCAGTTCAGAGTAATTCAGTATCATGTTAAGCTGGGTGCCAAAAAAAAAAAAAAAAAAACAGCACTACACATACAACCATTATCTCATATATAGTGAAAGGTTTTGTTTTTCATCAAATTAAAAGGACCAAATTTATGGAAAGTAGAAATAACGAAACAGAAATTCATGTGTCATTTGATTTGACTGGCATCTTAGCCTACTAGAACTTAAATGCGTGGTATCGGTACTATACAATTTAATTACTATATAATTGTGTATTATTTTCTACTATTTAAATGCAAGGTAGATCACCTAAATAAACCTAAGAATTCTGGAGCAAACACAACTACTTGGTGAAACTACTCGTTAGAAAAGCTAACTAGGAAATAACTGGGAAATAAATAGGAAATAAAAAGTTTTGAGTTAAAATTAAACTTGCCCCCAAAAGCATTCAAGTTGGAATGTTCCATTTCCTTTAGATAAATATAAGAATAAAAGTAAAAAGGCTTAAAATTTTTACTTCTAAAAATTCTAATGATCAGAGAGCTTTTTTGTTAAAATGTGTTCAAAATAATGACTTGAATTCTTTCGCCCCTAAGTTATTATTCACAGATGCAAGGCAAAAAGAACTGCTCACTCCAATCTGGGCTCCTCTGCAGCCTCCAAGAAGCCTGCTTTCTGCTTAAAGAACTCAAGGAATAAAAAACCTTAGCAAAGGAATTGCAGAGGTCTAGAGGAGGAGGGTAACCGGCACTGAATGCCCTAGAAACAAGTTGTAACAACCTGTTGAAAACAAGGTTAAAGATGAATAATGTCATTTCTCCAAATCTAATGATGACCATGGTTTAATAAATGGGAGTCAGGAAGACACTGGTCCTAAGGGACCACTTCCTGTTCTTTCACCCTGTCCAGTAAGGTACAAACATACCTTTCAGGTTACTTCAGGCTGTGGATTCAAATGGCTTGAAGACACTAAAATGGATCAAATTTGATGCTGCAAAACAATCAACCTGAGCTACTTTTTCTGGAAGTGTTAAAATTCCACAAAACCAAGAATGACTTATCTAATTTATTTTCCATGATTTGGAGGGGAAGGAAACTGTCAAAAAATTTTGATCCCATTTTCTCCAGCTCAAGGACAAGATGTATGTACAAGAGTATGTCTGAGATAGACGAGGGGTATGTCTGAGATAGATATAATTTAAGGGCTCACAAATGTTCCACTTATCAGAAGCGATTTCCTTAACAACAACTTTTCCAGTTTCAAGTGGCATTTTCCTTCCAGCAAGGCTACTATAAAATATGGCAGGCCTGTGAGTAACCTCCTATATTCCATTCTTCAACTGAGAAATGTCTTCACAAGTCTGTGTGCTTTTTATAACGTATGGGCATAAACATAGGCTGTGCACCTAGATCTAGACAGCTCACAGGGCCCATCACTGCTCATGTCGGGTTCCTTTACACCCTCTGTGGATGTATGAATGATAAACAATACCTGATGGGTGACTCTTTTCCTACAGTTTAGACCCTGCAGGAGATTTCTATAACAAGAACTATGCATTATTTTATCTTTTATGTGATTGCTAAAATATGGGTTGTGCTGATTATATAGTCAGAGCTAAAGTTTGTAAGAAACACACACCACTGGTTCAATAGGACTTCCCTTCAAATCAACACTGGCAATAATAATAATACTCACTATTTTATGCATAGCACTGTATCTAGAAACAACTGCTAGCTGTCTCCTGAAATCCTTTCTCTTCCATTAGTGTAAGTTTTAGGTGGGCATACTCAGCTAGGACTACACTTCCAAGCCTCCCTTGCAACTAGCTATGGGCACGTAACTAGGCACTGGCCATTGCAAAGTGAGCACAGATGGGAGCAGCATTCACATCATGTCCTTGAAAAAGAGAAAACACATGTCCTGTCTCACCCTTCCTGCTGGCTGGGGGAGGATGCGGTGGTGCTAGGCATGATGAACACCAATATAGAAGGAAGTTGACTTCACAATATTGTGGAGTCACCAAATTAGCTACAGGTGCCTCTATGCAAACTGTTACTTGAGAGGAAAACAAACTTGCCCAAATCACTGTTCCTTTAGTCTCTTTGACAGCAGCATGATACCCAGCTAGGTCTTTTACATGATCACTAGTCCTCATATAGCAACCCTGCAGAACAGGTGTCCCATTTTTCAGATGAGAAAACTTCAATCCAAAAAAAAAATAAATAAAAGTATTGTGTTCAACATGATCAAAGAAACAAGTGACTAAGCCAGGATCCGGTCCCAAGTCTGCCTATCTTGGGCTCTTAGTACACTCCTTCATGCATAACCTAATTCTTTCAATGAACTCTGCTCCTTATTAGGGGAGCAACAAGTTTCTGAAAAATACACACACTACTCTAGGGAAAGAAGACTTTCAACTATCACATAACACATTACCATCTACTGACCTACAATCTATTAGGGGTTTGAAGTTCTCAAATGTCTTAAGAACACCTGCTGGTCACCATGAAACATACTCTATAACCATCTCAAAAATAAACTATTCCATCTTATAATCCAAGGAGGGAAAAGTCCAAAAAGCACAAATGTCTTCTAAGTAAGATCCTTAACTAGTGCCCGATATTTACTTAATGCTTAATCTAATAGGATAAGATAATACTTACTGGTTTTCCAAAAAATACTCCCTCCGTTCTGAAAGATGGTATTCCCCCTGTTCTGAAAGACGGTCTGTGTGGAGCTAACCACCCCCTGCTGGAAGCAGCCCCTGGAGCTGCAGGCCTAGCTCACCTCACAGGAAGACCGCCAGCCAGCCCTTTTGGAAGCATTACCTTCAACAACTCCTCCCAGTTTTTATCAAGTCCCTCCCTCCTCTCCAAATGCCTTGGGACCCAAAATAAGCTGGAATAAAATTCATTTCCCAGGAAATGTTGAAACAACGACAACTACTGGCCTTTACTCTCCCCAGTGCTTTACATGTTAATACATATAATATACATTGCAAAAGGGGTTCCTCTCAGCATATATGGGAGTATCACAACTCACAGAGATGAACTCTCCCAGTAAAAAGCCAGTAAGAGGCAGAGTTGGTGCAAATGCCAAATTAGCAGACACACTGTGCCCTGCTGCCAGGGTGTAACGAGTGGCACATAGTTTTCAATCTATGTTAGAATATCCCTAAAAGTATGTCCCTGGAAAGGGGGCAAGGGGACACAGGAGACAAGCCCATACTTATAGACATTCTTCAATTTTGCTGAGGGCTCCTAAGGTCTAAGGGTCTTCAAGCTATATACTGAAATCGCTGATGAAAAAAGAGAGTTCATCCACAGAAACTACTTGGAAAAACAAAGTTAACTCCAGCTAAGCTGCCAGGTATTTAAAACAGCCAGTCTCCCAACAGGGTTGAGAAATTTTTTTTTCTGATAGTTCTGTGGGTAGAACACAGACCCCATCCAAAATCACTGCATCTCCTGAGCTCTACAGGTCGAAAACCTTGAAGAGCTGTCACCCTTTTGGATCTCTGCTGGCTGGGGAGAGACAGGTGTTTGCTAAATGGGAAAACTATTTTTGGGAGCTAGAAGAGAATCACCCTTGAGGCTACCTCACTGAATTTTCAGCTAGTTCACAGCCCTGAGTTGTTTTAATTTATACTTTTTTCCTCTGTAAGGACATCAGAGAGGAAGATAAGCAATACTCGTTCTTCCAAAGAGCAGTGAGTAAAAGAGGAGGAGGTCTGGCTCCAGGTCCTCTTAGAAGGGAACTCAGAGCTTCTCGGCTATTGCTCAGCTACTATTGCCAGTCAGCCTCAATAGCTGCTTATTATTATGTGCCAAGCTGCACACAGACAATCCCAGGTATTCCTCACAGCAATCATGTGTGCTCCATGCTATTATTAACGTCATCCTATTGATGAGGAAACTGAGGCTTAAAGAGGCAAATCACTTGCTAAAGGTCACCCAGCTTAACTAGGTTATAAACAGGGAGCCCAGTACTGGACTCAGACGTGACTGTCATCATCCCTGGCCATCTCCTGCTTATGGAACTGCCAACAGGAAGCTGAGTACAGTTCCTCCTCAGCAAACAAGACCTGAAATGAGACAGAGAACTTCCCATTTACTACTTTGAGATTTGCCTTTTAAAGAAGAAATCTGAGGGCCACAGGATATAAAGAAGTCTTACCCATCCCCTAAAGCCAAAAGAAAGTGGGAGAAAAGAGCAGCTTCAGGTAGGTGAGGACTCACTCATAGCTTTCTTGAAATTCTGATTGAAGGATCCGGTGAAATTTTTAAGAGTTGTAAGAGATGACTACTCACTTCATGTAAACAGTTGGCAATATCTCTGGGACTCTGGAAGTAGCTGTGAGTGCGGTAAGCACATCACTGAAGTAGCGATGGGCTATAATCTTTTAAAGTGTTTTAATGAAACTTAATAAGAAAATACTTTTCTCTGACGTTATATACGTAGACATATTCCAAGTCTTTGAGCTGTAATTATACAACTTATTTCCCCCCAAAAGTCTTATAGGTAAAACTAAATTTATTCAATAGTTGTCATCCACTACTATATATTTTTTTTTTTAATTTTAGAAAATGCAGTACTCTAGACACAAGCGATATTAAGCAGGTACATTAATCAGCACATGGGAGCTAAATTAAAAATAGACTTAATTAGATGTCTGGAAATTTACCTCCTGTTCCTGGGAAACTCCAAAAAATGGCTCCAATCACTGGCCTGTAGCTTACACACTATAGTCTTCAGGACTAGTCTTTTTTTTTTCTAAATACTTTTAGAAATAGAACATTTTTTATTTACTTTTAGTTTCATTTACTTTTTAAACAAAAATATTTCACAATGAATTCTAACGCCACAGCTGCCATCCTGGCAGCAAGACTGTCACACAGAGAGCTGGTGTTAAGAGATCAGATTAAAAGCCTTCAGTCCCAGCACCAAGTGACGCTTGCAGCCATGCAAGAGTGATTTTCCATGCCTCTGAAGAGACAGGAAACAGAATTCATCTTCCTCTAATAACCTGTCTCCTCCCCACCCTCCAGATTACAGTCCATCTGGCCTCAGGATAGAAGCGAGGAGTGTGATGCTCAGAGAATGCCCAGAAGAGGCAACAAGGTGGGCAGTGTTCAGACACAAAACATCACAGAGGCCTGGAATGGACAGGAACAGACATGTCAGAGGCCCACACACTAACGGATATACACACACCTTAGGAAACTAAAAAAGGAAAAGCCAATCAGATCCAAAGCAAGCAGAAGAGAAGACACACACAGAATCAGGACTTAGAAAACCGTGACACAGGTCATTCATGACACATGTTAAGGATTTCAACCAAGAAATGTCAAAAGTATTAGGGAAATAAATAGCAGTGAGATTATGACGCCTATCCTCCCAGCTTAAAGCAGAAAAGGAGTTGCCAGTATCTCCCTACGGCTTTCCTCTACAGGGTACGACTTCCTGAGCCAATTAATTCCAGTCCAGTCTTGCTCAGCACCACTACCATTACACATTCTGTTCCTACCAGGCTTGCTCACACAAACAACATAACTCACGTGGGAGAACGACCTACTGGCAAATGAGCTAGCTCCACCAACACCCCACGATCTCCTCCCACCTCTGAACATAACCTCACAGATCGCACAAAAAATGGCACGGGAATAAGTTGTACTGCTAATTATGTGTAGGAGTCTGTGCCTGCGGAAGTCTAAAATCTAACACCACCCCAAGAAAAATTCAGACTTCTCCCTCTGCCTTGGGGAACAACACCTCAGCCTGTCCAGAGCACAACCGGTTACACATTCTTCCCACTGGCCGTCTCCATAAAGCAAAGCTGCTTAAAGAAGAGACACGGGCTGGTCTGGATCAGGTAAGGGGCAGCCAGGCTTCCTAAAGAAATGCAAATAGGCCCCTTTGGTGCCTTTCCCCACTCCGTGTAATCTGGTCAACAAGCAAATCCTAAGTAGAAATAGGTAAATGGGGATACAGTGGGTGGTGATTTTGTGGTCACAGCTAAGGGATGAGAAAGACAATACATCCTTTGTTGTTCGTGATCCACAAAAGCATTTGAATTCAGGATGTTCATTTAAGTCCACAGTTTGTGAATACGAGAGCCCTAAAGGATATGTTCCCAAGGAAAGGTCGTCATAGCTGTTGAGATCTAACCCAATAATGACCGAGTAAGAAGTCGGGCAGGGACCCACATACCTCTAACATACATGCATGCTCACACACCGGCTGCATGCTAACCTCAGCGCAAGCCTGCAGGCAGGCAGGCAGGTGAACTGCCCTCCTGAAAAGCAGTGTGACCCAACCAGAGGGTGGGAGGGAGTGCCTCGCTGCCTCCCAGCCCACGGCATCAGCACTGCGGCTGCAAGGCAGACAGTGTATTAGCTTCTTACTTCTCACAGCTGACCTTACCTGAGCAAATGAAGAATTCAGTAGTCCAGAAGCAAAAATTCCCTCTCCAGCGGGTGCACCCAAACTTTGTAACTAATAAAAGCAAGCAAGCAAGCGGGGGGGGGGGGGGCCAAAAAAGCCACCAGGAAGCCACAGTGCAACAGAAATGCACCTCCTCACCCCGCCCTGAGCACACCTGTGCGTGTGCACACCTGTGGGCAGTGTGCTCACGTCCACCAGCAGGAGCGGAAGCAAGCAAGGTGAGCTGCACGCTGGGGCGTGGTGAGGCGTGAAGGCCGTGGGACTGAGAAGTGAGTCCACGAGTCCATCCTTCGGGTCTTTTCCCAAAGGCACCCACTATGTAAAGAGCTCATCAGGTAATAAAAAATAACATGAAAAGCTGCTGGCCAAAAGTTACATTAGCTTGTGTACTATGGAAAACCTTTGTTTCATATAGCTTCTGCCAATCCGTAATGCTCGGTGACAAGTGTAGAACCAGCTACTGTCCTCTGGGCACTTTTTCAATCCGCCCCATTAGATGCCATTATGACAAAACCGTAATTCTAAGCAACACTGAGTAGTCCAACAACAGCAAAGTATTTTAACAACTGAATTTTGCTTGGCACATTAGAAAATGCTCCACTATATAAAAACAACTATATTCCAATGGATGTTAATAAGGTGTGGAAGTTGGAGTGCAAACACTGTATCTTAGAAATATGCAATGCAAACACCAAGAGACAGACAAGGCCAAAGAATCAGTTTTATCTGCAAAAACATTAAAACGGTACCTTCCAGCCCAATGCTTGAAACCACCTGCCTTACCTCTTGGGACAGGAAAGGAATGACTTGTGCACAGATAGCGTTCAGCCTCTTGACAATCTCTGCCTGCAAAAAAAAAAAAAAAAGAAAGAAAAAAAAAAGGAAAGCAATAAAGAGAACAGTCAGCTGGTTACAAATTCCCGAAATATTAGCAGGATGATATTAAAACACACTTTATGTTCTAGTAGTCATATTTCCTAAGGAAGAGGCAAACTATCATCAGCAAGCCCATTAGAAGGAGGCAGGGACAACAGTGCCACGTTAATACCACAATTTATTAACCAGCATTCATCTTAAAAAGTCAATCTTCAAGCAGCAGGACGACATAAAAAGGAATTTAATTTTCACGATTGGAATCTGTTTTCAAAAGCATTTAACAGGACCCTTATTCATGTGGTTCTTTATAAAACCTTGATTGGAGTTTAGATGGTAAAGATACATCCTTCCCTACACCCCAACTTTTCTCAATAACTCACTGGACTTCTACATTTGTGGCCTTTGCTTTAAACATCAGCACTGGGATTTCATGATCACGTCTCCAACCTTCCAAAAGAACAGCACCCAACCCACCCACATGACCTAATTAGTTCAGATCCTTAAGTTATACACTGCTGGGAAATGCCATGTTTTCCTCAACCATTAAAACTTCCAAACGTGCCCCATCAGGGTTTTCAGTATGCAAAAAAGCAACTGTTTATATATGGAGGCTAACCTCGGCAACATTAATTACCACTGTACTGAGCTGCAAAAGATCCAATAATGTCAGATAATAGTTTATTCTCTATTAATTTTGTAAGTGTTCAAATTTTAGACAAATAGCATGCTACAGTAGGTTAAAAATAAAAAAGAAATACCAATACATTTTCTATAAAAAGCTATCCAGAGCTTCACTGATCTTCACCTTAATTTATATTAGCAGACGGCTCCTTGTATAGTTTAGTGACATGTAGATACAGGGTTTTTATACACATATATACAAAAATTTTTTCCAGTTTTATTGAGATATAATTGACATACAATACTCTATAAGGTTAAGGTGTACAGCATAATGATTTGACTTACATAAACTGTGAAAAGATGACTGCAATTAAGTTCACTTAACATCTATCAAAATAGCTTATTTTTAAATAACGGAGTAGGGAAAAAAAAGGAGAGGCAAGAACTGATGGGAAACAGAAAACAAAAAGCAATTACTATCCCCAAGACATTCTTAATATAAATTCCATCCACAGCCAGTTCCTCATTTTATAAGAGGATAAAAATTCTCCTTTTCTTGCTAAGTCATAACCAGAATGACAGCGACACTCTACTTGTGCAATCTAGGTTCCCTTCTTTCCTCAGCAACCCTTTTCACTCTGTGGCTTTGCGACCTTTTAAATATTTGCACCTTAAAAACTTTGCCAGCCAAGAGAAAACACAAATTCACCATGAAGTTTCAGACCTCAGCTTTCCATTCCAGCCTGCATTCCTAATAGGATGGACAAAAACGCAGCACCAATAAGCAGCAGTGAATAAGGACCCAACTGTGCTGACCTGATTTAATTTACTGCCCTGGCCCCGTGGAGCATTTAGCTATCCTTTAAGAATGCTTAAACCACCATGAAAAGCTGCAGTGGGAATCACCAAACCACTCTCCACCTGGATGAACATACCACAGTGGTTATAGGGTGAAATTCCAGCGTGAGCTGAGAAAATAGAGTAGCATTCACCAGACTGAAAGCACCAGTCTCAGAGGCATTTGGTTGTTAAGCTTTTCGTAGGGAGAGGTGGAGGGGGAGAGAATAAAAGATAATGAGACACTTTGGGGCAGACCAAACTGATGATTCTAATGCTCAGAACCATCTGCCAAGCATATTTTCCTCATTATGTTGTTTACATAAATAAAATAGTCCCTTGCTAGGAGGGTTGAAAAATGTGTGGGCACATAAGAAAACTGAGTTCTTTAGTTTGCCTACATAATCTAGGCAATAAAAACTACTCTAAGGAAACTCACTCATCTGGCAAAATAAAAACCAAGAAGTATTTATTTTGCTCCTTTAATTTGGGGCCGAGGCTATGTTAAGTCTGAGCAACTATGAAAAAGCAAATCTACACTTCCTCAAAAATAGATGTGGAAAAGTCAGAAAGTTCTTTTATTGATTCATGCATGTTAACACACACACACAGCAGAACGGGGGGTGGCGGGGGCAGAAACCTTCCAAACTTGGTCTTTAAGTGTCTCCTTTTGTCTAAAAGACTTCTTAATTTCTCTAAGTTGTCACGCCAATGGATCTTCCTGGTCTGGCTAATTGGAATCAGGGGGGTTGGATGCGTGTGTGTGATTTCATAAAATTAAGCAGGTCATTCCTCACTTTGAAAGCTAAAGTTGCCTCGGAAACACTCCTGCTTCCATGGTCATCTCATTTTGCCTCTTTTGTCCCATAGGACCCAGCTTTAGGGAGGCATCATTTATTTACAGGCCTTTCCACTGGGCTTCACCGATCAGCCAATAATACTGTGGACACACACTTCTAATGGCCTATGTTTTGAAACTGAGTCTAATTTAATGGCGTGGGGCCCAAACTCCTTTTCCAGCACAGCCATTAAAGGATGTAGGTTATTGCTGTTGTCACCATTGATATTTGTCATTGTAATGTAATTAGGGCCCTAAAATGATGCATTACAGCCCTTGGCACAGCTTCTATTAAAATCTTTTCTTCTGCTCACTGAACTGCGACCTGCTTTCTGATGAATAACAGACAGACAGCTTTAGGGTAAGGAGCAGATTCATCAAAGAAGTATTTTTCAGCTTTGTGGAAAGAAAGGGAGCTGGGGTGGGGGGGCGGGGAGGCAACCTCAGAGAAAAAGCACCAGGGGAGGAAAAGCCACAATACACATTTGAATTTCATCTGACCACTTGAAATTCTGATTGCATCTGACGAATCTTGCTTAGACAATATATTCCCAGTCTTCGAATCTCATGGTTAATCAGGGCTCTAATCTGCTATCCATCAGCCTATGCCAGCGCTGTAGCTTCCAATCAAATTTATAGGTGAAGCGGCTCATGCATCCCTGAGCAAGTCCATTCACAGACAGCCCATTTAAACGGGCAGAGATTCTGAAATACTGCTGTGGGGCTTTCTGGATGTTATCATGGTATTCAGTGCTTTATGGAACTGCTAACTATTGCCTTCAGATGCCCGTGATATTCCAAAACAGCATTAATGGCCCCCATAAAAGAACAATTGCTCATGCCAAAATATAACAAAATTATTGTTTTTGCAGCCATAGTTTGTCAAATACATTAACAATTTTGACACTTTTATTACGACTTCCTCAATCCATCAAGATATTCATTTTTTTTTAAATTCCACACATATTTTCTTACCCTCAATTCACTACCATTCTATCTTCTCTTCCTATAATTTCCCACCTTTATGTCACCCTCCAATAAGAACCAACAAAAACAATGACTAGCCCACTAAAAAAAAAAAAAAAAAAAACCTGCTTGCACAAAATATTTTAGGAAAAGGCAACTTAACAAAAAGGGCGTTCTATGAAAGTCCCCTGGTTCCGCACTTGACACCTGGCACACGAATGCTGACAGGCTAACTAACCCCCCAAGTGGCGATGGCCAGTAGACTGGCAGCATGACCAGCTAGTAATGAAACAGAAAAACACTGAGAGAAACATTTATCCCCTTTTCCTTCACACTCCAACTCAACAATCATTGCAAGATTTATTAACTACCTTGCATCATGGGAAAGCAATGTCATGCACTGAAAAGAATGTCACAATTCAATCCCTTAAAATGTATCAAACACTAAAACACATTGTATCACATAAGTTCTTTATTACTTGTAACAAATTACACTAGTTATTTAAGACAAAAAACTAGTTAAGCCTACACTTGAACTGAATTACATCACCTCAAATTGTCCTAATACAATAAAATATTTAATTCTTATTTTGATTATTTCTGCCTATATGATTTCCTTAAAAAATAAATTTTACTTTAAAGACATAATAAACTTGAGAGAAAGTACAGATTACTTGATCAAAGACATGCATAAAAAGTAACAGTTTAAAAAAATGTGTTTTTGTTTTCTCATCAAAACAGGAACAACACTACTATATAGTATTGTTGAAGTAAAACAGAACAACAAAACAATACTATTTCAGTAGCCAATGGGGTGAGAGGGAGGTGCAAAAAAACAATTATAGTTTCAGGAAAACATTCTCAAAGAGTAACATTTCACAATTTATTTTTATACAGCAGTTTCTCTGCCAAAAAAAGTTAAGATGAATCTATTTACTGTATTGTTTATCAAGAACATACATCATATACATAAACACAAAAAAAACAAAAAAAATCCCCACTTATTCTGTCTGAAATGTTTTTCAGAGTAAGTACAAATAAATCCAACTCTCTCCTTCGAGCCCCTTTTACTACTATAGAACCAAGACTATTTTTTTTAATTTCAATCATTAAATAAATTACCTTGATTTGTTATTGATTTGCTCTAAATTATTTGAGAAACAGTAGAATTTCTGGAACTGATCCTGCCTGTCCACAGATTAAAGTCAGAAGACTAAAGAGAAATTCTTCCCAACTTAATAAACATAGGAAAAAAACATGTGAGTTGTAGTATTCCTTGAAACTGACAACAAGTGTTTATCTTGTCATCAAAATTCAACTTTACAAAAGAGGTAAGAACATGTTAATAAATAAAATTAACTGTATTTTTTTAAAGCCAGACTGGAATAAGGCTTAGAGATTTAGATTTAAATCGAAAGTATTGTCAGCATTGCTAGCAAGCTGATAAACCATATGCATACACGTGATTATTTTGCACAAAATATTTTATACTGCTCAATAAAGCAATATAATGAAGTAGTAACATTGTAAGAATCAATTTAACAGGACATCTATGAGTTCCCTAAAGGACTGATTGAAACTAAGAAGACTTTTTTTTCTTCTGAAAAGTATTGAGACAATTGTAAAAGCTCTCATCATTCTACTTCCTCTAACAAAAAAGAGGTACTATATAGAAGTACTCAATTATATTACCTTGAATGATATGAAAGTGCCAATAATCAAATATTTTTTATTCACTCCCCTCCCCTAGGGAGTAGCAATGAGTCTATTAATTATAATAACTCAAGCAAGGTCAATTTGCTTTGTGTTTTGAACCCATGTTTATGCCACTCACCGCATGCTAAGTGTGCTTTTAAAGTACCCAGCGAGCACTTATCTGCATACACTGAGGTTCCCCATTCCTTTGTTCTAACAAGATAAATGGGTGTGGTGCTGGCACAGGAACACAGGCGATGACGTCTTTCCCAGAGAGTGTCATAGAATGCCTACATTTCATGAACCTCTTCCCATCGGTCCCCAAAGGTGAAGCTGTATTTCACTGATGCATTTCTGCAACAGTTTAAAGAAAAGTGCCCCTTGAGCTTCCTAGAAAGTCTTTAAGGGAATTACCAGATATTTGCTCGTCCTACCAACATCTTCTGGGCTCTGGTTATTGTATTTAAATACGGTTCCTAAAGGGATGAGTGATAATTTATCATGGTTGAGAATGACAATCATTTTGCCAGACAGACATCCAATTACTCCCACAAGGTCAAATCATTTCAGTTCTCAAGTCTGAAAAATACTGGAACCAATGGTAAGGTTATACTCAGCTCTACCAGAGGGGTGGGGCAAGGACCAGCCTTCACAGAATCGGGTGGAACTGGTCAGAGACACTCAAGTTGTGCACGTGCTTATTTCCTCTGCACTCGTGGGCCAGCATATCACACAGCAAGACCTGCCAGCTACTTTCTGATGTCTCCTGTGTCTCACCTACTCTCTGCCTTCTTTTTTTGCTGCACACCCCCCCCTTTCCCACTGACATAAATGTACAGGTGCCTTGAGTGTGGACTTACGATTAAGCATTTTCATTCTTGGTAACACAAACAGTCCTTGTGCCCACAGTAGGAGAGGATCAGTCAGTTCAGTCGCTCAGGGGTGTCCAACTTGTTGAGATCCCAAGTTCGAAAGTATGCCAGGCATCCCTGTTCTTTACCATCTCCCAGAGCTTGCTCAAACTCAGGTCCATCAAGTTGGTGAAGCCATCCAACCATCTCATCCTCTGTCATTTCCTTCCCCTCCCGCCGTCAAGCTTTCCCAGCATCAGTGTGTCTTTTCCAATGAGTCAGTTCTTCACAACAGGTGGCCAAAGTATTGGAGCTTCAGGTTCAGCATCAGTCCTGCCAATGAATGTTCAGGACTCATTTCCTTTAGGATTAATTGGTTTGATCTCCTTGCAGTCCAAGGGACTCTTCTCCAACACCACAGTTCAAAAGCATCAAGTCTTTGGCGCTCAGCTTTCTTTATAGTCCAACTCTCACATCCATACATGACTGCTGGAAAAACCATAGCTTTGATTAGACAAACCTTTGTCAGGAAAGTAATGTCTCTGCTTTTTAATATGCTGCCTAGGTTGGTCGTAGCTTTTCTTCCAAGAAGCAAGTGTCTTTTAATTTCATGGCTGCAGTCACTGCTCACAGTGATTTTGGAGCCCAAGAAAATAAAGTCTCTCACTGTTTCCATTGTTTCCCCATCTATTTGACATGAAGTGATGGGACTGGATGCCATGGTCTTAGTTTTTTGAATGTTTAAATCAGCTGTTTCACTCTCCTCACTTTCCTCAAGAGGTTCTTTAGTTCCTCTTTGCTTTCTGCCATAAGGGTGGTGTCATCTGCATATCTGAGGTTATTGATATTTCTCCCGGCAATCTTGATTCCAGCTTGTGCTCACCCAGCCCAGCATTCTGCTTGATGTACTCTGCATACAAGTTAAATAGGCAGGGCGACAATATACAGCCATGACGAACTCTTTTTCCAATTTGGAACCATTCCGTTGTTCCATGTCCAGATCTAACTGCTGCTTCCTGACCTGCACACAGGTTCTCAGGAGGCAGGTCAGGTGGGCTGGCATTCTCATCTCTTTCAGAATTTTCCACAGTTTGCTGTGATCCACACAGTCAAAGGCAAGATCGTTCACCTTTATTTTCCCCAGCATAATCTATATGATTCAACTGTATGTGAGAAATGTCTGAAGACAGGAATTTGAATATTGGAATAAAACTAGCAAGAAAACCAAGAAGAGTGATGGGCCTTCCCAAGTTCTCCTCAAGTACACCTACTCCCAGAAAAGCCACAAGGCGCCTTTCACACACAGAGCCAAGCTCTCCTTTTCTGTCTGCCCTCTTAGGTTGGGCTACAGGCTTCCTCTGCACTCAGTCATCAGGTCTCTGACCGGCTCCACCGACTGTTTCTCTACATCCATATTCCTCAGCAATTCCCTTTCTCTTGTCCTTTCAATTCTACAATGACCCCCATCAGTTTCCTCTTCCTCCTCCCAATTATATAAACTTCCAATTCTTCAAAGCCATCACTGCCAAGATAACCCTTCTATCCCCTTCAACTGTTTCCTCTACTTAATGAAAAGGTTCTTTTCAAAACCGGAGCAGTGCTCTCCCACAGCCTGCACGCCTACTGCCCTATCAAACAAGTGCACTACATCCACGTCCAGGCACAGCCTGCAAGTGCATCCATCCACAGGGCTGCCAGAGTTCTGGCCCTGGCATCAGAAACGGGGCTAGATTGAGCCTGGGAAGGATAAGGGTGAGTCCCTCTGCCTGGAGCCACCTTTCTCAGATCTCATGGCTCACTTCCCGCTCATCATTTCAGTCTCACTCCACACACCACCTTCTCAAACATCTTCACTCACCATCCTCGGAGACTTCTTCTCCCTGTCCTTCTCCAGCTCATTTACAGTCTTCTTCACAACATTTACAATCACCTGAAATTATCTCAGCTATGTTTTTGTTTACATGCACTACAGTAGTGCTTCTCAAACTTTAGTGTGCATAATAATCACCTGGGAATCTGCTTAGAATCCAAGCTAGAGTGGGGCCTAAGAGTCTACACTTCAAACAAACTCCAAAGTGACACTGGCCCTAGAGGTCTGCAGACCACACCCTGAGTAGCAAGGTTCCAGAGAATGGGGGATCAATGAGGGCAGAGAGAGATCTGTCTATACCCCAACCCTGATTTGTAGAAAACACTCAAAAATACTTGTTGAATGACCAGAAGAAACTGCAATCCAGGTCCGGTGGTTGGAATCTCCTGGAATCTTTTGCAAGCATGCTAACATTGTCTGGGAATAGTTAGAACACTTCAACCCTAAAGGGATACCCACCTAGAGAAGAACTGCTTATACTGATTTGGTATGCTTACCTATCCAACACACAACTTTTCTGGCATTTAGGATGGCACACTGCTCAGAAAGAATAATAAGTAATCACAGCAGGCCACAAAAGGAAATGCAAATCCACTCTGGACAATTCCTGCCTGATAAGTAAATGATTAAAGCTTTCATTCTGAAACCCTGGCAGGACGTGTGTTTTAAAAGATCATCTGAGAAACACAAAGGAGACGGCACTCAATCTCCTTCCTGAGATTATTTACACCAGACTGTGATCACCTGACCCACTGGAGATGGGGGGATTTGTTAGATGGCATGCTAGGAGGGCACCTTGTATGGTGAGTCATTAATCTCCCCAGTGGTATCTCCAGAGTGAACCAGTAATTATTCTAACAGCTCAAGAGAAGGCCCTAGCAGGGCATCAGCACCCCTCACAGGTCTCACACGAAGAGCAATTCCTGACAGTTCCAGTGCAGCAGGTCACAGGGGTCATACACACGAGCTCAAGCGTAGACTACCTCAGGCCCATCTACCTGCTCAGAAGTCGGACGCTCAGTGCCAGGCTTGGGGAGAGGGGACACAGCTGCAGAAGGAAGACCCCCTTAGAGATGATGCCACCGGAATCCCTTCCAAACAAGGTCCAGGAATTGCTGCAGCACCACACTTACGGGATCTCAAAGATGGGTTTAGATACACAAACCCAATCCCCACCCCCACACAAACCTGGGTGAATATGCTCACTGGAAGAGGGTTCTAACACTTAGCAAGTTTTAACTTCAGATTTACTAATCCCTTGCCTGTTCCTGCGGAGTTTTTCCATCACTGGTGCAGTATATGACACATACAAATCCACTAGAACTCACTGACTCCTCATCCAAACTGTCAGTGACTCACACAGATGCGATTCCTATGAACTGGGAGAAGCTGCCAGTGATAGGCTGCTTAAGAAATTAACGTAAAAAGAAGTCCCATACCACAGACTCAGAGCTCTCTATAATCAGAAAAAGAACAATATTTTTCCTATCATCAGGCTCACACTCACCTCTGCGTGTTTTCTTCTTTAATATTTTACCAGGCAGCTGAGAAAATTAAATGCGTAGAACATGACTTATCATCTACTTGTGTTCCTATATTCCTAGTCACTTTTTAAATGTTTATCTAGCTGCCCTTTATTGTTCAGGGAGTTAAAAAATTTTAAACATGTGAACCTTAGGAACAGCCAAAACCATGAATACAACACTGCCTTTCTGTCCAATCAACAAATATTTATCAGGCACCTACAATCTGTCAGGCTTACTTGAGGTGCTGACACAGGGAGGGAGATACAGGAGTGAACAAGACAAGTGAGTTCCTGCTGTCATAGAGTTCACACTCGGGCGGTGGAGGCAGGAGACAGAAGCAAACACAAGTATATGGAGAGGAATTTCAGATGCTGAACCACGCTAGGAAAAAGATGAAAGGGTGTGTGTTGGGGGGGCGGGGGGGGGGGGCTTGAAGAGAAAAGCCTGGGGAAAGGGATGTATCTGGTTTACTTGAGAGGTTAAGAAAAGACAAATAAAGAAGCAACTTAAAAGTGAAATGTGGCTGGAAGAAGCATTGCCCAAAGTAGGTTCTATGCCAAGCGATGCAGATGTTATTAACAGGTATTATATACATAAAGAACTCCTTGGTCAGATGGCCACATGGAGCTTAAGTTAAACAGGTTTCTTTCCTGCTGACATCCCAGAGCCTCTCAATGGACAATGTGATAAATCTTTGAAAAGGTGTATATAAAAATGTAGGACTAACCAAGCTTCTTTGACTGTGGAATCCTTTCTTCTCAGAGCTCTTAGAGGAGATTATATTTCATGGGAAGCACTAAGCTGGTCAATGGTTTCCAGCCCTAGATTTACACTAATATTAGTAATATTAGTAGTGGATCCTTCCCAAACACCAACGCCCAGGCCTCACCCTAGACCGATGAACTCACACTCTCAGAGAGGTGAACCCACAAGTCAGCATTTTATTTTAAAGCTCCCCCCAGGTGATTCTAATGTACAGACAGCATTGAAAACCATTAAGCTGGAGCATGGGATGCATGCAATAAAAAGAGTGGAAAACAAGGACAGAAAGGGTTGACTGGGGTCAGGCTGTGGAAGGTCTTGAATGCCACACTAAAGAGCTTTAACTTTATTTGGGAGGCAGCAAGGACCTATCAAGGACGATTCCTAGGAAAGCTATGATAAATACCAGACAGGAGGTCAAGACACTCCAGGGCATTTCTGCTCTCCACCCTGCTTCTTGTCACTGATTGTGTTGGAGTGGCTGTGGAAGGACAGAAGAGATTTTATAACCACAAAACATACCACAAGAGGAAAGATGGAGGACGAAAGACAATTTCAGAATAGGAACAATATGAATTCCCACTGCACCACAAACGTAGGAAATTCAACAAGGCATTTTCAGATATCAGCTTTTTCATTCACTCCTACTCTAACCTGGGAGTGATAGTGGAATCAGAGGTGAATGCCAAATTGATCTGGACCATTTGAAGTTTTTGCTTCCCTGGTGGCTCAGACGGCAAAGAGTCTACCTGCAGTGTGGGAGACCCAAGTTCAATCCCCGGGTCGAGAACATCCCCTGGAGAAGGAAATGGCAATCCACTCCAGTATCCTTGCGTGGAAAATTCCATGAACAGAGGAGCCTGGCAGGCTACAGTCCATGGGGTCACAAAGAGTCAGACACGACTGAGCGACTTCACTTTCACTTGAAGTTTTTATAATCTAGTACAGATGAAGACTAAATGGAAATAAACACAGTAACAGACAGCGTGTGGTACCTAGAGGTACACAGAGAAGCCCAACAACTTATGGGGAAGGGTGGAAGAAACCCCTTCCTGCTGAAGTCATTACAGTGACTTTCCGGGGAGAGAGCAACACCATGTAAACCACATTAAGTCCCTAGTTTTTCAAAACTTGTCTGTATACTGCCAGGTACTGTGTTATCCTCTGAAAAAAGAGGAGAAGAACAAGTCAAGATTATATTATAGAGCCCATAATCTAACAAATGAGACAAACACAAGAAAAAACAAAATGCAGGGTATTTTTCAATGCTTTCACAGGAGACACTTTTTTCCTGAGAAAGGTTGAAGTGAGTCTGCTAGAAAAAGGAGAGAGGGCAGGGAAAAGCTCAAGAACATTCCACAAAAGGATCAGCCAACAGCCTGCAACATTCAGATTCTACAAACAGGACTCGGGAAAGGGGGCAAGATAAGGCCGAATAGGCAGGTCCAGAAGAACCCAAGGTACTGGGATTATCTCCAAAATGGTTAGACCAGTTAGGAGACAACCGGATTACTCACGGTGAGTCATCTTAAATACGGTGGTAAAGGTACTACTACTCATGATCCTGGTAAGTATCATCCTCCACATCCTAACACGCACAGATGCTTTCCTCTCGGCCAGGTATTCCACTGCAGTGGAGAACAATGTAAGAGGATGACCTCTGCCCCCACTTTACAGATAAAGCCACAGAAGAGTAAACTGGTTTAGCCATGCACCATGATCAGATAGCTGGAGAGGAGACAAATGTGGGAGTATGGGAGAAGAGCAAAAGACCAGAGGACTGGCAAGGTGTGGCTACTGAAAGGGAAAGGCAATCATTACCTGCCTCTGGGTTTCTGGCTTGAGAAATGGGGTGGCTGGTGCTGGCACTTCCTGAGATAAAGATCACAGGACCACAAGCAGGCTTGTGGGGGAGGATGTCATCTGGGGACATGTTGAGTCTAAGCACTTGTGACACATTCAAGGGTAAGGAGGACTAGGTTACATGCAATGGTCTCAGAGGAAAGATCCAGACTATAGGGAAAAAAATGAGGATTCATCTACTGAGAGTAGACAAGATCACCTAGATAAAGGCTGTAAAGGCTAGAGCCATGTTGGAAATACTGGAGTGCCTGGAGTGGAGAAGGGCCCTTAAAAGAATGACACAATAGAGAGAGATACAGAAGTATACCCAGAGCTCCCGCAAGCCCAGCTAAGGGAGCAGAGAAGGTAAAGGCTGCAGGCAGGGTGACGAGCTTCGAGGCGAGCACAGCTGCCCCCTGGCATGACAGCAAGGGTCTGACAGGAAGTAACAGGGAGGACAAGGAAGGAGACAGGCCACACAGCCCGCTGGGAGGTCACTAGATTTGGGCAATGGGAGGAAGTAAGGAATCCATGATTTCAACGTGTAAAGCCTGTATATGGTGCCACCATTCATTAAGATAGGGAAGTCACAAGGCTGATTTCAAGGTTCACCTGAGGGGAGAGTTATGGAAAGGTACAGGAAGAATCCAGACTCAAGTGGCAGAACATTCTGCAAAGCATACCAGATACTGTGAATGACAAACTGTGGAGTCCCAAATCCCAAGGAGACTCTAATTACCACTGACTTTAAGCAAACCCTAAGTGATCTGGGACTCTGTTTCTACAACCACGAAATGGGAAGAATAATGCTGCCCCACATCTCATTGGCAGAAATATTTATGAGTAGACTTATTAATATAATCCCTTAAGGTATGTAGTACTATTTGTTTTAAGACAGACTGAGATTAGATAGTGCTACAAATTGAGCAGCTGTATTGTTAGGTATCGATTGAAGCTTAGGCTCTTCCTGTCTCTCAATTAAGAAGACATCACTCACTAATTTATACTGTACGGGGGAAGAGTTCCAGATCTAGTAGAGGGTGGGAGGACAGACTCCCAGGCACAGTAATAACAAAGGACAGTCCCTCCAATTGATGAAAAAGAGGAATAAGGTCAAAGGCCCAGCCCCAGAAAATCTGCTGTTTCTCCACTTTCGTGCACTGTGACCCAGAAAAGACATTCTCGGTATTTATGTTTTGCTACTGGCAAAGGATCTCTCTTCCTCTTTTCTTGGTAAACAGATACTTACCCTGGATGCAGTAAATTTTATATATAGTAGTAAAGAGTAAAGAAGAGGCTGGGGGAGAGGAGAAGAAATGGAGGGGAAGTCAGGTTCAATTTCAAAGCTTCTAGCAAGTTAAGGCTACAGATAACAGTTGAGCCTTACAGAAATATATTGTGTTAGGAAAATGATGAAAATGAAAAACAAAATTTCTTTCTAAAGTAAGTCATTAAATTTAAGAATTCAGAAGTACTCAGAATTTAAATAAGTTTTGCATTAACCAAAACACAAGCTGCAGGGTGTCTCAGCTTCCTACCTGTGACTGTGTCAGATGCCTTAACTTAATATTTTAAACATGTTGAACTTGATCTTAGTTTTCACCTAAGTGGCCTTTAAATTTACTTTATTCTGGGGGTTAAACTTTCCTTCATTGTATGAATCTCAATTTATCTATTCCTAATTTATAAAACAACTCTGATAAACTTTCTGATTTAATATTCCAAAGCACTGTTACTGAAAGTAGTCAGTCCCCAAACTGTTGCCTATCAGCAAGAAACTAATGGGCTCGTTTCAGAATTAAGTCAGCTAGGTGGGGGGTTTTTGTTGTTGCTGTTCCTTGGTTTTGTTTTTCCAACAATAAAGATATTCCTGATGAAGGGAGGAGTATACTGATTAGAGTCTGGTTGGGGCTTCCCAGGGGGCTCAGTGGTAAAGAATCTGTCTGCCAACTCAGGAGATGTAGGTTCGATCCATAGGCCGGGAAGATCCCCCGGAGGAGGAAACGGTAACCCACTCCAGTAGTCTTGCCTGAGAAATCCCACAGACAGGGGAACCTGGCAGCTATCAGTACACAGGGTCACAGAGTCTGACACACTCAGCAATGAAGCACGCACGTGCAAGCTCTTTGAAGCCCACCAGCCGCAAACAGCTGCAGGACCTGCACGAGACCGTGGGCCACAGTGATAGCACAGCTCGGGCATCAACGTTCCTCCAATGCAAACGGTACCTTCTTAGTGCCTGGGACTTAAAAACAGGTGACAGATAACCTAACCCTTCATGGCCACAAAATTCTCCAACACAGCTCCAATAAGGAGCATTCCCTGATGCCCTGCCTGGTTGTATAGAGACACAAGCGTCCACAGTTGTATTTACTTCAGTGTGGGTTGGACAGCCTAGAAATCAGTTCTGCAGACACCCCAGCCACAGGGTCTTCCCATGAGATCACGCTGCCTGCTAGTCTGCTACTGTGCTACAACAAACAAAGATAAAATACCACAATTATATACTGTATTCTTAATTCTAAATGACAGGATTAAAGGAGGGCATGACACATGTCACAGCTTAAGGATGCCTGCCCATCTTTCACAACAAAATACACTCCAAAATTAGAGTTTTGCTTGCTTTAATTTTCATTTTCTGCAAAGAATGTGCCAACATGAGAAAGTAAATTACAACAAAATAAACTATTTCACGATTCTTGTTGCCATTCACTAAAAGTATCACTCAGGAACTAGAGACCAATATAAGCAGGGCAGCCGTTGAAGGATGAGAAGAAAGGAGACAGAAGTTAAAAACATTAAGTACTTATCAGAGTGGGGTCTCAGTGAGCAGAGAGGGGAGAAGTGAAAAGTGCCCCTCATCTCCATAGCCATGAAACAACCCCAGACACCAGCTGAAGCTCAGTCAGGTTACTCAAGCAATGCACCATTCAAACTGTTTCCATCTGTTGAACCGCTCCAGAGATGCTTGTCTAAACTTAAGCAATGAGAAGTTACACAGAGACACTACGCTGCCTATCAATCTTGACATCCTAAGTGGAGACTTTTATTCAAGCAGCACATGGACTCCGAAGCACTACCAAAACTATACCACGGAAATAAAAATTAACAGACTTGGAAAAAAATTCTGGAGATTTTGGCTCCTTGACACTCAAAAAGTGGTTGTTGGACCAACAGAATGGGCATCACGGGAGCATTAGAAAAGGAGAATATGAGGCACCACTTTAGACCCACAGAAACAATCTCATTTTACCATCATCCCCAGTGATTAGTAGGCATATTACAGTCTGGAAGCACTCCTCTAGTTCACTGGTTCTCAAACCTGCCGCAAATCAGAAACATCCCTAGGGCGTTTAGAAAAATACTGATGCCCCGGTCGCAGGTTAGGGAGCCTGGGAATCAGCACCTTATAAAACATACTGATCCAGTCCTATTCCCTCGTTTTATGGAAGTGGATGAAAAATTGAGACCCACAAAAGTTAGACGATTTGTCAAGATCACAGGAAGTTACTGGCTGAATTAACAGTAGATCCTAAAAAATCTTTAGGATTGTGCTGCCCATTTTTAAAAAAAAGTCAAAGAAACCTCACAGTTACCAGTAAATCAAATGAATTTTAAATATCTAAGGTTTCATTTCTCTTCACTTTCTACCATAAGAAATTATCTGCATATCTGAGGTTATTGGTATTTCTCCCAGCAATCTTGATTCCAGCTTGTGCTTCATCCAGCTCAGCATTTTACATGAGGTACTCTTGCATATAAGTTAAATAAGCAGGTTAAATAAACAATATACAGCCTTGATGCACTCCTTTCCCGATTTGGAACCAGTCTGTTGTTCCATGTCCAGTTCTAACTGTTGCTTCTTGACCTGCATACAGATTTCTCAGGAGACAAGTCAGGTGGTCTGGTATTCCCATCTCCTTAAGAATTTTCCACAGTTTGCTGTGATCCACACAATCAAAGGCTTTGGCATAGTCAATAAAGCAGAAATAGATGTTTTTCTGGAAGTCTCTTGCTTTTTCAATGATCCAACAGATGTGGCAATTTGATCTCTGGTTCCTCTGCCTTTTTTAAATCCTGCTTGAACAACTGGAAGTTCACCATTCACGTACTGTTGAAGCCTTGCTTGGAGAATTTTGAGCATTACTTTGCTAGTGTATGAGATGAGTGCAATTGTGCTAAAGTTTGAACATTCTTTGGCATTGCTTTTCTTTGGGATTGGCATGAAAACTGACCTTTTCCAGTCCTGTGGCCACTGCTGCATTTTCCAAATTTGCTGACATATTGAGTGCAGCACTTTCAGTAAAAACCCTCTTGATGAAAGTGAAAGGGGAGAGTGAAAAAGTTGGCTTAAAACAACATTCAGTGCTCGCTTAGGCAGCACATATAATAAAACTTAACATTCAGAAAACGAAGATCATGGCATCCGGTCCCATTAACTGCATGGTAAATAGATGGGGAAACAGTGGAAACAGTGGCAGACTTTATTTTGGGGGGCTCCAAAATCACTGCAGACGGTGACTGTAGCCATGAAATTAAAAGATGCTTGCTCCTTGGAAGAAAAGCTATGACCGATCTATACAGCATATTAAAAAGCAGAGACATTACTTTACCAACAAAGGTCCATCTAATCAAAGCTATGGTTTTTCCAGTAGTCATATATGGATGTGAGAGCTGGACTACAAAGAAAGCTGAGCACCAAAGAATTGATGCTTTTGAACTGTGAGGCTGGGAGAAGACTCTTGAGAGTCCCTTGGACAGCAAGGAGATCCAATCAGTCCATCCTAAAGGAAATAAGCCCTGAATATTCATTGGAAGGACTGAAGCTGAAGCTGAAACTCCAATACTTTGGCCACCTGATGCGAAGAACCGACTCAGAAAAGACTGATGCTGGGAAAGATTGAAGGCAGAGAAGGGGATGACAGAGGATGAGACGGTTGGATGGCATCACCGATGCAATGGACATGAATTTGAGTAGGCTCTGGCAATTGGTGATGGACAGGGAGGCTTGCCATGCTGCAGTCCCTGAGGTCACAAAGAGTTGGACACGACTGAGCGACTGAACTGAAGGTTTCATTTTGGTATATGCTTCTCAATACTCCTGTACTTTCAAATGAAATAAAAGCATGCTCATATTTATTTAATGTATAAACCTTTGAACCTCGTCCAGTATTTTTCGACAGCAGGGGTGGGTGGTGGGGGGACATAATTCTCCACCAGTCACAGTGCAGTCAGTGGAGACACAGTGAATACTGACTCTTTGGCTTATTGCCTAGGTCAGAGACAGGACCATGAATGAACCTTTTTCTTTCAAAAATCTCTGTATTACTTTTTTTAGCCAAAACAAAAACCAAAAAGTAAAAAGCGGCCCCAAACCACCTATTAAAGATCCAATTTAACTTTGAAAGAAAAGTTCAAAACCAAGGACAATCGCTGTGTTCTGACAAAAGTTCCCAAAAGTACAGAAGTGATACTTGGCATACCTAAGACAAGAAACTTTTGCTGAGATTGATGATTATGTCATTACATTTAAAACGCCCATAAATTAGCACTAGATACATGGGGGTGTGGTGAGAGGTGTGGGTGGAGTGAAGGAAATTAAAAGCTGCGGTCAGACTTAAAAAAAATACCCCATAAAGCAACGTATGTTTCTGACAGTTGAAACAGACTGCATGACAGACAGCAAAACCACATTTCCGCATGTTTTTTTTTTTTTTTTTTGGAATGGATCTGTGGCTTTATGCCACCAAGCAATATTTTGGTTTACCAAAATGTACTCTATGGCCTTTTAATTTCATGTTTACTTAACTTTCCTTACTATCACTGCTGTTCTCACTCAGCTAGACCAGTTTAAGACAAGTGTCCTAAAAGAGGGAGAAGGCTTTAAAATACAGAATATGCTTCAAATTAGGAAAAAAAGAAAATTAACCACACACATGTAATTCACATTAACTAAAGCACTCATTGTAATTTGGGTATTTAGCTCATACGTAATGAACAATGGAATAATTATTTCTTTGGAAATACAGTCGTTTCTCAAGACAATTACAGAGACTCAGCCTCATGTTTACATAAAATTTCTCAACACAAAATGGATAAAGAATCGTTGACCTATCCAGATGTTGACTGACAGAAAAATGTAAAAGCAACAGAAGAATGACTGAAGCAAAGAGTTTCCATGGCTGATGAATAATTTAAAGGATTCTGTACCTATTCTTAATCTTAAAAAAAGAAAAAAAACCCAAACTTAAAAAGGATAAAAGCCAAAATCAGATAATTTGCAAACTCCCACTATTGCATCTATATAAAGGTAATGGCAGTTAATCAAGCAAAATGATGAAGAGTCTCTCTTTCATACACTGACACAAAGGTCTAACACCTCCTTAAAATGATAAGTTCCAAAAACCACAGCCCACAAAGGGCTGCCTGGCGAAGTCCACTGTGGTCTGGGTGTAGAATAAAGGCACAAATACAAACCTTGCTGAAAATGAATCCCTGAGGTTTTTGGCAGGAAAACAGATTTGGCAGGAGATGAAGGGAAGGTGCTAATATGGAGGCAGATGGGAACCCACAAACTCCCTGTCCTCCTTCTCTGTTCCCATCCCTCCCTCCTCCCTAGGCACCTCATCCACTGGCATAATTAAGACCGAGTTTCCGCTCCAAGGTCTCTTCTCTCAAGGGTACCTTGATGCTGAGAGTTTACAGAGGTCAGTGTCTCAGGTCTTTCTCTGTTCATTTCCACACTCCTCATTCAGGGTCACTTGGATTCCTCCTTTCCAGGACATGTCATCTCTTCAGCCCAGCCTCTCTCCTTCATGTCCCTCTCCACTCAGATCATGTCAACCAACATTTATTGAACATTTGCTGTTAGGCCCTGTGCAAGTTGCTGAGAACAAAGCAAATTAGCAAACAGACATGGTCCCTCCCCTACTGTCTTCCTTACACTTTCCTTCAATAGCCCATGTAATAGAAGTAGCACTTAAGACCTTCTATAATGCTTCCCAAACCCACCTCCTCAACCATTACTTCCTCTATCAACCAACCAGGCTGAGAATGGTTGTAACCACCACTTGAACACGGACATCACTTTTCCTGTCTCTGTGCCTTCCACTTGGAATCCTCCTCTCTCCCTTTCTTCCTGTCCAAAAGACCTCTTCCTCTGCGGTCCCACTAAAATGTCCCCACATCCTCTGTAGCAGCATTCTTAATCAGTTCCAAGCCAGGAAGATGTCCACCTATGTCACAAGCGTGTCATCACCACACACTGCCACGTACTGTCCACACTGGGCCGAACGCCATTAGAGCATTAGAATCTCATGGAGGCAAGCATTCAATCTCCCCTAACACCCTAACCCTCAAAGTGGCCTCCACAAAGTATGAGACCAGTTAGCATGTGTTGAATGAACAGTTACAAGCCACTATCGCCTCTGCCTTCCATCTGGGGTGTCCAGCACTACTGACTTAACTCTGCAACTCTATCAATAAGGGAAGAATAAACGATGTCACGACAATTTAGTTCTTTTTTTCAGGTTTAAGTCTTTAGGTTATAATCTTCTTAATCTTCATAAGGTCTGAAGTGAAGCGAAGTGGAAGTCACTCAGTGGTGTCTGACTCTTTGCGACCCCATGGACAATACAGTCCATGGAGTTCTCCAGGCCAGAATGCTGGAGTGGGTGGCCGTTCCCTTCCCCAGGGGCTCTTTCTCACCCAGGTCTCCCGCATTGCAGGCGGATTCTTTACCAGCTGAGCCACCAGGGAAGCCCAAGAACACTGGAGTGGGTAGCCTATCCCTCCTTCAGAGGATCTTCCAGACCCAGGAATCAAACCGGGGTCTCTTGCATTGCAGGCGGATTCTTTACCAACTGAGCTATCAGGGAAGCCCTTGTAAGGGCTAGTTCTAAGTATTTCAATTTGAGAAGCTAAAAGTTTCTATTCAGAAAATTAATCTCTGTATGAGCTTCAAACAAACAAAAATGACAAACGTAAAAAAGAAAACTGTAAAAAAGAAAACTTGGAAGTTATAAATCTGGAAAGTTGTCATGAACACCATCTCAGAACAAATTCAACAAAGACCTCACCAAACTTTTTCTACATACATCCTAAACTGATGCAAAATATGCTATGAGTTCTTGCTTAGACAGTAAGGAAATCCTATCAGCTCTGCTTAGATCTGGTTAAAGTAGGTCCTAACCATGGGTCTCCTTCCTGGGTCAGCTGTATAAAGCCTTTGTAAATGAGCTGCTTTATGTCTGACCCAGGGTCTCCTAAATCTGAAACCTCAAAAAATGAAAAAAAAAAAAAAAAGTTTTTTTTTTTAAAGGCTTACAAGGAAGAGCTGTCATCTTCACATTCCTGGAACCTACATACAAGAAAAAATTTAAGGACACTCTGGAATTTTGCAGGACATTCTCTACTAAAATGTCCAAACCAAAAAAATTAAAAAGCCCAAACAAGCACTCTGGATTCCCCAACTAGGCCAAAAAATATTCAAGCACGTAACTGTGAAATTGCCACTATGTTTTTTATTGGCCACTTTAGGTGAACTATAATATTTTTTGAGGTTAACCAAAACAGACATACTTAGAAGTAATAAGCCACACTTCCAAACAGTTCTGTGTTCTCCCCCAAATCAAAAGCCTTTAAAATAGTCATCTACATTCATAGCATGGCACAACAGAATATGCAAGGGGAAAAAATAAGCCCAAATAAAACAAGTTCAATGAACAGTGCCCAAACATTTAAAAATATAATAAACTCATATTCTAGATGCATAGGCTACTTAGAAAACTCCAGGTTCCATTCTGTTTACCGCATGTAATCAGGACTAGACAAAGTCAAGCACAACACACTGATCTAACCAAGAAGTTAAAGGGAAAAGCAGAAGGACTATCTTGCAGCAAGAGCTGCCCTAATTTCTCAGTTGGAGCCAATCAAGCCAAGGTGTTATACTGAATTCTCAGGTGGACCAGTCTATCCTATCTTGGGAATAACCAAACAGGTACCTCCAGAAAATGGTTGAAACACTGGCACCGTTCAGCATGAACAGAGGAAGGCTATGGAAAGACAATACTTTTGAAAAAACTGTTACCTAGAAGGAACCACATTCAAAAAACAAAGATCATGGCATCCAGTCCTATCACCTTATGGCAGACAGACAGGGAAAAAGTGGAAACAGTGTCAGATTTCATTTCCTTGGGCTCGAAAATCAACACAGATGGTGACTGCAGCCACAAAATTAGAAGACGCTTTCTCCTTGGAAGAAAAGCTAGACAACGGATTAAAAAGGCAGAGACATCACTTTGCAGACATAAGTCCATATAGTCAAAGCTATGGTTTTTCCAGTAGTCATGTACGAATGTGAGAGCTGGACCATAAAGAAGGCTGAATGCTGAAGAATTGATGCTTTTGAACTGTGGTGCTGGAGAAGACTCTTGACAGTCCCTTGAATAGCAAGATCAAACCAGCCAATCCTAAAGGAAATCAACCCTGAATATGCATTGAAAGGACAGAGGCTGAAGGTGAAGCTCCAATACTCTGGCCACTTGATGTGAAGAGTTGACTCACTAGAAAAGATCCTGATGCTGGGAAAGATTGAGGGCAAGAGGAGAAGGGGACGACAGAGGATGAGACAGCTGGATGGCATCACCAATTCAATGGACAAGAGTTTGAGCAAACTCAGGGAGACAGTGAAGGACAGGGAAGCCTGGTGTGCTGCAGTCCACGGGGTCACAAAGAGTGGACACAATTTAGTGACTGAACAACGACAGAAAGGAAGTAAAAAGTGACTAATTTCTGGGACCCTCAATGGGTAGCGAAGACAAACTGGCCTCACTTAAAAAACAAGAAATTTTCAATGAAAATGATGATTACAGAAAACCATGTAACATCCTCATTCTGAACTTGACATAAGAACCCATTACCACCAACTCAACTCTGCTTATCATCATGAGAAGGGGAGAACACCTGAAAAGACAAGTACAGTTTTACAGGTTCTCTCGCGATGATACAATGAGCTACAGAAGTCAGACAAAGCTGATTCTTGGCTTCTACCCATTCGATGCCAGTAGCACCTCTGAGCTCTGACAACCAGAAGTATCTGCAGACACTGCCAAACGTCCTTGGGAGAAAGGAGCTGCTCTGTCTGAGAGCACCGCCCTAGAGAAATAGTTCTCAAACTCCTTTCGGGTTCTGGTTTCCCCCTGCATCAATGAGGGCTATGAACTCTTCTCCCACAGAAAAAGGCACACGGTTTTGCATATAAATTCAAGGACTCTGTGGATACTTTAAAAACCAGTCAAGGACCCCCCAATTCCAATTCTCATCCCAGGCAGGCACTCAATAATTTTTCAGTCCTCTGGACATTCCCAGGTGGTTACAAAAGGTACTGTGCCTGTTTTAGAAATGTCATGGTCAGAAGCACAAAAATATAGGCCTGTGGTCATCAGGCCATAAGCCAGCAGTGCAATCTACAATAAAGACGAACCATCAGTTCAGTGACCCAGTGCACTTTTTCACAAAAGAGTATACTACTTTTCCCCAACCTGGAATAACTAACCAATTCAGGGCAGCGTGCATGGCCCTGCAAACCTGGCTGAAAAACTACCCTCAACCCATGTTTCCACTCGACTGTTACAATAGCAGAAAGTCCTGAAGCAAATAAAGGAATTGTTTTGCAAATTAAAAACTGAATCTGAAGACCAAAGCTATTTCCACTTGGTTAAAAAAAAGAAGTGTTCCGACCACTTGTATGGTTAGTGAAGCAGAGCCAGAGCAGGGCTTGGGCAGTGAGGCAGAAGAAGCCTGAGTTCAGGGCAAGGCTGCTGCCGCCACAGCGCTTCTCTACAAGGATTAGGGGGCAGAGAATTTGCTAATCTGGGAACACAAAAAGCTTTTTCTGATACAAATATATACACCCAATAGTAGACCCACTATTATTTGTAACACTTTTAAGCTCACTGTGTGCAGAACACAGTGGGCTAGCTAGGTACATGTAAAAGCCAAAAACAAAACAAGCTTCCCATACTAAAAACAGTCCTTTGGGGGGGGGCTGAGGCTGGGCTGACTCTTGCCACTTACACCCTGTAAAGTCCTGGGCAAATTTCTTAGCTTCTCTTTACCTTACTTTCCTCATATACAATGGTGGCAACCAGATCCCTTCCTTAATTAAGGGCTATGATTTAAACCAATCAATGAGCTTCCCTTGTGGCTCTCAGTTGGTAAAGAACCCACCTGCAATGCAGGAGACCTGGGTTCTATCCCTGGGTTGGGAAGATCCCCTGGAGAAGGGAAAGGGTACCCACTCCAGTATTCTGGCCTGGAGAATTCCATGGACGGTACAAGTCCATGCGGTCGCAAACAGTCAGACACAGAGTGACTTTCACTTCACTTAAACAAATCAATACATCTGAAACACCTAGCGCACCTGCTGGTTTGCAGTAGGTGCTCAATTGTTACCTGGTATTATCATTAATATCTGTCAAAGGTACACATATGGACAGACTTCCCAGGTGGTTCATTGGTAAAGAATCCACCTGCCAATGCAGGAGACTCAGGTTCGATCCTGGGATCCCTGGGTCGGGAAGATCCCCTGGAGAAGGAAATGGCAACCCACTTCAGTATTCTTGCCTGGACAAGCGCTCTCATGGACAGCGGAGCCTGGCAGACTATAGTCCATGGGCTTGCAAAAGAATTTGACATGACTCAGCAACTAAGGAACAACAATACATATGGACAATCTGTAACTACAAAGTCACTGATACTCTCTTAACCTAGAGAAAGACACATAAGATGTGGCCATACCTATGAAATTAGGAACACAGCACATGGTTCTAGGTTGTAAAATATTGGCAATAGTAAGATTTTTTTTGATTTCTGTTTTTTTCTGTCTACAATAGCCTAACACTGCTCAAAGGAAAATTCTTAAAAAAATTTTTTTTTCATTACACACAAAATTGATTCAAAATGTTAACTCAACAGCAAGCCACTACTGTCAAGCAATGAAATTAGGAATAGACCTTTTGCTAACATTGGTCATTTTAAAATCACATGAATCCAATCCTCAATTTTAAAAATTCCCCTCACCAGCTCAAGGGCCTGTGGCAGAGAACTGCAATGACAACTCCTAACTTTGGATAGCCTATCGAGACCTTTGTTGCTCTTCATAAAAATGAGTCCTGCTTAAGAGCTCAGAAATAAAGCTCATAAACTAATGGTTGACACTCTACTATAGGAAATGCAGTACAAATGAAAAATTAAGCCATCCCTTCAGTTGTTCCAGCCTTTCCTCGGCTAAGTTCCAAAAACTGTTTTCAGGTGTCAGAGATACAGCAGGAACAAACCACCTTCTCTTTTGGAGCACATACCTTAGTGATGGAACCTGATCTCTACTATGTCCTTCATTCATCAAAGGCCAAGATTATATATTTCCCCCTCTCCCCCCACTTTTTTTTTTTTTTTACCTACAGCTAACTTATAAGCCAAGTTGAAAAGTCCAAACTTTACTCTAAGTAAAAGACAATGCAAGAAACCCAATGTAAGTCACTTAAGCTCTCAAATTCACTGTAAGCCAGTTTACAGGCCTGCTTTACCCTGAGCATCATCAAGGTAAACCTTAGCTAAAGAACTGACATCTGCACTGGATTCTGGAAGCAAAACTAATCCCAGGAGCTAATTGCTGCTGTTGTTTAGTCACTAAGTCGTGTCTGACTCTTGTGACCCCAAGGATTTGTAGCTGGCCAGGCTCCTCTGTCCATGGGATTTCCCAGACAAGAATACTGGAATGGGTTGCCATTTCCTTCTCCAGGGAATCAAACCCATATCTCCTGCAATGGCAGGTGGATTCTTTACGACTGAGCCACCAGAGCTAATTACACAACAGGTAATAAACTACTACATATTATTGGACCACACTTCGATTTACAGGATTTTAGAAGCTGTATGATTAAATTTTCCAATACTTTTCCAACACTATATATGCCAAAGGAAAAGTAAAAAACAAATCACTTTAAAGCAGCACTAGAATTATATACATACAAAATATATTTAATTTTAGGGAATTCCTAAGTGGTCGAGCGGTGAGGACTTGGCCTTTCACTGCCAGGGCCCAGGTTTGATCCCCAGTCAGAGAACTATTAATATGTGTATCGTGGCCAAAAAAAAACACCAAACAAACAGAAGAAACCATATGACATCAATATTAAACGTTTTACAATAGCTATTCTAGTTGTGCATCATTACTCTGGCCTGAATGATGGCCTTCAGGGAGCCAGTGAGTTATGAACCATCCACTAATTAACAGAGTGACTTTGTCATTTAACACTGGAGTCATTTTATTCATCCAAAAGATGGGGAAATGCTTTAGCAACATTATTGGAATCTAAATAAAATCATGGATGAGAAAGTATCCTATAAAATATAAAATACAATAGGTTAATTTTGGAGTTTAAAAGAACAAAAACCTCTGAAAATAGTTGTTAAAAGGGACTTTCTGAGACTGAAAAGAAGTCTCTATTTCTGTCCATTGGGTCGTAGAAAATAACCAGAAGAGCCATTTAGACAAAAGAACTAAGAGATCTCAGTGCTTACTTACACTTTTATTTGAAACCAAGAGAAGCAAAGCGCTGAGAAGTTAAGGCACACGGCAACATCTCACAGCTGGGTACCAGCAAGGTCAGAACGGGAATCTGAGTCCTGATTCAGGAAAGCACTTTGGTGGACGTAGGAGAGTATTCCAAACAGAGCATCTGAAATGTTTGGAGAGTCAGCAGAAATACCTACCATACCAGTGATCTGAAATTGAGTCAAACCGAGGATTTATCTTACCGGTAGGCTGATTTCAAGGATTTATTTAACTTCTATGTGCCTCAGCCTCCTCAAATACAAAATGGAAATAACAATGATAATATAGAGCAGTAACCTCATAAGGTTATTGTGAGAATAAGTAAAATATTACCTCTAAACAAGCTCTCTAAAATCACTTATTGTTATGATTAGGATTGATTCTTACACTTTCAATGACACGGTACCCTCCCCACCAATAAAAAACTAAGATATCTTCATTTCCTTGTCCCCTGAAAAGAAGCAAAAGCTTGCATTTTTACTGATTTGAAAAGAAGTTAGCTAAGCATATCACACTATGCCTAAGATCAGTATCTCCCCACACTCACTCAAACCACAAGTACACAGACCTATTAATAGTAAAAGAATTCTTCAGATACACTCTGACAAGTGATAGAGGGATGTTCAAACTGAATTTTAAATTCAGTTAGGAAAGATTCATGTTTCTATCTTTAAGAAGGCAAATCCCACATGCTAAAATACATGTATTCTACTTTAAACTAGCCTAACTTGCTCCTAAAAAGCAAACCAAACTCAGCTGCTTTTTACTTCATCTTTCCTGTCATTTTTCCACAAATTTAATAAGTAGGCACCCACAGGCCTTACTAGGCTTGGAAGCTCAACGTTCGTTACCCTACAACCTCCATATACCCTTAAAAATACCGTCCACGTTCTTGGCTACCTCGAGCTGAACGCGGGGACTCCCTCATTTACCAAGTATTTCATGCACACCTACTGTGTGGCAGGCGCAGTTCTCAGCACCAGGGACACAGCAGAGGCCATCGGCACACCTGTTCTCACACAGCCTTAACTTCACGTGGGAGCGAGGAGGCCGGCGAGAAACAAGTTCATACCTAGTGTTTGCACAGTATACTTAAGGAATGTGAAAACAGCCAGTTTCACTAAGCGCTGTGCTCACAGTGGAAAAAGGCTTCCTATTTTCATTTGCGATCCCAAGCCTCCATTTTGGCAGGGCAGGACTCTGGAAACAGCAGAGAGGAGAGGGAGGCTCTGGGCTCACACACACAGAGGGATCAGGTCTCTAGCAACACTCTAACATTTCTTGGAGGGCCAGGAGCATCCCCATCTCCTCATGCTGCACACAGCCAAGAACTTCCCAGAAACAAGTGCACTGTTTGGTGTTTGGAAACAGTGCGGCCAGTGCACGGAGCCCTGAGAGGAAAGTCAAGAAACCTACTGCTTCCTTTCCTGCCAGCAGCACCTTGGACGCCCGCTGACCCGCGTGAACCCCGGACTACCAGCCCGCGTGCTGATCCTCCTGTGCTGTGACACCAGGCTAGTCCCTTAAGCCCTTAAGCCCCGGTGTCATCTGTTCAAGGGGCCAGTGGAATGACACTGCTTGGCAAACTGTCAGGTACTCCACTGAAAACTAAATACAGGGATCCAAGCTTGCTACTTGCTTTACAGGAACATCAGGAAGATTAAGGAGAACACATAAAACGCCTTAAGCTCTCTGTAAAGAAAGGTGTTACGGGGAACTAGTGCTCGTAATTTCTACAATTATTCTTCTTTCAGTTATATTTCCTTGCATTTTCAGACTCTTTATCCAAAATAACCCACAGACTTTCAGAAGCAGAATATGTATTTCAAAAATAAGAACACAATTCCAATTAGAATAATATCAATTAAGTGACGCTCGCAAGGAAATCAGAAAGTCAATATTCATCTTCCTTGGCTCCACCTCTCCTGCCTAAGCTGCAGGGTGAGTATGGGGGCCGAGATCCTGCAGGCCGGACAGGTTGTAGGTGGATCCCAGGAGGGCTGCCAGCATTTCTCTCCATCTATCGCAGAAGCTCCCTCCACAATACAACTTGTGAAGTATTTGTGGGCAAAATCCTCAAAAATGATGACAAAGTGACCCACGCACCAGATGGCAGAGGACCTGGGCGGCATCTGGGAATGTTTTTCTTTTGCTTTTTTGACAATCCAGCTAAGAAAACCCACACTTCCCTTTGTCCCCCTGGATGGATTACAGTTACACACAGCAACTCTGAAGAAAGCTGGGCTCAGTGGTAGAGAAACTGTCAAAGCCTGGCATAAACACTAGGTCAAGTTCAATGAAAACAGAGAGGGCATATAGATTTGCGTTGATGATTGCCAGCCAAATCCCTCTTTACAGACAGAAAGCAAGTACCACTGACAGCTGTTACTAAGGCCACATTAAAATGCCTCTAATTTTTGCTTCTGACTAAAACTTCTCAGGCCCTTCCCGCTTGGGAGTGAATAGTTTCATGAACTCTCTTTTCAGTGAACTTACTCTGACCAAGGCAAGTCCTCAGTCTCGCGAACTGTCATCATCAGTGTAAATATTCATTTTTCGCACCTACACGTGCTGCCTCCCACTCCTCTCCAACAACCCAACCAACAGAACTGACGGTAAATGAGCCACTAGACCACTGGAGCTGCCACCACGGCTAAAGTACCAGAGGTTTTTAAGAGGAGGTATGGGGAGGGAGAAAGGGAAAACATCTAAGTATCACATCCCTTTCACTGGCTCTGGAGCCATCAAGGGATTACTATTGTCCTGAAGCCATAAGCCAGTCTACACAGTCATATCAAATAAAAACGTTCTCACTAAAAACAAACACAAATTGCTTCTAACCACACATCTGAAACATTTAATTCACAATTGCCTTCGCCTAGTCTATGTTAAAAAAAAAAAAGTACAATTCTAGGAAAGGAAAGACAAAATGAAGAAGGCAAGAACCAAGGGCCAGTGCCTGCACTATCCTGGCCTCATTGAGGCTGGAACAGCATCTAAAAAGATGCATCTTATCCCTCAGTCCACTAATTCAACCCAGCTCAAACTAACATCATTTAGGATACAAGGAATTCTGTCCAGCAAATAAAGCAAACGGGACAAAAACAAGCACCACCCAGTGGGGACTAAGGGGCAGTGAGAAAGGAACTATCCCTTCGTTTGAATGCTGCAAAGAAAGTCTTTCAACAGTATAAGCAAAACATTTGCCTTCATTTAAAAGTTTGAGTTGTGAGTGATTTCCTGCATCTAAGAACCTCTTTTTGAACTACAAAGAGGCCACAAAACATCACATTTTCCCCTCCCAGCTTCCCCCTTCAAAAACCCACAAGATGGTGATTAACAAACAGCCCGTTGTCTTCAGGCATAGTTTTAGAGGCCACAAGGAAAAGATAAAAGTTAAATGGAAAAGCAAGTTGGTAAACAAATGAGAAATAGGTTACCCAGGGAGGAAGCAAACTCATCTTGATAAATAAGCAGCTCTCTTCGCCCCCATGTGTGGGAGACTAGACTCCAAGCGAAAGCGACCCTAGCCCTCTCACCCACTGAAAGCAGTCTAGATGGAGAAAGAGTTCAGGCCAAGCCTCTGGCCCGGACTCCAGGCCGAGATGCAGAGAATGCCCCCACACTCCAGGAGTCTGGGTATAAGCCCAAAGTGCAGTGGCTCAAAGGCAAGCCCAAGGACTAGCCCAGCCTACCAGGAGTTCTCCATTCCAGAAAAGAGCGAGGGCCTGATCTCCAAACAAAGGCAGACCCATCCCCCAGGGCACACCCTTCCAGGTAAATTCATCTCAAACCCAGAATCCACTACCTAATAACTGTATCACTGTGCAGATCTGATCCTGTTTAATCATTCTTTGATGGGTCATAATCCCTTTCTTAGGATCTTTGTGAGAATTAAAGAATTTTGGCAATGTGCCCAGATCAGTTGTAAGCACAAGTCAGATAGGTAATAAACATTCATGTCTACTGAAAGGAAATTCCAATTCCACTCAACAATCACTGCTTCAGGTGAAAAATCTTCAGATATTCTATAAAACCTCAGAAAGAAAACTAAGAACCCAACATGCAAGAAGAGAAAAGAGGGAAACCCACACAATCCAGAAAATGCTAATTATGCACACACGCTGACTGGTTAAATTTCCTCCTCCAGACCTCCTTCTCTAGACAATCCCGTGACATGTGAAACAACAGCTCCCGTGCCCTGCCCGAGGCACCGACACTCGGTTTCAACTGTCCAAACACTAGATCCTCTCACTTTGGGAAAAAATTTACTTAAAATCTACATATATCTAGACTTACAAAATAAGACTGAAGCTAAACCTCATCCCAAAATGTCCAATCAGAGAGGAGGGGAAAAATGATCACTAATGACTTCCCTTTAGTTAATGCTAATTATAGAATACTACTGAAGGATAGGTAATCATAAATTAGAAGGGGTGGCTTTAAACCTTTAATGAAAAACAAAAACACAAGCCTCCTCCCCTCCATGCTCTCCTAACTATATCTGGAGCTTCTCACACAATTATTGAAATTTCACTTGTAATCGCTCTTTGAGAATTTCTGGTCCGGCAGTGTCCACCACTGTTCAGCCCCTCTAGATTATTTTCCTAAGGTTTATATAGCAAAAGAAAGTTCTGGCAGCAAAATTTTCACTGGTTTATTAAGTTACTTTGTGCTGAAACATTCCATCTTCGACAATTCCCTTTCATTATTACACAAGAGTTCATTATCACATTCACTCCTGAAAAGCTGTCACTGCGTAAGAAGACAACAGCCACATTTTTGCCTGCTCCTGCATCTACTCCTCCAATCCAAGCATTTACAGTCTAAGACAAGACACCTACAAGAAATTAGTAAAGCTCCACAAACAAAGTTTCCTTATGGGAAACCTGGTCTAAACAGAACTTTAAACAAAGTGCTTGCTTCCACTGCAACCGCTGTCCCCAGATAAATTTACTGCGCCCTAGAATCAAGTACACTCCAGGCTGGAATGCCAGGCCAGTCGGGTATTACTTCAACCTCAATAAATCTCTTTTTACTCTCCAAATCCTCGGCTGCTTTCTAAAATAGTTCACGAAAAAGCACCAACCTAATTAACAACAGCTTCCTCTGCAACTGTGGCCTTGATTTCACTTATTTACACATTAACTGCAGCCTCCTTTTGGCCAATCCAGTCTATTCTCTGTACCATGCCGAGCCTTTTATCTGCCCTGGACAGCATTTTCTCCAGCAGATGAAGTAGATGCCGATTGATTTGCTGTCGAGCATGGTAAATTAATAGCAACAAATTGCTGAGGGCCCGTCTCGCTGCTCCACCATGCTTCGGCAGTTTTGCTTTATTTGCTCCATGATGGGCAGCAGTCGGCCTCTTCAAGTCAATTTCTTCTTAACAACCTGCAATACTTTTCAATGGTGAAAATAGAGCTGTTCCTTGTAAGTCAGAAATCAATATCCTATTGCCCTTAGAAAATGCTAAACAAGCAGTATTGGCAATCCACTTGGTACTAGAGGGTATCAGATATAATGCAAATCCATACTGCTTCCCTCCTTGTAGTTATTACAATTTGCTAAAAGGTTCCTAATGTCATTTATCATCATTTACCATCGACCAGAGAGGCTATGATTATGATATCCTATCAGCTGGCAAGGCCCTTTCATTTCTATTCAATTAATATTTTAGCAGCACTCAAATGGTTGTGGCCCAAGTCTTATAATAAAATTTACATGGCTTATAGTGAAACAGGAGTTTGTTGCTCTGATTGGAAAAAAATAATAACTGTATATATACACATATATGTGCAACCTAAACACGTGTGGGTGCTCAGTTGCTCAGTTGTGGCCGACTCTTTGTGACCCCCATGGACGTAGCCCACCAGGCTTCTCTGTCTATGGAATTTTCCACGCAAGAATACTGGAGTGAGTCACCATTTCCTTCTTCAAAACATGTATATATTCACATACAAAGACAGAGACATGTACATATACGTGTGCAGTACATTAGAATGCAAGTTCTAAGTGTTGCAGACTTCTAATATTTTTCGATTTCTAAAATTCAAATATTAAGCTGATTTTTTAAATGCAAAGAGATTGGCAGGTTGCAGACGATTAACTATGAGAAAATCATAGATGTTCTCGAAATGTAGTATGTTCATCTCCATTTACAGTTCCTACAGGTCGAATTTACATATCCATTGTTCCTAATCTACATCCAATATTCACTTTTTAAAGTGGTAACTGCCTGCTGTCAGATTAAATCAGGGCCTCTTCTTTAATTACAGCATTACAGGTGAAGGATGGCAACAAGCAGCATTTAGCAATGTTATCAACAGAACGCACCACCCTGTTCTGCCACGGTCACTGACCCATTTAGAAACCACTCTGTATGTATAAGGAACAATCAGCAGGCGGGGACAAAAAAAGTAACAACTAAACCACCGGCCACCACCTGTCCCATTCAAAACAAAAAAACAGAAAGACCCAACTGAGGGAAATCCTTAAGGAATGAAGGCTAAGGTTCTTTCATTTTAAAAAATCCCATTATGAAGAAATCACAACAAAACATGGGCCATTTCCAATCATGTCCCACTTATCATCTTCACTTTCATGCTAGAACTTAAAGACAGTGGCAAAACATTAATTCACTTTACAGCCTAGAACACTCCACTCTAACTTTTTTGGGTTTTCTCCCAACTTCAGCTCTATTGATCCTACTAAAGATTACCAGAAATTAGATTCACATTTTATGCTCTGATTCCATGTCATGTCACTGAGTTCCCCTTTAAAAAAAAAAAAAAAATACTAATTCTACCAGACTAATGCTATTTACTCAGTTACCAAAATTTAAATTAATTATGTTCTCAAACATAATTGTTAAAAATTGGCAACATTATGCAGGCTTAATTAAGATTAAATCCAATTTACTAAATGTACTTTAATTGGTACTAATTACATTAGCTTTCATTTCAGAATGACAAATTCCCCATAGGTTTCACTTTACAGTCCTCTATCAGAGTCAGCACAGGGTGACTGAGGATGAACATCATACAGAAAGGGGAGGGACCATAAATACTGGGCCCCCCACCCCGCTTGTCACTGCTCTGGGCTTTTATCCTTTTATCAATTTGCTAAGTCACAGAGTCATGACTCCAGCACAGCCATCATTTTCTGTTCCAGTGAAAAATTTCTCTAAAAATAAATACTATGTGGCTGGCAGCAGCCAAGAACAGGAGCATTAACCAAAAAATACACAAAGGTTTCAAATATCAGGGCCACCAATTACTAGGGTACTTCCAAGGACTCCAGGGACTCCTACTCTTGAACCCTTCAGAGACACAAATCTAATAAGTGAATAAGCCTAACCCGATCTTGAGAACTAGGCCCAATTATGCCGCAGGGCAACCTCCCTGCCTTATTGCTGCTTTCCATTACGAGGGTATCCAGCGAGTGCATCTGGAAGAGAGGCCAAGAGGAACCAAGGCTGTCTGCCTAAGAAAACAAATAAAGACAGATATGCCTCTGTGCTTAAGGGGGGAAAGAAAGAAAATATAATAAGTAGGTGGTTTGCAGGGCTGTCTGTATTTCATAATGTGATAAACTGCCCTCAGGATTCTTGATATGATTGAATTTAAAAGCAAGAGAAAAAAAGGGAAAATGTAGTCCATTCTCAATTTTAAATGGATGGCATTTGAGGCCAGCTGGACAAGAAGATGACAGAATTACAGAAGTATAAAATGTGCAAAATTAAGGGATCTTATAGAGCACCTCCTGCCCCCTAAAAGAAATACATACGGCCAAATACAAGCTCTGCGCCTCTCAGAATTGTAAACAGTATAAAAAGATCTGGAAACTAAGTGGTAATAAGATACAGGAGGAGAAATAAAGGGATATTAATCACCTGGTCCAATCTTTAAAAAGACACTAATTAGTACTGGGTGGTGGATAAGGACCAAAAAAGGGGGGGGGGGGGGGGGAGGACATGTACAAGATCCAGATCTAAAGTGACATCATGTATTGAGCATAATTAACAAACAGCATCTTTCATGTGAATTATTTATGTAAGGTAGAGCTAAGGGGCTTCAAGCTAACCCAAGCATAAGTTTTATGGATTTTGTTTAAGCAGGAGTTATTTACATGACTTATCTGAACAGACATGGCAAGGATGCCAAAATAATAAAGAATTTTAACATGCAACAAACTATACTATAATGCTAATATTGACATAACCAAATAGCACATGAAGTAAAAAAAAAAAATTATCTGAAATAATCAATGTAACGACGCTTTTTTCCCCCCAACTTTTTTGTTTTCAAATGCTATCTGACTGCTTTTATTGTCTACCAGTCATCTTTTAAAGATATGAGTATGTTTTGAGTATGTAATAATTAACCATATTGAAAAAGGAATCCATACATGGTAGAGCTTAACAATATGTGATCATTTTACATTTTTTAATCTTAGAAGGTAATGAAATCCATGAACATAAGAGAAGAAAAGCACTGTTTTTCCCTCATCTTTTTCCAGCAGGTAAACACATACACACCTACTCCGAAATGGCTGATGACACAGATCTGAAGCACTTTCACTAGGAGATCACTTAAAACAAACGTCTCTTAATATTATTATTGCCAAACAGTATTTATACATATATGCTATTTTTCTTTCTAGGAAACTTAAACCAAGCCATTTTATTCAGTCTCTTGCAAAAAAAGTCTGGTTCGGTCATACCTCTTCACACTTTCGGACTAACCTTTTTTTTTCTTCCCTCTTTTTGTTTTTCTGGCAGAACTAATTGCTAGATTTCAAGACCCAGGGTTTAACCTTATCACATCCTCCTATCAGGCTCATGTAGTCGTGCAAATTTTGGCAGGAACAGTTACAGTTCCTGGTAAGACCCAACTAAGTTGTCTCTGGGGGCCAGTACAAGGAATTTACATCAGTTTCTTTTTGTAGTGCCACAGATTTCATTTTGATCCTCCCAGCTCACCCTCTATCCATTCTTTCACACCAACCCAAGGAAAACTCCAGACAATTTACAATTTTACATTTTAATATTTTCCAAGAAAAGCTTTCATTAGGCAAGTCTGCAATGTTCAAAATACATAAATTAATTCTTTCAAAAGAAAAAGAAAACATTTTAAAATTTCAGCACCCTGCTTTTGAAAGTGTACAAAGTTTAATATGCATTCAGACACCTTAAATTACATTGTTAAATGATTAAAATGAAGATAATATGCTAAACAGATGAGGAAACACACCTGAATAAAGAGCATTCTCTCCAGTACACGGACTTTTAAAATACAGGTGGCCACAAAAACGTGCAGAATCAAACTGCAAAACATACAACTTCCTTTTTAAAGTGCACAGTATTACTGTTATTTAAAACACTTACAAAGAAATAATAGCTTACCTGCTTGTGCATTTCTATATTCAACCCATAGGACATCTCATAATACTGTCAAAGAAGGAAAAGCAATTAATTTTGAGCCTTTCATCAAACAAGCTTCCTAGTTTGTTCAAAATGTCCCCAAGTAAACATAAAAGCCTCGCCTAAACCAAAATATCCATCCTTCCAATGGTGGCACATCAGGAAGAACACTCTATGAGTATCTTCAGCTTAGTAAACTAAAGCCACCTTAAGACACAGAATCTAAGAGAATAACTCACAAAAGTAAGAAAAACAAGCTCAAACATAGCATTCTTAACACCTCCAATGATCTTTCTACATCACAAGTGGATGACTCACAAACATCTGATGAAAATGTGGTACTCTATGGACTAATTCCTAGGCACAGCGGGCAAGTTAATAACAAAAACAACAACTCATACAAATGCAGAGGCTTTGACATGAACTATTTGAAAAGGTGATGCTACTTCAGAGTTTCGCTTCTCATTTTAAGGACACTACTCATGTTCATGCATTCAAAGGAAAAAGGCTTGATAGGAAATGAATGAGTTACTCTAGAGCCTTTATGAACAAGCGTAAAAATACACTTGGTAATACCTCTGAAAAAGCAGATCTGATTGTTTTAAACATGTAGTATAACTGGCATTAAAGAAATTCTGGCAGAACAAATCGGTTATACAGGAGGCTAAAACAATCCACAGTTCAACAGTACTGGAAACTGAAAACCCACAAAACACACGCAAATACACACACACTAGGAATATACAATGTAGAGGAAGAATGGGGAGGGAAAACCTGAAAAGATGTCTAGTGTCTTGTCTTAGTCACCATTGTTTAAAAGAAATAAAACATTTTAAAACATTTAAAACTAACAGTTTACTGAAAAATTCCCTGGTTAAAATCTGTTTGAAGCAAGAGCAATAAAACAACAAAGAAAACCACTAACACAAAAACATTTTGCCTATGACTCTAAACGAAATGTAAATGAGGTTTTTTTTTTTCAATCTGTAAAAACAAAGCACAGAAAATTATACCCTGTGCAACTAAACTTTTTCGAAAATTCAAATCAAAGCTGGTTGTCAGAGGCAAGTTAGAACATCCTCGAATTACAGGTTGCTAATGGTCACATTCCCACAACTTCAACTACGCTGCACAGCAACTATCCTCTAACCCTGCAGCCTCCAGCAATCTGAACGTATTTCTAGCTTTTGGTACCCCAAACTAAAAGGTACTCTGAATCTGCGACACAGTTTTCTTACCATCACATAATGCCGCTGCATCTCTGTCTTCTCACTGGCGAGTTTCTCACATTCTAGCTTCAGGCTGTTCAAGAAATAAGGAAATCTAAGTACAACCCAGATCTTGACTTACATCCTTCAAATACACATTCCCGCCTCTAAATCATCACCTACAAAATACCTTATCATCTTAAGTACCACCCTCATTACTGAAAAACAGGCAGGAGAGAAAAGGGTAAGTGGAACCAGTCCAGGCTTGTCCTTTCAACAAGGATCAAATGTGGGGGGTTTTGCTTAAGAAAAAACCCTCTAGCCAATTAACTCCAGAATCTCATTCAGAAATGAATATTCACTAAATTCACTAAATACAACATAAAGGAGGAAATAAACATCAATAATGCCTACATCTCCAAACAAGAGTAAGTCCCCTAAAAATGTCACAAGGGAGTTTTTTCTTTAATGTTCCACGAAAAGATTAATGAAAATATGAATCAAGCATGTCTTATGAATGATGTCTTATTTTTTCCCTCCAAAACAGAGACAAGTTGAATACCACCACCCAGGGGCAAGGCGTGGATCAGGTTCAGTGGCTTGTTTTGGTTGCGTAATTTATGAAATAAGAAATACAAGCCATTAAAAATCCAGCGAAAGAAAAATATTTCAAAGGTACTCTAAGATCTAATGATTGTCTCTTCAGAGCAACACATCTTTTCAGCATAAAAGTAATGAAATCGCCTACTTGGCGACTTCCTAAGGCTCTGGGCTCTCGGTTTCAGTGGAATGGCAGAAAGAAGAAAGAAGGAATCAAGCCCGGAATAATAAAGGACCAAGAAAGTCAAAAGGCCCCAGAATGTTCCCAACCGTCCATTCGCCTGGCCCCAATAAATCAATATTGAAAGTTTGGCCTCAGCGTTTTCCAAGTGTCCCCAGTTTCGATTGTTCGGTCTTTTTTTTTTTAATTTACGGGAAAAGGAGGAAACGCTTCATTTCTTTACACCTGCCTAAGGAAAAGAGGCCTTGACTTGCCCTTTCTGCCCACAAGGAAACATAGTAATACCTTTGCGGTGGCGGAAAAAAAAAGGGGGGGGGGGGTGTATGTTGGGGGAAGACAAGAGCTAAGCAAACAGAAGGATCAGCTAAAGTCAATATCTTTACCTGTGGTACTGAGCCTGTAAGAACTGAAACTCTTCCTTAATCCGATCACAGGACTCGGAAATTGTAAATTTAAAGGGTTGAGCAGGCTGATGCGGTGCCTAAAGAACAACAATAAAATATTTAATTAGCCCAAGGCAGAAGCGAGGCAGAGAGATGGAGAAAACACCACGCGGCACTGGCGGGAGGGTTGGGGGTGTCATCGCAGGCAAAGAAGCAGGAAAACTCTCCTCCCGCCCCCTCCCCTGGCCACACAGCCGGGCCGAGGCTGGCCCCGGGGCCCCGCGTTCTCGCGCCCGCCCAGGACCCCGCGGGTTCGAGACCCCGCTCCCTTCCCACGTCAACGGCGGGGGCCCTGGGGCCGGCGCGCCGCGCCCACAGCCTCCCCACCCGGAATCGAAACTGGCCCGTCGGGGGGACGCGCGCCATGGCGTCGGGCCGCGGTCAGGTCGGGGGAGGGGGCACGCGGCAGCCACTCTCCCGGTCGGTCCGTCGGCTGGCTCGCTGATCCCCGGGGCCCGCGGCGCGAGGGGCCGGCGCCCCGCACTCCCGAGCCGCCGCCGGACACGCCGCGCCGCCGCGGAGGGCGCCCTCCCCGCCCCGGCGCGGAGTCGCGCCTCCTCCATCGCTCGCCACCCCTCCTCCAGGAGTCGCGGCGCGGGGACGGCGAACAGCTCCGCGCGGCTTCCAGGGGCTTCAAAGACAACAATAAGAAAATGGCTACAACTCAATTGCTTTTCCGCACCCCCTCTCCGAAAGTGCCCCCGCGCCCGGGGAGAGCAGGGGCGGGGGGTGGAGGGCGACTCTCGAGCTGCGTGCGGGGTTTGGGCCGCCCTCCACGCCCCTCAGGCCAAAGACACAACTCAGCGCGCAGGGGGCGACGCGGGGACTCCCCCGGCACCCGGCAAGCCCGCGCCCCCACCGCCCGCACTCACCGGGTGTCTGGTCTGCGGGTACATCTTGCTCAGGTCGCGAATCATCCAAACCGATTTAGTTGGCTGCGCTGGGCAGAGGCGCGCGGCTCATTGGCTTTAATGGCCCGGAGGAGGAGGAGGAGGAGGCGGCGGAGGCGGCGGAGGCGGCCGGCCGGGTCCGAGTGGCGGCTCGGACGGTCCCGGACCCCGCTGGGTCTCGCGTGACGCGGGCAGCAAGAACGCGCGGCGGCGGCGCCTGGGTGCGGGCGGCCGAACCGCTCCGCATTCCCCGCGGGCGTCACTGGCCCGCCGCGGGCATTGTCCGGCGCGCGTCTCCCGCGGCAACGCTCCGACGTTCGCTCCGCTGAGGCGCGCCCGCCGAGCCCGGCGCCGCGGCCGCGCCGCTCACCCGGGACGGGAAAGTGCGAGCTCCGCGCCCCACCGCCCGCCGGCAGCGCCGCCCGCTCGCTCGCTGGCTCACTCGGCGTCCCACTCCAAACTTTTTTTTATTTGTCTTTTAATTGGTTGTTATTCCTCCGAATGAATGATCTCTCTCTTCTTTCCTAAAAGCAAACACAAACTCCTTTGGTTCGGAAGAGGTCTCGGCGGTGCTTTTGGTTTCTCTGGAGATTTTTTTCACCTCACAGCAACGATCTTTTAAAAGGCACCTTTTAGCTTCTTTTACCACATCTCATTTCCTTATTTTTCTTCCTTCCTGTTTTCTTGTCTTTTTTTTTAACCCCAAATTGAAGGGGTTTATAAAAATAAAAGAGTGAAACGCTTGCGGCTTTTTTTTTTTTTTAATTCTCTCTCCTTTCAAACTCTGCGAACAGCACCTCAAAATAATATACAAGTGTGTGAGAGGGGGAAGAAAGCAGCCAAGAGCTGAAACACCCGCTCAGAACAGCTCTAACAACACACTCTGTGTAGGTGACTTCTTTGACCAAATTTAGCAGCCGCTAATCATTAACATTCTGATACATATTCACAACCGTCCTTGGAGGGACCGCGGAGCATCCCGGGAGATGTAGTCCGCCTCCAGCGACGGTAGGTGAGGATTCAGCCAAATTGACTACAATCACCGGCCGGCCACGCGACCACTTTGGGGGGGCTCTCCAAGCGTCCCGCCCACCCCCGGCGCAGTAGGCGTCTCCAACAACCAATCAGAGGTGGCTGAACATTAATCGCCGTTCTGTGTTACTGCCCATCATTTCACTGCTGACAAATGGCGAGCTAGAGGGGAGGAGCCGGCCGGGCTGGAACCCACGTGGGGCCCGGGCGTCGTCCGTGGCTCGGACCAATGAATGCAACGAAATAGGGTGAGCGGAGGCGGGGCGGAGAGGGCACGCCCAAGGCGGAGCTTAGCCTTGGCTGACGTTCCTTAGCGCGAGCGTTCGAACCGGGGAAACATTTGTTCGGCTGTCAATCAAAGTAACGTGGGCCTGGGAGCAGCGGTGGCTGCTGCTGCTGCTGCCCTGGCTGCATCTTCAGAACTGGATGTTGGTGTGGTGGTGGCGGCGAAATAAAGAGGGTACTGGGGGCGGTAAGACTGGAAGTTAGTCAGAAGATCTTCCGAGTCTCGTCTTCCTTCCCGCCTCCCACCAACCCAAACATCCTCGGCCCCTTGCTCCGGTCCGCGCCAGGAATGCGGACTAATTAGGGTCCAGTGTCTCCTTAAAGAGACAAGCTCGGCCTTGTGTAACGCTCCGGAACCCCTGTTGAGACAAGAGAGGGAGGATCACGCCGATCCCACTTCGTTCGGTTCACATCAATTTTACGCGCCGCTGGAGCCGGCATAATTTTCCGTGTGAACGCGGATTCGGGCCCCTGTTCTTGTTCAGAGCCCAAGACTGAGCTGCAAGACGCTGACCCGGGTGGGGGGCGGGGGCGCGGGAGGAGGGGGGGGGGTGCCCTCTGAGTCCGGAGCGGGCTGTGATTGCCGTTTAACCCCGAAGTGGGGCCGCCTTCCCCGAACAACTCTGCAAGGAAGCTCCCCAGGACTCTCAGACTGGGGGTCGCGGGGGCGTCAGCGTGGAGTTTCGGGGTGGGACTGGAAGCCCGAGGTGGGCAGGGGTCGCCCGATTCCCAGAGAAACCTTGTCGAGAGAGCCACCTGCACCCCGCACACTATCAGTTGGTCAGCGGGAAAAATAGTGTCATCTAGATGCTGGTCCCCGCCACAGGGAAGAAAACGGCCCTTCACGCCCCAAGATGCTCCCTCTCCCAGATCATCAGGAAGAAGACTGCCCCGCATTTTCCCGATTTTTTTGGGAAGAGCAGCAAGTCGAGCTTGTCGCGGTTGAAACGGGCCGGAAGCCACGCGAGAGGTGGCGGTCGGCCACGGTTGGGGACCAGGGCTGGAAAGGTGGGGGCGTGTCCGGGGGTTGAAGCCTGGGGGAGGGCATCCCTATGGTAGAAGCTAAGGAATAAGAGTGGACTTGGTGGCAATAAGGGACAGCCTGGGACCGGCAGGTTTTCCACCACTAGTCCTCGTTCAGCCAGGGGTAGCTCCTTGGGTTAAGGGGAAGCCGCGAGGCTTTCAATCTTTCTTAGCTAGCCTCCAACTTTGAGAGGGGCGGGAGGAATTCAGATAAAATCAAGCGGGGGCGGGGTGTGTGTGTCTAACTTAAGAGGTCTGAGTTTTGGATGTGTATTTTTGAGTGTCCTTTCCCTCCTCTAACTTGAGACATTGACCGAGATGGCTCAGCATTCATGAAGAATTCTTCTTAATAGTATCCCTTGCCTCAGTGGACGAATCCAACAAATGTACTAGTTACTGTCCAACCTAGCACGTTCTATGAGCCTCTCTCCGCGCTGGGCTCTTTAAAGGACTAGTTTTAAGGAAGTCTATTGTGGTCTTCACCTTCCTCTATTTTTTTTTTAACTAAAATCCTGCGACTAGACTTCACAGAATGTTTTGATTCAACAAATATCTTCCCCCTCCCCAAAATAAGAGCATGGAGGACTCCACAGGCCTTTTCTGAATTTCCTCTGTCCAGTACCCAAACACAGGTGGCTTTTGGGTACTTAAAATGTGGTCAGTCCAAAATGAGATGCGCTGCATCTACACTTACACTTTAAGAAGCTTTGAAGAGTGAGCACAAAGAAAGAAAAAAGTAAAATAACTCAATATGTGTGTGTTTAGTTCTCAGTCGTGTCCGACTCTTGCGACCATAGACTGTAGCCTGCCAGGCTCCTCTGTCCATGGAATTCTTCAGGCAAGAACTGGCCTGGGTTGCCATTTCCTTCTTACTTTATGTTGCTCACATATTTCCATTGGACTGCACTATTTTGAAACATTCCCAAGAACCAAACCAGTCAATCCTAAAGGAAATCAACACTGAATATTCATTGGGAGGACTCATGCTGAAGCTGAAGCTCCAATATTTTGGCCACCTGATGGGCAGAGCCAACTGACTGGAAAAGACCCTGATGCTGTGAAAGATTGAGGGCAGGAGGAGAAGGGGGTGACACAGGATGAGGTGGTTGGATGGCATCGTCGACTCAATGGACATGGGTTTGAGCAGACTCTGAGAGATAGTGAAGGACAGTGAAGCTTGGCGTGCTGCAATCTATGGGGTTGCAGAGAATCAGACAGGACTTAGCGACTGAAAAACAACACAAAAACCAAAAATTAAAAGACTTGGGTGATACAGTTTCTACACTAGGACAGTGAATCTTCTAAGAACACCAGCAATTATTCTAGGGTTAGCTATTTACTCCCACCCCACTGGAGTTTTTCAGTAGTTTGTTAAATTGCCCATAGTGCCTCTGTAGGAAGTTCTGGCCAGAATCTTAGCAAGTTCCATGAGAACAGAGACCTGGTTATGTTCACAGCGTCACTCCAAATGCCTAGAATGATGTCTGACACATAGCTGGTGGTCAGTAAATATTTTTTAATGGCATTAGTGACTGAAAGCCATGCTGTGTCAATACAGAAAAATTCGGCATCATTTAGGCCATATTTATGGAAATTCTGTGCAGTTATTTCCCAGGACAGGGAATGAAAATCCTAATAAGAGAACCTGAAAAGCCATTGAACGGGTCACTGGACAAAGGGGAAACTATGCTCTGTTTGGAAGTATCAAATACTTGTATTATGGACCTTTGTCCCAATCTCTTCTGACAGTTTGTGTTAACAGAATACTGGCTGGAGAAATAAGGATGTTTATTTTTTATTGAGTGTAATTTTAAAATGCATCACTTGGATATGTTTCACATTTTGACCATGTTGCAGATCTACATAATTCACAGGGATGTCTCAGAAAGATGCCAAGTGAAGCAACCCATAGCCCAGCCTAGGTCCCAACACAGAGTGTCTCCTCTGTTCTCTGACTGTGCTTCTGTCATTGCAGTTCTCCCAAACTGTTGAGTCAAGTTATTGACATCACTTGAGGGCCTGTCTTATCCCTACTTCACAGTTGGGGAGTGGGGGTGGGGTTGAGGCTCAGAAGCAGCTTTCGGGTTAGAAGCTAAGCCAGGAGCTTTCAATCTTAAAGTGATATGCAAAGCAAGCATATTGTTTCCACTTATATTCTCTAAATAATTTATTCCACCATCAAATATTTATTGAACACCTAAATAGGTGTTCAATAAGGGAATTTAGCAGTGCCAGGATAAGGGAATTTAGCAGTAAGTGTGGCTAGTTTTGATTTATCGCCTCTCAGCTCCAAATGTATCCATCCTCTTTGCCTGTTCTATGAATATGGATCTGGGCCCTTAAAATAGTTTCCTTTGCCCCTGGTACCAAAGCTTTTATAACAGAGGGGACTCGAAAGACATAGGAAGTGATGTTTCTGGTTCTGGTGTGCAAGCCCAGCAGGTTCCTACAGCACAGGTGACAGTCAGTAGCACATAGCAGCCAGCACCTTCCTCCACGATCCTCCTTAACTGGTTTTGGAGTTGAGTGCCCCTGATGAGACATCTTCCCAAACAGCTTTCCCTGGCACCTCAGAGGATGTGTTTCCAGTAAGGTCTGGAATGTGGGTTTCTGGATCTTGCCAGAAAGGCAAGATTTCCAGCAGGGCCCGCCCACTCCAGCTGTGCCCTCATGAGCAAGGTCTTGATTTCAGCCGTAGATTATGTATGGGTCTTGGGGAGGCTGTTTCTTGAGTCATCTTTCTCAGCCCTAGAGATAATGGCTGTTCCGTGTATCTGCTATTTTTATATTCTTTACCACTTACTCACCAATCCCACTTTACTCCCACTTCCCATCATAGTTAATAATTCTTTATCATAAACTTTCCTTGCTCAAATTACTATGTGTTTTTCCTCTAATTGGACTCAGACTGATACATAAACAGCATAAGCAAAATCTCTTCCCTGTTGGGGCTTACATCCTGATCAAGGGAGGCAGAGAAACAGTTGAACAAGTAGCAAGTAGCAAAATGTGAAAGTGGTGGTACATGGTATGAAGAGAAAAAAGCAGAGTAGTGGGTAGGTGAGGCTGGTGTGGCATAACTCGTTTAGATGGGAGGTTATGGGAGGCTTCTTGTAGGAGATGACCCAGGTGCCAGAGGCAGAGAGTATGGGTCTTTCTCGTTCTGAAAGAACCCCTGGTTGATGATAGCAAGCTTCTTTCACCTTACTCACCCTGGTACTAATGCGGCACTTCAGGAAAAATGGCTGAGTGTGTGGGAATGATGAGTGGCAACCTTATGTCAGCAATAGTTCGGAGTGTTTGGAGAGATCCTGAATTTCTAGCTAGTCTGAACAATTAATAGTCTGAATATTTAAAAGGAGCTGTGAGTTTCTTTATACTCCACGCTGATAAAGCAAATCATATTTAAGAAACACACTATTGAAAACAACCCTCTTACTTGAGAAATACTCACGTTATCTTTACTTGAGTCTAGAGGAAAACTTCAAGAGATTTTTCTGCTCCATTCAGCCTCTGCCTTTAAGTAAATAAGATATTATTATCCCCACTTTAAAGATTAATCAACTGAGGCTCAGGAAGATGTTACTTGCTAAAGGTTATAGAGCTTGCAAGTACTGAAGCAGAGATCACAACTTCTGTCTTCTACCTCCTTATTTCGTATCTGTACAAAACTTGAGTTCCACAAGTGGATATTGAATTTATGCAATTTAAGCACACCTCACCCCACCTGCATGGTTTACTCCTTTCCCAGCAGATGTTTTCTGGCTAAAATAAAAGTGGAGGGTGAATTAGGTAGATGACTGTGTTGCAGCTGCCACTGGGCAAAAGCTGAACCCGAGGACTCCCAAGGCTGCAGGAAGCTAATTTGGCTCCCTTCCTCCCATCAGCCTCTCACCTCAGAGTCTCTGAAGGCTTGAGAAACGCAGTTCAAAAGAGAGGAACTGTGCTTAAGCTCGGGTCCTTCTACTTTTCACAGCAGCAGGGTTCACACCCATTCGGCTGCTCTTGTCATGCCTTCACACTGGCCCCCACCGGTGCTAACTATCACAACAGCCTGCAGGTAGGTATTACAGGGAAAAGTTGTGCATTTACTTTCTGAAAATGGGCAGCATGGGAGTGGGGTAGGGGTAGGAAAGTATAACTCAATTCCATACTGCTTTGTTCGAGAAAATAATTCTTGAAAGTCCAGTATTATTTTCACTGGAATTGTGAAAATTCACAATTAACCTGATCTGGTTAATTCTGCCTACTCTTTTAACCTTTCTGATTTCAGCCATATGGTATCTCATCCATAAAGGAGGTATATGTTCCCTCCATGCTAAATGCAAACATTTGCAGCTCGAAAAATGTTTTGTTTTATAATTTGGGACTTGCATTGGTCATATAAAATAGGTCTACATTCAAAAAAAAAAAAAAATAGGTCTTCATTCAAGATCATCTGCCAAGCTTGAACACCTTTTCTTTCCCTCTTCCAAAGCAATCTGGGATGAATGTTTTTTGGAAGAAGTAGAAGCAGTTCACTTTGTTGAAAATGGATCAGTTGTCTTATAAAGTGAGCAAAACCATAAGAGTCTATGTGGGCTCCCACTGCCATAATTCAATTCAGGACTTGTCTTCAACTATTATGTAGCTTGTAACAATTCTGGTAAATCACATGACTTCCTTTAATAGAAATCCATGTAAAATAGTGTGAATGAACTATCATCCACAGCGTAAACTCTGGTCCAGTGCACTACTATGTTTAGAAAAGACGGATATTCTGGGAAGTTTTCATTCATGGAGATACCCCCACTTTTGCTGCTTGGTTTTAGGTAGAAAAAGATTTGTATGATTTTTATTAAATAGATCCATAAGAGAGATCATCTGATACCTTATCTCTGTATGGACCATGAGGGTTTACCTACAACTGCCACATATTATTACATCTGTTATTAACAGTATGTAAAGGAGCAAGAAGATAGGATGGATGGGTATTAAAATCCCATTTTACAGATGAGGAAACTGATGTTCAGAGAGATCAATGGCCTCTTGAAGATTATACAACTAGTAAACAAGCAAGTTGGAATCCAACCTGGGCTTTCAGATTCCACTTCTTTCCACTCCACTAGAGCTGCCCTCTGAAGGGCTCAGTCATAGACACCACCCATCCATTGATCAGTCTAGCCACACTTCTTCGTCTCCCTTCATTTCACAGCACAGTTAACAAGAGCATAATTGGCATACCTTTTCCCAGCACAGTTACTAGACTGCAGTGTTTTTGTAGCTTAGGGTTGATTTCTGAATCTAATTTTTGTTCACTCATTCTCCATTCTCAGTTTATAATCCAAATCAAGGCATTTTTGTATAATTTAGCCAGAGAGAATTTCAACAGAAATTAAGGCTTTTAAAAGGGAAACCATGCTGAAAATAATCTTATAACCTCCAGGAATGACGTTCATCAAGGATTTAAACAGTAGCATAGACAACCATCTCTCCTTTACACACTTAAAAAATTTGGTGCTTATGCTTTCTTGAAAGGAAACAGTTTGCTTTTCTGTCCTGGGAGGATTCCATATTCTTTAAAAATTGTAAGATATGTATTAATCATGTAGGAAATGATTTATTATGATGGTAATTGTCATATATATTTTAATAAGACATTGAAAATGTAAAATAAAGAATTGTCAAATATTTATTGCAAGTTGTATTTAGAAACATTTATATAACACTTAGATTGCTATGCAGCAATCAGTATTCACTAACATCTTGCTCCAGAAACAGTAAACATGTGAATCATGTTGTAAAAATTAGTCAGATTCAGAAATCTCCTTGAAGATCAAAAAAAAAAAAAAAAAGTAAACACTAGAGAGTAAAACTGCACTGGCAAAAAATATCCTAACTGTATGTGTTTTATCCATTTGAGGGCAGAGTGTTGACAACAGTCTCACACAAACACATCTGACACTTAAGTTTTGACAGTTCACTTTTTGTTGAATGAAGTATGTTAGTCACATATGTTTTTGAATTATTTATGCAATTCTTAGGAAAATTTATAATCAAAGTTGCATGAAACTAAGTTTAATTAAATTTTTATTATCTGTAAAGCTACTTCATACACAACTAGAACTTTACTAATTATTAAAATACACATATAAAATATATGTGTGCCTATGGCTGGTTCATGTTGAGATTTGACAGAAAATAGCAAAATTCTGTAGAGCAATTATCCTTCAATAAAAAATAAATGAATTAAAAAAAACCCAAATATATACAAAGTCATAGCTTCAGTTCAGTCGCTCAGTCGTGTCTGACTCTTTGCGACCCCATGGACTGCTGCACGCCTCCTGTCCTTCATCAACTCCCAGAGTTTACTCAAACTCATTGAGTCTGTGATGCCATCCAGCCATCTCATCCTCTGTCGTCCCCTTCTTCTCCTGCCTTCAATCTGTCCCAGCATCAGGGTCTTTTCAAATGAGTTAGCGCTTCACATCAGGTAGCCAAAGTATTGGAGTTTCAGCTTCAGCATCAGTCCTTCCAATGAATATTCAGGACTAATTTCTTTTAGGATGGACTGGTTGGATCTCCTTGCAGTCCAAGGGACTCTCAAGAATCTTCTCCAATACCACAGTTCAAAAGAATCAATTCTTCTGCGCTCAGCTTTCTTTATAGTTCAACTCTCACATCTATACATGACCACTGGAAAAATCATTGACTTGACTAGATGGACCTTTGTTGACAAAGTACTTTCCTTCTAAGGAGTAAGCGTCTTTTAATTTCATGGCTGCAGTCACCATCTGCAGTGATTTTGGAGCCCCAAAAAATAAACTCTGCCACTGTTTCCACTGTTTCCCCATCTATTTCCCATGAAGTAATGGAACCAGATGCCATGATCTTAGTTTTCTGAATGTTGAGCTTTAAGCCAACCTTTTCACTCTCCTCTTTCACTTTCATCAAGAGACTCTTTAGTTCTTCTTCACTTTCTACCATAAAGGTGGTGTCATCTGCATATCTGAGGTTGTTGATATTTCTCCCAGCAATCTTGATTCCAGCTTGTGCTTCCTCCAGCCCAGCGTTTCTCATGATGTACTCTGCATATAAGTTAAATAAGCAGGGTGACAATATACAGCCTTGACATACTCCTTTTTCTGTTTGGAACCAGTCTGTTGTTCCATATCCAGTTCTAACTGTTGCTTCCTGACCTACATACAGGTTTCTCATGAGGCAGGTGAGGTGGTCTTGTATTCCCATCTCTTTAAGAATTTTCCACAGTTTTTTTGTGATCCACACAGTCAAAGGCTTTGGCATAGCCAATAAAGCAGAAACAGATGTTTTTCTGGAACTCTCTTGCCTTTTTGATGATCCAGCAAATGTTGGCAATTTGATCTCTGATTCCTCTGTCTTTTCTAAAACCAGCTTGAACATCTGGAAGTTCATGGTTCAGGTATTGTTGAAGGCTGGCTTGGAGAATTTTGAGCATTAGTTTGCTAATATGTGAGATGAGTGCAATTGTGTGGTAGTTTGAGCATTCTTTGGCATTGCCTTTCTTAGGGATTGGAATGAAAACTGACCTTTTCCAGTCCTGTGGCCATTGCTGAGTTTTCCAAATTTGCTGACATATTGAGTGCAGCACTTTCACAGCATCATCTTTCAGGATTTGAAATAGCTCAACTGGAATTCCATCACCTCCACTAGCTTTGTTCGTAGTGATGCTTTCTAAAGCCCACTTGACTTCACATTCCAGGATGTCTGGCTCTAGGTGAGTGATCACACCATCGTGATTATCTGGGTAGTGAAGATCTTTTTTGTACAGTTCTTTGGTATATTCTTGCCATCTCTTCTTAATGTCTTCTGCTTCTGTTAGGTCCATACTAATTTCTGTCCTTTATTTAGTCCGTCTTTGCATGAAATGTTCCCTTGGGAGAAAGAATTGCCAAATAAAGTTCTAACTAGTCAATTCAACTGGAAATTTAAATAGTGATAAAAAGGGATGTGTGATTTTGTTTTTTATGTTTTGATTGTCAAGACTTAGGGGACTGGAAAGCCTGTAATTTCTATTATGAACCTTCCCTCATGGCTTTCAATAAATACAGGTGAAGGACCTGTATTTATTTCACAGTTAGGTTGCATGTAATCAACCCTACTGGTAGCTAACATTTACTAAGTGTTCCAGACATTGTCATGTAAATGATCTACCTCTATTTCATCTTCATCTTAAAGGTGAGCCCATGGACTATTGGACAGGTTCCCTAACTTGCATAAACCCACCCAACCTGCTCACTGCAGAGTAATAGTCAAACCCAGGGGATTTCCCTGGTGGTACAGTGGATAGGAATCTGCCTTCCCACATTGGGAACACAGGTTCAGTCCCGTCCCAGAAGATCCCACATGCCCACACACCATGGAGGAACTAAAGCCCACGAGCCTCAGTTACTGAGCCATGTGCTGCAGGTTCAGAAGCCCGTGCACCTAACGCTTGTGCTCCACAACGAGAGAAGCCACCGCAATGACAAGTCCACACTCCACAACCAGAGAGTGGGCCCTGCTTGCCCAACTACAGAAAAGTCTGCACAGCAACAAAGACCCAGCAAAGCCAAAATGAAATAAATTATTTTTTAAAATCTACATTCTAAGAAAAGCTTCAAACCCAAGATTATTTCTGCAGAAGAGTTTTTTGTTTTATATTTGCCATTTTCAAACAATCCTTTTCTAAGTCAGAAAGAAATATGACACTTAGATACATCATTTTGATATAAAATATATTTTGTTTTCGGGGAATAAGTTGTGGTTAATAATACATTTGGTAAATCTTGCTATGCTAGGGGTTTTTCTTTAGGAGAATTTTGATACGAACCAGTGAATCAGCAAATGGTTGCTAAATTTATATTTCCTCCACTGAACAAGATTAAGTCCTAATTCATTCAAATTATTTTCATGTTCCGATTAATCAAATGACCCAGTTGCTAAGCCCATCTTTTTATTTTTTATCTTTTATTTTTTAATTCTCATTAGAAGAGGTAGTCACTAAAATTCACATTTAAAATAAAGAACTAGGAACCATACTCAAGCAACTATCCACAGCCTATTGTCAAAATACTATCCTGGGAATTTAGAAATAGTTTAAGTTTCAGGCATGATAACATGCAAAAAATCTAATCATAAAGGAAGTTATCATGAATAGCGGATACACACACACACACACACACACACACACACACACACACACACATCCCATGAGTATCAACAGTTGATTTCATAGATAATTTCCTGCCTGCTGATGGCTACTCCCAAATCTTTCTTTAATTACAGAGCAAGATTGATAATACCTAATATTATAGTTTAATTAGCTATGTTTCTTATGTTTAGACCAATGAGCAATGTTCTAATGTACTTATTTTGATTAGATGAAAAATACGTGAAGCAAGAACAAAGATCTTCTTTGTTTGAGAAGATCCTTGACACATTTTAGGTTGACTGTCTCATAAAGACTCTTTTTTTCTCAGAAAGGTTCACTTGAGATAGATGTCTAATGAAAAAAAAAATTTTTTTTTTCAGAACTGTTTTTGCTAACAACTTAGATTTACAAGGGGTTTGAATGTCAGAAAAATTCAAATTTTCATATCAAAGTCAAAGACAGAAATAAGCCAAATTCAAGTGTTTGTTTTCTGAAGCGCTGCTGAATATATTGTCCAGTTTGTACCACGGAAGGCTGAAAGCAAAACACGGGTGGGTCTGCCAAACAATCCCTGACTCTGTTTATAACAACTGAAGCTGTGCCTTTCATATCAGAGTCCCATCAGAACTGGGAGGGGGAGGAACAGATAAGCTCATCAGTGAAATCGTAGTCTTTAACAGCAACCAGTCACTTCCTGCCATCAAAACCATGCTAGCATGGGGCTTGTTCAAATAAAAATTACTGGACTGGAGCCAAACAAGGAAAAAGTAATTGATAATGTGGTTTTTCAGAAACCATCCATCCATCAAATGTGTCAGTCCTTCATAATACTTTATTTCCCTTCTGAACAAAGATCTTTAAAATTCATTGTGTGCACTTAAAAACAAAGTGTCCTTGTGCTGGTTTATAAAGATTCTCTTTTAGTTTGGGTTTGTTTTGTTATTTGATTACATTCCCTCCCATCCTGCATTTTTTTTTCTTTTTTTTTACAGATAGTTGCTGGAAATTTCTGCCATTCTTAAACAAAGCATCTTTGTGCTGTATCAGCTTGCATTTTCCTTGGATTGTATTTGGATGATGCCTTTTCACTGACTTCAGCACTGGAGTATTGTAGCCACAGCTTTAGTAAGTAGACTGTAACAAACAGATTCACTGGCCCTTTTTGTTTGTTGCAGCCTATTAACCTTCTGGTGGGAAATGCTACTCAGGGTAAGGCATCGGAGTTATTTCAAGCAGCATTTAAAAACTGATGAGAAAATATTGGTTCATACTTGCAGCTAGAAAAAGTCATTAACAGTTAATATTATAAAAAATGTTCCATCTCCTGTAATCCCTCCAATACAATGCAAATGTCTTTTAACTAAAACCTTCCATTCATTTTTGGATCTGAAAGATCAGTTTGTAAAACTGATCATAGCTTGGCTCCCTGTCACTATCCAAAACAAACTTCTGTAATGTATATTTCAGCAACACTCACTTGCTTCCACTTTTGATGACTTCCATATTAAAGTCAAGGGTACTAGAGATTTAATGTCACACACACACACGTTTGCCCTAAATATGGTAAAAATTACACTTCAAAATGCATATTTAAAGGAATATGATAGTTTCCCTTAAAATCATGTTTTAAATGACAGTCCTGTGATTAAAACACTGTAACTGAAAAAAAGAGAAATAATTAATGAGCTTTTGGTGAACAAAAATTATGAAGGAAAACATCCTTGTGATTCTGTGGTTTTTCACTTCTTTTAGCTGCCTATTTACAAGCAAATGTCATCATATTGTGACCTCTTTTGTGTTCTCATAGTACTATCAGCTCTTGACCTGACAATTGCTTTAAGTTTATATTTAGATCTTCTGGCAGTGTCTTGGGACAAACTAGCCAGGAGAAAGGCCCTTAGAGATTGTTGTTCCTTGTATAGCCAGCTAAGACCTGGCCAGAGAAACCACTCCTGTTATCTCACCAGCCATCTCAATAAAGTTTCTTTTTAAAGAAAGCCAGGAAGTAAAAAGCTTCAGAGGCAGCACAAAACCCCTACATTATGGCAGATCCTGCCCCTGGAATTTCTCTTTTGGCCTGCTCTGAAATAACACTAAAAAACATCACATTTATACAAGATAATAATAACAGTTTTCACGTGTAACCTCTTTCCCGTCTATGAAATACTAATACTAGAATAGCAAAAAGAAGCAAATATTCATCTTCATCCAAAGATTGCTACATGAAGAAATACAAAATGTGCAGGGCTCAGGGGTTATTTTGGCGAGGGAGATATTATCAATTTGGAAACGGCAAAGAGGTCAACCACTAAGTCAACATCCACAGTGTGTCCCTTGAAAAATTTAGTTTTTTTGATGGGAAATTGCCAAGAAAATCAACGATACAAATTTCGCCTTCAGAAGTATTCACAAGAAGGGGCTATGGGAACAAGTAAAATATCTTCATTCTTTGTTTTTCTGCTAGAATTTACTACATGTTCAGTTTTGCCTGTTGATTCATGCTAGGCCTGTGGTGAGATAAAAATGAAACAGGTTAATTTTTAATAACAGTTTGATGTGCTTGATTTTGTTTGATTGTTCCATATTTTCTTAAACTGAGCTCCTCCTCATTCTGCCAGGGGCATCTGAAGAGCATGCCTCCTAGAAGTTAAGGATTTCTATAGAAATGGTTCAGAAAGGAGGAAAAAATCTAATATTTCATTTCTGATATAAAAAAGGATTTTTTTTTTTTTTTTTTTATCAAAAGTCAATGTAGTCTCGAGAGTCAAGCCTTGTCAAAACAGGAGACTTTCCAGATTCGCTGTTTTAATCTCATGGAGAGCTAGGCAGAACTGAGTAGATGAGTTTTGTCCATGGAAAGGGGAACCTAGGTGATGAAGCTTTCTGCCCTGGAGTAACAGAAAGATGCAGGGACAAGAAACAAGAAGCCCGCAGCATACTCCTCTCACTGTGGAGGGGCTGTGGAGAAAAGGAGGTGAGGGAGGAAGGTTCGTAGGGGTTAGAAGATGCCTCCGTCTTCATGGGGGCAACACTCTTTGGACAGGAACACGTGTTACGCACGAACTATCCACTCATTTCATGTACACAGATTTTCACGTTTTCACCTCTCTGAAATCAGAATGCGTCAGGATATGTACATGGATCTTCCTAGACACTTACTTTCTTTTTTAAGCAGCGTATAGAACAGTGGTAGACCTTAAAAACAATGGCATCTTTGATTCAACAAAATGTGCTAAGTTGAGTGAAAAGGTGAAGAGAGGGGATTATGCTCTCCTTTCTACCTGGGGCTCTGTGAGGCTTGAACCTTGCACCCACCCTCAGCAACCAAGAGCAACCATAGCCAAGTAAACTCACAGATCCCCCCAAGTGAGGCAGAAGGCGGACCTCCTGAATTGCTGCCTGCTTCTCCATGGCATGAATGAGACCCAGAAGAGCCAAGGGGAGTCTGGAAAGTTAAAGGAGAGTCTGACAGGAACTTTCTAGAAGGAAGGCGATCGCTGTGTAGGGGCATCAGTGAGGACTTCGGAGCAGACTGCCTGAGTCAGCTTCCACTGGGAGTCCTCAGCACCAGCAAGGGAAACGTGGGACTAAGTCAGCAGGGAAATGACCAGCTCCAGATTCAGATGGAGGAGAATGCTGACCAACTGTCATGCTAGCCCTGGGCTCCAAGATCAGTTCCCAGCAGAACCTCCCAGAAGGAGAGCCACCAACCCTCCGTGGTCTTCGGTTCCTGGGCACCCCAGGCCAGTTTCTCTGCAGCCAACCTCGTGAGGATCCAGGGTAGACTCTGCTGACCCGAAGACCCGCTCACCCTAAACCACCACAAAGCCACAGAGCCCCACCGCTCCCCATGTCCTGCCTGCTGAGAGGCCCTCCCAGGGAAAACAGGGAAAGGGAAGCAGAAATCTGAAAGATGGAGTATTTCTTCCAAAATAGAGCATTTAGGTAGAAAGAGTGTAAAAATTAATCAAGAAGATGAAATCTTCTGGGTTGTTAAAAGAAATTGAGCTTTTTCTTTTTCCCTTGCTACCCAGTTAAGCATTTATAAAAGGGATCACTTAATAGAAAAATGAAAGAAACTGTGCTTTCTATTAACATCTGATTTGTACTATAAGTGAATATGTGACTCTGGAACTCTAGAATGATGAAGTCTAGAATTTAGAGAGTGATAATATGAAAACCTTACAAAATACAACGTGGCAGTGGGTTAGTCACTAAGTCATGTCTGACTCTTGGGACACCATGGACTGGTGCCCGCCAGCCTCCTCTGTCCATGAGATTTCCCAGACAAGAATACTGGAGTGGGTAGCCACTTCCTTCTTCAGGGGATCTTCCTGACCCTGGGATCGAGCCTGGGTCTCCTGCATCGCAGGCTGATTCTTTACTGACTGAGCCGCCTGGGAAGCAAATATAAGGTAGCCATTAACATAAGTCTGTGAGAGAGAGACCATCTTTCAATTATGCGTAAATTGGCAAATTGCAATTCTACGACCTATATTGTCATATTAATGGTGCTTTAATTGAACCAAGGGATGCTGTCATTAACACTGTTTCTGCAGCTTAATAGTATTCCTTGATCCTGGTTAAGAAAGAAGAGGATCCTATGGGTAGGTTATGAGCTTTTAATATAATAAACACACGTGAAAACAGAAATCTCAACATTGGAATAAATTATTGTTGGCTTGTTGAGGGGAACTTTCAAGAAACAGTACAAAATAGTAGAAGAAAAAAAGGTGAACAGATGCTAGGGACATATGGGCAAGTGGTTTTGGGGGCCTGACAAAAAAGACAAGCGCAGAATGCCTTCATCGGAGAGGAGGGATAGAACTGGTACTGTGGTTCCTTTCTGGAGGTGTCAGCTCTGTGATCTACCCCTGGCATCTTAAGTCCCCCCTGTGTCCTTCCTCATAGCTGTGTTGCAGAGAGGAAGACAGAGGCTCCTGCTCTTGATCTGCTGTCTAATAAGCCCATCCTCGGTTGAGTCTCATTGCCTATTGGGAAGTGCTTCCTTGAGTGATGCTATATATATTTATTCTGCCTTCAGCCCCGGACTCAGGATTCCTATAGCCCTCCTGCCACCCCAATATATGGGAGGACAGAGTAGACACCAAGTGATGGACCATTCTGTCATGAGATGGAGCACAGTGAACATCTCTTTTGATGCAAACGAGTCCCCTTTTTAGAAAGCCGGTCTTATTGACTGAGAACCGTTATCACAGTGAGACCAAATGAGAGGAAATAGTTAAGCATGTTCTTCCCCCCCTTTTTGTGTTTATAGCTGCCCAGAAATGAACATCAATATTTAAATGTCTGAATTATCTTAGGCTTGTAAAAAACCAATTAGCCGCTCCCTGGGCCCAGTGTCCGGGGCCTCTGCAGGGCATAGCATGGGACTGTTTAGTTCTTGCGGTCAGAGGCACGGAACTCTGGGGGAGGTCAGAGTGGCAAGGGTCATTGCTGGGTTAGTGGGGTTCCCCTGGGACCATCCATGCTGAAGGGGCAGGAATCTGCAGCAGCCCTTTAAGGCCTTCAGAAAGGATTCCGCAGGACTATTGGCAGCCCAAAGAACACTTGGCCAGAAGAGCTGCATCATGGGAAACACACCACAGACTGGAGCCTTTGATGCCAAGCAGTTCGGGGTCATCACTGCTGACAGGTAGAAACCTTGAGACTTAGAAGACCTTGGTCAGCTATAGTAATTCTGGTTCCTCTGAAGAAATAAGTCCTCCTCCCCAGTCAGAGCTTACATGTCTGTGTCTGAAAGTAGGGCCCCATCTTTAGACTGAGCACATCCTTTGCAAGGACATTTTGCTTGGCCTGGAGCAGAGAGGTTGGACCATGGGGGTGAGGGATCATGTTCGTTAGGAAGGTTTCCCATTTCCTTGGTCCAGATTCGCATGGTTTCTAACTCTCGGAGGGCCAGGATTATTATCTCTTTTGTGTTAGATTTTTTTTCCCCTGGAAGACATCATTTGTTGCTTAATCAATATCTAGTCACCCTTGTCTTCCTTACTGACAAAACCCCATATCTGTGGCAACACAGGACCCAGCCCCAGCGGGGATACATGACTTTTCACCTACCCTGGAAGCTGGGGGTGCTGAAAGAGGTGGAAGCAGGAGATACCAGGAGCATGGTTTGTGGGAAAGATTTCCCTCCCTCATCAAAGAAGACAGATGCAGCCAGCTTGGCTGTCCCCAACTTCATCTCAGACTCATTGTCTGGAGCTGAATTGGGATCAGCACATGGCTGATTAGAGTACAGAAGTCAGAGGTCGTTTTATCCCCTACTCTCACTTATTTAACACTTACTACCTTTCAGGCTCAATAAACAAGACACTGACCTGTGTTTGAGGTTCACATTTATTGTTCCTCTCAGGCACTGCATCACTCTTGCCTCCTTTTTGCTGTAGAAATGACTACAATACATACATGAAAATGTAAAATAAAAGAGGACAGGGACTCATAGAAGCTATTAGATAATGAGAGTTTAATGGGAGAGTGGAAAATGTGACTTGGAAAATGGACAGAAGACAAGGAGGCAGGCTGGGTGTCAGGAGCCATGGCCACGGTTACTCCCAAGAACAGTCAACTCAGAATGAGGCCATGGCCTCCATCATAGCCTCCCTGAAGGCTGGACCACATCTACTGCTGCTGCTGACTTCCACCCATATTCTAGAGCCAGTATCTCAGAAGTAAGCACCAGATTCTGCTGAACTTCCTCATCTGCCTGCATGTTGACAGTCTCAGGAATGAGTGGTACCTCCACTTTTGTCCAGTTTTGTGTGGATGGAGAGAGCAAGAATCACCCTCCTGCCAAGGCCATCTTCACAGCATATAAGAGCTACCCCAAAAGAAAACTGGAACAGTCTAGAAGGCAGTACCAAAGCTAGGTAGCCAAAATTTTAAAGTTCATGAGGGTGAAAATAATTTACAGAGAGTGTCACAATTTTCAAGGCAGAAAACAGTGAAAATAACTTTCATACAGTATTTTAAAGTATTCAAAGTATATCTGATCATCACAATACTGGAAGTTCTGAGATGCATGCAGAACAGGTGTTTTATCTGAGCCTCAAAGAGATGAAATTATTTTAATAGAACATGAGGTGTACAGTGATTATCTGACTTTTTATTTAAAGAGAAAGAAATATGTAACCTTTAAGTATGTGACAGTTTCAACTGGGGATGGCATTAGCATATCTGGAGTGCAAATATAATCTTCTGTAGACAGTGTTGATTTATATATGCAAATGAACTAGATTTCCAAAAAGTGAAGGTATTCTATCTGGAAGTGAAGGTTTTTTCGTATGAGCCTATTCTCAAATTTTATCTCAAAGGCTTATCAAATTTTTAAATTCTTATCCTGTAAAGACAAAGCCACATAGCCGACCTGATCTTACACTTAATTGATGTAAAACAAGAAGAGCGAAACATGACATATGTCCTATTACTTGCCTATCTCTTGACCTTCCCAGACATAACTAATCAATCATGGCATTCATTCCTCAGAATCCCTCTGGATGCAGCACTGAAAGCAGTCCTACCAATCAATCCTAGTGGGCAACCCTAGAGGAACAATGTTCTGTATGGAGTTCTGATAGTCAAGGATTTCTTTTGTTTTCCCAGAATGTTGGAAGTTCTAGGAAAAGCACCCTTCTTCCTCTGAAAAATCTTCCAAGAATGTGGCCTAAATCCTGGCTTGTTAAGCATATCTGAAGCTATGGGTTAAACTGTAGTTGCACTCTCTTGGAATTCAAACCCCATCTCCATCAAGACTGAAGTTTTGGAAGATGTTATAGAAAATGTCATGATGGTGGAGTGTGGGGGCTGCCTCTTGCGTACTCTATGGGGCTGCAACAGAAAGATGTGCTTGGCCTCTGTTGAAAGCTGACCAGCAGGAGAGAGAAATGGCTTTGTTAAACCAATTCTTTTCTGTCCTTCTCTAGTGTTCCTATATGGCTGAAGGACTGATATCCAGGCATTGGTAAATTGCAAAAATCTATTTCTCAGCCCAAGCTAAAGTGACATACTGGCAAAATGCCAGGGGAATTAGAAAGTCTGATGTCCCAGACTCCTCCCAAGCATTAGCCGGGGTTGGAAGAGAGATTAGTTTTGCCTCCCTTCTCCATCTACCCTTCCAAGCACAAGACAGAGGCAGAGATCTAATTTTTTAAACTAAGGCCTACACAGACAGAGGCTTGGAGAAAAAAGTAAAAGTGATGGTCTGTTTTCTGGACCTCATTTCTGGCACCTAGGAAGTTATGGTGTTGCCAGAGAAATCTCAAATCTGAACACAGGAGTTTAAACCCTGAGGAAATCCTTAGACCTTTAGATCTGCACCCATTGTAGGTGAGTGAGCTGGATGGTTGAGGTGTTCAAATTTCCCGAAGCCTTTCTCCTTTCTCTCACGGTTGCGGCTGATGGTAATGGGAAAGGAAAATCTCCCAGCTGGCAGAACCAGAGCCACCAGATTGGCCAATTAAAGAACTCAATATACTGCCAGGGAAATGATTCAATACATAGATGCCAATGAGCCTACTAAAGTCATCATTTATCTTATTATCCCTGATCAGTGGTATTTGTGTGTGTGTGTGTGTGTGTGTGTGTGTGTGTGTATGGGGGATGCTGGAATCACTCTTCTGCCAAGGCCACACGTGTAGAATGCCTGAGGGCCACTTTGAAAGGAAATCGAGCATTCCTGGGCAAAGATCAACAGGAAGGCTCAGTGCTAGGGTTAGCATTTTCCCCTACATGTGGCTTCTCCATCTCCCATTTCTAAGTGGCAAGTTTTGATTGTCATTCTCCTAATTTTCTGATACTACTAAATATTAATATCTTAAAAGTCACATCTACACCTAACAGACAAGAACAGACATCACTCTGTGATACTAGACATTCAGCTACTTGCTTCAAGGTGAGCTGAATACCATCTGTGTTTACATGTGGGATTATTGAATTAAACTGGTGGTGATATTGGTTATCTATTTCCACAAAAATTCTGTTAACACACAATCACAAAATCCAGTGGCTTAAGACAACAACCATTTATTTAGTTCCTGAGTTTGTGGGTTGCTTGGGCATCTCTTCAGTCTTGGCTGGGTTTGACTGATCTTGCCTGAGCTTACTCATGAGTCCCAGCCTCAGCTGGTGGGATTGTGGGGGGCTTGCCAGGTAAAATGGCCTCACCTAGAATGATCTGGCTCTGCCTCCAGTCTCTTTTATCCTCCATCAGACTAGCCTGGGTTCATACTAATGTTGGTGGCAGAGTTCTAATAGAAGAGCAGAAGTATACAGGGGCTTTCTCAAGCCTAGGCTCAGAACTAGCCCACTGTCACTTCTATCCTGTCCAATTGGCTTTAGTAAGTCGCAGGCCAGCCTGGATTCAAAGGATGGGGAAATAGACTCTACCTGTTAATGGAAGTAGTTTCAAAAGGCATGGTAGAGGGCAAAGAGGGGAATTAGAGTAATTTTGCAACCAGTCATCTACAGAGGCTGTGGGGGAATATTTACATAGGAAGAAGATGGTATATGAGAGAGCTGGTTGACCAAGAGATGGAGAGTGGTAGAGATTTATCTCTAAGATGTGCCCATACTCTTCTGTTCTTTTACAAGCAACACTCACCCCGTCTTCTAAGAAAGGTTTTTTTTAACTACTAGCCTCACTTAAAAGGAATCTGACACGGGGAAAGGAGTAAATCAAGGCTGTATATTGTCACCCTGCTTATTTAACTTATATGGAGAGTACATCATGAGAAATGTTGGGCTGGATGGAGCACAAGCTGGAATCAAGATTGCTGGGAGAAATATCAATAACCTCAGATATGCAGAAGACACCACCCTTATGGTAGAAAGCGAAGAACTAAAGAGCCTTTTGATGAAAGTGAAAAAGGAGAATGAAAATTTGAGACATAGACCTCTGCCCTCAAAATATCCTCTCATCCTCTCACAACTAAGAACTAGGCAGAGAGTTGCCATTTTCTCTACTAGCAGTTCAATTTTTGGTTTAGAAAGGTGTATGAATTGGAATGAGCCATGGTTTTTGACACCTCTTTATATGACCTGGAAAGCCTTTCCACCCCTGACTTTGCAAACCTGTTTTCATGTTTCAACACTCAGCCCAATGTCACCTACACACTGAGGCTTCTTTTACTCTTCTTTTTCTGCTTCTTTTAAATTAGGGGATTTTCCTGCTTCATGTTCCCAAATACTTTAGCTATATTTCTAGGCGACTACTCATATATCATATTCTATGCTCACAGCTCTTATGTACCTCCTTAGTGAAATTATGATTCCTTCCTTTAAGTTAAACATTAAAAAATGTATTATTTACCTTTGTATTCTTCAGGCATAGTATTGCATTGCTTTTAATAAAAATGCAAGTTTTTAAAGTTTAGTCTATTAAAACTTTAAGCCATTAATATCCTAGCTTGATTCATTGACAAACATTATTTAAGAACATACTCATTCAACCATCAGTTTTGAATCTTGACTGCACATTAGAATCATCTAGGGAGCTTTTAAAATATACTGATGCAAAATAAATAAATAAATAAATAAATAAATAAATAAATAAATAAATATACTGATGCTTGAGCCTCACCTCAGACCAACTAAATCAGAATTTCTGGGATAGGGGCCCAGGCATCAATATTTTTAAATAGATTTCCAAGTGGTTCTAATATGCAGCCAGGATTAAGAACTCCTGCCCTATATGAAGGAAGTTTCTATCTCTTGCAGAAAAGCAAGAGCCAAAGGAAAGATTCCATCTAGTTGGAAGGAAGCCGTCATGAAAGTGATGACTTTTGAATTAAATTTTAATGGAAGGGTAGAATTTCAGGAGGGAAACATAAGGGGGAAAAATGGAACATGGAAAAACAGAGAGCACCAGCCATGGATAGGAAATGGTACATCCAGCTTCTCTGCAGTGTAGGGGTGTAATGAGAGATAGGATTTAGAGCACTTCTCCGTGTGAGGCATTTTATACATTTTTCTCAACGAATCTTCACAATTAACTTCTGAGGGAAGAACTATTTTGTGGATGAGAAGGCTGAGGCATAGACAATTTCAACCCTTGCTTGAGATTGTACTACTCGCTCCTAGTGGGTCTGGGACTTCAGCCCAGGTCTGGGTTGTTTTCCAAGCCAAGGCATACAACTCCACCCCGGGGGCCAGAAGGCCTGCTGCACCTGTTGGCAGCCACCTTGGTTTCCGGCCTCTGCTTCTTCTGGTGGAAGCTACTAAAGGGCTTGTGGGGCGGAGTCGGAACCATCTGACTTCTTGAGTGACTATCCACAGGGGGAATGCACGTGGAGGCGGCCTGTGTTCATCTGCCGGGTGAGTCAGGAGAGGCTCAGCATGGTTGCTGTCCAAAGTGGGCTCTGGTCCTCCAGATGGGACCAGTGGACCAAGGGAAGCTCACCGAGCCCCGGAACTGCCATGGCTCCTTTTGGAGACTGAGATTTCCCAGAGTTACATCTCTGAAATATTTGTTTCATGTCCTCAGTTGTCCATATTTATTTTACTCCTGATTTTAGAAATGACCACAGGGCACTGTTCCCAGATGCCACAACTCTCCTCTCCCAAGCAGGCTATGGTCTTCTAATCACTTGCATTGAGTCCTATTTGTTCTTCCTCCCACTGGCCTCATGCTGCTAAGCCACATGCTCGAGCCAGCCAAGGCAAGACCTCAACTGGATCATGCCTGCCAGACTAAGCTCTGAAGAGACATTATTAAATGTTCTTTCACAAGGGAGTGCTAGATCAAGTAATAGGATTTTTCTAGAAGAACTAGAAGATGAGACTAAATATAGTTAGGAGGCATATTATTTAGAATGCTCTTGTTGCATGTGACAGAAACCTCAAGTCAATCTCAAAAAGAAGGATAAAGTAACTAATATCACTGAAAGTGCAATACTTATTTCTTCAGACCTATTTTGATCCAGGGGCTCAAACAACATTATCAGGTGTTAGATTCTCCAGTTTTTCTACATTATGTTCATGGTTTTCATTTTTAAACTCCATACAGGTGCCCCATAACTGTAAGATTATATATTATTATTATATATATTATATATATTTATAATAATTATATAATAATATATATAATGATATATAATAATTATATATTATTATTATAGTGCCAGTCATTCTGGCAGAAAAGACTTTTTGAGGGGTGTACCTTTCCAAGACTCTGAATTAACCATTGTTGGATTAACATGGGTTTACACCCATATCTCTAAGCCAATCAATGTGCCCAAGAGGGATGGAATTTTGATGTTAGGGCAGGCCCAGTATGTGAGTCCACCTCTGAATGAATCAACACAACTAAGGAAATTCATTGCTTTGGTAGTCAAAATGTGGGTCATGTGCTCCATCTCAACCACATGATCTGAGATAAGACATGGAGTAGCTTCCCAAAGGAAACCTGGGGAAAAAGAGAGCAGATACCAATGTGGCAAAAACTTTACTACACGTGTCACCACTACATGAAGCTGTTTCAGAAATGCAGGTCTGGCCCAGATAAAGTCTCCTCTAGCCTGTGGCAATAACAAGGAATATAACAGAACTGTCTTCGGCAGCCTACAATTCACACATCTGCACTAGTACAGGCTGGCACACAGCCACGAGGCAAATCTGATCAGTTTGGAGCCAGTGAATTCTTTCTCATCTCTTCTGCTAAATATGGCTTAAGCTATGGGGCAGTCAAAGCTTCAGGAAATTTACAGCAACATCTCAGCCTTCCATGCTAATGGATAGCATGGATAATTGAATTCCACTGTTAACCTCAATATGTCATTTTACATAAATATTTTAATTTCATCGTTAACCTTTTTGTCAAAGTTGTTAGCAAGTCATTAAATTGGCTTACTGAGGGGTTCCATTTTTATATATTTTTCTGGGCTATCATCTGATACAGAAACTGGTCAAGTCATCCAGAGTTGGAGAAGTATCAAGGCTCAATAATGTATAATTGTCTATTTATCCTGGGTATTCCAAAGTAGAGTGAGAATTATGATTTAGTTCTTTATAATATTGTAATATCTGGAGCACTGAAGTCTATGCAGTAACATGGATAATACTTGGCTCTCTGTATTTGGTTTGGTGGATCAGTATGTTTTACAAAAGCAGCTTAACATGTTAGTAAAGCTGGTTTACACTGACAGATGCAATATGGCCATATGCACATTGCACAATTCTATCACATTTCTCAGAATTTCATTGAACAAAGCTGACATGGAATAAGTTTAAGGCCTACAGCAAAACCATTCTATTAGCACCTTTCAAGACTTTAACATAGATTCAATGGAATTATCAAACTTAGCTACCAGTGTTCAGAGCAATCATGTAGGGAAGGGGAGGACAAATATTCCAATTTAGATGGAATGGTGCAGAACAGAGAACATCTGTGACTGGCAGGGGATTGCAAGTAGACAAAGATCAAGGTAGAACCTTCTTCCTTGGCTGACACTTCACCTGGGTTCACCCTGCCTCTGATGTCTTTTCTTTTGCATTTTATGTGATTAGCTTTCAAGCAAAAGTTTTAGGGAACATTAGTCATCTTTTTCAATATTAAAAAAAAGTGTATAATGCACTATTTTCAGAGAGAGAAGCAAGAGTGTTTAGAATCTTGGGCTCTGAGGATTTCCCTAGTGGACCAGTGGTTAAGACTACGTGTTCCCAACGCAGGGGCCCCAGATTCAACCCCTGGTCAGGAAACTAGATCCCACATGCCGCAACTAAGAGTTCACATGCTGAAACTAAAGATCCTGCATGTTGCAATGAAGATTGAAGATTCTGTGTGCTGCAACTAAGACCCAAAAAGCCAAATAAATAAACAAAAATTCTTGGGCTCTGTAGTCTGATGGCCCCCAAAATGCTAGTCATCTATTTCTGGTCATGTGACTTACAAAAAATAAGGAACTACCTTTAGCCTCAGTTCTTCATCCATATGATGCTAAAAAAGAGACAATAATAGTAACTAACCTGCAGGTAATTTGACACATAATCAACATTCAATAAGGGATAGCTATCATCATCATCACCATTATCATTAATTTGCACTTCTAGCAAAAAAAATTTGTAAAGTATCTTTATGGGGGTGGGTGTTAATTTTGAAGTCAGGAGAGTCTCCTGAGGGAATAAAAGTGATTTATTCATTTTCATATTTATACATACACATATGCATGTATAATCTGCTAGAGCTTCCCTCGTAGCTCAGTCAGTAAAGAATTTGCCTGCAATGCAGGCAAGCGAAGTCGCTCAGTCGTGTCCGACTCTTGCAACCCCATGGACTGTAGCTTACCAGGCTCCTCTGTTCATGGGATTTTCCAGGCAAGGGTACTGGAGTGGATTGCCATTTCCTAGGTTCAATTCCTGGGTTGGGAAGATCCCCTGGAGAAGGAAATGGCAACCCACTCCAGTATTCTTGCCTGGAGAATCCCATGGACTTGCCTGGCAGGATACAGTCCGTGGGGTCGCAAGAGTTGGACATGACTTAGTGACTAAACCACCACCAATCTGCTATAAGGGTGTGATCAGGAGTGATTTTTAAGCAAAGGTCAGAGTGAGAGCCTTCTTATTTTAAGATCCATTAGCTCTTGCTATTAATGCAAAGGAGAGTGCAGGATATCTTAGGACATTTTATTTCAGCCAAGCAAACGCAGCATGGGCACTCTGGCACATAAGGAGAAATAAACATGCTTATGCAATGCTCCAGGTTTTCAGAAATGCCTTTAGCCATGTTTTTCTTCATAAGCGTTAGCCTGAAGCACTTAGCATGAACCCTCATGTGAACACATGTGTAAATGGACAGACCCCATTCCGGCCCTGCTGTATAGTGCTTTGTTCTACTTCTCTTTCACTTATCCCTCCAGGTACTCTGGGCCCAGGAAGCTGACCCACACCAACCAGCTCCCTTGTCTTTTGGTTTTGGTTGGGATCCACGGATAGGATGCATCAGCACGTGAGCGGCAGGAGGAACAGGATGCTAGGTTATCTATTCTTTGGTCCCCCCCTCCCCCCCCCCCCCCCCCCCCCGACCTCCCCGGCCAGAACGCCTCCTTCCTTCAGGGGTCCTTTCCATTCAGCCACCCGCAGGGGGCCCAGAGACAAGCCCAATGGAGACATTAGTTCCCTGTCTGCTAAACTCCAACCCAAAGAGCTGCCTTAAACCCTGCTGCTTCCCCCAAGCCCTGACCAACCGCTCCTTTGTAAACAAGTACCTTTGTAAAGTGAGCTGAGTTCACTTTAGATGGGCCATCCATTCTCTGCTGTTTCTTATCTATTCCTTATGTATAGTTTAGTCTTACACAGCACATTGGCAGAAAGTTCAATATTTCTCCCATTGACTGTTAAAAAAATTAACAAAACAAATAACAGTGTTTTTCCAAGTTCCATTAACATAACTGGTACTGTTTCTACAGATCTATCAGCTGTCTTAACAAGTGAAAAAAAGGGAAAGTGTTAGTCCCTCAGTTCTGACTCTTTGTGACCTCCATGGACTATAGCCTTCCAAGCTCCTCTGTCCATGGAATTCTCCCGGCAGGAATACTGGAGTGGGTTGTCGTTTTCTACTTCAGGGGATCTTCCTGATCCAGGGATCAAACTTTGGTCTCCTGCCTTGCAGGCAAATTCTTTACTCATTGAGCCACCAGGGAAGCCCATTTTAAATAACATAATGTCTATCAATAGTGAAACTCCAGTATTAAGAGAAAGAAAAATGAAAGAAAAATTCACTCAAGCTTTAATTACCCCATATACTAAACTGCTTTCATTTTCTTATTGTCTACTCATAGGACCAATGCGCTTTCTTTTATTCTTATTTCATGTAATATCATGCATTTTACACAGATCTTTATCATTTAAATGTGTTTTAAATTACTTTTTCCATTGAGAGCATGCAGTGTACCTTCTTTGACATTTTCCCTCTCACTATCATGAAGGTGGCAAATTATTTTTACTTAGAGACTGGGATGAAATTTTATTATAGGACCAAATATGTTACTTTGGAAACAGGTTCAAAGAATTCATTATTGGACTCAGATCTCATAATTGGAAACAAATTCACACATATCAAATTCCTTAATTAGCACATGTCAAACTTTCTCTCATTTTCGTTGTTGGAAGTAACTTCACTGATGGTTTAAGTTTTTTTTGCTCCTATAAGCGCATCTCCTTATAACCTTTCCACCTGATCTCACATGCCTTGCCTTTATATTTTGTTTTTAAAAATCTGCTTTAGAGCTGTTAGAGCAGAGTGGGGAAAATGATTCTTGAAACATAGGTCAACAACATTCAAAGCTGAGCTAGGAGAAAACAGAACAAAGAAAGAAATTTTTCTGGGAAAAAATTTTTGTCATCTTCAGTCCATAGTATATAGATAAAATCTGGCCGCATAAATCCCTCCTCCTGGGTTGAATCACAAACTGTTAGCGGCTTTATTGAAGAGTCTGATCCTGTGTTCGAAATTCCATATTGGAAATCAGCTATACAATGATGCAGAACCCCACACTGACACACTGTTCTAGTAAGTAAACATGTCCCTAAATTCATCAGGTCATTTTGAGACATTCTGAAAGCATCCCTAAATTGTCTAATATTGTCCACAAGTGTGGACCACTTACTTTAAATATATAGTAAAAATTTGCAGTAACATTGCCTTATCTGCCAATTTGCTAATGCCTTAATCATCTTGAGTAAGACTATTATTTTGTATTGCTAGTTCCTTGCCACTCGAAAATGGTTTGTGGACCAGTGACATTGAGATCACCTGGGCAATAGAAATCCAGAATATCAGGCACTACACAGATCTTCTGAATAAGAATCTGCAATTTAACAAGATTCCCTGGGATACATTAGAGTTTAAGAAGCACTGATTGTAGTTCACATTTGTCTAATACATGAAACAATGTGTTTCTTACTTATTTTCAGACATTTGAATCATAGATGTGCAAAAGGATTTTAGAAAAGATCTAGCCCTGCATTCCCCCTGTGTATTCCACGGAACACTCATCTCCTAGAATGTCAATAGAGGTTATGCTGAAAAAATGTAGGAAATACTGCTGGCTAAATAATGCAAATAATTTTCTTTACTACAGGATTTCTCAGAGTCTTTAATAAACTTATGTGCATTGTGACTCTCCAGGGAGGGACGGGGAAAAAATTTAAACTGTGTTCAGTTCTGTTGATCAGTCGTGTCCAACTCTGCAACCCCATGGACTGCAGCACTCCAAGCCTCCCTGTCCATCACCAATTCCCGGAGTTTACCCAAACTCATGTCCGTTGAGTCGGTGATGCTGTCCAACTATCTCATCCTCTGTCGTCCCCTTCTCCTTCCACCTTCAATCTTTCCCAGCATCAGGCTCTTTTCAAATGAGTCAGTTCTTCACATCAGGTGGCCAAAGTTTTGGAGTTTCAGCTTCAGCATCAGTCCTTCCAATGGATATTCAGGACTGATCTCCTTCAGGATGGACTGGTTGGATCTCCTTGCAGTCCAAGGGTCTTTCAAGAGTCTTCTCCAACACCACAGTTCAAAAGCATCAGTTCTTCGGCGCTCGACTTTCTTTATAGACCAACTCTCACATCCATATATGACCACTGGAAAAACGATAACTTTGACTAGATGGACCTTTGTTGGCAAAGTAATGTCTCTGCTTTTTAATATGCTATCTAGGTTGGTCATAACTTTTCTTCCAAGGAGTAAGCGTCTTTTCATTTCATGGCTGCAATCACCATCTGCAGTGATTTTGGAGCCCAAGAAAATAAAGTCAGTCACTGTTTCCACTGTTTCCCCATCTATTTGCCATGAAGTGATGGGACTGGATGCCATGATCTTAGTTCTCTGAATGTTGAGTTTTAAGCCAACTTTTTCACTCTCTTCTTTCACTTTCATCAAGAGGCTCTTTAGTTCTTCTTCACTTTCTGCCATAAGGATGATGTCATCTGCATATCTGAGGTTATTGATATTTCTCCTGGCAATCTTGATTCCATCTTGTGCTTCCTCCAGCCCAGCATTTCTCATGATGTACTCTGCATATAAGTTAAATAAGCACGGTGACAATAAACAGCCTTGACGTACTCCTCTTCCTATTTGGAACCAGTCTGTTGTTCCATGTCCAGTTCTAACTGTTGCTTCCTGACCTGCATACAGATTTCTCAAGAGGCAGGTCAGGTGGTCTGGTATTCCCATCTCTTTCAGAATTTTCCACAGTTCATTGTGATCCAATCGACACAATCAAAGGCTTTGGCATACTCAATAAAGCAGAAATAGATGTTTTTCTGGAACTCTCTTGCGTTTTCGATGATTCAGCAGATATTGGCAATTTGATCTCTGGTTCCTCTGCCTTTTCTAAAACCAGCTTAAACATCTGGAAGTTCATGGTTCAAGTATTGCTGAAGCCTGGTTGGAGAATTTTGAGCATTAATTTGCTAGTGGTTGAGATGAGTGCAATTGTGCGTTAGTGTGAGCATTCTTTGGCATTGCCTTTCTTTGGGATTGCAATAAAAATTGACCTTTTCCAGTCCTGTGGCCACTGCTGAGTTTTCCCAATTTGCTGACATATTGAATGCAGCACTTTCACAGCATCATCTTTCAGGATTTGAAATAGCTCAACTGGAATTCCATCACCTCCACTAGCTTTGTTTGTAGTGATGCTTCCTAAGGCCCACTTGACTTCACATTCCAGGATGTCTGGCTCTAGGTGAGTGATCACACCATCATGATTATCTGGGTCATGAAGATCTTTTTTGTATAGTTCTTCTGTGTATTCTTGCCCTCTCAATATCTTCTGCTTCTGTTAGGTCCATACCACTTCTGTCCTTTTTTGAGCCCATCTTTGCATGAAATATTCCCTTGGTATCTCTAATTTTCTTGAAGGGATCTCTAGTCTTTCCCATTCTATTGTTTTCCTCTATTTCTTTGCACTGATCACTGAGGAAGGCTTTCTTATCTCTCCTTGCTATTCTTTGGAAATCTGCATTCACATGGGTATATCTTCCCTTTTCTCTTTTGCTTTTTGCTTCTCTTCTTTTCACAGCTATTTGTAAGGCCTCCTCAGACAGCCATTTTGCTTTTTTGCATTTCTTTTTCTTGGGGATGGTCTTCATCCCTGTCTCCTGTACAATGTCACGAACCTCTGTCCGTAGTTCATCAGGCACTCTGTCTATCAGATTTAGCCCCGTAAATCTATTTCTCACTTCCACTGTATTATGCTTAGGGATTTGATTTAGGTCATACCTGAATGGTCTAGTGGTTTTCCCTACTTTCTTCAATTTATGTCTGAATTTGGCAATAATGAGTTCATGATATGAGCCACAGTCAGTTCCTGGTCTTGTTTTTGCTGACTGTATAGAGCTTCTCCATTTTTGGCTTCAAAGAATATAATTAATCTGATTTCAGTATTGACCATCTGGTGACGTCCATGTGTAGAGTCTTCTCTTGTGTTGTTGGGAGAGGGTGTTTGCTATGACCAGTGCATTCTCTTGGCAAAACTCTATTAGCCTTTGCCCTGCTTCATTCTGTACTCCAAGGTCAATATTTGCCTACTACTCCAGGTATCTCTTGACTTCCTACTTTTGCATTCCAGTCCCCTATAATGAAAAGGACATCTTTTTTGGGTGTTAGGTCTAGAATGTCTTGTAGGTCTTCATAGAATTGTTCAACTTAAGCTTCTTCAGCATTAGTGGTTGGGATATAGACTTGGGTTACCATGATATTGAATGGTTTGCCTTGGAAACGAACAGAGATCATTCTGTCGTTTTTGAGACTGCATCCAAGTACTGCATTTCAGACTCTTTTGTTGACTATGATGGCTACTCCATTTCTTCTAAGGGATTCTTGCTCACAGTAGTAGATATAATTGTCATCTGAGTTAAATTCATCCATTCCAGTCCATTTTAGTTCACTGATTCCTAAAATGTCAACGTTCACTCTTGCTATCTCCTGTTTGACCACTTCCAATTTGCCTTGATTCATGGACCTAACATTCCAGGTTCCTATGCAATATTGCTCTTTACAGCATTGGACCTTGTGTCTGTCACCAGTCACATCCACAACTAGGTACTGTTTTTGCTTTGGCTCCATCCCTTCATTGTTTCTGGAGTTATTTCTCCACTGATCTCCAGTAGCATGTTAGGCACCTGCTGACCTGGGAGTTCATCTTTCAGTATCCTATCTTTTTGCTTTTTCATAGTGTTCATGGGGTTCTCAAGGCAAGAATACTGAAGTGGTTTTCCATTCCCTTCTCCAGTGGACCACAAATTGTCACAAATCTCCACCGTGACCCGTCTGTCTTGGGTGGCCCTACACGGCATGGCTCACAGTTTCATTGAGTTAGACAAGGCTGTGGTCCATGTGATTAGGTTGTTTAGTTTTCTGTGATTGTGGTTTTCAGACTCTGCCCTCTGGAGAATGATTAGAGGCTTATGGAAGCTTCCTAGTGGGAGAGACTGACTCAGGGGGAAACTGGGTCTTGCTCTGACTGGCAGGGCCAGGCTCAGTAAATCCTTAATCTAATTTTCTGTTGATAGGCGGAGCTGTGTTCCCTCCCTGCTATTTACCTGGGGCCAAACTATGGCGGAGGCAATGAAGATAATGGTGACCTCGCTCAAAAGATCCCAGGCATGACTGCTACAGTCAGTGCCCCCGGCCCTGCAGCAGGACCACACCGACCCACGCCTCCGCCGGAGACTCCCGGACACCCGCGGGCAAGTCCAGGGCAGTCTCTGTGGGGTCACTGCTCCCTTCTCCTGGTCCTGGTGCACGAGGGTCTGCTGTGAGAGTCTATTTCCCAGTCCTGTGTGAGTTCTGGGGGCTCTATGGTGGGGTTAATGGTGACCTCCTCCAAGAGGGCTCATGCCACACCCAGGTCCGCTGCGCCCAGAGCTCTATGCCTGTGGCAGACCACCGTCTGCCCGGACCTCCACAGAGATGCTCAGACACAGGCTGTCTCAGTCTCTGTGGCGTCCCTGGGTCCTGGTGCGCACGAGGTTTGATTGAGCCCTCTGACTGTCTTTGGCAGGAATGGGATTTGATTCTAAATGTGAATTCGCCCCTCCTACCATCTTGCTGGGGCTTCTCCTTTGGCCTTGGACATGGGGTATCTCCTCACAGTTGCTCCAGTGCCTACTGTCTTATAGGGGTTTCTCTGACCTTGGACCTGGATTATCTCCACACCACCAGTCCAGCGAAGCGCAGCCGCCACTCCTGACCTTGGATGTGGTGTATTCTGGTCTCGACCGCTTGATGCTCCAGCGCCAGCTGGAGGGTATTACGTGTATTGCAAACATATTTGGATACAGTGCATTATTTTCACCAAGTTATCTGATAGGACTAGTGTCTACTTGAACACATTTTGAAAATATTTACCTAATTCAATTCCTCACCTAACAGACTCATATAGTTTATTTTCATCATCTTATTTGACTAAAGATAAGGTGCGTGCTAAGTCAGTGTCAGACTCCTCGTAACCCCATGGACTGTAGCCCACCAGGCTCCTCTGTCCATGGGATTCTCCAGGCAAGAATACTGGAGTGGGTTGTTGTACCCTTCTCTAGGAGATATTCTCAGCCCAGGGATCAAACCCACATCTCTTACATCTACCTGCATTGGCAGGCAGGCTCTTTACCACTTGCACCACCTGGGAATTTATTCTAATTTCTTGTTGATTTTTCAGTAGGAAAGTGACTGCTGCTGTATTAATTAAAATTAGAAAAAAAAAACCCCACAACAAGCCCAAAATGTAATGGCTTGCTCCCATAAGACTTCAGGTTTTTTTCTAAGATAAGTAAGTATCAAAAACTGTGAAAGTCTGAGATCCTACTCTATTCACATGCTCACCAGTTAGCCTACCACAGATTTCTGGAAGCTGGCAGAAGACACAAAACGCCCAGGTCAGGGACAAATGACTTGATTGCTCATGCCACAAAAAGCAGTGTGAGCTTCATGTTTGTGTCATTTTTCCATGTTCTCCAGGTCCCACGGGGCAATGTGAAGTGACCCAGGTGAACGCTGCACACAGAGTGAGTCTGAGTCAAGGAAAGAATCCTTCAGCTTAGGGAATGTGCATCTTTCATAGTGAGTTGCAAGCAAAGATGCTCTTTGCCCCAGAGGGAGATATTATATTAAATTAAAGCAACCTGTGCTTTGCTTTTATGGGTGACACTATTTCCATCTTCTGAGGCTGTTCACTATCTTTACATCTTGGAAAGATAGCCTGAAAAAACTAGTGCCAGTGCTTCTGTTCACAGGACATGGAGAAACATGAAAGACCCATGGAGAATTGTCTTCCAACATTTCAGGGTAAGAAAGTGAGTAGATATTCTACTCCACAGAGTTTTTCAGAGCTCAGACTGATGGTGACTCTCTACACATGCATCTGAGGCACAGTGCGGGGTATGGGTATCACGATTCCAGACATCAGGAAGGGGAAGGGAGTGGCAGAGCATGTGAGGATGGTTTTCTGAGCCATGGTTCAGAGTGGTGCACGCCACTTCTTAATGTTCTATCCTTCAGATGCGGACACGTGGGCACCTGGCCACGCTACACTGCAGAGGAAGAATGGGAAATGCAGTCACACTTTGTGCCCAGGAATGGGAGAAGAGGTTTGGAGGACACCCAGAAATCTCTACCACATTGCCAATTTTGATAGTGATTTAGCTACGAGTTTCTCTGTTTTCATCTCAAGGAAAAAATTAGTAAACCTACTCATAAATGCTTTAGAGATGGGTCTTTTATACTTACAGCATCACAGAATTTTAGAATTGGAAGAGTCTTCAGAATCATATTTCTAGTCTGTCTGCCCTTCAGTTTAGGGGTGAAGAAACTGAAACCAGAGAAGGTAAATGGCTTAGCTGTGTGGCTTCCTAAATCTAATTGGTTAGCTGGCTGAGTTGACATTTCCAGACCTCTGTGCCCCTGCTGCCCTTTGACCTGTGCCAAACTTGTAAGCTCATGGGACTTTTTCATATATTAAATTATCATTCCCTAATGATCTGTTTTTATATTTGGTATTTTGATAATCAGTAATCAGGAGATATATATATATGTGTGTAATTTTATTGAAGTATATAATTGATTTACAATGTTGGTTAATTTCTGCTGTATAGCAAAGTGACTCAGTTATACATATATATATATTCTTTTTCATATTCTTTTCCATCATAGTTTATCAGAGGATATTGAATATAGTTTCTTGTGTTATAGAGAAGGATCTTTTTGTTTACCCATTCTGTATATAATAGTTTGCATCTGCTGATCCCAATCTCCTGATGATTGGGATTTCTTAAATCACTGAGTGTGTATGTGAATTGTTCATTCATTTATTCATTTAAGAAATATTTATTGAGCCCTGTAATGACAGACACTACTCTAGTTACCGGGAATGAGCTGTGAGTGGGCCAGGCAACGTCATACTTACATAGACCTGACATGGAGGTGATATTCTGTGATATTTAGAATACAATTGAGTCTTCAGCATGAGAGACACTATGGCTCATTGATGATGCAAGTCTTTATGTATGGATTTAAAAAAATTTTCACTTCTTATTTTCAGCTTAAATCAGACTACACAGAATTTACAGTGTTTTAAGTTTCATCACAATTAGTTTACAGCAAGATTCCCTTTGTATGTATATAGGAACTAACCTTTAAAAATAAGCCTATGCATTATTTCTATAACAAATATGCTATAATTTTTTGTTGCATTTGGGTGGATGGTTTTTATTATGCTAAAGACAGAGGTCTATTTCAAGTCTCAAAACTGAGTGGAACATTTTTTTAACAGAAATCTCATTCACATGTTTTGATTTATCAGAGCGTTTTATGTTTACTTAAAAAATTTCTTTCTGTTCCCTAGAGAAGTCCATAATGTACTCAGTACAAATTGAACATCAGAAATATAATGTAGTCAAATGACAGAATAAAATTCAGGAGAAACTGTTAAGTCTTGCTCTTTAAAAGAAAAATCTATGTTCTTATATTACATTGTGCATATGTATTATGGAAATATCTGAAAGATACACAGCACACCGTGCACAAAACTATTGTTTATGAACAAGTTTATATGATGCAATTTATTGAAAAAGGGTTCAATTTAAAGTAACAGTGCATGAAATAAGCATAATGTGGCATGCTGCAAGAGGTCTAGATTGTGAGCGTCAAGAATCAGAATCTAATCCTGATGATGTTTAAAACAGACTATACAATATAAGTATTTGTATAATACTTTATGGTTGACAAAGCTTTTTAAAAAAATATTAACAATAGATAATATTCACTGAACACTTACCACATGCCAGATGTGGTAATGCCATTCACTTAATTCTTTCAACATCTCAATGAAGTGTTTTCTCCCTCTTGAACACCCTACTCTCCAACCTCATTCTCCGGGGGATCTGATCCATAGACTGCTTGGACCGCTCTCATCCCAAACTGGGACACTAGGGAGAGCCTCTGCACCCCTCCGGAGACATGGTTCCCTCCTTTCGGAATTCAACTTTGGTTACATGGTGCTGATTAGCTGATGGTATGGGGGAGGTTACCTGAATACATGACCACATGATTTTTCAGTTTCTGTATCTCACCAGGGTCAATGGAAGAAGTAGACAGGCCTACAGTTCTCTAGGGCATTCATGCTTAGACTTACCTATTTACAGACCTCATAAAACCCTCTTCTTTCTTTTTGCCCCTTTAACTTCACCCCTGTGCTGACCCAGAGGTGGTCTCCACCCTTACCCCGCTTGGGTGGTCCCCAGGGTTGCCCACCTCTTTGTGTCCAATGCAGAATTGCACATCTGCCACCTCCCATTGACATGTCATTATAAGACAGGGCGTGGGTTTCAGTTTCTGGCCAAATTATTTGACACCAGTGCATGTCTTCCTCAGAAGGATTCCAATTCTATTTTATGTTTTTTGGTTTACTTCCAAGTGTGTGCAAACTGTCTATGCTTTCTTGTTCCAAATTGTACAAAGACTGAAGTATTTAGTTCCCATTATATCTTCATGTTTCCACCCCCCCCCCCCATTCTAGTAAGGTTTTTAAATGTCAACCTAATTTTCTTCACTTATGCCCATTTATTTCTCGGTTACCATTGGACAACCTTTTATATTCTGTATCTTTTCCTTTTGGTAAATTCTATCATATTACATTAATTGTAAGATGTGTATTTTTTCATGTTTTTAACATGTCTGAAACCAGCATGCACATCACAGTGGTTTCCATCTTTCCATTAGCTATAGCACTTTTTAAAATTTCTTTATGGAACATAAAGAGTTGCTAGATTTGATGAAATAAAGCTAATATAGTCATAACAAATGAAAAGTTTGTGGTTTGTACAATGAGGTACCACCTCATACCGGTCAGAATGGCCGCCATTAAAAGATCTACAAATAACAAATGCTGAAGAGGGTGTGGAGAAAAGGGAACCCTCCCACACTGTTGGTGGCTGAAAGTTGGTACAGCCACTATGAAAACAGCATGGAGGTTCCTCAAGAAACTGAAAATAGAGTTGTGTATGATCCAGCCATCCCACTCCTTGGCATAGATCCAGACAAAACTATAATTAAAAAGATAAGTACACCCCCATGTTCTTAACAACACTATTTACAATACCCAAGGAAATGACCTAAATGTCCATTCGTGGAAGAATAGATAAAGAAGGTGTGGTACATATATAAGACGGAATACTACTCAGCTATGAAAAGAATGAAATAATGCCATTTACAGCGGTTTGGATGCATATGGAGATTATCAAGCTGAGTGAAGTAAGTCAGACAGAGAAAGACAAGTACCATATGATATCGCTTGTATGTAGAATCTAAAATATGACAAGAACTTATCTACGAAAAAGAAACAGATTCACAGACACAGAGAACAGATTTGTGGTTGCCAACAGATGCAAACTATTATATATAGAATGGGTAAGCAACAAGATCGTACTGTAGAACACAGGGAAATATATTCAGTATCCTGAGATATTGGGAAAGAACATGAAAAAGAATGTGAAGTTCACTTAACTGTTTTTGTCTTCAGTTATACCATCTTAAATTCATGAATTTGGCTAGACAAACCTCTAAGTTCTTGGTCACCTCTAATATTCAGGCTTGAAATAGATCTAATTTTATTTTTAAATGTTTAACTAGCTACAAAAATACTGTCCAGGGCAGGTAATATGAGCACGTGGCATAAAATTTAAAAAGTAGCAAAGGAAATATAAAGAAAAGTAATTTTCCATCTATTGCCCCAACCACTCACTTCTCCCTAAGGTAAATATGGCTGCACTTTTGTATGCATATTCCAGTGACAGTCTATGCATATAAAGCCAACATATGTGACATTTTCAAATGATCAACCATGAATTCACACTTGCATCTCCAATACCAATCCTACAATATAGGACTCATTTTAGTTTTCTCCTTTTCAACTTTGTAGCTCCCATCCACAACATCATTCACAGTAAGCATCAATCTTAATAAGCAATCTCTTGGGCCATCTTCCTTCTCTTTTAGGAGCATCCTTGTCAACTCATCTGGCTGACAGTCTGTTCTAAGCTGTGGTCCCTACTGGCCCTTCCCCCATGTTCATGCCATTCTCATCCCTGATATTTGGGTTCTGACATCTCACACTGGTAGGCTTGGCAGATAAAATAAAGGACATTTAGTTAAATTCAAATTTCAGATAAGCAATTTTCTTAAGTGTGTGTTCCAAATGTTGTGGCAAATAAGCTTACACTAAAAATGTTAATAATTCATTGATTAACTGAAATTCAAATTTAACTAGCCTTCCATTTTTTTTTGCTAAATTTGGCAATGTCACATATGGGGCCACCCATCAGGACCCAGTGTGGAACCTTCCTCACTTCACTGGAGTTTTAACATCCCAAGCTGAGTTACTCTCTCCCCCACTCTATCTGCCTTGCTCGGCCCTACCTGATGAAAAACAAGAGGAGTGGGGAGGCATGAAAAGGGGGAAATGAAAGGAAGAAAAAGGGAAAAGAAAAGGAGACAGCGAGGGGAAGAGGAAGAATACATTAGATTTTTTAAATTTAGATTTATGAAATTAAATTTTGATGATTTATTATAAAATACAGAGACAAAAATGCTAGCTAGATTCAAGGAATATTAAACTATGTCAATAAGAACTATACCGAGATATATAATTGAATCACTTTTCTGTACACCCGAGATGAATGCAATATTATAAATCAACTATACTTCCATTTTAAAAGAGAACTATATTGAAGAGATAATTTTGGAAATTCAGGAGGGTTATCGACTCCTGTTTGGGGCAAAATTTATTGTTGGTGCTTATAACAATTCAGGAAAAAAGTATAATGCAGAAGAAATATCTCAGGACAATGAGCCTTCTTTATAATTACAAGGAAGGAACGTATGCATTGTACAAAACACAGAAAGAAGGAATAGTTTTCTTTCTTTCCTAATAGCTGTAGGCAATTGGGACATCAATGGAAAGAACATAGCTGGGAGCTCCCTCTGTCCTGCATAAGGTCTTAGGATGGCTGTGGAGGAAAGGGGAACATGAGGGGGGAAGAAATGTGGGCTTTTCAGCCAAACACAACCTAGCTCCAAAGTTTTGTTTTCTACTTATTACCTAGGGCAGGGGATAGCTTATTTAGTCTTCCAATAACTATTTCTTCTTCTGTTGAAATAATGCAGGTAACAGAGGGATCAAAAAGAGTAAAACAGAACAGAGCTTCTCAAAGTGTGTCTCTCGGACCAGCAGCGTCGGCCTCAAATGAGATCTTGTTAGACTTGTAAATGTACTGTGTGCTTAGTCATTCAGTCATGTCTGACTCTTTGTGACCCTGTCAACGGTAGCCCTCCAGGCTTCTCTGTCCTGGAGGAAGACTTGTCTAAGAGTGGGTCACCATGCCCTCCTCTAGGGGATCTTCCCAACTCGGGGGTCAAACCCAGGTCTCCTGCATTGCAGGTGGATTCTTTACTGTCTGAGTCACGGTTATAAATTACCAGCCCCACCCTAAACCTTCAGAATCTGAACTATGGATTCTTTGGTGTAATGAGTCCTTCAGGTGATTATGGCACAACTAAAAATTTAGAACCACTGAGACGGAATTCCCTATTTGCATGGAGTCCATGTGTAAAGTGGTAACTAGCTTTATAGGCATGCTCCTTCTTTATCTGTTGTCTTTCCTTGTTTCTCGAATTCTATTTTTTCATTAGAATTTTTGTGTTACCTGCACCTTCTCTGTTAAAAGGAAAGCAGGACGGAGAGGGGAGCTTGGGGAGAGGCTGCACTGCTGAGTCTGACTCATGCCTCACAGATTCTGACACCCACCCCCTGATGCTCTGGAAGTCTCCAGCGCTCCTGACACAGGCCACTGCCCTGTGTCTATACACCATCCAACCAACTCCTGTCAAACCCGAAGAAGAGGAGAAGGTAGAATTCTTGCAGCAAGAATTGTTCTCAGGGTCCAATCTGCACTTGTGACATCCTTCCATCTCTCCAATCTATCCTCTTCACTGCACCCGGCCATCTTCCTAAATAAAATATCAGATCCTTGCCACTGTTCTACTAAAACCCTTTGTAGGCGCCATAAGATTTTGCCCTTAAGATTTAGACAGACTCCTTTATATGTAAGGCAGTTCACAGTCAGACCCCAATGGGCCTCTTCATCCTCATGCATCTCTCACTTCCTGTATGCCCCACCTCTCCCTATCCCCCCCTCACCTCTCCTCACCTCTAATTGGGACACTGATGGAAAGAAAACAGCCGGGAGCTCCCTCTGTCCTGCATAAGGTTTCAGGATGGATGTGGAGGAAAAGGAGAGGGTGAAGGGGAAAAAGTATGGACTTTAAATAAACCAAACACAAGCCAGCTTACTACACACACAGGCGCATGCTGAACTTGGCCAGGTGGAAAAGCCAGTGGCCAGACGACACTTCTGGTGAATGTCACCCTTGAGCTGATCATGAAGAACATAGAAGAGGAACAGACGTGAGACAGTACAGGCAACTACAGCATGAACTAATGGGGATCATTTCTGAAGTTTAAGTTACTAGGGGACGTGTGGAGATAGGTAAAGCTGGAAAAGCGGGCTCAGGGAGGTTCTTTAATGACTTGCTCAATGTCCAACAAAAATCAAACTGCACATCCATATGCAAATTTAAGACTAGATACGTTAGGTTTTTGTTTAGGTCTTAGAAATGGGCTTCCCTGGCTGCTAAGCTGGTAAAGAATGTGCCTGCAATACAGGAGACCCCGGTTTGATCCCTGGGTTGGGAAGATGCCCTGGAGGAGGGAATGGCAACCCACCCCAATGTTCTTGCCTGGAGAATTCCTTGGACAGAGGAACCATGTTGTTTTCTCCCTTAAATGGCTGAAGAAACTAAAACCCCTAGAAGGTATATCATTGACCCATGTGATGTTCACACTATAAAATTGTAAAGATACCTTTCCAAGCCAATGCCATGCTCCTAACCACTACATTCTTCTGCAACCAGGGCTTTGACTGTCTTTTAGAAATCAGAGCTTGACTTCAAATTTGGACTACAACTCTGGATCCAACTCAAAACTTTTTCACTGAAGTCCTCAATTTAGAGGAATTACTTTTTTGACCTTAAGAGAATTATTTCCTTGTAATTGGAGGCTTAATTGTTTGTTATTACTTGCTCCTTAACCATGCTGGCTAAGAATAGTCTGAGATTTGCACAATTATTTATTTTGCGGATCTCCTTGATGAATTCTTGACAGAGGGCCTCCTCTCTCTGCACAGCTGGCATCAATATCCATAAAAGACCATTTATGCAATTTGTCAGCTCTGTGAGTGTCAGTTTCCTAGAGTGGTGTCTTTAGTGGCCTCCACTTATGCTTGAAACATTTTTATGAATGTATTTACTTCTGAATTCTTTTCTGAAAAGATGTGGAAAAAACAACCTTGAAAATAATATTTTGTTCTTGAAGAGATGGGCTATTGTTCTCAATCTTTTAGGAGTGGGTTGACAAAACTTACATCTAAGGAAGCACAGTGTAACCTTAAAGTGTAGGAAAAAAATAGAGAAATAGGTGTGTCAAATGTCTAACTGGACTTACTTGAAATGACTTAACAATGTCAATATTAATGAATATGATATTAATAGTAAAATGATGGCTGATAAGTAATTTTAGTGAAGTATCTAAATTTTTAAAAAAGGTTTCCTTTCCACATTGGCAAAACTTTTCTATATACCTCAAGGGCAAAAAAGATTACTAATTCTTTTTTTCCTCCACTTAAAAATTATCAATATATAAAGACATATCTTAAATTGGAAAATTTTTTAAATTAATGAAATTTGTCCTGCTAGATCTCTCAAACTTTCATGCCTTTTGAAGGCAAAAGATTTGGGTTGTTTCTGGAATTGATATAGAACTTACTCTACAGCAGTGAACCAAAAAATATTTTGGAAGCAATAAATGAAAGTATTATTAAACCAAATTAACCAGCCAAAAAACACATTTAGCTAATACTTCATCATTTTGCATTGTGCACTATACATATTGGGCTTCCCTGCTGGCTCAGGTGGTAAAGAATCCGTTTGCAATGCGGGAGACCTGAGTTCAACCTCTGGGTTTGGAAGATTCCCTGGACAAGGGAATGGCTACTCACTCTAGTATTCTTGGCTGGAGAAATCCATGGACTGTATAGTCCATGGGGTCACAAAGAGTCGGACACGACTGAATGATTTTCACATCACTATATATATGTTGGGGCTTCCTTAGTGACTCAGATAGTGGTGAAGGATCTGCCTGCCAATGCAGGAAACAGAGGTCGATCCCTAGATTTGGAAGATCCCCTGGATAAGGAAGTGGAAGCCCACTTCAGTATTCTTCCCTGGGAAATCCCTTGGACAGAGGAGCCTGGCGAGCTACAGTCCATGAGGTTGCAAAAGAGTCAGACATGACTTAGGAACTAAACAAAAACAACGATATATATCTTATAACATGGCTTCCATTTAAAATCAGTTAATTGCTACTTCTAGATATTTATTTTATAAAGTGGCACATGTGCAAAGCAAAACAGTATTGGTACGGAAATATTCATTGCAGCATAGGATATAGGATGTAATAGCCTCAGATTGAAGCAACCTGAATGTCTGTCTTTAGAAAACTAGTCATGTCCCTGTAACAGAATACTGTGTGTGTGTGTGTGTGTGTGTGCACGCTCAGTCGCTTCAGTCATATACAACTCTCTGTGACCCCGTGGACTGTGGCCCAGACAGCTCCTCTGTCCGTGGGGTTATCCCAGCAAGAATACTAGAGTGGGTTGCCATTTCTTCCCCCAGGGGAGCTTCCTGACCCACAGGGTTGAACAAGCATATCCTGTGGCTCCTGCATTGCAGGTGGATTCTTTACCATTTGAGCCACCTGGGAAGCCCTATAATGTAATACTATGCAGTCATTATAAAGAACAGGCATCTCTAGATATCATTAAGCGAAAACAAAAGAGGAGTGCTCTTATTTTGAAACAATCTCAAACTTACAGAAAACCTGCAAAGATGATATGAAAACCTTGTTCTTTCCAAACTTTTCAAGAAAAAGTTGCAGACATAATGTTCCATCACTTTTAAATACTTTTAGTGTATATTTCCTCCTCCTTCCCCCACTTTTGTGGGGCACTCTCTTGCTATACCATTAATATGAACATCAAAATCAGGAAATTAAAATCAGTCTGTTCCAGCCACCTACTCCCCAGCCTCCTTTCCAGTTTTGTTAATTATTTTAATAACGTTCTTTACAGCAAAAGGATTCAGTCCAGAATCACACATTGCATTTAGCTGTCACTGAGTTTTAGTCTCTGCTCACTCTGTAACAGTTCCTCTTTGTCTATCCTTAGCTTTCATAACCTTGATATTTTTGATAGTTGCAAGCCAGTCAATGTGTAGAATATCTCTTATTTGGGCTTGTCAGCTATTTCCTCATGATTAGATATAGGTTACACATATTTGCCAAGTTATTCTGCTCATGCATCCTTTCAGGTGACACGGGGTTTCAACTGATCTCATTATTAATGGTGTTAACTTTGGTCCCTTGATTACAGTGATGTCTGTCAGATTTCTCTACTGTAAAGTTAATAATTTTCCCTTTACAATTAGTACATATTAAGGACAGAGCTAGGATATGCATATATTTATTTGATCTATATGTATTGTGTAGTTTGGGATAGCCTTAATAGAGCATGGATTTTTATTCTGACATACTCTCAATCTAGCCAGATACAGAACTCCTATTTTCCTCTCATCACAGACAGTAAAAGAAATTAAATTTCCCCCATTTGTTTTCATTTTCTTGTTCTCATACAATTTTACTTTTAATTTTTTAAAATCTATGTTCTTGAAAGAATATATTAAAGTAAGGACTCCTAATGAAACAATGAGTGGGTTGTGAGAAGATGTAATAGAACTTCAATAAATATTAGAAACCTCATACTTCTTAAGATCTAAAATATATAAACAGTGACTACTAGAGATAGATATTGGCTTTTGCCCACCTAATAATCATTCTTGATCCCTCTTATTTTTTGCTAAAAGAACCCTGCTTTGTTCACACATGCATGCTTGTGTGTCTGACTTTTTGTTGTGTCTGACTTTTTGCGACCCTGTGGACTGTAGCCCTCCAGAGTCCTCTGGACATAGCATTTCCCAGGCAAGAACACTAGAGTGGGTTGCCATTTCCTCTTCCAGAGAATCTTCCCAATCTAGGGATCAAACTCATGTCTCTTGCATCTCCTGCACTGACAGGTGGATTCGTTACCACTGTGCCACCTGGGAAGCACTTTGGTCAGGAAGAGGTATAACAAAACAAAACAAAAGCCACCCTGGATCTCTGGGAGGTTAGGATCCCACCATCAGCTCCTAGGGTTGATGGGTTTATATGGGCCAAAGTGACATTATTACTCTTGGCTTGTGATTGGTCTAGAAGTGGGCACGTGACTCAGATAGAGCCAATCATTTCTGGGGTATAACGGGAGGCCTGGCAGAGAGAGTTTCCTTTCTGAAAGCTGCTTGAGAAAGTGGCCTTTTAATCCCTGCCCCTCCAATGTAGATAATGCCCAAAGGTGCAATAGCTTTTTACAATTGCAAAGCAACAGCAGAGGATAAATGCCAACTTTCAAGAGTGGTAGCATGCAAAAACAAGATCCAGGTCTCTGATTCATTTTTGAGCTACTGACTCGATGCCAACAACCACCTGCCTGGGGAGTTCTTGTTATAAGAGAAAAATAAAACGCCAGTTTGTTCGAGTCTCTGTAAGTCAGGTTTCTGTTGTCTGGAATTAAACTGCAGCCTTTCTAACTGAAACTGTGATTCAAGAACTCTTCCACAGTCCCAATCTCTGCCAAGAAAAGATCACTGCTAGTATTATGTCCTTCACTGCAAGATAGGAACAGGAGAACTTAGGGGAATACCTAAGGGATCTCTTTTAGAATGACCACTAAGTAAAAGAAAGTACAGAATGGTGTCCATATGTTGCTTTTGTGTTTAAAAGGGATTGACTAATGTATTCATACTTTCCAGTACTTATGTAAAGAAACACCCAAAGAATACACACACACACACACACACACACACACACACACACACACACACACCCCTCTGCTACCACCCCTACTTGACTAAGGGCCAAGGCTGGGAGAAAGAGGGTGAATTGGAGATTGTGTGGGAATGAGGAATAAAAATTAAATAGGAAATAGAAGAGTAATCTTATTACAGAAAATTTGAAAATTGTGTCTACAAAAAAGACTTTTTTTTTTTTATGAAGATGTATTTCTCTTTATGCCATTTAATGACTGAATGATTTGGGGCAAATCACTCAGCCTCTCAGAATCTGTTTTACTTACCTGTGAGAAGAGCAGTCAACAGTTTTATAATTAAACTGTTTAATTTCTAGGACTAGGCAATTCTATAACATATCATCAATTTTACCATAATATACAAAGTTAAATGATTACATTTAATAAGTTAAATGATTCCAGCTAAATTATCCCAACTGGAAATTCCCATCTTGACAACTTTACAATGGGTTGTTGGCAGCCCATTTGGAGACAGGCTGGGAGTGAGTCAGATTAAACAACTCTAACTTGTTCCCATTACTAAGTGAGAAAGTGAGCATCAGTTGCTCAGTTGTGTCCGACTCTCTGCGACCTGATGGATTGTAGCCCATCAGGCTCTTTTGTCCATGGAATTCTCCAAGCAAGAATGCTGGAGTCGGTAGCCACTCCCTTCTCCAGGGGATCTTCCCAACCCAGGGATCAAACCCCGTTCTCCCACATTGTGGAAGGATTCCTTACCATCTGAGCCACCAGGGAAGCCTTCCCATTAATAAAAATTAAAACTATTCATACTATTTATTACTGCAATCTCCCCTTGCCTGTGGTTCCTGATTCTTTTTACTCTGCTCTACTTTTTCTATTCTCCATAGCAATTGTGCCTTCTAACAACCCTAATAATTAACTTATTAATTATGCACTGAGTTAATGATCTCTCTCCCCACACTACAAACTTTGTTCACAGTATGTATCAGCTGCTTGACATAGAGTAAGCACTCAACAAATGCTTGCTGAATGAGTGAAAGAATGAAGTCATGGTAGTGTTCCAGATCTATTTAAATGTCTAAACAAATTTTTACCTATAGTTGGGAAAAAAGCATGAAAGATAGTAAATCATCAGTTACATTTAGATGGTTGGCTGGTTTGTCGGGAAAATGCACAGGCTCATAATTTGCCTGCTTGCTTGTTCCTGGATCGTCTTTATAACAGAAAATTATGAAGCAGAAGCAGGGATCTTAAGAACTAAATAATAGGAAGCAATCTAATAAAAGAGTCTGCTTACTTTGGTGCTAACTCAAATGTCCTTGGGTGCCAAGAGCTGTGAGTCTGAGAACGAGTCATTTGAAGAGTTTACTCCCAAGGCTGAGAACTCAAGAATTTCTGCCTCTCAAAGAGAGGAACTCAGGCCTTCTGCTTTCTTGGGCATCAGTTCAGGCTCCAAGAAAGGTTTCCTCATGTGAGAAGTGCGAGGCAATGCACCTGCTCCTCAGCTGTTTTTCCTGTGGTTCTGCTCAGCCTGCCTCGCTTGGTGGCTGAGTGCGGAGCTGCTCTGATGCCACCTGGCTGCTAATGTTATCTTCTGCTGCCTAGACAGTGGGGCTGACCCATCCTCTACCTCAAAGACAACGGGGCTCCCTGCTCTACCCTCCGTCCTCTGCAGGTGCCTGTCCCCTCTCGTGTCCCCCTCTTCTGTTGCAATGAGCATCGGAGAGGACCACCCAGCAGAACTGCTTGAAATTTCACTTGAATTTCTTCTTTCAGTTTTGCAATTTAGTCTTCATCTTCCCAGGCAGAGACACTTTCCTGACTCTTACGTTAGGTGGATTCCAGGACAGAGTCCTTCTGTGTAGAAGCACTGCTGCCTTTCGCTTTAAGCAGTTCCTGAGTTTACCCTCATCTATGAATCTCAACCTCCCTCTGTCTCTCTGTCTGTTACACGCACAGACACAAACACAGATACACACACACCTCTACAATCTTGCTTCCATTGTCCCCTTTCCTCAGAAGTGTGTCAGAGCTATCTACATATATCTGAACTACAACAGTGGACAGGCTTAGCATTCTTAACATTCAACTCCTGGGTTCTTTGAAAAGTCAAGGAAATCTAGCAGCTGAGTGTTGATAGAGGAGGCAAGAACTCCTAATTCAACATGTCAAGGTGAAAGAGACCTACTGACCTGGTTTGCAATCTGGCTCCACATTTTAGGTTCTGTGACCTCTGGCAACTTACCTGTTTCTTCACTTGTAAAGTGGGCATGATGATAATACTTACTTCATAGGATTGTTTTAAAGACCAAATATGTTAAGGGCATGTAAGACATTTAAAGGAGGGCCTAAGTAAGTTCTCAAATGTTAACACTTATAATAGTTAGCATCATTATTTTATCTTCCTTCTCCTTCTTCCTCTTTCATCAACATCATCACCCTCACTATCACCACCATTGTCGTCAGCGTTATCATCATCATCAACTTGAATCTAACTGGGACCTCTGTAACAACAGATTTATACCAGCACTCAATGGCTTTATCTTCCCAACACAGCAAAAACACTATGTAGTTTCTCTTGAGTGAGAAGGTTTTAACTTTCTAAAACACAAGTTCTAATTTAATTGAGCAGGAATTTTGAAATTTAGAAGAAAGTGGCACAGAGAAAATACTGCTTACAGTAGTTTAAAACACCAACAAACTTAAGATTTACCAAGATTCCCTTAAAAACATCATACCCAGAGGAACTTTAATCATGAAACTCAATATCTAGAATTAGAGAAAATCAGAGAGAAAACATGAAATTGGCTGCATTACATTCCTATCTTGTAAAGAAACAGTGGGTATAGATATTCAGTATCTACTCAATATCTTTTCTGCATAACATTGAAGTTTCTCTACTTTAACTCCAAAATCTAGGGGAGAAAACAGATCATTTTTAGGCACAATACCTCAAATTAAAGTACTAGGTATTGTTTAGAAATTGTCTAGGAATTTAGAAATCTCTCTATTTTTCTACAGAAGAGGGAAATGATATGTGGTCATGTAGAGGACATTTATAAAACTGTAGAGGGCTATTTGGAAGGTGGCCTCACTGAGAAATACTAGAAAGGGATGCAATCTGCCAAAATGAATCTTTGAGAGACTAGAAATCAATAAATTGAATTGAGAAAAGTGGATATAAATTTGGAACCCAAATTTTGATATCCATCTCCTGAGAGACAGAACTGGGTGAAATAGACTTTTTTCCTTGTTATATTTTGATAGTTTAATACTATCCTGAATCATTTTTCTAGACTGTCTGGACCATAGCTTCTTGTATTTGTGTGTGCTTATGACCATAAAAGCGTGATTTCATGTCCTTTTATTAAAAGGTGGGGGAGAATTGAGTTTTTACCTTAACTTTTCATTTTGAAATAATATTAAACTTACAGAAAAGGTGCAAAAACAGTACAAAAATCTCTGGTGTATCCTTCAATCAGGGTCACAAATATTGACAGTTTAGGACATTTATTTTACCATTCCCACCCTCATACATACACACATAACACATGCACAAAGAGGATGTGCCTAATATATTTTTCTGAGCCTTTTAAGATAAAGTTTTAGACATACCCTATTGCTCTTTAAGATTTCAATATATATTTCCTAGAACACTCTCCCACATAATCATAGTCAAATCTTTAAATTTGAGGAATTTACACTGATAAAAATATTATTAAGCTAATCTATACATGAAGTGTTAGTCATTTCGTGGTGTCTGACTCTTTGCAACACTGTGGACTGTAGTCTGCCAGGCTCCTTTCTTCACGGGATTTTCCAGGTAAGAATACTGGAGTGGGTTGCCATTCCCTTCTACAGGGGATCTTCCCGAGCCAGGGATCAACCCGGGTCTCCTGGATTGCTGCTGCTTCTAAGTCGCGTCAGTCGTGTCCGACCCTGTGAGACCCCATAGACGGCAGCCCACCAGGCTCCTCTGTCCCTGGGATTCTCCAGGCAAGAATACTGGAGTGGGTTGCCATTTCCTTCTCCAATGCATGAAAGTGAAAAGTGAAAGTGAAGTTGCTCAGTCATGTCTGGCTCTTCAGGACCCCATGGACTTGGTTCCTCCGTCCATGGGATTTTCCAGGCAAGGGTACTGCAGTGGGGTGCCATAGCTTTCTCTTCTGGATTGCAGGTCGACTTTTTACTATCTGAGCCACCAGGGAAGCCAGATCTATTCAAATTTTGCCAATTGTCCTACTAATTTCCTTTACAAAGTATAAGATCTAATCCAAGGCCACACATTGCATTTAGTTTTCATATTTCTTAATTCTTCCTCAATCTGAATCAATCTGAAACAATTTGTAAGTCTTCCCTAGTCTTTGTTGACCTTGATATGTTGGACGAGTAAAAACCAATTATCTTGTATAATGTCCCACAGTTATGATCTGTCCAGTGTTTTCTGGGGCATTTTTGTCAGAAGTATCATAGAACTGAAGTATGTTCTTCTCGGAGCATCATTTCTGCAGGTACAAGATATCCATATTCTTGGTGCCATTAACTTTTATAACTTACTTTAAATGATATTTTCCAGGTTTATTCATTGTAAATTTAGTTAATATGTGTTTTGTTCCTGTTAATTGATGAGTAACTGAGCAATTTGTGAAGAAACATTTAAGACTATGTAAACATACTGTTTATAATCAAACTTTGATCTGCCAGTATTAGCATTTTTGATGACTCTTGCCTGAATCAATTATTTCTATAATAGCTGGCAAATGGTGATTTCATAAATTCAATCATGCCTTTTATGTATATAGCATTCTACTGTAAGATGGTTTTCCGTTCACTATAGGAGAGCTGTTGTTCCATGTCCAGTTCTTACTTTTGCTTCCTGACTTGCATACAGATTTCTCAGGATGCAGGTCAGGTGGTCTGGTATTCCCATCTCTTTCAGAATTTTCCACAGTTTGTTGTGATCCACACAAAGGCTTTGGCATAGTCAATAAAGCAGAAGTAGATTTTTTCCTGGAACTCTGTTACTTTTTCGATCAAACAGATGTTGGCAATTTGATCTCTGGTTCCTCCGCCTTTTCTAAATCCAGTTTGAACATCTGGAAGTTCATGGTTCATGCACTGTTGAACCCTGGCTTGGAGAATTTTGAGCATTACTTTGCTCAAAAGTAGTGTGTGAGATGAGTGCAGTTGTGCAGTAGTTTGAACATTTTTGGCATTGCCTTTCTTTGGGACTGGAATGAAAACTGACCTTTTCGAGTCCTATGGCCACTGCTGAGTTTTCCAAATTTGCTAACATATTGAGTGCAGCACTTTCACAGCATCATCAATAGCTCACTTGGAATTCCATCACCTCCACTAGCTTTGTTTGTAGTGATGTTTCCTAAGGCCCACTTCACTTCAAATTCCAGAATGTCTGGCTCTAGGTGAGTGATCACACCATGGTGGTTATCTGGGTCGTGAAGGTCTTTTTGGTATGGTTCTTCTGTGTATTCTTGTCACCTCTTCATACTATCTTCTGCTTCTGTTAGGTCCATACCATTTCTGTCCTTTATTGAGCCCATCTTTGTATGAAATATTCCTTTGTTATCTCTAATTTTCTTGAAGAGATCTCTAGTCTTTCCCATTCTATTGTTTTCCTCCATTTCTTTGCATTGATCACTGAGGTAGGCTTTCTTATCTCTCCTTTCTATTCTTTGGAACTCTTCATTCAAATGGGTATATCTTTCCTTTTCTCCTTTACCTTTCACTTCTGTTCTTTATTCAGCTATTTGTAAGGCTTCTTCAGACAACCATTTTGCCTTTTTGCATTTCTTAAAACAACAGACTGGTTCCAAATCAGGAAAGGAGTACATCAAGGCTGCATATTGTCACCCTGCTTGTTTAACATATGCAGAGCGAATCATGCAAGATGCTGCACTGGAAGAAGCACAAGCTGGAATCAAGATTGCCAGGAGAAATATCAATAACCTCAGTTATGCAGATGACACCAATCTTATGGCAGAAAGCGAAGAACTAAAGAGCCTCTTGATGAAAGTGAAAGAGGAGAGTGAAAAAGTTGGCTTAAAACTCATCATTTAGAAAACTAAGATCATGGCATCCTGTTCGATCACTTCATGGCAAATAGATGGGGAAACAATGGAAACAGTGAGAGGCTATTTTTTTGGGCTCCAAAATCACTGCAGATGGTGACTGCAGCCATGAAATTAAAAGACGCTTACTCCTTGGAAGAAAAGCTATGACCAACGGAGACAGCATGTTAAAAAGCAGAGACATTACTTTGCCAACAAAGGTCTATCTAGTCAAAGCTATGGTTTTTCCAGTAGTCATGTATGGATGTGAGAGTTGGACTACAAAGAAAGCTGAGGACCAAAGAACTGACGCTCCTGAACTGTGGTGTTGGAGAAGACTCTTCAGAGTCCTTTGGACTGTAAGTAGATTCAATCAGTCTATCCTAAAGGAAATCAGTCCTGAATATTCATTGGAAGGATTGAGGCTGAAGCTGAAACTCCAATTCTTTGGCCACCAGATACGAAGAACTGACTCACTAGAAAAGACCCCGATGCTGGAAAAGATTGACGGTGGGAGGAGAAGGGGATGACAGAGGATGAGATGGTTGGATGGCGTCACTGACTCAATGAACATGAGTTTGAGTAAATTCCAGGAGTTGGTGATGGACAGGAAAGCCTGGTATGCTGCAGTCCATGGGGTTGCAAAGAGTCGGACACGACTGAGTGACAGAACTGCACTGATAGGTGAAGCTTGCCATATCTATCTATCTATCTATCTATCTATATATCTGCATACCTACCATCTATACTAGTTTTGACAAGTTTTATAAAATTCTGTTGACATATTTGTATTTAACTGTTCATAGTCTTTAAAAACAGAGTCATTTCACTTGATGTACTTTCCTCTTACAGTGTTTTTATGTCTTCTAAACTATTATTAGCAATATATTTTAGGGAAACACAATGAGGAAGCCACATCTTCATATTCATTGAATATTTTTACTAGTCAAGTTTGTTCAAATAAATTGAATCCTCAGAATAGCAATGACAATTATTTTGAGTTTGCTATTCTAATGCCTGCCTTTCATGTTTTTTTCCCCTAAAATTCTGAAAACCCATTGGTTATCTGAATAAGAAAGTCTGGCTCTGGAGAATGTATCAATGCACTCAAAGAAATTCATATAAATAATTATAAATTATCTTTTTATAGTTTATAATTATAAACTATATCTCTTGATATAAACAATAATTATAGAATTCAAGTGATTATAATGTAATAATTATATATATAATATATAATCAAATTTATATAAAATATATATGAATTTATAGTAGTAAAGTTTTTTCATTTTCTGTCTTAACATCTACAAACTGTTATTTTTTTTAGTATTCAGGTACATAGGGGAATGCATATTGTAGAACTTCGCTAATAGATAATATTTCAAGAATAGATTAATTAGTATCCAGGGAAGATTTAGAGAGCCTTTAAACAAACAGTGTTCCTGATTACAATTGCTTACTTGATGGCATATATACTCCAAAGTTTCAGTCTAGAAATGTTCCGTTAGTCAAGAAAAAGGAGACTCTGGATTCAATAAGGCACCCTTTAGGTACTGATGGAAAGAATTAAATAGAAATACTGTCAATAGCCTTTCTTTAAAGAGATCGTAGTTTATTTTGATTTCCTTGGTTACAATAATAATCCAAAATATGAGTATATGTCTTTATAATAGAAAGCACTTTTCATATATATTACCTTTTATAAATCTGCTGGGATTATTTACTACAGGAAAAGGTAAACCTAGCAAAAGGTTAAATTCACACAGAAGGGTTCTCAAAGTAATATGATAATTTCTGCTTGCAAATCTGGTGCAAATATGTTTCTTAGAGTATAGTACATTAAACAAGGCTATAAGAGTAGCCTCTCCCCAAGTCTGCCAATTAAACACATTGCTATTTCTTTTTATTTTTATTTTTTGGTGAGATACTTTATTTTGTTGTTCACTGTTTCTCATTTAGTTTCAGGTACAATGTAAATATGACTTTTACAGAGAGAAATAGATAATTTTTCTTTGGAATGACAGAAGACTGAAAAAATTTTTTTAAATGAATGTTGAAGAAACGTTTCATCCATTACTGATCTTATGGCTCAGTTTCATAGCTGGCTATTTCGTGGCTGTTAGATTCACTAATGGAAGTGAAAATCAGACTCAAATACAAGGAAGAGACTGCTCCATGGAGCCCAGGGAGCAGGCAGCGGCATGGAGTGATTGACTATTTCATGGAGTTAGGCTTGATCATCTTGGACAGTGACTTAGCAGTCCTGGTGCAGAGTAATTGGCTGGGAGAAACTTGTAGGCAACGTTTCAAGGAAAAGACTCCAGAAATTTAAACTGAGGAGTTGGTTCTATTTTTATTTCCCTTAAGAATGCCTGGTTTCTTATCCCTTGTGCTATGAGCAAGAGGCTACAACATTTCCCAATTAAAATAGAAAATGCTCAGGCTGGATTTACAAGGCACCGAATAACTAGATGAGAACCCTCCTCCCTGTGGAACCCTGACCACATTTCCTCAATTACCCAGAGTCTTTTGTCTGCAGCCTGCTAAACATTGGACTTTTAGGAACACTGGAGATGTTTGAACACTTGCATTCCCAGGCACATGCTGTCATTTTGTGTTCAGAGTTGGAGAGCTGTAAGGAATCATTTCATATATGTCATCTAAAGTATCTTCATTTCATCTACTGATTTTTTTTTTAACTGATGTTTACTCTACCAACTAAACCAGCAGTTCCCAAATGTTTTGGTCTCAGGACCCCTTTACACTAGTTTGAGAACTACTTTATGTGGGTTGATATTTACCATAAGAGAAATTAAATTGGCAAATCTTTAAATTATTTATTAAACTATTATGAGATAGCAATAATAAATTCATTACATGTTAACATAAAGAATACATATTTTATCAACACATCCATATTGGCTAAAATAAAAATATTCAGTGAGAAAATGGCATTGTTATACATTTTTTGCAAATCTTATTTATATCTGTTTTAGTAAAAGATAGCTTCTTCATTTAATCTATTGTGACATCACATGTCACGTAGCATTTGGAAATCTTCACACTACCACGATGTAATGAGAGTGAAAGAGGCAAGATAACTTTACAATTATGATCTTTTAGTATTATAGTTTTGATTTCTTGGTTCCTTTGAAAGGGAGGAGTCTACTGGTCCCTGGATAACACTTTGAGAACTGATGAGATAAACAAAATTGAATAGAATAATGATTGGTTTAAGTATCCTGGTTCAGAACTGTGTTAGGGTAAGAATCGTGACTTGTTTCTCAATTCTTCCAAAGTTAGTTTCATTGTCACCACCTGAAAGAGGCTTTCCCTGACAATTCTCTCTGAGATAAATATTCCCCACTCTCAGTGTTCTGGAGTTGTGTAAGCTTTTTGTTTTTGTTTTTTTATGGAGTTGATTTCAACTGTAATTTAAAAATTTACCCCTTTTTCCTCCTCTTTATGTTGACTTGGTTGTCTGTTTCACAAGGGAGTAAACCTCTTGAATTTTCCTCTCTTGTCTTCTGCTATATCCCTCATGTGTAGCATGTGCCTAGCACAGAGTCAGTATTCAATAATTATTTGCTGACTTAAGCAATGAATAAATTAGTGGTTAGTTTTCTTTTTTGCACTTTTATTTTGGTCTTTAGTTCTTATACTGAGAAGATGAGTAGACATAAGGTCATGTGATCAGATGATGAGTATGTGAGATAATGGTAGTACATACATTTTTATTCATATAGTCAAATAAACATGTTTCTAGATTGGCTCTTATATGCTGCTCAAGTTTATAGGACAAAAACTCAGGTAAGTATCTAATCCCAGTCATAACCCTATATAACGAGTCATACCAAGAGAGGAAACTTAAGCTGAATCGAGAATAGAAAATGAAGTTACTATGAGGAGAGAAGCAAGTTGAAGCCGGCAAGATGAGTGAAAACCTGGCATCCTGAACGAACTGCAAGGAAGTCAATATGAATGAATCACCTAGGTTGCAAGAGGATTGCAGGGGAGAACTAAGGAGAAGAGTGAGATGAGAGGTGAGAGATATGTAGACCCTAGGGCCCCACAGACCTTGGATCTGTGTTAAGGAGTCTGGACTTTATCTTAAAGGCAGAACATTACATGGATTTATCACACCCATCAACAAGAGACAGTTGCAGGTTCACAGACATGGCCACGAAGTACAGAGCCAGCGCCTCCCTCCATTCCACATCCTGTTATGCAGATCCATAGCCCAAGGGAGTTCACCAAACTCTCAGCTATATTCACTCGTGTTTATCTAAGCCTTTGATTTTATGAGACGTAGCACTGATGCCAGTTTTCTAATTGAAAGAAGTTATTCTGTTTACCAAAACATTGGTAGGAAGTCATGTGATGCTGCTAATTCAGAAGTAGGTACTATTTTGAGCTATCATATGACCCTGCAATCCCATTCTTGGGCATATATATGGAGGAAAACATGACCCAAACGAATCCGTGCACCCCAATGTTCATTGCAGCACTGTTTACAATAGCCAAGACATGGAAGCAAAATAAATGTCCATTGACAGAGGAATGCATAAAAAGATGTGGTGTGTGCTGTGTGTGGTTAGTTGTTCAGTCATGTCTGACTCTTTGCGGCCCCATGGACTGTAGCCCTGCCAGGTTCCTCTGTCCATGGGATTCTCCAGGCAAGGATACTAGAATGGGTTGCCATGCCCTCCTCCAGGGAATCTTCCCAACCCAGGGATCAAACCCAGGTCTCCTGCATTATGGGAAGATTCTTTACCCTCTGAGCCACCAGGGAAGCCCAAAGAAGATGTGGTACTTATATACAATGGAGTATTACTCAGACATTAAAAAGAATGAAATAATGTCATTCGCAGGAACATGGATGGACCTAAGGACTACCATACTGAGTGAAGTAAGACAGACAGGCAAAGAGAAATATCATATGATATCCTTTATGTGTAGAATCTAAAAAGAAATGATACAAATGAATTTACTTACAAAACAGAAGACTCACAGACTTAGAAAATGAACTTACAGTTACCAGAAGGAAGGGATAGTTGCAGAGCTTGGGAAGGTCATGTACTCACTGCTATATTCAAAAGGGATAATCAATGGATATACAAGGGCCTACTGCATAGCACAAAAAAAGAAGTAGGTACTATGTTGCCAGTGTATGTTTCTTATTAATATAGAGGCAAAAATTCTAAGCATAATGTTTACAAATTAAATCCGGAAATATATAAAAATAATAGTAGAATGCAAGTTATAGTTTTTCAGTAATAAAAATCTGGTTTAACATTTGAAATATTGATCAATGGAATTCACTTCTTTTTTAGAATAAAGGAGAAAAGTATATGACTATCTCAATAGATGCATTAATATCATTTGATAAAGTTCAATATTTACTCATAATAAAAACTCACAGTATACTCAGAATAAATTTCTCCAGTCAGATAATAGTTGTCAAAAAATATGCAACAAATATGCAAAAAATGATCAACTCAAGGTTAAACTACTGAAAGTTTTAGCCCTCAGCTTGGGAAGGCATAAAGATGTCAGTTATCATCACTTTTATTCAACATTCTATTAGGGGTCTTAGCAAGAAAAATAGAAAGTAGAAGGACTGAAATGAGAAGGAGTAAATTATCTTATTTGCCGATGACATGACTGTATAACTGTAAAATCTAAAAACAGTCAAAAGAAATTATTGTATGTCTATATGTTAGCAATAAATTATTATATATTAAAATGGAAAAAGATTCATGTACAATAGTATAAAAAATCAATACTTAGGGATATATTTAAAAAGGATGTACAAGATTTCTGCATAGATAATTTTAAAAGATCACTCAGACAAAATTTATAATATCTAAATAAATGAAGGGCATACCATGTTTGAGAAGGAGAAGGCTCATTATTGCTAAAACATGAACTCTTCCTAAAACTAAAATATCTCATAAACGTTTTTGTGAAAATTGACAATCTGATTCTAAAATTTATATGGAAGTGCCAATGGCTAAAATTAGCAAAGATAATCTTAAAGAAGAGGAAAGAAAGGTATTATATAGATAGTTTATTAAGATCACATGAACTAAGAAAGCCTTCCTCAGTGATCAACGCAAAGAAATATAGGAAAACAATAGAACGGGAAAGACTAGAGATCTCTTCAAGAAAATTAGAGATACCAAGGGAACATTTCATGCAAAGATGGGCTCAATAAAGGACAGAAATGGTATGGACCTAACAGAAGCAGAAAATATTAAGAAGAGGGGGCAAAAATACACAGAAGAACTGTACAAAAAGATCTTCACAACCCAGATAATCACAATGGTGTGATCACTCATAGTCACCTAGAGCCAGACATCCTGGAATGTTAAGTCAAATGGGACTTAGGAAGCAACACTCTGAACAAAGCTAGTGGAGATGATGGAATTCCAGTTGAGTTATTTCAAATCCTAAAAGAGGATGCTATGAAAGTGCTGTACTCAATATGTCAGCAAATTTGGAAAACTCAGCCGTGGCCATAGGACTGGAAAAGGTCAGTCTTCACTGCAATCCCAAAGAAAGGCAATACCAAAGAATGTTCAAACTACTGCACAATTGTACTCATCTCACATGTTAGTAAAGTAATGCTCAAAATTCTCCAAGCCAGGCTTCAGCAATATATGAACCATGAACTTCCAGATGTTCAAGCTGAATTTAGAAAAGGCAGAGGAACCAGAGATCAAATTGCCAACATCCACTGGATCATCAAAAAAGCAAGGAGAGTTTCAGAAAAACATCTATTTCTGCTTTATTGACTATGCCAAAGCCTTTGACTGTGTGTATCACAATAAACTGTGGAAAATTCTGAAGGAGATGGGAATACCAGACCACCTGACCTGTCTCTTGAGAAACCTGTTTGCAGGTCAGGAAGCAACAGTCAGAACCGGACATGGAACAACAACTGGTTCCAAATAGGAAAAGGAGTACATCAAGGCTGTATATTGTCACCCTGCTTACTTAACTTATATGCAGAGTACATCATGAGAAACACTGGGCTGGAGGAAGCACAAGCTGCAAATCAACATTGCCGGGAGAAGTATCAATAACCTCAGATATGCAGATGACACCGCCTTTATGGCAGAAAATGAAGAACTAAAGAGACTCTTGATGAAAGTGAAAGAAGAGAGTGAAAAAGTTGGCTTACAGCTCAACATTCAGGAAACTAAGATCGTGGCATCCGGTCCCATCATTTCATGGCAAATAGATGGAGAAACAGTGGAAACAGTGGCAGACTTTATTTTTGGGGGCTCCAAAATCACTGCAGATGGTGATTGTAGCCATGAAATTAAAAGATGCTTGGTCCTTGGAAAGAAAGTTATGACCAACCTAGACAGCATATTAAAAAGCAGAGACATTACTTTGTCAACAAAGGTCCATCTAGTCAAAGCTATGGTTTTTCCAGTAGTCATGTATGGGTGTGAGAGTTGGACTATAAAGAAAGTTGAGTGCCAAAGAATTGATGCTTTTGGACTGTGGTGTTGGAGAAGACTCTTGAAAGACCCTTGGACTGCAAGGAGATCCAACCAGTCCATCCTAAAGGAGATCAGTCCTGGGTGTTCATTGGAAGGACTGATGCTGAAGCTGAAACTGCAATACTTTGGCCACCTGATGTGAAGAGCTGACTCATTTGAAAAGATCCTGATGCTGGGAAAGATGAGGGCAGGAGGAGAAGGGGATGAGATGGTTGGATGGCATCACCGACTCAATGGACGTGGGTTTGGATAGACTCTGGGAGTTGGTGATGGACAGGGAGGCCTGGCATGCTGCGATTCATGGGGTTGCAAAGAGTTAGACACGACTGAGCGATTGTACTGAACTGAAGTGAACTGAACTAAACTAGGATTGATGCAAATATGAATAAAGAGATCAATGGAAACAATAGAGTTCAGAAACAAATTCACATAAATATGATTTTACAACAAATCATATTATGTTTACATTCAAGGCAATGTAAAACAAGGTTATTTTTTTTTTTAAGTGGCAGGTTACAAAGTCAATACACAGAAATCTATGGTGTTTCTTTATACTAACAACAAATTAACAGAAAGAGAAATTAAAGAAACAATACCATTTACCATTGCATCAAGAAGAATAAAATATCTAGGAACAAACCTACCTAAGGGGGTAAAAGGCCTATACTCAGAAAACTGTAAGATACTGATGAAAGAAACTGAAGACAATAGATATATTGTGTCTATGGATCAAAAGAATTAATATAGTTAAATTGACCATACTACCCAAGGCCATCTTCATATTCAGTATAGATCCTATCAAAATACCAAGGGCAGTCTTCACAGAACTAGAACAAATAATTTTAAAATGTGTATGGAAACATAAAACAACCTGAAGTAGCCAAAACAATTTTGAGAAAGAAGAACATACATGGAGGAATCACGTTCCTAACTTCAGAATATTATAAAGCTTCAGTAATCAAAACAGTGTGGTACTGACACAAAAACAGACATATAGATCAAGTTTACAACAAAGGAGACAAGAATATACAGTGGAGAAAAACAGTCTTTTCAATAAGTGGTACTGGGGATATTGGGCAGTTACATGTTTCAGGATGAAACTAGAACATTTTCTCACACCACATGTAAAAATAAGCTCAAAATGAATTAAAGATCTATATCTAAGACCAGAAACCATAAAACCCCTAGAAGAAAACATACAGAGAACACTCTTTGACATAGATTATAGCAGTATTTTTTTTTTTTTCCAGATTTGCCTCCTAAAGCAAAAAATAAACAAATGGGACTTAATTAAACATTTCTGCATGGCAAAGGAAAGCATCAACAAAAGGAAAGCATCAATCAAAAAAACAAGCTCCTGAATGGGAGAAAATATTCACTAATGATATGACTGATAAGGAGTTAATATCCCACATGTATAAACAGTTACTTCAGCTTAACACCAACCAATGAACAACAATCCAATTTAAAAATGGGCAGAAGACCTGAATAGACATTTTCCCAAAAAAGACATACAGATAGCCAACAGTCACGTGAAAATATGCTCAAAATTGTTAATCATCAGAGAAATGCAAATTAAAACAACAATAAGATGTCACTTCACACCTGTCAGATGGCATCATTGAAAGGACACAAATAACAAATGTTAGCAAGGATGTGGAGAAAAAGGAATCCTTGTATGCTGTTGATAGGAACATAAATTGGTGCAACCACTGTAGAACACAGTGACTAATTCCCAAAAGCTAAAAATAGAGCTACCATATGACCCAATAATTTCACTCCTGTGTATATACCTAAAAAAGCAGAAGCACTGCTTGTAAAAGATACATGGACCCAAAGTTTATAAGCTGCATTATTTGCAACTGCCAACTTATGGGAACAACTCAAGTATCCATGGATGGATGAATTGATGAAGAAGATGCCAGAATATACAATAAAACACTACTCAGCCATAGAAAAGAACAAAATTTTGCCATTTGCAACAATGTGGATGGACTTGGAGGTAAGTGAAATAAGTTTGACAGAGAAAGACAAGTAGTGTATGATACGATATTACATGTGTGGAATCTAAAAAATAAAACAAACTTATGAATATAACAAAAAGGGAAACAGATTCACAGCTACAGAAAACAAAGTAGTGGTTACTAGTTGGGAGAGGGAAGGAGAGAGGGGGAAAATAGAGGTAAGGGATTAAGACGTACATGAACTATTATGTGGGTTTCCCAGGTGACTTAGTGGTAAAGAATCTGTCTGCCAATGCAGGAGATGCAGGAGAAACTGGTTCAATCTCTTGGTTGGGAAGAGCCCCTGGAGGAGGAAATGGCAACCCACTCCAGTATTCTTGCCAGGAAAATCCCTTGAACTGAGGAGCCTGGTGAGCTACAGTCCATGGGGTTACAAAGAGTCAGACATGACTTAGAGACTGAACATGCACACATGTAATTATATATAAAATAAGCAACAATGATATATTATATAACACAGGGGATATAACTAATATTTGGTAATAAATATAAATGGAATATAATTTTTAAAAATTGTGAATCACTGTGTTATAAACCCATAGTATATAATATTGTACATCAACTATATCTTAATTTAAAAACATGAAAAAATTTGCATTTAAAAATTAGTAAAAAATCCAAACAAAACAAACACCAATGCTAAATCAAGTTGATATCCCTATTAAAATAATAAGTGAATATTGATCCCTTACTCACACCATGCATCAATTCCAGGAACATCACAAAGCTAAATGTACAAGCTGAAATCATACAGCTGCTTGGAAGATATAGAAGAATTTTTTTAACCTTGTTAGACAATTTTCTTACATAGAATACAAATAAGCACTAGCCGTAAAAGGAAAGATTGATTACTTGGGCTGCATTAAAACTCAGAACTAAGGTTCATCACACGACATCTTCAAGTAGTAAAAAGAGAGAGAGCAGTAGAGAGAGACTGGAAGAAGATATTTGCTCTGTGTGCATCTTCAACAAAAAGCTCCTATCATATATGGTGCTGGTGCTAAGTCATTTCCGTCATGTCTGACTCTTTGTGACCCCGTGGGTTGTAGACTGCCAGGTTCCTCTGTCCATGGGATTCTCCAAGCAAGAATGCTGGAGTGGGGTGCCGTGCCCCATTTCAGGGGATCTTCCTGATCCAGGGATTGACCTCGCATATCTTACATCTCCTGGATTGCCAGGATGATTCTTTGCTACTAGCACCACCTATACGTATATATGTAACACATTATATTACATATGCAACATATTATATATTAATGTATATCTTATGTATATCAATAAGAAAAAACAGACAACACAATATAAATGTGCAATAATTTGAATGTTTTATGAGAAAGGATATATAAATGACCAATAGATAAACGAAAAGACATTAAACATCATAAGGTACCTAGGAAATGCAAATAGAGTCATACATCCACAAGAAGGACTAAAACAAACCCAAACCAAAAAAACTCCAGAATACATCAAAAGTTCTATGTGTGTGGAATTCTCATACAACTTGGGAAACTCTATGGCAATACCTTCTAAAAATTAATAATTTGCTTATCCTTGATAATTTTCCTCTTAGATATATAGCCAATAGAAATGCTATACATGCAGCACAAAACATGTACAAGAATTTGCACAAGAGGCCCAAATTGGGAAAAATTCAAATGCCTTTTAAAAATGAATGGATACATGTTGATACACTAATACAATGGAATACTATACAGCAATAAGAATGAATGAATTACAGTTACCTGCAACAGAGTGATGAATCTCACAGAAAAAAAACTGAGTGAAAGAAATAGACATAGATTAGTCTACACTATATAAACATTTACAAGAAGTAAAAAATAGGCAAACTGATCTTTGGTCATGAACTTCAGAGTTCTTTAAATAATGAGTGGAAGGGGATATGTGGGGGTGCTTTGCTGGTAATGATCAGTATCTGGGTTGTGTGATGGCTATTTTTTATGTAGTATTCATTAAAATTTATATTTTAGGTTTGTACACTTTATGACTGAGCTAAAAAAAGAGTAAAACAAAAGAAAAGAGTAAAATATATCTGCTGTTTTCTAACTAGAATGCAGGTGTGTATTTAGGAATCCCTTCTATGCTACTGATCTGCTTTATTACTCTTTGAAATACTTTTATTGAAGACAGACATGTGTCTTTTACTGAAGACATACTTTTATTGAAGATGTACTGAGTAATGTTATTTATATCTAAGTTTCTTATAAAAGGGTGACTGGTACAGAAGAGAGCCTTGGATGCCAGGCCCCTTCCATGACTGGTAACAGATATGAGCTACTTCGTTCAGTTTAAATGGGGTTTGCTAGTCAGTTTGTTCACTCTCTTGAGTCTCTAAGTCTGCTGTTGCTTCATGTTCAGTTGAACTACTTTGACTCAGAATTGCTAATAATAAGTGTATTTTTAAATAAGCCAGAGGTAGGGAATAATACAAATAAGACTACCAAGTGGGGTTTTCAAATGTGAGGGTGACAGAGGCTTGGGGTGCCTTCAGGAGACAAGCTCACAGGTGGGGTAACAGGGTGAAAAGATCAACCCACAACCAGGCTGGGTGGAAGCGCTCAGCCAGATAAACATCCCCGCAGACAGGGAAACAGGCTGCAGTGGCGTGGCTAGTACCCAGAAGAAACAGTCTTGAAAGGCATGTGATGACTTCAGGGATGCTGGAGTGAATGGATAAACCATTCATTCATTCAACAAATATTTATTGGGTGTCTGCTCTTGAACAAGGACTATTTTAGGCACTGTCAGTGATTGAACAAATGCCATGTGGGGGACCACATCCTCACAGAGGCTGTGTCATAATAAGAATGGTTGGTACTGATTTACTTAGCATTCCCATTTCTGGGAATGCACTTCCTGTGCTAATGAGGATATGCCTATTTGTAAAAGCCATCTATTGCTGACTTGTACAGATGTGGAAGGGAATAAGTGAGTCTTGACTGATTTATCCATATTTTTATCTGGTCTCTCTATAGGCAATATTATGTATTTGTAAGAAATTTAGACAATAAATAGTGGTCATGAGTTATAGTAAATGCATCATCTTATACATGACCTGTACCAATGTCAAATGAATGCAGGATTTGCTTATACAGTACACAATGAATTATTCAACAGTTTTGTGTTAAATGGCCATTTTTGGAGACTAGTCTGTATATTTAATGTTTTTGTATTTTAAAACAAGTTTAAATTTAATTTATGCTTATCCTGAAATTATGTGTTGTTCTGATATGCCACCTTTAGCAAAGCATGTATTCTTATGTATGGAAAATATATTTTTGAATGATAGAATGATTCTTTTAAACATGCACACACACACCACACTAATTATAAGCAACACAATGGCAGTCCTGTGCAGACTGTATATTCTGAAGTATTTTCATTGTGCTTGAAGATCCAGAGATTTTGCAAATAAAACAGAGGCTATGGCTGTTTTCTTTTTTCAACACAATACATTAATAAAATAAGTATTTGTGCAAGAGATGTGTAGAAGGGACTCCCAACTATAAGAATCAGAAACTAGCACTATAAAGTGACCACAGGCTGGGCTTGCCATCAGGCAGAGCTGAGAACAATGGGGACTCGGCTGCTCATGAACTGTGTGGTCTCCATCTATTTACTGACATTTGCTCACTTAGGCTCAGAAGGAAGCTTCAGGTTTTTTTCTATGTAAAGTGGGAATTATAATATACTCACTTCGTACGGTTATTGTGAAACATAAATGAGATAAAACATACAGAATTCCTATCATACCATATGAACTTTTAAGAAAAGGACTTTTAAATTTTAGGAGAAACTTCTGTGCCAACCATTTATTTCAATATTGTCTACTGGTAAGTGTCTCTCCTTATTTAAGTTCCAGGTATGATAAAATACTTCTAAAATGCTACAGGATAGCTTCACATTTTCCCCAGAAAGTGGAAGTTCCTACAGTCACATCCCTACTCCTAACCTATAATATCTTGAGTGTCTCTTCCAGGTATAAATAAAGAGAAGTTACTTTATTCGTAATTTATTTAATGGTTAAGTGAACTGACAAAATAGGTTAAAGGGGTAGAGGCATTGTCAACTACAGTTAAAATAGTCAGGCCTTTGGGTTTCCTTGGTGGTGCATTGGATAAGAATCTGCCTGCCAATGCGGGGGACATCAATCCCTGGTCCATGAAGATTCCAGAAGCTGCCGGCTAACTAAACCTGTGAGCTGCAACTGCTGAAGGCCACGTGCCTACAGCCTGTGCTTCACAACAGAAGCCACTGCGATGCTAGGCTGCGCGCCACAGTGAAGGGTAGATTCTGCTCACCATGACTAGAGAATGCCCACACAAAGCAGCAAAGACCTAGTGCAGTCAAAAATAAGTGAATACAATTATAAAAGGAAAGCAATTATCTTATTATAAACAGGCTTTGGTAGTCAAGGCCGGAACTTTTTAGGAACCAATAAGGATTCCCAGGTGGCTCAGTGATAAAGGATCCTCCTGCCAGTGCAGGAGATGCAGGTTCAATCCCTGGGTGGAGAAGATCCCCCGGAGAAGGAAATGGCAACCTACTCTAGTATTCTTGCCTGGGAAATCCCATGGGCAGTGGAGTCCATAGGGTCGCAAAAAGAGTTGGATACAACTTAACAATAGTAATATATATATTAAACAACAATGCATATATATTGTTGTAAGTTATTTCTGATTCAGGGTTCACAGGTAAACATATATGTAAAATTTAAACAGATCTTTTCTTCTAGGGCTGACTTGTGTAGCTCTAATATTGCACCAAAGCCCACACTTTACATCCATTTCTCATGTATCATTTGAATTATTTTATCTATGATGAATCTTTGGATAGCAAATGAAAAGAAGAGTAGAAGTCTATCTTTCAAGCTAATTCTTCTCTTTTCCTGCTATAGGAATTAGACAAAGCTTTCTTTTCCACAGTGAAGATTGTTCTTCATAAGGAGTCCTTAGTGCTCCTTGGCCACTGGTTGAAATTTGGAGGCATTGCAAAATCTTTCATCCAATTGAATTAAAAAAAAAATAAAAGGTTTGTGAGGGGCAATTTAACAATTCATTTCTGACTTTTCTGAGAGTATTTCTTTGTCAACAAATGTACTGTCATTAGGCACCGTCTGTCAGATCATGCTACTATTTCAAAAATACCACTGCCAGCATAGCTTAAATGATGAACATATATTTCTCATCGTTTTGGAGGCTGAGATGTCCAAGATCAAGATGAGGCAGATCTGATGTCTGGTTAGGACCACTTCTTGACTTGTAGATAGCCTCCTTCCTGCACTATGCTCATAATGGGAGAGAAAGAAGAGGGAGAGAGAAAAAGGGAGGGCAAGAGGAAGAGGATGTGTTTCCTTAAAAGGGTACTAATGTCATTATGAGGGTTCCACCTTACAACCTAATGATCTCTCTAAGACCCTCATCTCCAAATATTCTACATTAGGGACTTAAGCATCAAGATATGAATTTGGCAGTTCATAAAGTGACCATGACCACCCTGCCTGCTTTCTTTAAGTTTCCACTTCCTTCTGGTAAAACAACCAAGATTTTAAAGCCACTCCCCCGCTTCTCCCCCCCTCCCCCCAGGAGGCGCTAGTGGTAAAGATACTGCCTGGCCATGCAGGAGATGAGGAATACCACTCATCACAACATATGACAAAAATTGATAATAGGATTATTAGCAACAGTTGCCTTCTCTCTACTCTTCCACTGAGAGTGGGGAAAGCAGGAGACACAGAGAACTAAATGATGTCTGAAATAAAACTTACTTCCATCCAGCCAAGGTTTATCCAATTTTGTATCTTCTTTCTCCTGCTCTTACTCTCCCAGAGTTGTCTTTGCAGTCTGAAGACACCATCTGAAATGCTCTTTAAGTGATGTCAAGTCAACCTCGAGATCTAAAGTAGCTTTGATGTTGTCAGAAAATGTTGGCCTGCTGGAGTTCTAGCATACCATGCTTGCCACAGAATGTGAACAACTTAACTCCAGGTAAACTTTGCAAAAACTTATAGAGAAATTAAATATAAAAAGAAATACCTTTGATAACAGAAGAGAATTGGTATCTTTCTAAAACGTTCATCTGGAAGACTTTCCAGTCCTTCTTCCTTAAGAAAGATGTAGGCATTAAATTCAGTTCTTATTTCAAACAGAACATTTATATGTCGATTGCGAGAAAAATGTAGAGGGGGGCAGTTGACTTGAATAGCTTATTGAACAATGTGACAAGAATTTCTAAATATACAAACTAACCACGGGATGACCTTTTGAAACTGAAATGCATAGGTGTGGATGACATTTTCTCATTCAGTTACTTATTTTGAAATCTATATTAAAGCACACACAGCACCAAATTAAATACCTCCTCCCCAGAGTGAATATCCCCATCATTTATAAATAAGCAACTTAAACACCCAGTAATCAACAAACATTAACATGTAAATACTTTGTTTTAATAAGTCATAAACATTAATAAGTACATGGCTGAAATTACTCCTGCTGAAATCATTCGTCTGCAACCTGAAATATCAAGTAAGGGCTGGAGAGAAATAAAACTGCTAAATTTCATTCTGAAAACATTCATGTGAGTTTGCATAAATCCTCTTTATTTTCTAGTGGATTTTTTTTTTCAAGAATTTTTTTCCCTCCCCCTGCTAGGAGTCTTATGAAACTGAAATGTCAAGTGAGGGTTGCTTTATATCATGTTCTGTCAATCAAAGGAAGGGAAGCTTTATGCATCTGTTGCTAGTATATTGGCACTTTTTGAAGAGTGTTTCGGTGGGAGCGAGAATAAATAAAGATCCTTCAGGCACTTTCTCATTTATGGATGAGGAATCAAAGCAGTCTGAAACTTCATTTTCAGCCTGATACCCTGAAGATTGTTGGCTGATAATTCTGGATGGAACAGCTTATCTTGGAGGATTAGGGAGAACATGGCCTTGCTATTACTTCTGGCTTGAGCCTATTCAGCTGGGTAGACTTTGTCACACAGTATCTGGGCCTTTACATATGTCACTAATCTTATCTATATCTTTTCAGCTCCTTCTGTTGGAGCTGTGGTTTCCTGTGCCTAAACCTCGCATTTCTTCATTACACCGCCTGTATAGGCATTAGCCCTCACTAACAGCCTTTCTACACCATGTCATTCAGTAATGGCAAATTTCGTAGATGTGATGCTTTCATGAGCTGTCTGGGGTAGGGTTTTATCCCAAATCTTGAGACTCTCAGCATCAGTTATATTAAAAAGCTCCCAGCAGTCCCCAAACAAACTCATTTTTCCTTTTTACCAAATCCGCTTAGCTAAATGAAATAATCTCCACAATATATTATCTTTGCAGCCACTGAAGATAACGTGCGTGTCTCCATGGTGCCCGTGCCAGGCCGTCACTTGTTTCCACCGGTATGAGACAGTCATTCACCCTGAAACAAACACATGAACTCCCAGTGTATGCAGGACATCGAGAGGCCACAGACATGATTTCAAAATTGACTTGGTCCTCAAGACGTCTACAATTCAGTAGACAGAAATAGCTATGCAGCAAGGTAAAAATTGTGCATGCCCAAGAAAGAAACATAAAGTGCTTGGATAGTTCCTAAGAGGCAGATGTTGTTTAGTCGTTAAGTTGTGTCTGACTCTTTGTGACTCCATGGACTGTAGTCCTCCAGGCCCCTCTGTCCATGGGGATTCTCCAGGCAAGAGTACTAGAGCGGGTTGCCATTTCCTTCTCCAGGGGCTCCTTCAGACCCGGGGATTGAACCCACATCTCTTGCATTGGCAGGTTGATTCTTTATCGCTGAGCCACCAGGGAAGCCGCTAAGAGGCAGGTAAGCAAGAGGAAAAACCTAAGAAGGCTGAGTGAAGGAGGTGATATTTAAAAACAATGAAAGTAGGACTTCCCTGGTGGTCCAGTGGCTAAGACTGTGCTTCAATGCAGGGGGCTCTAGTTTGATTCCTGGTCAGGGAACTAGATCCCACATGCTGCAAGGAAGAGTTATCTGCCACAGCTAAAGAGCCTGCATGCAACAAATAAGGCCCAACACAGTCAGACAAATAGATAAATAAAATAAAACAACAAAAGTCTGAATTGTTACGATGGGAAGTCGGGAATTCTTGCAATACCAGCCCGGTTACTTTCGGAATAAGGGATGCAAGTCAGAAGTGGTAATGGAATTAGTGATGGAGGCCAGAAGAGATCTGTATGATTGTTCCTTGCCGGTCTATTCTCCACTTTCCTCCCAGGCTAACTTCACACTTAGCTAGGCACACTTCTCCCTCGAATACAGGCCACATTTTTGCAGGTGTGTGTGGCTTTATGCCTGTTTGGTGGTCATTGAGATGTAAATGAAGGATTGAGATGCAAATGAAGGATCTGCTTTTAAAGGCAGAGGGTGAGCCCTTCTTTTTTTCTGCCCTTCTGGTTCTAGGAATGTAGATATGAGGGCTGTAATATATGGCACAACATTTCTAAAACTTTGGGGTTTTGATGGGGTTATTTGGGGCTTTGTCCCCAGAGTGCCAGTCATATGCATTCTTTCTCCTCATCACTGAGGTTCTTTTGTGGACAATTTTGAGATACATCTGAAGAGAGCATTTCTGATGGTGAGAAAGATAAATGACTGCATGCCAATTTAAGCCAGCATGTTACTTTTCTGTCTAATTTATTTTTTTAATCTAATTTTCCAGATTGTAAACTCCTTTAGGTAAGCACAATTCATCTCTCAAAGCACCAAATACCTACCACATGACAGATAGTCCCTCGATGTGAACTAATTTGTGGAAAACAAGTTTTAGTTTCTGTTTAGAAAATCCTGGGTACCAGTGAATGGAGTGGGATGGAGGTGGGAGAAAGGCCTTTCAAACAACCTTAGGTAATATGCCAGGTGAGGACAACACAGTCAATATTAGCAACACTCAGGATGAATTTCAGCAGCAGGGCTTTAACGGCAACCTTGCAAATAGATTCCCCAGATACTCTGACACTTGCAGTTTGAAGTCATTAACCATTGTCCACACTTCCTATTTCCACAGGAAAATTCTAGCCTCTCTGCACCTAGTCAGGAGCAATATTCCCTCTAAGCCGTTAGCCACAGTGCCTGTACCAGCCCTCAATTACCACCGCCTAAGGCCTCTATTTGTAATCTGCTGCCCACTCAGCGCTCCCAGCAACACACACACCTAAAATGAAAATAAGCCTTCAGGCCAGTACAGCATACTGATAAGAAAACAACTGAGTTTTCAGCTCAGGAGCTGCACAACCAATTTCTCTACGGTGACAGGAGAATCCAAGAGAAGGGTAATGTTCCTAAGAAGGGTGAAAATCCAAAAAAAAAGCAACCCTAATGATGAAAAAGTGTAAGACTCTGCATGTGTGTGTGTTTGTAGGACTGTTTTCACACATATTGAGGGAACAGTATAGTCACTAGATCATTTTTTCCCCTTAGACCTAGTTTACTTAAGAGCTGTTCCTATAACAATTATTGGCATAGAGAATGGATTTTGCAGACATGAGATGTAGTGCCTGAAAATAGTTCCTTCTGCTCAGACGGTTCTCTCTTTCCTCTTCTTTCTCAAGGCCAACCTTTCTTCAATCTGTCAATTCCTGCTGCCCGCGCTGGCTTTCAGCCCATAATTTGGCCATTGTCTCTCTCTTTCTTAGTGCACGCTGACAGAATGTTCTAGCTGGCCTGGACCACTGCAGCCTCATGTCCCTTGGTCTTTGCTTCTTTAGTCCTGCAGCCACCGTGACTCTGAGGGCAGAGCCTCCTTAGCTCTGGGGAGGATCAAGCAATACTTTCCAAGAACTGCTGAGGCTAGGACACTGGTCTCTCTTTATGCCCTATGCTCACAATTTCTTTAAATGGGCTCTACTGGCCACCAGTACGGTTGGAACTGGCACCCTAGGTCAGACTCCTTTGTCATTCCTGTCTGAGGTTATGGGAAATGGGGATGGAGGAAAAAGGTGGGAGGAGGGGATCAAGAGTATGAGTGGTGGATGGATCAAGGGGCTTTAGCCCTGAGGCTAAGAGGGTGCAGCATATAGAAAACCCCAGCTACAAAGGAAGCCTACCTCAGAAATTTGTCTGTGAATGAGCATGCGTGACTTGGTATAAACTGTGCTATGTAAGTACATGTGTCCTTAGATGTGATAGGGAGCAAATTACGCAAAATAAGCACTGGGGACTTCGCTGATGATCCAGAGGCTAAGACTCTATGCTCCCAATGCAGGGGGCCTGGATTTGATCTAGTCAGGGTACTAAATCCCACATGCGGCAAGTAAGATCCAGTGCAGTCAAATAAATAAATAAATATATATTTTTTAAAAAAATAATAAATACTGGTGTGGTGATAGATTTCTTGAACTCTGCCAGCAAGCTCTAACAACAAATACTCTCAAAGCCTACTAAACTGTAGTCATGTGCCAGATGCTGAGAGCACCATAATGAATAAAGTACAGTCCTGGCCTTCAGCAGTCTTACAGTTGATTTAGAAAAACAGAAGTATTTTTTTATACTTTCCATATTACATGATAAGGAGTAAAAGAGAATTTTGTGGAGACACAGAAATTCCATTGTACTTCATATTGGCTTCTAGCTCAATTTCTCATGAGACACTGTTTCTTTCATTGAGGCACGTCCTGCCAGTGGCATATCCAACAGTCAACACTCTACTTCCTCCTTGCTAACGGAATTCTAGTTTCGTTCGGGCCAAATCGATAAATGGACTATGGACTGAATGCTTCTCCCCTTCAACCCCCTATTCATATGTTAAAGCTTAAAGTTCCAGTGTGGTGGTATTTGGAGGTGGGGCCTTAAGGAGCTAATTATTTCATGAGAGTAGAGCCCTCATGAATGAGATTATTGCCCTTACAAGAAGATTCATGAGAGAGATGCTTAACATCCACAAACCAGGAAAAGGGTCCTCACCAGTCAAGCGATCTACTAGCACCTTGACCTTGGACTTGCCAGTCTCTCCAGCTGTGAGAAATACATTTTTGCTGTTTAAGCCACCCAGCCTATGGTACTCTGTTATAGGAGCAGGCACACGCTAAGTCAAATGATGATTGATACAAGGCAGTCATGACAACTGCATTTTCCTTTCAATTCAAGGATTCGGCCACATGGCCCAATTTTAGCTAAGGGGTATTCTGCTGAAGGAATTCTGGGAAAACATTTACTTTCTGACAAAAGAGACTGATACAGGGGAAGGTTTGTTGGTGAACCATCTACCCCTTCTTTCATGTTGCAGACAGTATCATGAAGACATGATGCTTAGATCCATGCAGCAATATTAGGAGTAAGAAGCATGAACCATAAACATGGAAAGCCAACATGTTGAGAACAGAGGAGCAAAAGGATGAAAAGAGTTTGGGTCACTGATGACATGATTAAATGTCTGAACAGGCCCTGGAATCTCTACCTTCAGATCTCTTGTTAACCATGCTACAAAATTCCCTGTAGTCCAATCTGATGTTAGTCAACTTTTTGGGTTTCTAGCAGCTCCAAGTTAATAGACTTGTAATCCTCTTCCTAATGAACTTTAGTGACACTGGGCGGCTATCAAACGTTATACAGATGAGTCAGCCACTTCATCAGCTTTGCTGCTCTGTAGCAAGGATCTGCAAACTATGTCCTATTGCCCACGGCCTGTTTTTGGGTGCCCTGTGAGGTAGAAATGGCTTTCACATTTTTAATGGTTGAAATAAAATTCAAAATAAGATAGTATTTTGTGATAAGTGAAAAGTATATAAAAATCAAATGTCAGTGTATGTAAGTAAAGTTTTATGGGAATTTAGTCATGCCTACTTATTTACATATTGTCCGTGGCTGCCTTTATGCAGAGGGGAGGATTTGAGTCAAAGCAAATGGGCCACAAAACATAACATTTACTTTTGAACTGTTTACAGAAAACTTTTGTAGACCCTTGCTCTACCACGTGAAGCCTCACTCAAGTCAGTGTGATTTGACTCTATATTAGGCATGTCAGACTCTGCCTTCCAAGCCCCTGACCATGAGGTTTTTCTCTGTTGGAAATGTCCTTCTCTAGCCTTTCTGAATATATCGCTATATTGAGTTTATAAAACACTTTCACAAATATTATTTTACTGGATCCTCACAAAAATTCTTTGGAAGATAAAGCGGAGATGATTATTATTAGAGAGGAAACTGATGCCAGGATGCACGCAGTCCAATAGCAAGGATTTTGGAGCTAGACTGATCAAAGTCAAATGTTCAAAACTCCACTCAATAGCTTTGTGACTTTGGACAAATCACTTAATTTTTCTGAGCTTCAGATTTTCACCTGTCAAATATAGATAAAATACTTCATCCGCTCTATGTTAAACCTTTACGTGGCTTGCATCGCTTCCCAGAACTAGAAAGAACTAAGGCTAGAAGTTGGAATCCAGTTGATAATCTCAAGCTATGTACAAATTCACAGGTGGTTCTGAGAAACATTAGGAAGATAAATACCTGTTCAAAGATGAAGAGGAAAATATCTCAGAATTTCCATTTCTTAGACTGAAACTGATAAAGGAGTTAGGAAGCTACCTGCTTGCCTAGAAAAATAACATCTTAAGAAAAAGAGAGAAAGTGAGAGAGGAAAGAGATTACCATGTTCTCTTTCAACCAAAGTATACACATATCACATAAATTCATCAGTGGTCTTTAGTGGGTTTCAAAACAGTGAGCATGCAAGACCCACTAAGGCTTTCAACATTTCTTATGTGGTACTCTAGTTAAACATACAGCAAAATAAAAGAGCTAACTTTTTCGCTGAACTCCTTGGCCTTGAAACCTCTTTTCTCTTGCCCAAACTACCTTTCTGTCAGCCTCTGGCTCTCTCCTAACTCCCACAGCATATTTTGAAATTGCATATTTCAATCACCTTTACGTGCTAACTGAAGCTGAGTAATGAGTGTCTGGAAGGTTTGCACAAGGTTATTAAAAGTTTCTTAATCTGCCACCAACTTCTCTTTTAATATTGTTTGTAGATTTCCTAAAGCACAGGAATAAATTCCCTTGACCCTCTTACTCATTAACTTGGAGACTATGGCAGAAAATCAAAGGTACAAGGCTGTTAGGGTATTTGGTCTCTTTTAATAACCTCATGACTGTAGCATTGAAAAGATAAGGCTATCAGGGCTGTTGATCAAAAAGACCAGAGAAGGCAACTACAGCAACAGACACATCGTTATGCAAATAGTGGTTTTAAAACCATAGCCTCTCAATTCATTTCCTAACAGTGTTGTGTGTGTGTGTGTGTGTGTTTTTTTTTTTTAATTTAGGGGGGCATTTTAATCACAAAACGAGGATGGAGAAAATGGCAACTTTAGAATATCTTCATAGTAGGGCCTTGAGGTGACGCTCTAATTGAGGGTTGGCAATGGGTGAATTTATCTTAAAGTTGTGTGTGTAGAGTAAGCACAGGATTTTTACTTAGGTTGTTTCTATTAGATGAGGAAAACAGGAAGAAGTGAATTTTATGGCCAAATAATAGGATTCATTTTTAAACTCTCCACTTGTCAGCTGTGAGTATTTGGACAGGTCATTTAATTTCTTTGGGATCTGATGTTCTCATTCATAAATTGAAAATAACCCAATGTTAAAATGATGCCCATCTTCCCTTGACTATCTACCCTGTGCTTTAAATAATTTAATCCTTTCAATGTGGTTTTGAACTACTATCCCCATTTTACAGGTGAGAAAAATGAAGCTCAGAGACTTGAGTTATTGTGTCCAATGTTTTACAGTCAGTAAGAGCTGGAATGAAGACAAAAACTTCTGAGCCTGTAAAACAGGGCTGCCAGGAGGGTCTGATGAAAAAAAAAGTGTGCTTTTCCAAACCAAAATGCCAATCCATAGACCCTTTTTCAGAAACTTAATTCAGAGGCTTTTGCCTAGAAAGAGACATTGGTTAAGAAGTACATTCTAAACACATTCATGTTTTGGGGAGTGAGAGAAGGGAGGTCTGTGTGTTCTTTTAAATGTGTAAGTAATAGAGAATAAATAGAACATGTCCTTTTGGTTTGTTTAGTTTTCAAATCATTCCAGTGCAATTTGCAGTAAAAACTGCTTTCATTTTTAAGTGATCAAAGCAGTGCATGATCCAATCAGGTCAACAACTGCAACAAGCCAGAACAATGCAAACATGCCTAAGCTCCCTGTTTACTAAAGATGTCCACACAAGATAATAGTGTGCACGTCCCAGGATATTTAAAGAAAAATAAATATATACTGAGGAAACCAGTTCCAAGATGACGCTGAGGCAGGCGAACATCTGAAATGAGTAATTGTCATTTACTGCCTTTGTTGTTTTAAATTAACATTGAGAGGTGTCCTTGAATTTTATTCTTTCTTTTTTTCCTTCCCTCTTCTGGAATTTCTCTTCCTTTTCCCCAAAGGATAGTTTACTGCTGAGGAACCTATTTTTCTTTGAGTCATAGAGGCCTTTAGTGGCCACGGGAGGGAACTTCTGCATATTAACAAAATGCTCTGGCTTCTCATGTGTCCATCGTGGTGTCAACAGGGCAAGAGGACTCAGCCAAAGGTTAGGCAGGCCAGTAAGGGCTCAGCTCTCAGCGTTTGATTTCTTAGTCACGCCACATCTATTGGTTACTGCCCCGGAACCAGGAAAATGGCTGCAGTGCATCTGCTTGCCAACTGCAAACAGTGCTGCCCTGTGGAGGACAGAAGCAAAAAGTAACTTCTGGGGGACTGTATTATTTGAAATTTTTACATGTATATTACCTAGGGTGAAACAGATCACCAGCCCAGGCTGAATGCATGAGACAAGTGCTCGGGCCTGGTGCACTGGGAAGACCCAGAGGAATTGGGTGGAGAGGGAGGTGGGAGGGGGGATCAGGATGGGGAATACGTGTAACTCCATGGCTGATTCATGTCAATGTATGACAAAAACCACTACAATATTGTAAAATTTTTAATCCAAATCTTTCAAGCAGTTGCATTTTCATATTCTCCCACGTCCCTTGCAAAGCATTTTAATTCACAGAAAGCTGGTTATCATGGAAGATTTAGACCTAAAAGGGCATGAGTGATTGCTTTAGAGTCCATGGGTGTTAAAGGCCAGTGTAATGCCCAGCGCACAGCAGGTCCTCAATCAGTGGTCACCATTATCAGGAAACTGAGCCTGAGAGGTAAGTACTTGACCTAGCTTACAGACTTTTACCATGGCGGAGCCACTGCAGTCTGTGTCTTTGATGTGGGCATTACATCTTCTGCTGTATTTTCCACCTGGACATTTTTTATTTTAAAATTATTCTCTGTAGATGCCGTAAAGGAACCACTTACGAATGAATTTCCTGGAAAGCTTGAGTAAGACAGTATATCATTGATTCCCATTCTGGATGGTTTGTGAAACCTTGCTACGAAGTACCCTCTAGTAAGTACTCTTGATAAGTAGGAGAGAACAGTGGTTAGGGCCACAGGGACTGGAGCTGATATGATTCTCAATACTGCCAATTTCTGCTAGCTTTGTAGCTGCAGGGAAGTTGCTGAGCCTCTTTCTGTCTCTGATTTCTCCTCCGTAAAGTAGGACAATTAGGACTGCATTACAGGGTTGGTGAAAGCATTAAATGAGATAATACAGAGAGCGCTTAACATAGTATGCGAAAAGCGGTAAAGTGCTAATCAAGGATAGGTGCTATTAATATTAGTTTTTTGTTATTTTAGTCACTATTACAGAAAGGCATTTGGTTAAAGTGTTTTTTCCCAGGGTTTGGTTACATAAGTGCTAAGACCCTTTCCTTAAGGGGTGTTTCATCTATAATCTCATTCATGGCATCAATTTACTCCTGGTCATCACAGTATCCAGTGACCAGTAGGAAAGATTTTCAAACATGACTGAAGCTGTTGAACAAATGAAATCAAGAGGAGAATCAACAGTATAATTTGAGAAGACAATGGTCAATATGTAGGTGTCCAGAATAGGAGGAATTATTTTATTTACAGACAGATTGAGATATTAAGCCCAAAGTTGATGTTTTCATTACTTAAGACTCTCCTTATTGTAAAACTGTTTCTGTTTTATTTTTTAGGGCAGTATCTTGGAATTTATTATCTCATGAAAATGAGGAATCCAAGATTTAGGCAGGACTAGATCTTAGTGATCAGAAGACAGCATTAAGTCCTGAATTCTTTCTCTCTAGTTCTTGGTTTATTTTATTCTGTGTCTTGGTTTCCATTTCATGCATCCTGTTTATGGCAGCTCAGGCTAACATACTCAAAGCCCCAAATCCAGCAGAAATAAAACATGTTTCTCTCCCGTTGGTTCCAGCAAAATCTTGGCATCAGTTTGACTCTGAATGGAGCAGGTGCCCATTGCCGATCTATTCACTGAGGCCCAAGGGAATTGAGGTTGTCATGGGGCAGGCCTGTGTTTCATGCGTATCCCTGTCTCAGGTGTTGGCTTACATGGACCAAGAGTATAAGAAAGATGGTTCTCCAAGGAAAATGTAGCTTTTGTTCTGAAGAGATGTACTCTGGACAGACAAAAATAACACATGTTCACTCTAGCATCCAAGTTGGAGAAAGATATATTACTGGACCTATCCCAATGGGTACCATGTCTTTATATTTTGCTTCCATTCACAGTCATTCTTTCATCTTTAAATAAAAAAGCTCTTCAATTTCTCTGGCTCTCAGGGCTGCAATCTTCTCAACTGTCATGCCTTTAGCATCCACTGCTGCAACCATCACCATTACAATTGCTTGTTAATAGAGCTAGTAGGAAGGCAGAGCTGTAGCTAGTCGGTAAATCCAGCCGGCCATTAAGTATTCATATCACATGCTATCTTCATTATATAATGGTGGAGCTCAAGAGAGCCCCCAAATGGTAACTTTTCATACCCACGTTCAGAAAGAACTAAAAGAGAGACTCAGGACTTGAGCAGAGAGAGATTTTCAACTAGTGAGGTTTAGGGAGTGTGGATATATGGCCCTGCTTTCACTCCCCTGAGGTGAACATACACTCCCAACTGAAGGTCTCCCTTGTGGGCGGTAGATCTGCCCCCCTCAACTTACCTCACAGAAGAAATAGTGCAGGCCAATGGAAATGTGTCTTCTCTGTAAGCAGGCCAATCACAAAGAGGAAAAGAAAAGGCAGGAACTGGTTTAGTAACCCTCAACTATTCCTTGGCTAACAGTATTCTAACTCTCCCTGGTCAAGAGTTCTCGCACTTGACACGACTGGCATTTTGGATCAGGTAATTCAGTGAGGTAAGGGGCTGTCCTGGGGGCACCCCTGGCCTCTGTCCACCAGGTGCCCGTCACATCCTTCCTGCTCCTGCTGTGACTCATGTCTCCAGATGTTGCCAGGGCAAAATCACCCCTGGTGACGAACCACCGCTCCAGAGTCAAAGGGAGAGGGCAGAAATGTGTTATTTTGATAGGGCTTCCACATGGAGGGAAACATCGGGGTGGGAATGTTTACAGCAGCTCTCACAAAATGAGTAAAACAAAACAAAACATACAAAAAATAAGTATACAAGCTAAATTTGTTTCTTTATGTAAAAGTCATCTCTCCCCCATATTCCAACCATTAGTACTGATATGGATGTGAAGAAGGGTAAGAAAGCATTCAGCATAGAAATATGCTCATTTATATGCCTGACAGTTTTAACAAGTCTCAGGGTTGTCGTACTTTTTAAAAAAGAAGAAAGAGAGAAACAGAGGAAGAGAGAGAGACAGAAAGAAAAAAAGAAAGAGAAAAATAATAGGTTCTTGGAATTCTACAAAAATAAATCAGTGCAATATCTATTCATCAGTGACTTAAGTAAATAAGATAGGTCAGAGGTCATTAACTCCATATGGAAACCAGGAAATTGGATTCATGAAACTGTTCGGAAAAATGTGCCAGCCACTGTCAAGATTACTATAATCTAAATTTTGAAGTTTGAAAGAGAGGTTAATTTGATATGAAGTTGTGGTCAAGAAATGTGTGACTCTCAACAGAAATGCCTGTACTAAAATCTCTGAATTCACAAATTTGGGGATTCCAAAGGTCTCAGTCTGTATCCCTCATGAATGTCAAGTATCTACTTTAATTACATATAATTACACGTATTTTCATTAATTTATCAGTTAGGTCTGCAACACTGCTGTTATTTCTCCTTCACCTTTATTCATGTTGCTTTTTAATCAGATTTCAAAGCATTTCACTAAGATCATGTCTGATTAAAACCTAATAAAACTAGTATCAGTAAAACATCTGGGATAAAAGAGATACCATATAATCCTAGTTGTCAACAATGCATTTTTTAAAGTCAGCAAATTACTCCGAGGTCTGTTCCTCCTAGCAACTTCTGAAGAATCTGGAAACCTCAGCATAAGGGAAGACTTTTGTTCTTCTAGGGGAAATACTGGTGTTGTCTGTAGGTATGCCACCGAAAGGAAAATGAATGCCTAAAGCCTCCATTACTTTTTCTCTTTAATCTATAAACTCCTAATGCTTCATTTCTCACTGTTTGGAATGGGTACCATAGAGTCAGTAAAAATAATAATTATACCTTATATTTTCAATGCAGTATTAACTTTTCAAAGTGTGTTTTTGTATCTATTTGAGCTTCCAGACACCAGGGAAAGGGTATTATTAACTTTATTTTGATAAGAAGAAATGGAATTTCAGAGAAGTCTAAGATTTCCTGAATAGGCCCTACAGCCAGTACATGGCTTGTAGCTCCCAGGGCCTGCTGCTCACATCACCTTTTCAATAAGCATTTTCAAGTATCTCAACAACTTCCTGTCAGTCATTTTTAAGTTGACACCAAACTGGATCATCTATTGTTTAGACCACTGGCTAAGTGGGAAGGCCCTTGATAAGGATGTAATGGGTGAATTAGGGGCTCTCTGAACATAGCTGGTCAAGAGGAAACATTTAGTGGGTGTGTGGGTATACAGTTCATTATTTAATAATTCCTTCACTTGGCAAATATACACTGAGCAGATACCACATGTCTGCAGCCTTCTAGGTATCTCAAAAATACAGCATAATTAGCCTTTGTAAGATGGCAGAAAAGATCTCAGTCTTTAATCTGCATCTATGATAGTTAGGACCCCACTTTGCATCTCACAGAACTGATGTCTCCTGGGGCATATCCATCAGGAGGCGAACTGTGCACCTTTAGTGTATGCCGGGCATGTGCTCAATTCCTCGGTCGTGGCTGACTTTTTGCGACCCCATGGACTGTAGCCTGCCAGGCTCTTCTGTCCATGGAATTTTCCAGGCAAGAATATTGGAGCAGGTTGTCATTTCCTACTCCAGGGGATTTTCCTGACCAAGAGATCGAATCCACATCTCTTGAGTCTCCTGCATTGGCAGACAAATTCTTTACCACTGTACCACCTGGGAAGCCCCAGCACTTAGTATAGTGTGGAAATATATTGCTTATTGTTTATTGAATGGTTTCCTCAGCCATACCCAAATCCATAGGCTCATAATCAACTCTGTGGATTGATGTTATAATGATAAAAGGATATTTAATACACTGGTGAAGCAACTGGAGAATAAAGTGGCAATACATATCAAAGACTTTAAAAACACTCAAACTTTTTCATTTGTTTTATTTTAACTTCTGGGAATCAATTCTCAGGAAATAATTCTAAATATGAACAAAATCTGTATATAAGGTTAAATTCTTTATTCTTTATTATAGTGAAATATTTTTTACAACCTAGCTCTCCAAAAATAAGGAAATGGCTAAATTGTTGTTTTCCAAAGTATGCTCTGGGAATACCAACAATGTACAACATGCCATGTAGAAATAGTTCTATGTTTAATTAAGTTTGAGAAATGAGCACTCTAATCTCCTCTCCTGGAGCTTCATAGTACAAAATAATGCAGGAGAGTTATTAAAGTAACATCTTTAGCTTTTCCCAATGAGGTGAATTCTAATATATTTACTTTTGGGCTCCAGTTTTTGAAATAACATACTAATGTTCCATGGACCTAATGCCAGATTAAATAAATTATAATGATTTAGAAATAATATGAAGGCATTTTATTTTTAAAGAATATAACAGCATGAAATGATGAAAATATCATTTTATGAAGACAAATGGAGAAATATGCATGTATATAAAATCTGTATATATATAAATATATGATACATGGATAGATATATTGCAAGTGATTACAAGATAAAATGCAAAATAAAAGATAACAAAAAATAAGGAGGTTCCTTATAAAACTAAAAATAGTGTTGCCATATAATCCTACAATCCCATTCCTGGGTATATATCCAGAGAAAAACATAATTCAAAAAGATATTTGCATCCCAGTGTTCATGACAGCACTCATTTTACAATAGCCAAGACATGGAAACAGTCTAGATGTCCATTGACAGATGAATGGATAAAGAAGATGTGGAATATATGTACAATGGAGTACATATATGTACAATATATGTACATATGTGTACAATGGAGTACTACTCAGCCATAAAACAAATGAAATGATGCCATTTGCCATGGTAGACCTAGAGATTATTATACTAAGTGAAGTAAGCCAGGGAAAGACAAATGTCATATTCTATCGATTATATGTGGAATCTAAAAGAAATACAAATGAATCGATACACAAAATAGAAAGAGACCCACAGACACAGTTGGGATGGACGTATATACACTACTACATGTAAAGCAGATAAACAACAAAGACCCACTATATAGCACGGGGAACTATACTCAATATTTCCTAACAACCTATAAGGGAAAAGAACCTGAAAAAAATAAATGTATATGTATTTATAACTGAATCCCTTTTATACACACCTGAAAATATCACAACATTGTAAATTAACTATATTTCAGCTAGGAAAAAACGCAAAAGGCATATGCCACATTCTTATGGTGGACATGGGGTTATATTTTGGATAATTCTTGTTCTTACTTTCTCCCCTTTGCATACTTTTAGTTACATGGTTAAATTACTTTTATGATAAACATTTCTTTTAGACTCAGGAATAAAGGAAAATACGCAGCTACAATAAATGCCTTGGTCAAACTCAAGAAAACAATTTTGTGAGGCTAAGTTATTTTACAGTATATGTGAATAATAAACAAATCAGTAGACTACATATAGATATACTACATAATTTTTCCTACCCTAGTTGAAGATCTTTCTGATTTCAACAAAAGAAATTTAGTATGATGGAAGATCCCCTGGACAAGGGCATGGCAACCCACTCCGGCAGTCTTGCCTGGAGAATCTCTTGGACAGAGGAGGCTGGCAGGCTACAGTCCACGGGGTCACAAAGAGTTGAACACTGAAGCAACACCACACACGCATCATGAAGCATAGTTGACAAGCTCCAACACTGAAGAGTGTTTTATCCACTCCCACACAAGGGACTGGGCCCTTAAATGTTTACTTTATTCTTTCTTGCCCTGTCCCTCCATCTCTTCTTTACCCATCTCTCCTCCACTTCTTTCAGAATCCACAAGCGTGTGTTACCGAATTCCCACACCATGACATTCCCATTAGAATCCACTTGACTGTTCTTATCCAGTTCTTTGGAAATGTGCAGCCTTTGTTTTAACTTTGCACATGCTTGGTGCTTATAATAGAAAGAGACAGGAACCAAGATGTTTGCTTTTTCTAGTGAGAGAAAATAAAACAAGAAGACAATCCAAAGGAAGCCATAGTGAGATCACCAGTAGATAAACATTTCGCAAGAGAAATGATAACCACTATTATGAGAAGCAAATGCATCTTTTTTTTTTTCCTTGGCCATAGAACTTTAAAACAGTCTCTGAAAACATCCCGTTATCCCTCAGCTAGCAGACGCACATCTTCCAATATTTGACAAATACCATCTTGAATCTTTCTTGGTGCAGGTGGTTCTAACTGTCTCATGCTGTTACTCTCTTCTCAGTTAAAGTCGCATTTCTTTTTCAAATTCCTTCTGCACAGCAGAAGAAAACCTTAGCAGATGGATTAGGGTAAAGGAAATGGTACATAATGAATCACATTTGAAACCCCAGCATGCAGATCAATATATAAATATATATAATCCTCCTCCTCTCTGTTCGTTCAGTGGATTTGAGTGTTTCAGAGACTCAGGAGGCCAGAATTCTGCTATGTGCTGAGAAATCTTCTCATACAGCTGTGTCTCTCTCCTTCAGACTGACTTCTTTATCTCCCCTGCTACTGAGCAAGAAATGTCACAGTATCTTCTAGACCAAGTCTTCTGAACACTTGGAGATATCAAGGCCAGAATTCTCATCTTCTGCAACTCCAGGGAAATTTTCTGTTGAACATTTGCTATAGATTGAATGTTTGTATCTCTCCCTTCCCCTAAAAATTCATATGTTGAACCCTAATCCCCAAAGTGATAGTGTTAGGAGGTGAAGGTCTTTGGAAACTGATTATGAGGGTGGAGTCCTCATGAGCGGAATTAGAGCCCGTATAAAAAGAGAACCTAGAAACTCCTCATCATTTGCGCTGTGTGAAAAGAAGTATGTTTCTTTGTGACCCCATGGAAGCCTACTAGGCTCCTCTGTCCATGGAATACTCCAGGAAAGAATACTGGACTGGGTTGCTATGCCCTTCTCCATGTACTATGTGAGGAAACAGTAAAAAGATGGCCACTTTCAAACTAGGAAGCAGGTAGAAATGTGAAGGAGAAAAGTTCTGTTGTTTATAAGTCACTTTAGTATTTTGTCACAAAGTCACATGAGTTATATTGGTATAAAAGCTTGAACAGACTAAGAGAGTATTATTACCCCCATTTCACCAAAGTTAAGACAGTGGGCAGGTTCAAGTGATATTGTCAAAGCTGCGGCACATACAGCAGTCTAAAGCAAAACTCCAGACTAGAAATTGCTCATTCAACCAAACTGAATTATACCAAAGCACACTGTTAAATTTTTTTTCTCCTAAAGTTTAACTGTATATAATAATTGCTGATTTTTTTATTCCAGTTCCACTCCAAGGTAGGTTAGCTAGAAGCTTTTCTTAATAAAACAGGAGGGAATAGCATGAAAGGTCAAATCTTTTAGGCTCCTTACCCTCTATGTTTTTAGCATTCTGCTATGTGATTGCAATTTTGACATTTTGAATTTAAGCACTAAATGAGATTGTCATTTTACCAAGCCTACATGAAGTCTAATCTTGCATGTTAGTGTTAATATGGCTTTTAGGTGAGAGCAGCAGCTAAACGGGTCAGTTTGCATAATCTTAGAGCTTTTTAAGTCAGCCAGCAGACTAGTGTTTTCAAGCAACTCCTGCCTGCAAAATACTTTATTACTCCAATTGCAGAGGAAAATATATACATATACAGGAAAAAGTGCTGTAGTGGATTGTTTCAGGCTGCACTGTGCAACTTGCAGGATCTTAGTCCCTGACCAGAGGTTGACCCCACACACCCTCGGCAGTCAAAGCATGGAATCCTAACCACTGGACCACCAGGGAATTTGGTAAGAGAGAATAAAAAGATTCCCAGCAATTGACAATAATTTTGTGATAAATTGTCTTCAGCTTTTTACTTCCAGGTTTCTACAGTTAAATGTATTCCTGTTACCTTTTTCTTTGATATAACTTTTGCATGGAAGTTTTGTAACTACTGAAAGAGTTTTGCTATCTTCTTTCTTTCTTTTTTTTTTTTCATTTGAGAACAAAGCTTCTTACAAAGTTAAAGTGTGATTTGTATCTAACTGCAACACACCAAACAGTTTCCATTATGATCTATCTATGGGCCTCTTTGAGTCAGGAGTGACGCAGAAACTTGTCAGTTTCTCTCCATCAGAAGTTACCAAGCAGGTGAAGATGCAGATGACGGTACACAGGAGGAAAGCATTTGCTGTGAGTGATAGTTTGAAGAAACAATCTTTATGCCATAGTAGATAAACTTGTGAGAAAGCCAGGACTTGCAGGGTCAGTGTAAAGCCGAAGGTAATTCTGGCTGCATATGGTACCAATAATGAACAGAAAGACTGAAACATGTCGTCAGGAGGTCAGGTTTTGGAGTCGCCAGTTTAAAAAGCTTTGGGGTGGGGGTGAATTGTTCCAGTAGAGAAGCTCCACCCACAGAGCTTGCATGTATTTCATCCTCCCTCTCCCACAAAATTTGAACGTCAGAAAAAGCTCGTGAGACAGTTGAACACATATACACAGAGAGAGACTTTGTGCTTCGTTGGTGAGCGTACTCACCAATAATGCTAAGAAAATCTGAAACAGAAATGAGTGGGCCCCATATAATTCTGTCAGACTGCAGTCTCTGTTTCTCACCTTCCACTCTACTCAATTCCTTCATCTAACGTTAGCCAGGTAGTATTTTGTTGAGAAAATACCCTGAGTTTGCCACTGAGAGATTGTTTCCTCCACGGAAAACAAATGACAAAGAGAGAGGCCTAGAGAGAGGACAGAATACCTGATTCTTTCAAAGCCCATTAAACCTGGCACTTGGGCTGGTGCTTCTTTGCAAGTCTGTGTAACTGTCTCCCTTTCTTATTTCTAACAGTGTCATCTTCATGTTGCTTACATATTGAAATCAAATGGGAGCGTCTGGCTGATGCTAGAAAATAAATTTGGGAGTAGTAACAGTGAGTCCTAAAGATCAGCTGAACAAGAACACTGAGAGTTCTGACAATTTATAAATTCTAGTAATCGGGATTTTTTATAAACATAGAAAAATAAGTATTTCTAGAAAGTAGTTTTCAGTGCTTCCTGGGGTGAGGAGATGGTATGGAAGACAAGCCACGAAGATGTGAAAGTTAAGCGACAGGATTGCTGCAGCTGAGTGTGGTCGTTCCTGGGGGTAGATCCGCTTAAATGGAACCTGGCAGTTCTGGAAAGCATGTGTTGGTAAATGTATAAGAACAGGCTCTCTGGAGGAAAAAAAAATACAGACGTAAATGTACTTAAGTGGTACCTTACGCAGGGAGCACAGTGAATATTCAAACAAACACTGGTTAGCACCGCTAGTAGTTTTTACGAGTGAATAGGTACAGCAGCAGTGAAAAGTCTCCTAGAAGGGATATACAGGGCCCAAGACTTAGAAAAATAAACTTTGAACTCAGAAAACTCCTGTAAAATCCTATGGCCAGCTCTCCTGCACTGTTTGTGACAATGTCTATTGGCACAGCCACTATGGAGAACAGTATGAAGGTGCCTTAAAAAACTAACAATATAGTTGCCATATGACCCAGTCATCCTACTCCTGGGCACACAGCTGGAGAAAGCTCAAATTTAAAAACATCCATGCACTCTAATGTTCATCGCAGCACTGTCTGCCCTAGCCAAGACATGGAAGCAGCCTAAATGTTCACTGACAGAGGAATGGATGAAGAAGATGTGGAACGTATATAGATGAAATACTGCTCAGCCATAAAAAGGGCGAAATGCCATTTGCGGTAACGTGGATAGATCCGGGGATTATCATACTAAGTGAAGTAAGTCAGGCAGAGAAAGAGAGATACCACATGGTATCACTTATATGTGGAATCTAAAATATGATACAAATGAACTTATTACGTAACAGACTCACAGACATAGAAAACAACCTTATGGTTACCAAAGGGGAAAGGTGCCAGAGGAGGGATAAATTAGAAGCTTGGGATTAACAGATACAAACTACTGTATATAAATAGATAAACAATAAGGTCTTACTGTATAGCACAGGGAACTATACTCAGTATCTTATAATAACCTAAATGGAAAAGAATATGAAGGAGAATATATATATATAATCACTTGGCTGTACACCAGAAATTAACACAACATTGTTAATCAACTATGCCTCAATAATAAAGAAAAATCCTATGGCCAAATCATTTACTGAACTTCTCTAGTTGGGAAAATAAAACAGTACTTTGGAAGACACAAAACAATAAATCAAGTCCTGGTTTATAGCGTCTGTGATTTTCAGGATATGGCTTCTCCTACCATGGCTGACTGGAGGCTACCAATGAGGTGTCCCCGAGTGTGGAGTTGGGAAGAGATGTACGGCAGATCACCATTATGTGGTATTTCCACCAGACGTACAGATATTCTAGACACAAATAGCCTCGAGTACCCCTAATAGTACAATGGAGTAAAATACTTAGGAAATGCTGAGTTTTGAACATTGATCACCTCTTAAAAATAAGAGTTACTTAATTAAAAGTTTATAAGCTTTGATTATAAACAATGACTGTGCTTAACAAATAGTTTGTAAAATTTCTGAAAACTTGACAATTGTCTCCCATGAGCCTGGGGCAGGCCCTCTCGCTCCAATTGTTCTGGCTAAATGTGAATCTGCTTTCTTGTAGAGGTAGAGGGTGCCGATGGGAGCATCACTGGACTTGTTAGACACAGAAACTAGACTTGTTAGACCTAGCTCACAAATGTTAATACTTACCCAATTAGCTTCTTCAGTTTAAAACAGCAATCACAGTAATTCCCTCAGGCTATACTTAAAATCTGAGATCTGCCAAACCCTACCCATATGCCAGCAGCCGATAATTTATGACGGGATTAGGAGGGAGGGTGAAGAAAGGTTACTTGTTAATTATGATTGTGAAGACCACACACCATGAAAAGAAATATTTTATACAAATGAAAGGATTCCCAGTTAGCCCAACTTGGAGATAAGTCAGCTGGCATTTCCTCTGCTCTCTGGAGCTCCACCTAGGGGCTTTCTATTTGCCTTTTTCTAATCCAAAGTCTGTCAATGGAATGTCTTCACAAAAACCCTGGCAACTAGGAGTCCTCAGGAATCAGCAGTCAACAAAGGCATTACAGTACCATGTCATGCAGGCTGTTAAAGAAATCCAGCCCTGGTGATAATGTGTATGTTCATTCTGTGTAAATGATTAAGTTCAAAAAAACCACACAGTGAATCATGGTAGCAAGGCCAGACTTGCTTTGATTAACTACACTGGTATAATGAAACCCAACAGAGCAATCACTGAAACATTTAGCTCCAAGTGTAAATCTTCTTGAACTCTGAAAAAAAAAAAAAACCATGTTAGGCAATGAGAGGAGGTGTAGAATCCAGCTATGTTTCATATAATGAACGGAGAGGCAGTTATAAAGAAAAGGGAATGTTAAAAAGTTGTTATGCTGTGTTTGGCAAGAATGAGTCATTTTAAAAGTGTCAATCATGATAATCCAACATATTTTTAATCTAAAGGTCAATAGAAGCAGCTTCTAAGGTGGTACAATAGTTATGCCAAAATGAAAGCAAGCAGTTATGATTTCAAGTGTTAATACTGTACCATAATATGTCTTGGAGAATTAATCTCAGCTCTGAATTGAAGAGCATGGATTGATCAATGTAGAAGAAGTTTTATTAAAAATGTACTGAAGTAGCAGCTGACACTGTCATTCCAACACAGAGCTCCGTGGAATTCTTATAATTCAGACGTGGCTCAGTAAAGGCTAGGTGGTGTCTTCTATGATATAATAGTTATTTTTCTCTTGGGGTTAGATCTTCATTTGCTAGTGCTGGTGTCTAGAGAATGAAAGCTATTTTCTTACAATACCCTACAAGTCTTTTTTTCTTAAAAAATAAGAAAAATGTATGTCTAAGAGTCATAAAATCAGAGTTCTATGATGGAATGGCCAGCCCTGTACGAACACACAGAATGATTAGAATTTCTGCATATTTTCAGCTTTGTCCAACCTTCAAATGTATCTCAAATGTTCTTGGGTCATGTCATACACTTAAGCACTAGAAATACTGCATGGGCGAATAGTAAAATTATGTTCTTTCTTTTAGGTTTATGGGAACACGTGGTCTTCCTTATAGAGAAAGCAATTGCTACCTTGACAGTACTGGGCTTTCATCTTGTGAATTTCACATGCATACGTTAGACATATGAGAAACTTTATAAGGCTGTAGAAATTGTGTCAGAGAAAATAATCTGTAAGAGGTCTGAGCCATATAAAAACCACTGGACACATTCAGTTTCATGATAAAGCTCTTTCCAAAGTTATTGAATTGCATAATTCAATCTGTATTATCACAGGGGAACTTGGGACCAACCATTGCTGTAGATTATAGTAAAAATCCTATATACACACACTTGGGTTACAGAAAGTCTCACCCGGAACTGGTTGTAGACTAGCACTAAGATACTTTCTTCTGTTAATCCTTATAAATCTAACTGATAACTTGCTTCTGTCACCACATGAATTAAAACCACTTTCATATTTAAAAATGTCTGGGAAGGCATAACTATATGCATATACACATACACCCACATGCACGCACACATATATGTCACTCTTTCAGGTAACCTCTTAGGAGCAAATTCTACATATTTTGTCAGTTAACAAACACTTAGTTTGTTTTCAGAAGGATTTTGGTAGCTTTATCAAATCAAAGATGAAGGAACCTTTCTTTCACAGTCCGTCCTTTCCCTAAGAGCTTTGCTAATGGGAGAGAATGACTGCATTAAGACTATCATAAATGTGTTAGGAGATAGACATTTGGACCTTTTAGTACTTCTTGTTACTTTCTCTCTTCCTTTTACTTCTTTTCTCCCTAGATTTTTAAAGCATGTCAGCTATCTTCAAAGTGCCAGCCTTGCAAACATCATTCAAGTAACTGAATATGTCAACAGTAGAATGAATCTACCAGTACTTACATTGCGTAGTAGACATGTGGACAGTTTGTTCTGTTGATTTTTAGTTTTAATTTTTTCCCTCAACACAAGAGTAACACATGCTAACATTAGAAATAGTGGAAAAATCAGAACAAAGAAGAAAATAAAAATGATGTATAATTTTACCTCACTGTTAAAATTTTATTGTATGTTTTTCTGATGTTTTGAATATGCACATGTACATGAAAGTTAGTGTTAGTTGCCTAGTTGTGTCAGACTCTTTTATGACCCCATGGACTGTAGCCTGCTAGGCTCCTCTGTCCATGGAATTCTCTAGGCAAGAATACTGGAGTGGGTAGCCATTTCCTTCTCCAGTGGATCGTCTCGACTCAGGTATTGAACCTGGACCTTCTGCAATGCAGGTAGATTCCTTACCATTTGAGCCACACATTAAAAATAAATTTGGGATCATACTGTTCAGGGTGTCTATAAAGTTTGGGAGCTTAGGTGGAAAAAATGATCATCTAAGTTAATGTCATGATGAATATTAATAGATTTGCTGACATTGGCAAAGTTATGCTAATAGTATTCCAAATTATTTTCATTTTCTTAAAGATTGATGATGTCATTGATGGCATTACATGTATTTGGCTATATCTCTATAGTTTTATATACATCCTGTGTATGGACAGTATGTATTTCTTGACAGTTTTTTGTTTTGTTTTTGCATCATTGCAACTTCCTATCCTGGAATGACTATTAAAAGTCTTCAAATGGGCGATGGTCATAAACAAAGAAATATCCATACTTACAGTGCCAGAAAGAGAATATTTCACGAGTATCTTAGATTGTTTTTCTAAAAGGCCAACTCACAAACTCTCTGCAGATTTATCCATCTCAGGCTCACTGACTATAATACAGAAATACATTTGGCAAAATTCCAAGGACTGGATACATTTAAAAGTAGCATATTAGCACAAGCCCTTTACTTTTCCCAAACATCACTTATTGTAGAGAATTAGAAGACAGAGGAGAGGAGATAGGAAAAAAGTGTTAACCTCGGCCTTGGCAGTCTGTTATCCAGCAGACATGACCAGGGCGGAGGGCCAAAGACAGAGGTGATGAAACCAATTCCTAGAGAGGGGTTCAGTTATACTGACTTTCACAAAACATGCCTGCCCTGTCATGCCAATGAAGTTATTAAAACTGAAATTTAAATGTATTCCAGGTTCTTTTAAAACAGCTGCAGGACAAGGTCAGTCTCCACCACCTTCTGGGGAAAACCTTCACTTTGAAAGAAAGAAACTTCACACACTGCATTGATCAGAGCCTCTTTTATAGACTGAAAGCATATGTGTTTCAGAGCTATATCTGCCCTGGTGTTTCTTTTCTAGATACAGTAGTCCTTTCTTATCCATGGGGGACATGTTTCAAGATCCCCAGTGGATGTCTGAAAATGTGCATAGTACTGAACCCTACATAGACTACATTTTTTATCCCTACACAAATATAACTATGATAAAGCTTAATTTGCAAATCAGGGACAGTTAGAGATTAACAATAACTAATAATAAGTAGAACAATTACACTGTAATAAAAGTTATGTGAATGTGGTCTCTGGCACAATCAAAATAGCTTATTGTACTGTATTCACCCTTCTTCTTGTGATGAAAAAAACCTCCCTGGTGAGATGAAGGGAGGTGAATGATATAGGCACTGTGACATAGCATTAGGCTACTTCTGTCTTTCTGATGCTTTGTCAGAAAAAGGATCCTCTGTGTTGAGTCATTCTGGATCATAGAGCCATGACAGGCATATGATGAGGATGGCTGGGGATCCCGGGTGGGAAGGAGCAGGATGGAGTCAGATGGCATGAGGTTTCATCATGCTACTCAGAAAAACATGCAATTTAAGCCTTATAAATTGTTTATTTCTGGAATTTTCCATTTAATATTTTTGGACTGCAGTTGATTGAAGGTAACTGAAACTGTAGAAAGCAAAACTACGGATAAGGAGGGAATATTATACTTCTCTTTGGAATATTTCTATAAATGCTATTGCTCGCTGAGAGGCTTCATTTGAAGTTACAGTCTTTGTGCAATGTCTTCATTTGACCTGTATCATAAGCATTACAGACTGGATAGTGGGAAAATCTTTAGCATGAAATGGATTCAAATGTTTGGTGCTATCCTAATTGTGGGAGATTTAAATTTTAAATAACCTTCCCATCATTGCTGAAGAGAAAGATATGTTTCTATTAGTATGAACCACTTTCCATAAATTGTTCAGAAGCCGAAAACCTGACCATGAGAGAGAGTACTGTGTCCACAGGTTGATTAAGATGTAAATGTGAATAAGATGTAAACTGGACCTGGGTACCTCCGCACTGCTGAAAGACTGAAAACTTTTAAAAGTGCCTTGAACTGATTCAAATGTATTCTTTTTTTGAAGTATGCCAGAAAGAAAAACACCAATACAGTATACTAATGCATATATATGGAATTTAGAAAGATGGTAACGATAACCCTATATGTGAGACAGAAAAAGAGACACAGATGTATAGAACAGACTCTTGGACTCTGTGGGAGAAGGCGAGGGTGGGATGATCTGAGAGAATAGCATTGCAACATGTATATTATCAATTGTGAAACAAATCGCCAGTCCAGGTTTGATGCATGAGACAAGTGCTCAGGGCTGGTGGACTGGGATGACCCAGAGGGATGGGGTGGGGAGGGAGGTGGGAGGGGGGATCGGGATGGGGAACACATGTAAATCCATGACTGATTCATATCAATGTATGGCAAAACCCACTACAATATCATAATTAGCCTCCAACTAATATAAATAAATGAAAAAAAAAGTGCTTTGAAGTCACACACATAAAAACTCCTCTGTTGAATTTGCATGGTTTTGAAATAAATATTTTTGGCTTATTTCTCAATTTATATTTTTTCGTGGGCAAATCAGCTTCCCTCCCACTACATCTCATGCATATTGTACCTTAGAAAACAGGGGGGACAAAGGTCACTCTGCAATCTGATGATCTGAGAAGAGAGAAGAAAATGAGGCAGGAGGCAGACAGGGTCAAAACGGTGCCAGGCTATCCTGCCTTTAGAGATCTGGATAGCCAGACTGAGAAGCCTGATTTGCCCTTTGAGAGGGAGACACTGGATCAAAAATCAGGGACCTCTGTGGCCGAGCAAAGGAATTTTGCATCAGAAACTAGGGAAGGAGAGAATCCGGGAAAAGAGGAGGGTCCTGGAGGACCAGCCAGCTACCCCAGAGAGCCTGAGTCAAACCAAAGGAGGCTGCTAAAACACTGGATTAGACCGGGTTTTAAACAGTTAAGTTTCCCTCCCCTGACTAACTGCAAAGGCCATAGCAACTTTAGGGAATAAAAAACTGCATTTCCTCTGTACATCTGTGTTTAGTGTGAATACTCCTGCAACTTCAGGACTCTGTTACAGTGAAATATGGGGGCGGATTTCAACTTCCTCCAAAGTTCATCTTCCTTTGCTCTGGTTATTCCTAGGACCTAAGACATCACCCTCCTCCTCCCCCATCTATTATCCAGCTACTGCTCCTCTTATCAATTGAGTCCCACCTGTTAGATTAGTCCTTTACAAAGACTTTCTTTGATCCAAACTCCTAACACTGTTTCAAGCATACAAAATCTTATTTGAGTTCTCTTGAGGCTTTAAACTCCATTTAGTATCCCATTTATCAGTTAGCATTGGAGATATTCATTTAGAGATGAGACTGTAGAGTGATGTTCCTGACAGTAAGGGTCATGACCTGGGAGTCCTCTTTCCATCAGCAGAAGTCCAGGCATAAAAGAAGCTCCCAATAAACATAGAAATAATTGACTGATGGTTACATGAATGTTAGAGAAGTTATTCATACTTTGCTTCTGATATATTTGAAGCAATATATTTGCTTGGTTCAAATGACCTTCTTTTATCACAGAGAAAACAGAAAACACAGTGTAATCAATAGCTTTCAAAACCAAGGAATACATGAATAATCTGACACATAATCTGTGCTATTCTTCTGACTCTGAACACCCGTGCTGTTTTCAAAGGAATGTTGTTGCTGTTTAGTCGCTAAGTTGTGTCCGACTCTTTTGCAACCCCATGGACTGTAGGCCACCAGGCTCTCCTGTTCATGGGATTTCCCAGGTAAGAATACTGGAGTGGGTTGCCATTTCCCCCTCCAGAGAATCTTCCTGACCCAGGGATCCCAGGGATGAAACTCTTGTCTTCTCTGGCATTGCAGGTGGATTCTCTACCACTGAGCCTCCAGGGAAGAGCCATTCAAAAGAATAGAACACGGTAAATTAAGACCCCTGATACATTCTAATAACCCCAAGCTTCATTTTAGCTGCTTAATCCCTTATCGATTTTTAAAAAAGCATTCATAACCTCCTGTTGATCAAATTGATGAGAAAAATGAGAAGAAGACAAGGAGTAAACAGTGACTGAATGATTCAAGAGTATTATAGGACTTTCCTGGGGGCCTAATGGTTAGGAGTCCACCTTCCAGGGCAGGGGACATGGGTTTGATCCCTGGTTCAGGAAGATTCCACGTGCCACAGGGCAACTAAGCTCCTGTGCCACAAGTACTGAGCCCAGGCTCTAGAGCCTGAGCTGGAACTACTGAGCCTGTGCGCCTAGAGCCTGTGCAACGAGAGAGGACACGGCGATGAGAAGCCCTTGCACCGCAACTAGAGAGTAGCTCCCACTCACCGCAACTGGAGAAAAGCCCATGGACAGCAAGGAAGACCCAATGCAGCCAATAGATAAATAAATAAACAAGAAGATAATAATGTCCTTCATCATTCTCAATCCAAAAAAAGAGTACTGTATACATTATCTTATGTGTGCCTGAGGACAGTCCTGAGAAGTAAGAATTGTTCAACTTCTTCTAGAAAGTTTGTCTTCCTTTGTTCTGGTTAATATCCCCATGCCGCATAGAACAAAGCAGGATTAGAAAAGTCAAGTCACTCGCCATCACACAGAGAAGGAAGAGAGGAGTGGGAAGTTAACACTGTTCTCCTAATGCTCAGTTCAATTTTCTTACCACTGGACAGTGTCTTAAGACTAGAGGCTTCACAGTAACTGAGACTCAGGCAACTTTTCAATATAAAGTCCTCATATCCACCTCTAATATGCTGGGAGATAAAGAGATAGCTTTTCTGAGTTGCAAAGCCACCGACGTACATCAGACAAAAGTGAGTTGGTAGCAAGAGGAAATGGCAACCCACTCTGCCATTCTTGCCTGATACATCCCATGGATGGAGGAGCCTGGCAGGCTACAGTCCATGGGATCGCAAGGAGTTGGACACAACTAGGTGACTTAGCATTCACAACTCTGCTTTGGAGAACACATTTACACTCCTTCCTTGTCACTTGGGTGACTTTTCATCTCGAACAATTTCACAGGTTTGATCACTTGCTTGAATCGCAGTCTATGGGGTTGACCAGAAAAAAACAGAACAAAACAGTGCCTCTGTTATTCCCAAGGACCGTAAATTTGTGCTGGCGAAAGCCCACGGAGGAAAGCTGATGGTCTCTGAGCAGACAGTGTGGTGAGGGTTAGTTTCAGTTCTGGAGAAGGAAGGTTGCACGTGGGCTGTATTTTATGCAGGGGCTGTGACGGGGGACGACTCAGCCTGTCTCCACCAGGAGAACCAGTGAGCCCTTCCACCTCGCCGGGGGATTTCAGCAGGAACGATGTTGTAAAGTTGACAATCTAAACTGGAACACAAGTATGACCAGTGCCAGACTTCCTGACTTTGGGATGGAAATATGCATTTTGTGAGCAGGCTATGCTTGTCCTGAGAGAGCTGGCGCCCTCCCAAGGGGGATGTAGTGACTTCACTGTTGTGAGTCTAACAGAGACATCTGCTGGCTGAGTCCTCTGCTTCAGAGTCATCTCTGCTGGACCCTGTAATGGACCAACTCCCTCAACTCTGACAGTCTGTAGGTGAGGAAACATGATAGTAATCATTATTGTACTTGTTCATACAGAATTACTCATTGTGCATTTGGCATGCCTGCAGAGATTGAAAAGTTCACAGAGGAGGTCTGGGTGAGCAGGGTTGTTAGAGTCAGTCACCTGCACGTTGACTTTTAAAATTTCTTTATCACATCTGTCCAAGGAACAGTTCCCCTATCTTCAGCTTCCCTATCTAAACTAAGAAAATCAGAAGTTCAAACCTGAAAGTGGAGCACCAGGGATAACGATTTTTCCACCTTAGAGGACCCGAAGATTAGAGGAAGAGACGTGTGTGTGTAAAATAAGAATTCCAGCAGAATAAATCCTGCAATAAACACTGAAGTGCCCCAGTGGTGGTTTACTTTCATGCATGCGTGCGTGCTAAGTTGCGTCAGTAGTGTCCAACTCTTTGAAACCCTATGGACTATAGCCTGCCAGGCTCCTCTGTCCATGGGATTCTCCAGGCAAGAATACTGGAGTGGGTTGCCCGTGCCCTCCTATAGGGGATCTTCCCGATCCAGGGATTGAACCCAGATCTCTTATGTCTCCTACACTGGCAGGTGAGTTCCTTACCCTTAGTGCCATCTGGGAAATCCCTTATTGTCATATTAAGCACCAATTTATGGGGCAAGTTTAAGATGCTTATGGATCTGTATTTGGGGAGGAGAGATAGTTCCCACAAGCAGAGCCAACCTCCAGATAACATTTTCTTCTGGCATCTGTGCTGTGTGTGAACTCCTCCATTGCCTCTGGTGAGATCAGGTCAATACCTTCAACCTTAGGATCCTTCCCTATTAGTCAGCGTGAATAAGCTTCCTCATCTTTACTGGGAGGGATCATGTATTAGAGGACTAAATATAGACAAACAAATCCAATAACTAGACCCTTACAACGAAGACAGAAGCAAATAAAAATCCCACTTGTGTTATTATAATGCCTACCAACCTAATTGAGAACACATTCATTTTAAGCTAAATAAATTACTTGCAACAATTATATGACCTTGAGGTCACCTCCTCTAGGAGATGGCCAGCACTTGTATTAACTACTTCACACTTTATTCTAAGTGGCCTCAGCCAATCAATGCCAGATAAACGGTGTTAAAACATGCATTTAATTAACTCGCTTTTTCACTTATTTGCTATTTTAGCCTAGGGATGAAGAAGAAAGTGAAGCTAAACTGTATTCTCAAACAAGACTTCAGAATGAAGAGTTTTTCCTTGTCAGTCAAAACACTATCTCCCTTGTTAATGTGGTAAAGAAAGCATTCCTTAGACTTTCATAGAACGGTGCATCCATCTGAAGAGTGGGGCTTTGCTTGTGCCATATATAACTCCATACTCAAAGAAGTAACTCTTTCCATTTTTCTTCGAGAGATGGATTTACCTTCACTGATGGTTTGGTCCCTCTTGGACTGTGAGCAATTATCATAGTAGCCGTCTGAGCATAGGAACACAGGGTGTTAAATAACTAATTCATGGCTTTTTACATTACTTCATGGTTTTCAAGAGACAAAGGTGTTTGGGGCTGTGTTTTGGAATTTTCACTCTCTCCCTCCTCCTAACGTTATGCAAAATATCCAAAAAGTACTTACTAAGTAATACGCAATTCACCAATCTCTCCTTTTGGTTTTGCTACTGCTGTTGTAGGCACATTATTATTCACTGAATATTCTCCTGCCTCCCCTGCATGTCCCAGATGTGCTTGTCAAAACCACGTGGCAGGGACTTCCCTGGTGCTCCATTGGTTAACAATCTGCCTTGCAGTATAGGAGATGTAGGCTTGATCCCCGCTCAGAGAACTGAGGTCCCACACGCCACGGTGCAGCTCAGCCTGTGCCGCAACTACTGAGCCTGCCTGCCACAACTGGAGAGCCCATGCATTCACAGTGAGGGATTCTGCGTGACACAGTGGAGATCCTATGTGCCAAACCAAGACCCGATGCAGCCAAACAGACAAACAAGCCCAAATATTTACAGACCCAAACCATGTGGCATTGGATTATGAATAGAAGTGATATGTGTTACTTAAGGCTTAAGCATTTAAGAGCTGACGTACAACCTTCTATCTCTCTCTGTTTGTTCTATGATGACCTAGAAGGTTGCAGTGATAGAGATATAGAATGGAAGCAGCAAGGTTTGCTGAGTCACTGTAGAGGAGAGAGCTGCTGTGAGGGGTACTCTGACTTACATCACATTTTCCTTGAGCAAGAAAGAAATCTTTGTTTTATTAAACCACTGAGATTCCAAGGTTTGTTTATCATAGCATAATCTATCCTATGCTGACAAATATAATTGGCTTCTCTGGTAATAAACAAATCCATAATCTGTAGTACTAAGTAACCATCTAAACTGTAGTCATTTGGATCTGATTTGCATGAGTATTAATTCTTTTAAACAAGAAAGGAAAATGATGATAGTCCACAGACTTGATACCTTTATAAAAGCCACTTGTTCATTAATTTTTAATGAGTAACATTCATTATTATGAATTCTTTGACGAGACTTTGATTTTGGGGGGTAAATGATGACCATAATTAAGCTCCTCATAATGAACACCGCAATTTTTAAACAGCACAATTTATATAATGCTTCTCCTCTGGGAGGCTTAGTTTTCTTAATAAAAGGGAGCAGTGGATATATGACTAAGTTTTCATAATGCATGAGGGTTTCTGGTCATGATTACATTCATCTCTACTTCCATTCATGCATTCACTGTATTGATGCTTATTCTTTCTGCACTTTTTTGCAGGACTGAGTTTTACTCAGTCCAAGACTGAATTTTAAAAAAAGAATGTATAATTTAAATACACTATAGAATGCTGGGTTACAGGCAATTTAACTTTTCCCCTCAAAAGTCTTTCTTGTTATCATTGGTTTAATGGCTTTATTTATCTATGTAGTTTAAAATCTTTTCAACTGTTATTCATTTATATGCATACAAATGTATAAACATATATGATAAAGTCAATCATCAATTAAAATACTAAACCTATTTTTTAGTAGCATTTGATGTCAAGAAAAAAAAGAATAAAAACAGAAATAGCTCCTGTTTACTCTAATAGAGAAGCCCTGATGGGTTACATGTTACTCTAGACCACAGCAAAACATGTTTGCTAAATAGTGCTTATCTACACAAAACAACCTTTTTGTAGTTTCCTAGTGAAATTATCCTGTAAATTATTAGTGCGATTGCATTGTTCATCTAATCTGCAGTAAAAACAAATAGGAACTGACACGTGTGAAGGAAAAGTGGCTCCAACTAGGCCGGATCCAGTTGACATTAACCCATTGCTTTCCCTTTGTCCTACCAAGTCTAAGGCTAGATGTCAAACGGCATTTTGAATTGCAATGGATTTTGCAAAGTTATTATTTTCATTCACTGTTTCCTCTAGGTAAAATTTGATTCCTTTTAAGAACTTTTACTAGTAGCAACCTTCTCTGCTCTCAATTTAATATTAAAATCTTTATTTTATCCATGCTGCCTTGCATTCCTGATGAACTTAATCCTATTCTATTTTTTCTCATAGCACTTTTCACTTAAAAAAATACTAGGTACTCCCTATCAGTTCAGGTCAGTCGCTCAGTCATGTCCAACTCTTTGAGACCGCATGAAGCTCAGCACACCAGGCCTCCCTGTCCATCACCAACTCCCGAAGTTTATACAAACTCATGCCCATCGAGTCGGTGATGCCATCCAACCATCTCATCCTCTGTCGTCCCCTTCTCCTCCCGCCCTCAATATTTCTCAGCACCAGGGTCTTTTCAAATGAGTCACTCTTTGCATCAGGTGGCCAAAGTATTGGAGTTTCAGCTTCTGCATCAGTCCTTCCAATAAACACCCAGGACTGATCTCCTTTAGGATGGATTGGTTGGATCCCCTTGCAGTCCAAGAGACTGTCAAGAGTCTTCTCCAAACACCATAGTTCAAAAGCATCAATTCTTCAGCACTCAGCTTTCTTTATAGTCCAACTCTCACATTCGTACATGACTACTGGAAAAACCATAGCCTTGACTAGATGGACCTTTGTGTACTTACTATATTTATCATCTATTGTCACTAAAGAATATAAGTTCTATATGGGTAATGGTTTTTCAATAACTTTGATTCATTAATGTAAACATTGGCACATAGAAGATATTCAATAAACATTTTCAAGTGAACGAATGAGTAAATGAATGGATGAAAGTTTCCCTGGTTCAATAAAAATAATATTCTAAGACTTATTTTCCAAATGTTCCATACCCCCCTTCCAAATTCCATTTTGCCGCTGGCAACTTGTTCTAGAATTTCATTCATTCATCAGCCGACCTTGTCAGATTATTACATGACTGACCTGCTTCACAAGTGTCAGTTTCTTGGATCCTGATCAATGTATTCTTTTTTTGGCGTGATGATTTTGCAGACAGAAGATCTAGGTAATTTTCCATGTGTGTTCCCACGGATAGCCCTGACTAGAAATGATAAGTCTTAGGGGGAGATTTTGGTGAACATTATAAATTTTGTTCAATTGAAATTATTTAAAAACCTGTTTAAAAGTTATTTTTAAAAGATTTTGTTGGGAAAGGAAATACATGCAATAGCGTGATTTAGAAAAGAAGAAAATAAAGTCATCCATAGTTCTACTATGAGATGAATCCAGAGTTCATATTTTAAATTACATTATTTGTTGTTTTTTTTTCTATAACTGAACTAACCACTTAGGTTAAAACCAGTCAATTACTACATAAAAGCAGAGTTCAAGTGCTCATATTTTTGTAAATGCTCTTGATTGCTTTTCAGTCATATGGACTTGCATGATAACACTCCTACCAACCAAACATTAAGTAATTATTTAAGATGCCTACATGACTTGAGATACTGCCTAGGTAACCAACTTGCCCCAGTTTGTTTGCAAGACCATGACAGAATCAGCTATTGCATCCTTCAAAGCTTACAGGTGAAAACAGATAAAAAATGATGCTGGGAATTAGGAAAAGGAGAGTATTTTATAAACGAAGGACAGAGTTGCAAAGACTTCTCTGACTCTAAATCATTATTAAACAAGTTGAACTTGATCGTATACAGAGCTCGTAATGATAAAAAAATATCCTGGTGTGGAAATGAAAGCAGAGAAAGTTAAGAAAATCTAAATTTAGGCCAAATTCATCCCACTGTTCAGTATTGGTAGGATGACCAACAATTTTGGTTTCCCTGAGACTAAGGAGTTTCTTGAGATGCTGACCTTCCAGTGCTAAAACCAAGACAGTATCAAGCAAACTGGAATGAGTTGGTTACCCTAGCAGTATCTGATTAGGTAGTTATCTTAAATAGTTGCTTAGTGTTTGGTCAGTAGAGGTGTTATCATGAAAATCTGTACGACTAAAAAGCAACATAAAACAGCTACAACAGATTGGGGATAAAGGAGGACCCATTTCTCAAAAGTAAATAAAAAAGTAAGGTGAGCCCAAGCAGATGTCAAGAGTTCAGAAGCACCTCATGCAACTGTAGGAAAAACCAGTGCTTAGCAATATCTTTTCATCTGCCAGGACAGTATCAGCAATAAGGGGAGAAAATGTAAAGAAAGTGATCTGCATTAATTGACAAGCTGGAAAAACCCCTTTTTGCAAGACCCTGACAGGGACAGAATGGTCAGCTATAGCACCCAAAGCAAGCTTCAGACTGAGTCAATTTTAAGTCAACTTAAAAAAAAAAAAAAGGATTGTACATTTCCTACTGTAATTATTTAAGCAACTGTGCTGTCCCTGGCTGATGTATAGAGAGAAAATGTGAAAGTGTTAGTCACTCAGTTGTGTCCGACTCTTTGTGAGCCCATGGACTATAGCCTGCCAGTTCCTTCTGCCCATGGAATTCCTCTATCCAGGGATCGAACCTGGGTCTCCTGCATTGCAGGTAGATTCTTTACCATTGGAGCCAAGGTAAACCCAAGGTTGATGTGTAATATGAAAGCGAATGGAATGTGACATCTGAGCACTCAGAATACCTCTCTCTTTGCATTTGTTCACTAATTTCCATTAAGTGAGAAAATTTCAGAATATTTTATCCATGAAACCAAGTTAGGAAAAACCAAGGAAAAAACTAAAAAGATGGGGGGGGGGAAGTCTTCAACTTTTGAAAAAAAAAAGATAAAATTAAAAATTGAAATTGAAATCAGGATTTACCAAAAGTCAAAATTTCAAGGGTTAAGAGGAAAGAAGATTATGGAGTTATAACACTGTCATTACTAAAAGCTTTGTAAAAAGTTTTTTAAATAATCTAAACACTGGTTCTATGTTAGCTGTTAGAAGCACTAAACAGGTGCCTTTTTTTTTTTTTAAGTAAATGGGTATACTTTTATTAAGTGGTAAAACAAGAATCTCTTCAACAGAGGCACTTTTCTACTACAATAATTCTCTTGAATATCAATTATACTAGTTATGCTTAAAATAAAACACAAATAGAGAAAACCAATATAAATGCCAAAATCCAATAGATTGTCCAACCTGGTTAAGCTCAAAATACTGGTTTTCCCCTTGGTAATTAAAACAACTCATACTTTCAAATTTAGTTTCCTAATGGTTTTGTGACTTGGGTGGTAAAATCATTCCCATCTGACGCAGAAGGAAACTAAGGCCATGGATATCTGTGTTTCAGTCAGACTTTTGTTGCTACTAAGTTCGAGGGTTAGGACTATACTCAGGCCCTTTGCTTTTGGATGTTATCCTATAAACATAAAACAAAGTCTCAGTTGAATCTTACTGGCTTTTGACTATTAAGGAGACAGCATCTTTTTCAAGATTATCTCTGCCTTACATTAACAGGCACAGAAAGTTCTGGTCACTCACTTAAGCAGTTGCAGTGGCCAGAGACATATCATTTCCTTTATGCTGAGAAACTCATGAACCCTCAGGGGTTGTGGCTGAAAAATCAAAGCCAGATGGCTGTAGGATAGTACTCCTGGAGATTCTGCTACTGTCAAGTCACCCCAACAGAAATGTCCTCAATGCTGATAAAGATGGAGATAACACATGAAGGCCATCTGTCCCAGCCACATGGCTTTTAACAAGGAAAATCTCTTAGGGTAAAATGAATGAAGACTAGATACAGACAAAAAAGCATCTAGGATACATTCCTTTATGTCTGCTGGTCATTAGAAAATTATGGATGAAGATAATTAGGACAAGTTTCTAAAAGTTGCCCCATTTGGCAGGATTAGCTGCTCTTGCTGAACATGGAGAAACATGTTGAGTGATGAAAAATCAATGCCGTTGACAAATTTGCTTCAAGGAAATCCAAATAAGCATCACCATAATTTTTTTACTGGAACATATTTCTCCACTTTTTTCCAAATATAGTTGAGGTGGCTTCTGGTAAAAGACGTAAGTGGAAAGAAAGGCAAAACCTGAACGTGGTGAAAAAAGATCACTGCTGGCAGCCAATGTACTGCAACCAAAAGCTACAGAACTGTGATTGTAACAGGACCTTTAAAACAACTTAGGGGCATTTAAAGCATTTGAACCTCCCTTAAAATCAAGAAAAGTCTTAATAATTTAATAGTAGAAAGTCCAAAATCAACTGTTTTATCTTTGATAGTGACAAGTGAAAATCCATACATGACTTCTTTCCATCAGTTTCTATACGACATTGTAATCACACTTGGAATCCTCAAAACCAGATCTCCAGGAAAATGTGCAAGGTAATGAAAATTCTTACCTAGAGGCAGCTAACTGGAAATGCCTCTCAGTAAGAGATGATAGTTTCAGGTGCCCCACTGATGTTCTTTAGCTGTTGCATTTTGGCAGGGTCAGAAATGTCAAGGCTAAAAGGAAATTTGTTTAGGGCTCCTGCATTTGGTTCACTTTAAAATAAAATGTGTTTTTAAGTATGCGATTCCAAGAAGCAGAGCGGCTGATGGCTGACTCTTCAATATGCTTCAGGATCATCATTTAAACAAAGACTCTAAGTTTCCAGTTGGAAGCCACATTCAGTCGCTTAGCAGTGGTATTTTTGAGTAGCTTCTCATTCTCTGCCATTGTCCAACATTTTTGGTAATATTATTCCTCCGTGTCATCATAAGAAGGTGTGCTGGGGCATCAATAGCCTAGTATAAAACAAACAGGCTTTTCAAAATAGTTCTTTGTGGGGACTCAGACCACTTCAAATTAGCACAAGATCAACTCTAGGACCTTCTAGAGCAGAAGTTCCCCAACACTGCCAGTTCACAGTGACCTAGAGTCTCAGTAATTTTTTTCATGGTGTCACTGGGCCAAATCCCACCCCCCCCCCCCAAAACTCAACGGTTGCTTATTAAGTACTTAAGTCCAAACAACTCTATATGCGTTTATGTCCTAACAACTTAGTAACCATCTGAAAAAAAGTAGTACACATATTTTGAAAGATAGCATGCTATTTTTTATTTTTTTCTTAGGTAACCAAAGTTACTTACTAATAGGTTGAGTGTATCTGTTGTTCATTGGCCTGCTTCTCAAACTTGGACTCAAACTGAACTCTGTCATCCTCATATCTTGGTCCACATATTTACACAATGCTTGTTTTATAACACAGCAACTGCTTAATACTCAGCTACACAGAGATGTGACATGATCAAAGAAATTTTATGTGATCTACTGTTGAAACCATCAGCTCCCTAGAGCCAGTAGTTTGCATGGTCTCCACATTTTCTATGACCAAGTATTGCTATGTTCTCTTAACAACTAAAAATATCCTTTGAGTTGGTTGCAGCACAATTGAGTCACTTCAGTTAAGAGATGGGGAGAAAAAAAAAAAAAGAGATGGGGAGATATGGTTCCAAAGAGTTGTAGTGAAAATATGTGTGAGCAAAAATAATAACACTATTATCAAGATATTATGCTTAAGAAACTGAGCAAATTAAGAGCAAAAGCCAGGTTAAACATGTTTTTAGAAATCACAACTTGTCTGGATTAGAGAAAGAATGTGGGTGTTATGGACAGCCCTGGCTGTGAACTTTGGGAATTGTTTTTGTCTTCCACAAGGGAAAAAAACCCAATTTTTAAAAAATCTTTAATTTTTAAAAAAGTGTTTGTAGGTGGCCTGGCTTTCTGAAGGGCTAGATGAGGAATGTAGTAAGGAGATATTAGACCCTTTGGCATATGAATGCATAATCTAAAGTTTCTAAATAAAGAGGGTGAAGCTCTACTCATGTATGCTTCTTCTCTTTATCTTTTTCTTTATATTTTGTCTCAATATCTTTAGGTAGGTATTTAGTTCAAGTAATTGTAGTTAATCACAAGTCTAAAATTTTGACCTGCTAAATACACTTATCATATGGGCCTCACCACAGACCAACTTACATTTTTGATGCTCTCTAAACAAATGACTCAGCAGCAGTTGGCATTAGTTTCAAAGATCAAAACCATGAAAACGGCAGTGCTGAAGTTTAGACATGCAGGGAAGTGTTATGTTGATGATACCTCACCATTTCTATATTTTACTTTGTTCACGTTTGCTCAAGAACCTGCAGGCAAGCAAGCAATTGATGAAAACAAGACGCTGGCAGTGATTAAAACCTAAGCAGGCTTTTCATCTTTTAAAAAATTCATAATAATATGTTTTTCAGGAAAGTCTGTTGGATCACATATGTGTAAGAAAATGGAGCATTGTGATGTGAAAGACTTAAGTTTTGTTCTGGCTGAACTGCCAATTAAGTTTGTGTTCGTAGGTCAAAGCCATTTTACTTCTCTTCCCTGCATGTATCTAGATACCAGATAACTGGTGGCTCAGATGGTAAAGAGTCTGCCTGTAATGCAGGAGATCCAGGTTCCAGCCTGGTATTGTAAAGATCCCCTGGAGAAGTAAACGGCAACCCCCTCCAGTATTCTTGGCCTGGGAAATCCCATGGAAATGGAAGAGCCTGGCAGGCCACAGTCCAGAGGGTCTTAAAGAGTTGGACATGACTCACAATTTCCCTGCATGTATAACGAAGGGGGCGGGTTAGCTGTCTCTGAGGCCTTTGGGTTCCAACACCAAATACTCAATGAACTTCCTTGCCAGAGTGGATTTCTGATGACTTCTGAGGAGCATAAATATCATTGACTCAACCAAATAGTTGAATTAAAGAAGATATTACTGTTGAGTTTTAAAAATCATTTTAAACTGTAATATAAATAAACAAGCATAAATTTAAACATGAGATGTACCACCTTAATTATTTCTAGCTCTACAGTTTAATAGTGTTCAGTATATGCACATTGTATAACTTATCTCTAGAACTTTTTTATCTTGCATACTGAAACCTCATACCCATTCAACAATAAGTCTCCCTTCTTTCTGTCTCTATGAATTTGACTACTCTTGACAACTTGTATAAGCAGAATCATACCTTATTTGTCTTTTTTGTGACTGGCTAATTTCCCTTTATGTAACGTTCTCAAGATTCATCCATGTTGGCACATGCTGTAAGATATCCTTTGTTTTTAAGGCTGAATAATATTTCATTATATGTATATTCCACATCCTGTTTATCCATTCATCCATAGATGTTTACTGATGGACATTTCTGTTGCTTCTAGCTTTTGGCATGAACAAGGGTGTAACTATTACCGAGGTGTTTTTTGTTTTTTTGGTTGCTTTGTGTTTTCATTGCTATACACAGGGCTTTCTCCAGTTACAGCAAGTTGGGGCTACTCTTCATGGCAGTGCATGGGTTTCTTATTGCCTTGGTTTCTCTTGCTAAGGAGCACAGCCCCTCGTTGTAAGGGCTTCAGTAGTTGCAGCATTCAGGCTGAGTAGTTGTTGTGCAAAGGCTTCGTTGTCCCTTGGCCTGTGGAATCTTCCCAGATGGGGGATCGGAGCCCAATGTCCCCTGAATCGGCAGGCAGATTCCTATCCACTGCACCACCAGGGAAGTCCTACTGCTGAGCTTTAAAGGAGATAAATGCATATTTATTTTCCCCAAGCCCCAGGGAAATTGCAATGTCAATATTCTTCTGATTTCATCTACAGAATTTCCAGAGGTAAGGGAAGTGGGTCACTGGGATGCTTAAATTCCACTCTGGAGGACCTAGGGGAGGATTATTTGAAATATCATTTCCAGATGTGTCTTAGGGCTAAAATGTATTTCCTTCTGTTTTATTACCAGTCATTAAAGGAAACAACAGGGAAAGAGAAAAACAAAGTTATGTCTTCCAAAATGTGAAAGGTCTTAGCCATTGGGACAGTTTTATTGTGAACTTGACTCTCCATAGGCAAGTCTCATTTTTAATTAGTTGCAGATCCAAAATCTTGTGGTTAAAACAAAGGTCTCTCAGGGATTTAAAAATTTTAGAATATTATGACATGTCCCACTTCAAAAGTTTTACACAAAGAGACAATAATATCTGCCTGACTTTCTTTAAGAAAAAGGCTCAAAACAAACTTGTCAAGGAAGTTTTCTTTTTTTCTTAAATGAAAGTCAATCTTTAAGCCAGATTAAGACTCCGACTTCTAGGTGTTCAATCACTAATTAAATACACAGAGTGTGTATTTTTGACTTAGAAGCAGCCAAGTGTTGCCTGACAACTGCAGTCACTTCTGTACTTCCCATATTTGCATTTTATTTGTTTGTTTTTGTACATTCTGCTACCTCAAGCACTTTCTCTTCTAAGCAGGCTATATAAAGCTCATGTGGAGAGCGTCTAGAAAATCTTTTAATGAAAAAAGGCTTTCAACATCACTGACAATATATATATTTTTTATCATATTCACATAGAAGATTTTTGGAGAAATGTCATCACGGGAATCCATTCCAAATTAGCTGTTTACTTTGAAAAAGGAAAAACAAGTTCTACTAAAATAAGAAAATACATCACTCAGAATCTATAATTTCCATTTTTTGGACTTGTGATAAATATATAAGTATAGAGGTCTCATACATACATTATGCCAGGTAAGACTCCACATTTAAGGCTTTTAAATCACCCTTGTCCATAGAAATGCAATATGAGCTATATGTACAATTTAAACTTTTCTAGTAGCCCCATTAAAAAAGAAATAGATTAATTTTAATAGTATATTGAATTAACCCACAATATTAAAAGTATCATTTCAAGATATGATCAGTATAAAAATTGTTAATGAGATATTTTAACGGCTGAATAATATTCCATGGTGTATATGTACCACAGCTTCCTTATCCATTCGTCTGCTGATGGGCATCTAGGTTGCTTCCATGTCCTGGCTATTATAAACAGTGCTGCGATGAACACTGGGGTGCACATGTCTCTTTCAGATCTGGATTCCTCAGTGTGTATGCCCAGAAGTGGTATTGCTGGGTCATATGGCAGTTCTATTTCCAGTTTTTTAAGAAATCTCCACACTGTTTTCCATAGTGGCTGTACTAGTTTGCATTCCCACCAACAGTGAGATATTTTATCTTTTTTGGCATTAAATCTTCCAAAAGATTTTGTGTCTGTTACACTTACAACACCCTGCAATTTAGACTAGCCATAGTGGGTCATGCCTTCCATGTTGGACAGCAATAGTATAGATAATTATTTGCACTCGAATTGCTTTGCCCTTCATGAAAAATTATATTTATATGTAATTTTATTTATATCATTTGTATTTGTATATACATTTCTAAGTATTCTAAATTTTAAAAAGCTCAGTGTTCAGACATTGATGTGCATCTATCTACTCATCTTACGAAAAGTTTTCTTACTCCATAAAGCAATTCATCACAGGTTTCTTTGAAGAGTAAGAGCTTCAAGTTTATTCCAAATGATTTAATTTACAGACGTAATTTTCAAACAACATTTTAAGAGCAACACAAACACTATGTGAACCAAGAAACATCTGTATTCCTGTACAATAAAGAATCTAATTATAATTCAAACCTCAGTCCTCCTGGGCAATAGAGAAGAGACGAAAAGTGATTCGGGATAACACAACATCTGGAATACCCATTTACTGTGGTTCTCTCTTTACTGTGAGAGGACAATTGCTTTATCATTATTTAGATATTCAAATGGTACCTGTTCTATTTAGATCAGTGGAGAGATTTTATCAGTGTCTAAAGTGTGAAGTTTCATATCTTCCCTTTGATTCCAGGGTTAAACCTGCACACTCAGAGTAGATTAAAGTTGAACAACATAAATGTAAATTACATGTTACAATTTTTTGCTCTTTGTAAAGAGAGTGATCAAATGTTAAAACTTGGATCTCCTATATTTTCTATTTCAGCTCTTTTGATTTCACAGATGGAAAAGACCAAGAATTACTGATTAACTTGTAGATGATCACACAGCAATTCAACACCTAACCTCCAACCCTTCCATTTTAATAAAGACAGTGTTTCCTCTTCTCTGCTTCGTTCTTCTTCCTATCACCTACTTTTGTGTTAATCCTAGCTGTCTTTGACTGTGACAGTAAATGCCAAGTTTATTGGATAGTTAGTGATCATATCAACCAGGAGGGCTTTAGGCTTGGTGATTTTCTCAAAATCTCATGAGAGCTCATCTTTTATCTAGGCACAACTGGCAAATTTTGATGTCTTCCAAGACATCCCAAACACATTCCGATTTTTCTACTCATTTCTACCAAACACGCTTTAGGGCCATTAAGTAATCAACAAGCTCAAGCAGGGACTTCCCTAATGACTCAGTGGCTAAGACTCTCTGCTCCCAATGCAGGGGGCCTGCGTTTGATCCCTGGTCAGGGAGCAAGATCCTATATGCTCAACTAGGAGTTCGAATGCCATGTCTGGAGATCCCATGTGCTGCAACTAAAGATCCCACATGCTTCAACTAAAGATACCACATGCCTTGGCTGGGACCTGGCACAGCCAAATGAATGAATAAAGAGTTAAAAACGAAAATTAAGCTCAAGCAGTGGGACTTAGTTAGGGGTTAAAAAAAACAAAAAACAAACAGAGGAAAGGAATTCCCAAAAGAGATTAACAAGGAGACATGAAAATGCTGCTTGGAACCCTGAAGGGACAGAGTCCATGTCCATGGCAAAAAGTGGAGATAAAATAACCAGGGAAGGTGCAGAAGAGCCTGTTGGTGAATGGTCCTGACTGCTGGACCAACTACCAAGTTTGTTCTGGAGGAGTCGGATGGGAGAGATCTGATTTCTGTGTGTGTGTACATGTGCATGAATGAATACGTGTGTGTTTTAAGCAGAATGGTTGTTAGGTTGAGTTCTAGAAAAATAATTGAGTTAACAGTATAGCAGAAGAATTTGAAACAGGAAGGCCAGATGAGAACAGAAGATTCTGTTACTGCAAGAAACCGCACAAGAAAGTTTCTGTTATTTTTCCTATTTTACAGTTAGAAATTCAAAGAAGTTAAGTAGCTTATTGAAGGATGTATGATTAGTTCACAGCAGTTGTGTCTCAGCATTCTTTCAAAATCATGTACCGAATACGTAAAAAAGTTTTGTATATCCTTTCCCAATATAATTATTTTTACTTATAAATTTACATTATACTTTTGATGCATCTAATTTGTTTTTTGACTTGTTCTTATAGAAACATTTGTAATGGGTGAGCTTAAAGTTTCTTCTAGAGATAATTAGTTCATCTGACTTACATTCAAATGAGAAAAATAAGGCACAGAGAATAACAAAATAGCTACTCAAGTTAATTGTAGAGCCTGTTAGAGACTGAGGATTAGAACTCAGATCTCCAATGTTCAGTGTCTTTCTTTTAGATACACAGGCTACTTTGCTGGTGACTTAATATGTTAATTTCTTGAGTGTTCAGATATCATTTTACTGGCTTCTTAATGTGACAGATGGGCTATTGAATTATTTAGTAAATTTTACATGAGTATGATAATTATTTAGGGTGTTGATATTCAACTCTGGTTCCATTAGAATCACTTGCGGGAACTTTTAAAAAATACTAAAGCCCAGGCCCTCAGTTGCAGAAGTTCTTTTTAAATCATTGTGGGATGGGTGAACAGGCATCTATATTTTTAAAAAGCCACACAGGTGGTTCTAATGTGCAGTCAGGGTCTAGATCTCTGGCTAAGACCTATTCTGACTCAATATCTGTTTTTTTAGAGCAACTAGGAGACACACATGAGTAAATATTAGGCCTGAAATTGTTACAAAGCTATTCTTGAACCATATCATATAGGTAAAAGATAGCTAAGCTACAGAGAATTTGAGAAATATATCTCAAAGTGTTGACTTAATAAATAAATATTTAATCTTCTACTGTGTTGTTGGAGAAGACTCTTGAGAGTCCCTTGGACTGCAAGGAGATCCAAACAGTCCTTCCTAAAGGAGATCAGTCCTGAGTGTTCATTGGAAGGACTGATGTTGAAGCTGAAACTCCAATACTTTGGCCACCTGATGTGAAGAGCTGACTCATTTGAAAAGACACTGATGCTGGGAAAGATTGAAGGCAGGAGGAGAAGGGGACAACAGAGGATGAGATGGTTGGATAGCATCACCGACTCAATGGATATGAATTTGAGTAAACTCTAGGGTTGGTGATGGACAGGGAGGCCTGGTGTGCTGCGGTCTATGGGGTCGCAAAGAGTCGGACATGACTGAGCAACTGAACTGAACTGAACTGAATCTTCTACTTTGTAATGGAAGAATACATAGTTTTGAAATGACTATGGAACCTATAAACATTACATGAAAGACTTTCAAAACAATGAAAATATTGGGTTGGCCAAAGAATTTGCCTGCGAATGCAGGAGACATGGGTTCAATCCCTGGGTCAGGAAGATCCCCTGGAGAAGGAAATGACAACCCATTCCAGCATTCTTGCCTAGGAAATCCTATGAACAGAGTTGTCTGGCGGGCTACAGTCTATGTGGTCACAAAAGAGTTGGACACGACTTACTGACTGAACAATTACAACAACAACAACAACAACAACAAGTTTGTTGCAGTTTTTCTGTAATGTCTTATGGTGAAAACTGAATGAACTCTTTAGCCAGCTCACTTTAAACCACTTAGCAAGAAATCCAAAAAGAATTATGTGAAACCATCAATGAAGACAACCAAAGAAACTTTTCTGATGCACATTAAAGAGGAGTCTAATAAAAGGAATATTTCATGTTCCTGGATGGAAATGTTCAATATTTCATAAAACCGTAAATGTCTCTGGTTTATTTTAAGAATGTTATCCCATTAAAAGTTACTTTCTTGGAGGCTGGAAAACTGTCAGAGTTATTTTAAAGTTAATATAGAAAAATAAACAGGTAAGAACATTAAGGCAAATTTAGAAATAGGATTGCAGCTGTTAAAAAACACTACATAGTTAAAGAAGTAGGTACTGTGCAAGAACAAATAGCTAAATCCCCAGAACTAAATATATATAATAAAGCAAATTTATATATAAGAATTGAGTGTATTTAAATGGTACCATTTCAAATTAAGGTAGAAAGGAAGTATATTTAAAACCAATGTTTAAGAAATTGTTTAACAATTTGGGAAAAATTATATCCCTACATCACATATTACACCAAAATAAGTTCCAAACATATTAAAAATTAAACAGAAATAAAGCTATTATACAATTAGAAAAAACAGTAGTGATAATCTGACACTAGTCAGTATATAGACATCCCTAGCACAAGAGAAAGGCAGAAAATAATTCTGACTACATAAAATATAAAACTTCTGTGTATCTAAAATATATCATAAATGCAATTAAGAAACAACACACAAACTATAAAAAAAAACTTATGCAACCTGATGTCAGAGGGTATATGAAAAGTTTTTATTTATGGAAAACAGTCTGAAGGTTCCTTAAAAAACTAAAAACAGTGCCATCCCACTCTTGGGAATATATCCAGAGAAAACTATAATTCAAAAACATACATGCACCCCAGTGTTCAATGCAACACTTTCTACAATATCTGAGACGGGGAAGCAACCTAAATATTCATCAACGGATGAATGGGTAAAGAAGATATGGCTTTGTTGTTCAGTCGCTAAGTTGTGTCCAGATCTTTTGAGAACCCATGGATTTGTAAGCCCACCAGGTTCCTCTGTCCGTGGGATTTCCAAGGCATGAATACTTCAGTGGTTTTCCATTTCCTTCTTCAAGGGATCCTCCGGACCCTGGGATTGAACCTGTGTCTTCTGTGTTAGCAGGTGGGTTCTTTACCACTGACCCACCAGTGAAGTCCCGTCAAATCATTGTCTGCCTCTAATTCCAAACCCTTCCATTGGAAACAGAAATCAAATCTTTCTTGTCCAGGGCTTTGCTAAAATAAAAAGCCTCCAATATACAGAGCCTAGAAAATTTTGATACTTGAGAAGATTCAATCAAAGCAATATTCAGATAAAGCCATCACCATTTCATGGGCCATGTCTGCTAACTCTAGATGGGACATTTTGCACTCCTTCAGAAGTGCACAAGGTCAAAAGCAGCATAATGACAAAATGTAGCATGCAGGCAAGAACAAGGACATACAAACCCAAGTTTCCTGGGGGAAAGGAACCATTCCTCTGAGATATAAATGGTGAAACCTCGAGGAACTGGGGAGAAGGATGAGAAAGGCAAGTAAGATGGAGCTGCCTTAGCCCAAAGAAAACTTCTAAAGCCTTTTTCAAAAGCGAGAGCATTTCCAATTTCCACATCCTGTTGAAGCCTAAAGACAGACAAGATGCTGCCTATATTTACCCAAAGAGAAGAGACTTATGTGACTTGTAGAAGTCTCTTTCCTCATCAGTGACTCCACCTGTCTCTACCTGGAGAATTTAACCAAGGATGCATGAGCACCATATTTGTGACATCAAAATATTAGCAGCCACTCTTGCCAATGTTATTTTTTTAAATAAGGAAAAATTTAAGAAAAATAAAAGATAGTTTTAGATTGCTCACTCCCAAGAATATGGGCATATATATATATGATATGGTATATATATTAAAGTTAGAAAAGGCACTATTGTAATCCCCTGAGACTGAGAGGGTTAACTGGTACAATTCTCATGAAAGGCATTTCAGTAACACAAATAAGAAATTTAGGATTATTCTTTGATTTAGAAATTCTACCTCTAGAAATTTATGTCAAAGAAACATCAGAGGTGAGTCAAATTTATGTTTTTTTTTTTTTTAATAAATAATCATTGTGAAATACACTCACAGGGTTCTCTGTGAGACAGGCCTACAGTCCTGAGAAAGGAATTTCTCAGAGCTTTATTCTAGCTGCGAGAAGAGATGTCTTCCCACTCTGTACCTTCTAGACTCCAATCCACCTAAGGTAGGCTAACACAAAAAAAAAAGAAAGAAAGAAAAGGAAGAAAGCCATCCCACTGCAGAAACATTTGGGAAGGTCATGGACCAGACAAAGAGGTTCACTAAAAAACTGAGATTCAACATAAGATTATAGAACACTTCCCCTCCCTCCCACCTTACCTGGATACCAACCGGGTTCCAAACTCATACCAGTGGATTACAGCTGAAAAAGTTGCAAGACACAAGCGTCCTGAGGAGGAATATTTAGGGAAGCCCAAAGTTAAGAGGGGAGACAAAAACAGGATACAGGAAGAATTTAAAGACTCTGGCATCTACAGGCTACAATCTAAAAGCATAAGTTTACCTGAACTCCTATTACTCGATACAGAATGTCTGGCTTTCAAGAAAATATTTCAGGGTTTACCAAATAGCAAGAAAAAACAGTCTAAATAGGCAAAGCAAAGCTGAACTTTCCAGGGGGCACTAATGGTAAAGAATCCACCTGCAGGAGACTCAAGAGACGTGGGTTCAATCCCTGGGTTGGGAAGATCCTCTGGAGTAGGAAATGGCAGCCCATTCCAGTGTTCTCGTCCGGAAAATTCCATGGACAGAGGAGCCTGGTGGGGTATAGTCCATAGGGCTACAGAGAGTCAAACATGATTGAGTCACTTTACACACATACACGCACAAGCATCAGAACCAAACTAGTTATGATCCGGGTGTTAGGATTATCACATAGGGAATTTATATTTGCTAAAGTTAATATGTTTAAGGCTCTACTGTAGGAAATAGTAGGCAAAAATGAAAATTAAAATCTGAATAAATTATGGACTTTATTTGATAATGATGTATGAATATTAGTCCATTAATTATAAAAATATACAATACTAATGTAAGATATTAATAAGGGTAACTGAATGTAGGATATTTGAGAACTCTGTATCATGTTCACATTTTTTTTTCTGTAGTCTAAAACTATTTTAAAATAAAAAGCTTATTCAAAAATATTAATAGAAGCTTTCTCTGAGTAATGATATTAAGGATAATTAAAAATTTTCTCCTTTGTATTTTTGAGTGTTCTAACTTGTGGATAATACAGCTATAATGAACCTGTGTTGCCTCTAAAGCCAGAAAAAATGTTTTCTCGTGTTAAAAAGTACATATTTTGTTTAAAAGAAAACAATTTTCAGATAATTTCTTATTTATTTTCTTCCAGTTATATGGTACACTTCTTGAAGGTAAGATTAATGCAGTAGTCTTTCTTCCGTTTTGTTTTATTTCTTTCCAGCAAGCCACCCCATCATTATTTATCACAGTGCTATAAGGGAATGGCTACTCACTCCAGTATTCTTGCCTGGAAAATTCCATGGACCGAGGAGCCTGCCAGGCAGTCCCTGGGATTGCAAAAAATCAGATATAACTGAGCAACTGAAACATACTAGTAGTAGGTCAATACAAGCTGTTAACTGACACCAACTAGTTATATCAACTTAAATTGTTGCAGTGAAGTATGATCAGTTTGGTATTTTTGATCAGTTTCAACGAGATCAAATTTATGGTCAAAACATGCATGAAGAAATGAGTCAGTAAAACACAGAAGAACTCAAAAGGAAGTCGGACATAGTTAATTACTGGATGCCTTAGACCTGGCTTTTGTTTAAGGAGGAGCATCTTAATTGTAAGAAGAATTATATCTATGCCAATCTCTTTGGTGAAGTCGAGCTATATGGTGAATTATGTCAAAGTTATAAAGAAAGACCCCAACTGAAACTACTGTCATGGCAGGAGCTAGTTTTGCAGTCTTTGAAGAAGCCATTCTTACAGTGAGCGCTGAAAGGATTATTTGAGTATAAATCAATTTTTCATTGAGAATAATTTTTAGAAACTTCCCTTTGGGGCCAAGTCCTTTTCTCCCAGTTCAGTGTTAAATTCTTTGTCTGCTTTGGGAGGACAGAAAGTTTGTACAAAAAAATGTTGTACAAAACATTTCTGGCCTCCTTTCTGCTACTTGAGCAGGCCAAACCAAACTTCGGTCACACTTGTCTTTATTTTATGAAGATTTAAAGCCAGTGTTGACCCCATGCCCTTCATCAGTGTCTACAAGAAAGACTGCAGCCAACAGCAGGAGACCCAGACACAGCCAGGCCACTCAGATTCCGTCTGCTGCTCACCAGTGGTGAGAAGACACTGAAGTCCTTCAAGATTTACTTCACACCCAGAGGCATAATGGGAAATGTCTGCAGGTCCAGAGTCTTGCTTTGTGTGTGGATATGTAAAGTAGCATGCTCAGCCTTTTTGCCCCAGAAACGACCCTTCTGCAGCATCCCTTGAATTTGTAGAAAGAAAATGCAAACAGAGAAAGCTGGACTATAGACACATGTTTATGAAGCTTGGATAATTGCTCACACCTGCTCGGGAAAGAAATTCTTAAATATTCCCTAGATGTTCTAGAGAATTCCAGGTTTGGTTCTACTGCTACCTTTGCACCACTCCCACCCCTGTCCCCAGCCCCCACAAACTTGGCATTTGAAAATAATCATCGTCAACAGTTCCAGTATCTTTTTTCTTTTTTGTGAGTGATTAGCAAAACTGAAATTCAGTTAGCTGAGATGAAATGCACCGCCAACTGATGAAGGAAAGAAACTGGCCAAACGTCTCTATCTTGTAATGCTTTATATATTGATAAAATCAGAGAATACAAAGTAATTTGCTATAATAAAACAGTATGAAGTAAATGTCTGTGCTATATTCAAATTACTCCTTACACAAAACCTTTCATTGGCTCTCCAGTTTGTTAACTTACTATAATATTCTTCTCCTTGATTGCCATGCAACTCTTCTTAACTTCGAGGAGTATGCCTTACTATTAATTTTCTCCCCCATTCAGCTTTAGAATTAACTTGCTCAATTAGTCTCATTTTCATTTATTTTACAGTGTTTCATGTTTAAGCGTTGATTTGATGAACATCTGTTTCAATCACAGTTGCAAACCCATTACTTTTATGAGCTATACATATTTTAAAGAGATTTACTGCTGACCTTTGTTGGTGAATTGAATGTTTTTGTTGTCAGTACCATTTCTGTAATTGATGCCATTGTTCCTGCCACCCAGATAGCGATTTCAAATGAGATATATTTGGGGGACTCTTTAAACACTTAAACACATTAAACCAGACAGATATCACTTAACATTGTGTAGCTTGGATAAGAGAAGTGTACTAAATCTTGCAGCATGAAGCATAGGTAAATAACCACTCAATTTTCCTGTACTTTGGAAAAGTTTTAAAGTTTTTATATTTGCTAAAAGTGATTTTTTTTCCTCGCCAGTATTTGTCATTTAATAACACAATTGGGGGAGAAAACTTACATAACCACTATATGACTATTGATAAATCCATCAATCAAAGTAAGACGAATTGCTTGTTCAGCTTTCCACCCACTTAGAAAAAAAACTGTTTTTCAGAGTCAGGTAGTAGAGCAAAAACCCACATAAGTGTTCAACCTCCAGTCTCTGGGGAGATGTTTTAAATTCTCTCTGTGTGAAAGGGATCTAGTAAAAAGTGAGAGAAATTTTGTCTCTCCCAGCAAGCTGACAAAAGTGGCAGGTTGTTCAAAATATCTTCCAATTTAATGAGTATGTAGGCTGAATCTTTCCTTCATTCCAGAGATGGTAATCAGAGTTGAAGTACCTTGGAGGAACAGGGTGGAAAAGCCATCCCCTTAAGATGACACGTTTATTTTCTAATCCTTCTTAGAGAAAACTTGTCTGTACCTGGTGATGGGCATTCCAGTTCTGTGTACCCCAGTTGGTGTCTTCCCAATTCTGGTACCAGAAGAATTGGGTTTATCTTAAAATTATCTACAATTATGTATCAGGCGGTCTGTTTAGATATTTATCTAAACTCCTCTGATGGACAGTGCATTTTCTTTTTTTCTGTTTTTCTGTTAAGGTCTTCTGTAAACCTTAGTTAATGAGAAAGTCTTTGATTCGCATATGATATACTGCTAATTGTCATTTCAAGACCTTACAGTATGAACTAATGTCATTAAAGTTCAAAATGAAAGTCAAACTGTTAGTCGCTTGGTCGTGTCCAAATCTTTTTGACCCCTGTACTCCTCTGTCCTCGGAATTCTCCAGGCAAGAGTGTTGGAGTGGGTAGTCATTCCCTTCTCCAGGGGATCTTCCTGACCTGTGGATGGAACCTGGGTCTCCTGCATTGCAGGAGGATTCTTCACTGTCTGGGCCACTAGGGAAGCCCTTAAAGTCCAAAAGTACATATCACTTATGTAAACTCATCAAATTATATATTTAAATATTTATTTTATATAAATTTTATAATTTTTATTATATATAAAATTTTATATAATTTACTTATAAATTATATATTTAAATATTTAATTCTCTTCTTACCAAAGAAATGCTGTCTTTTTACACTTCACAATCCAAACAAGAGTAAAAATATTTTCATTCTTTCAAACATAGGAAACATTTGTAAATCTTGTAAATCACAATTATTATAATATCTGTGTTATGTGCCTTTTACCTATTGTGTTATCTGATAAGAGTGCATGGCTTTTGCCTTCTTATGTGACCAAGGTGATTCCCTTTCCCCCACTTCCTCATTATAAAAATAATGAAGACTTATTGTAGGAATCTTGGAAGACCTAGAAAAGTGAAAGTGAAAGTCACTCACTGTGTCTGTCTCTTTGCCACCCATGGACTATAACCTGCCAGACTCCTTTGCCCATGGAATTATCCAGGCAAGAATACTGGAGTGGGTTGCCTTTCCCTTCTCCAGAGGACATTCCCAATCCAGAGATGAAACTCAGGTCTCCTGCATTGCAGGCAGTTTCTTTACCATCGGAGCCTCTAGGGGGAAGCCCAAGAATACTGGAGTGCATAACTTATCCCTTCTCCAGGGGATCTTCATGACCCAGGAATCCAACCTGGGTTTTCTGCATTGCAGGTGGGTTCTTTACCAGTTGAGTTATATATCTGATAAGAATGTATTGCTTTTGCCTTCTTATTATGTGACAAAGGTGCTCCCCTTTTTGCCACTTCCTCATTATATAAATAATGAATACTTATTTTAGGAATCTTGGAAGACAGAGAAAAGTATCCTAAATAATTCAAAATTATTGCATAAATACTTCAAACATTCAAAGATATTACCTATTGAAAATTATTTTATATCAGTTTGTCTATTACTTGTCAATTATTTCTATTGATTCCATCTTTACCATGTACATAATTTGAACACAGGCCAAGGTCTTTCTGGAGGCTCTCTATGCTGCTTTATTGACTCTTCTCATTTTTTGAATTTTTAATAGTCATGATATTATAATGTAATTCATTATTAAAGCAACTTGAATAACTTTTCCTTTCCCATCCTCAAGAATACCACTCCCAAAATAGATGACATCACAAAATTGTCCAACAGGAAAAATTTCACATTCTTTTGTGAAAAGTTTTCTTTCTTTAGTTAGAAGATGGACTCATTTTGAATTTCACCTCTGAAATTGTGATCTGTCCTGCAGTCAGTGTCAGTAAACAGCTGTCGTGAAATAGTTATATGCACATGCACTAACTTGGTCATGGCTATTTATATTGTTGTCACCTCAATTACATTTTTAACTGCTGATATTACATATGGGGCTTCCCAGGTGGCTCAGTGGTAAAGAATCCACCTGTCAGTGAAGGAGATGTAGCAGACGCATGTTTGATCCTTTGGTTGGGAATATCCTCTGGAGAAGGAATGGCAACAGACTCCAGGATTCTTGCCTGGAAAATTCCATGGTCAGAGGAGTTTGGCAGGCTATAGCCCATAGGGTCACAGAGAGTCGGACAGGACTGAGTGCCTGAGCACACACATATGTTGAATTTATACAGTGTAAGATGTGCTCAAGATTATACTCTGCGCATTGAATTACGTTATTGCAAATTCAGATGTGAAGACCAAACAGAAGACATATTTGTTATTGGAAAGGGGATTTATATTTTATGTTGTTCAGTAAGAGAAACACTTATGTGCTTCATGTGACCTAAGCAAGAAAGATGCCTCTAAGTAGTAGATGAAGCTTTTATACACAAAGAAAGGATTGCATATCATGCATTAAGCAAAGCAACTAAAATTCTTAGGAATAGATACAAGAAGTTTCAAAGCAACAAGGAACATGTGTGATTGCTTCATACACTATGTAGGACTATTCATAAGGCATTAAATTATCAGAAACAATTTTCTGACTTTGAGCAGAACATGCTTAGCTTCTGGCATCATGGGATTTCATTGAGTAAAAGTGTTGGTGTCAAAACTTGCAAAATGGATATAAGTGTCTTGGGAGAAAATACTGGAGAGAGCAATGGATTACTTTTCAAAATTTGGAATCATCAGTTCTCTTTCATCACCAGGAATAACATGGTGACAAAATTTCTGTCTCTTAAAGAGAAAAGAAGATAACAATAAAATTTAGTTGCCAGCATTGCTACTACATAAAATAATAGTGCATCTTATGATGAATGCATAATATCTGAGATTGGAGGAAGAAAGAGTAATTGACCTGATTCTCTGTTTCTTTAATGACTTAACTGTACATACAGGATGAACTGCCTTTACCTTACAGCATTCTATGAACAGATTTGGAGTTACAACAAATAAAGTATTGCTAAAGTTTTTGAAGGATATGATGGCACTGCAACCTCTTTATAGAAAAACCACTGTCTCAATATTAGTAAGCCTGAGAACTTGGAAGTGGTTCTTTCAAATCTAACTCATCTCTAGGGCTCAACGTTCCAAGTTCATTTCATTTATGGTAATATTGCAGACAGCCCCGAGTCATGTGGGACAATTTTGATATCCATCCATGCTTGACTCCAACCTGTTCTTTCTAATAAGACCTTCAGTATCTTTTCTAATTGAGAAGATACTGAAATCCCACCTTTTCCATGATGTTTTCAGAGAATTGATGGCTTCTACTCTCTTATCCTGAGAAATGTTCGAATTTGAATGTTATTTCTTTCATTCACACGCTTAATTTAGATTCCAAATGCAAATTTTATCTCTGTCCTTCTACCTTCATCAATTTCTCTTGTCAGTGCTCCCAACAGCTTTGGACAATTCTCTCTTGTTTCTGGTGGTTGGTGTTCCCTTGTTGCCAGAAACCTCCTCTCTGTGACTGTCTTTCTAGACCTTCCTGGGTTTTCTTTGCTCTCTCTTTCTGTATAATCTGACATCTTCTGGAGCTCTTAAAAAGTGTAAAATACCTGTTTCACCTTTTGCCTTTTCCACCCCATCTTCCTTTGAACTAAAATTGCAATCTCTGGAACATGGTCATTACCCGGAATGCCAAACATAGGTCAATTGCTGTTGCTGTGAAAAGTACTGTAAAAAGGGAAGTATAAACTTCTTCATACTTATTACAGAAAAAATACAAGCAATGGTTTTTTGAGAAAAAGTTGACTGTTCGCTCCAGAAAAGTATTAAGAAAATAAAAGTGCATTAAATGGTACACATAATGTATCCAACATATTTAAAACATAATTTAAAATAATGCTTTTTTTCCCTTACTGATTGTGATGCCAGCCTTACCAATACAAAATCCTTGTAGTTACCATATTGTCTTCTATTCTGTCTTATAACTCTATCTTTAATGAAATCTTCAACCATGTATACAAGGCACAGAATCAGGAATTACTTTAGGGTAGGAACACTCTTGCTTCTTTGTATGTTTGATGGTTTAAAATATACCTATAAAACTTTTGACTTATTTATTGTGGAATCTGATTGTTTTCATCTTAAGTGAGGGTTGACTTAGTGATATGCTTCTAACAGAATATGTCAGAAGTAATGAGGTGTGACTTCTCATTGCATCCTCTATCTTATGCATGCTCTCTCTCTCCATCAGTCTTTCTGGGGGGAAACCAACTGGCATTTTGAGAGTGTGCTCAAGCCCAGTCCTAAGAAGAGGTCAGGTAGCAATGAACTGAACCTTCCCTCCAACAGCTAGAGGAGAAATGAGTCCTCTTGCCAATAGCCAGGTGCATGACCATATTGGAAGCAAATCTCCTAGGTACTTACCTTCAGATGTTTTAGGCCCCAGCTGACAGCTTATCTGCAACCTCAAGAAGGTCCCTGAGCCAGAATATTTATATAAACCTTTCCCAAATTTCTGCTGCACCGAAACTACATCACAATAAATGTCTGTTGCTTTAAACAGCTAAGTTTAGGGTAATTTGTGATAGAGAATTAAATAGAAAGAGATGATTATAGCCAAGTTAGATGATCCCTCCAAAATATCTGTTGGTGGAAATAGCTGTAGTGCCAGGAGGTAGGCTTCTGGGATGGGGTCAGGTATAATCTACCTTGGCCACACTAGTTTATCCACCTTATTTCCACCATCAATCTCCTTCTTTTTATCAGTGGATGTGGGGGGTAACCTCATGCGTCCCAGTTACCATATCTGTTGGAAGAGGGAAGGGAGACTATCTCTCTATTTTGAAAGTCACACACTGTGTTATGTATAGTTCTACACAGCCATCATCCATGTTTGAAAGATGATGTCACTGGACAGAGTACATGAGGCTAATCTAACCTGTTACATAGCACCGACAGAATTACCACTAATTTTTTGGAATTTGTAATTTGAACCATGTCTGCTTTCAGTTGATGCACATATATTATCAGTTTACCATTATATAGGCATAGAAAGAAATCCAGAATAAAGAAGAGGAAGGAAAAATAAAGTAGCAGCTACTGAGGACCCATTTTACTCTAGGTATTGGACTAGGAAAAACCAATATACCAAAAAAAGATATTGATAGACATAGCACTGTAATTTCACTACTTCCTGTGCTCCTGACTTTAATGTTGATCATCTGCTCATGCCTTAAATTTGCCCCTTCCACTGTTTGCACAATTGAATTTCTCTTGGCCACAGACCTTAGCTAACTTTTGCCTATATTTTTCATGACTTCTCTTGAGTTTGTTGATTAAGCACCAATCAGGGACTTCTCCCAGCAGTTAGGCATCTTCCTTGCGATGCAGGGGATGCAGGTTTAGTCTCTGGTTGGAGAACTAAGATCCCTCACACTGCAGAGCAACTAAGCCCATATGCCACAACTAGAGTCTTAGTGTCATGAGGAAAGATCCCACATGATGCAATGAAGACCTAATAGAGCCAAAATTAAAAAAATCACCAATTAATAGCACCAAGTATTAATTATTAATAATTATCAATTGACATGATTAATTATTAATATTAAATTACACTAATATAATTATCAATTAATAATCATTCATTGTTATTAATGACCACCAATTGATAACAATGCTTCTCATTATGTGCCTTCTCTGTCCATTTTTCTTTTTTATATTTTTCTTCCATAGGAAACTCTTGCCTTCAGTTATCATGACCCCCGATTCCATTCTACCTGTCTACTTTAGACATAAATGCCTTGTAAACAGAAAACGTGTGAGGCTCTGTGGACAATGATGCCAAGTGACACAATTTAAAGAATGGTGTTGTGATGAGTGAAATAAAGAAGAAAGAGATCATTGCTAGTGATACAAAATAAATGATCCCAGTGAAAGTTTGTTAATTTTCAAACATTCTTCTCATACACTTGAACATACTTCATCTGATTTTGGGATGACTCATCACTCAAGTCGGAGAAGGCAATGGCAACCCCCTCCCGTCCTCTGGCCAGGAAAATCCCGTGGACGGAGGAGCCTGGTAGGCTGCAGTCCATGGGGTCGCAAAGAGTCGGACACAACTGAGCGCCTTCACTTTCACTTTTCACTTTCATGCATGGGAGAAGGAAATGGCAACCCACTCCAGTGTTCTTGCCTGGAGAATCCCAGGGACGGGGGAGCCTGGTGGGCTGCCATCTACGGGGTCGCACAGAGTCGGACACGACTGAAGCGACTCAGCAGCAGCAGCAGAAGCATCACTCAAGAGACTATAATTCTTTCTTTACCTGATATTACAATGTTCTGCCAGTAGTTGGACATATTTAGGAGTTTGTGATCCAAACAGTCTTATTTTAAGCACAGATAAAGAGTAATTCTGCCCACTCGATAATTGTTATTTCAAATAAAAATATTTATTGTGAAAGATAAAAAATTGTTAATGTAAAGAAGCAAGTTCCTAAAAGAAATATACACATTGAGATCTTCTCTGAGTTATCACAAAGTCTGACCCTGGTTTATCCCTCAGCTTAACTTAATGTTTCTTCAGCTTGAATTTGTGAACTTGGATTCAAAGTGTCCTTGGTATATGTACATGGTCAAGGATTTTGGGTTTTGCTGTCTTTCAAATGAAAGCTTTGCCTTTATTCTTTAAATCAAAAGTAAAGCCTTACTTTTTCTTTACACCCTTGCTACTTAACAAACTGTTACTTTGAAAGGAAAGACTGTATCATTGGTGAGGCCTGATAAAATAGAGAAGCTACAACCTTTCCCCAACCTCAACAAACCATCTTGGAAGACAGGAAAAGAAATTTTACTTGCTGTGCAAGTTGTTAGGCATCATTTTGCTCTAAAGAATCTTGGTAAAGGAGGAACAGGGGACTTGAGAGAAATCAGAGAAGTCAAAATGAGCCACATATTAAAGAGGCTACACCAGAGACAGATCAGGGAGGAGACAAGAGATGCTACATCACCTAGACGGAGAGAGAGTTCCTGAGAGCTGGACTGCTTTCAGAGAAGAGCAGGGACTTTGCAGAAGCTGCCGCATGTGGAAGATATTGACAAGATAGGAAAGAGTATTTCTAATGTTTTTCTGGATACATTCCCTCTTAGGCGTTTTTTATGAATGGCAGCAATCAAAATTTACTTTTTTCCCCCAATTATTTTGGATGCCAGACTAATGCTGTCTTAACATGAAATTATCCCCACAAGGGGTCATGAGATGGCTGGCTGGGCTTTGTATGAATGACGCATTTCATAAACCTTGTTGTTTTTTGGTGAGAGGAGAGAACTGATCCCAAACTACTTCTCAATCTTTAAATATCTTAAACTTATTAGTGATGCTTCCCTTAGCAACAAGCTTTATAATACACAATAAGCTCTTCAAATTGGTTCTGGAAGATTGAAACTCAGGAAGTACCCAATGAAGCATGACACGCAGATGTAAGGAGTGGTGAAGTTCACTTTTCAGCGGCTCCGTTTGACTTTCTATTCTTCCATGTTCTCTGATTAACCCATCCCCATCTGTCTTCAGTGAGTTAGCCCATGACTTTGTGATTTGATGATGTTGTTCTGTTTTCCCCATTTGTGACATTTCTAGTTACCTCTTCACTCTTCTGAACTTTAGCTTTAGGATTTGTCATTGAGTTCCAGCTCCCTCCCAGCTGATACCAGTTTCATCATTATGTGGTAGGGCTCATGGACTCCCTTAGAATACACCTCCAAACACCTTTTGAAAACGTTTATGGTAAAAAAGCAACAGTTTTTTTTTTTTTTTTTTATAATGGAAATGCAATCCTATAAGATTATGCTATCTTAAAGCATTTTATCTGGAAATAACAATTAAATAGAGTTTCACAGGGCTTAAAATAGAGATGCCTGGTATTGTCAATAAATCATTTATTTTTTTAAAGAAAAATATCAATAAATAAATAATTTGCTATATGTTTGTATTTTAGGTTAAGAGCTAATATTTATCATTTCTTAGAAGGCTCAGTTAGCTATCAACTCAGGACCAAACCTCCAGTTGCAATCATGTAAATATGGCACCTGCACAGTGGTTATGGCCAAGAGGCCTCAGTCGTGATAAAAAGAACTGGCAAAGTGTTCTGTTACCATAAGGTACTACTGAGCTAAAATATGTGCTAAATTACTTAAAAATGATATTCAATGATAAGAATTCAGTTGTGAAACTGAATCTCTTACTAGGAGGACAAACGAAATCCTGGTTGAAGTTATCTTAAGAAAATGTATCCCAGTAATTGAGGAGGAAGATACCCACATATATTTCATAATTGTTTTTAGTGAATTTCAAAGTCTGTGAGAAATATGATATATGGTTAGATATCATGGAAAGAAATATTAGTTACAGATCTCAGAAACTTCAGGGTATTTTGTGTGTGGAACTGGGTAAGAGTGGAGATTGATGATATAAGATATATTCCTAATTTTTTTTAACTGATGTATAGTTGATGTACAATGTTACACGTTTAATATGTACAACATAGTGATTCACAATTTTGAAGGTTATATTTCTAATATCTTGAATGCATATACAGGAAAGATGATTGTTCAAATCTTATCTCTAATTTCTTTCTTATAAATAACTCACTACTTGGTTTTTAAAGATTTTAAGTTGGTGTAATTAACAAAATAATAAAAGAACTCTTGATGAACACACATGTACATAATGTAATTCCTTGAGTCACAAAAATTTGAGTTGTACCAAAATTTTATTGACCTGCATCCCTAACTCATTATAATAAAGAACTGTCATCTGATTGCTGGCTAAAGGGAATATTTAGAATATCTCATATTTTTAGCGGAGAAGACAATGGCACCCCACTCCAGTACTCTTGCCTGGAAAATCCCATGGATGGAGGAGCCTGGTAGGCTGCAGTCCATGGAGACGCGAAGAGTCGGACATGACTGAGAGACTTCACTTTCACTTTTCACTTTCATGCATTGAAGAAGGAAATGGCAACCCACTCCAGTGTTCTTGCCTGGAGAATCCCAGGGACGGGGGAGCCTGGTGGGCTGCCATCTATGGGGTCGCACAGAGTCGGACACGACTGAAGCGACTTAGCAGCAGCAGCAGCTGCAGCAGCATATTTTTAGATGAAAGAGATCGTGAAAGGGATAGAGTGTGTGTGTGTGAGAAAGATAGAGAGAATATGAAGGGCCTCAATAGGAGAGGAAAATGAAGTCAGCTCTCAGTTACCTGGGCTAATGGAGTGTGGATAAAACAAAATGGCATACGATCACCCTGAGGGTTTTTTCCCTCACCACCACAAAACTTTATTTCTTTCACAGATAGAAAACTCAAATCAGAGGAGAGGTGGGCCTGGGAAGCAGCATGGAGAACGATTTCTAGGATGGTGTTTAGGATTCAGATTTTTCTTTTAATCAGACCCCTTTAAAGACTGCTAAGTAAATTTTCTTCCTTTAGCATCCCGTGTTTCCTCCAACCTTATTCCTATGACACATTCATACCCGTGGCCCATCACCACAAAGTATAGTAAAGAAGGAAGAGGGGAGCCCGCTGATATGCTAGTTTTATCTCCGCCAATAACAACAGATGTGCCAAGTCGCTTCAGTCGTGTCCAACGCTTTGCAACCCTGTGGACTGTAGCCCACCAGGCTCCTCTGTCCATGGAATTTTCCAGGCAGGAATACTGGAGTGGGATGCTGAGCCCTTCTCCAGGGGATCTTCCCAACCCAGGGATTAAACTCGTTTCTCTTAAATCTACCTGCCTTGGCAGATGGCGTCTTTACCACTAGCGCCACCAATATAGTTAATCACTATTGTCAGTTTCCTTTACTGGAGGAATATATAGAGGAACACCCAGAAGAGATCATATAATTCTAAAATGTAATTCTAACCTGAATAACCAATAAGAAAGGAAAGGGGGAAAGGATTATAGAAATCAATACAGGGGCGTAAAAAACTATCCAGCTTTCAATACAAACAATAGATTAAAAACGGAGGGCCAGCCAACCAAAAGAGAAATATAAGAGAACAGAATGCCAATTAGAAAGGTGTCATGAAGGTTGAAGAGTCAAGTACTTTAACCATTTTATTTGGAGAAAAAAAAATCATGTAGTGGACAGTCATTTGTTGTCTTTTTCACATTTATTCCCTACATCTCCTTTCAATAGTACCCTAATTTTCCTTTGTTTAATTCACTTTATGCATACGGTTTGTGCAGGACTGATCTCATTTTCAGTTCCAGGGATGGGTCCCAATTAACTTTATCCCATCACTTTACCCCCTCCTTCTGACTATCAAGTTTTAGTTCAAGGATTGATATTTGGCCCAATAAGGGTGTGAGAAAGTGTGAATTCCAGGACATATGTAAGAGCCATCAGACACTCTCTTTAAGCTGGTGTTGAAACAGTCTTGAATTATCGTGGCCATCTTTCAAAAAATCATTAGTGGGGAGAGTCTTGAAGTTGAATAGAAATCATAAAAGACAGACGGGTAAGAGAAGAAAAAAATTGGTTCAGAGAGTTTCTAGATCATTTCTCTCTTAAAGCTAGAATTATCTCTGGAATTCTAAGTTATGTGAGATAATAAATAATCTTCATTATCAGTTCAGTCACCCAGTCATGTCCAACTCCTTGTGACCCCATGGGCTGCAGCACACCAGGCACCCCTGTCTATCAGCAACTCCCAGAGCTTGCTCAAACTCATGTCCATCGAGTAGGTGATGCCATCCAACAATCTCATCCTCTGTTGTCCCCTTCTCCTCCTGCCTTCAATCTCTCCCAGCATCAGGGTCTTTTCCAATGAGTCAGTTCTTTGCATCAGGTGGCCAAAGTATTGAAGTTTCAGCTTCAACATCAGTCCTTCCAATGAATATTCAGAACTGATTTCCTATAGGTTAGACTGGTGTGATCTCCTTGCAGTTCAAGGGACTCTCAAGAGTCTTCACCAACACCACAGTTCAAAAGGATCAAATTCTTCAATGCTAAGCTTTCGTTGTAGTCCAACTTTCACATCCATACATGACTACTGAAAAAACCATAGCCTTGACTAGATGCACTTTGGTTGGCAAAGTAATGTCTCTGCTTTTTAATATGCTGTCTAGGTTGATCATAGCTTTGCTTCCAAGGAGCAAGCATCTTTTCATTTCATGGCTACAGTCAACATCTGCAGTGATTTTGGAGCCCCCCAAAGATAAAGTCTGTCACTGTTTCCATTGTTTCTCCATCTATTTGCCATGAAGTAATGGGACCAGATGCCATGATC